>NC_134572.1:27945000-28625000 GCF_050947875.1 Dermacentor variabilis | reverse complement strand
TTCTGCGGGCAAGCAGACGATGTTTGCTAGCAGCGTCCGTACTCACCAAAGAAATTGGAGAACATGTGGTTGTCTTCCGTAGGCAAACAACCAGACAACTATGCAGACAACCGTAGGCCTTGTCTGCAACTTCGTTGCCGACCAGGCCGCAATGACCCGAATGCCATTGAAAAATCGTGTCGAGTCATTTTTGTAGAGCATGATGATTTATTCGCTGTTGTCGAGTGCCAATTGTTGGTGGGTGCTGTGATCTGAAGCAAGCAGGAGGCTGTGAAGAGCTGCTCTAGAGTCCCAAAAGCAAGACCTATTTCCGTGCCGATTCATCAGTGACGCACTCAAAGAAGCACGGCACTCACCAGCATATTCAACAAAACAGTGAAAAGAACTGTTCTTTAAGGAACCCCTCGCGTCTGCTCATATTATGATGTTGAACAGCCGCGTTGAAAGCAGTAAAACTCCCAAGCAGTCAGAAATTCGCAAATACCGGCAGTCACATTGTATTTAATAGCTTGCTGTTTTCGCATGCTACAGTAAGGGGTCCCAGTCAGGGGTCCCATATTACAACCAGGGGTCCCACAAGGGTTTCAGACAACTTAAAGAATGCAAACGTTATACTAATCCACAAAAAGGGAGACGTTAAAGAATGGAAAAATTATAGGGCCGTTAGCTTACTCCCAGTATTATATAGGATATTTACCAATATAATCTCCAATAGAATAAGGGCAACACTGGACTTTAGTCAACCGAGGGAACAGGCTGGCTTCAGGAAGGGATACTGTACAATGGGTCACATCATTCATTCATTCATTCATTCATTCATTCATTCATTCATTCATTCATTCATTCATTCATTCATTCATTCATTCATTCATTATTTATTTACAACATATCTTACAAACTACAAAAGCATTAGTGGACCCATATTCATTGGCTAGTCCCGGGTCCATAGGGAACTTAGGATGTAAAACGCAGCACGCGAGCAAACAAAAACACCAGGCATAATACATAATAGTAATATTAGCATAGACAACTCAGACACGAAGGTAAATATAAACTAAGTGTTCTTTTATCCTTCACGCACGCGAGCAAACAAACAGACATAATACACAACAATGAAATTGACATGCACAACTTGAGCAATTTACATGCACAACTTAGGCAGGAGTGTAGATATAAAGAAGTGTACTTTTATCGACAGTATTTTTCAAAAAAGTATTTTCTCACAGCAGACCTAAAGTTGCGGGCTTCTTTTATATGTATTGGCAGAGAATTCCAAATAAGTGCGCCGTTAAATTCCACGAGCCTTTTCCCGTACAGATTATGACATGGAGACAGGTTAAAACAATTATTAGTTGTAGCTCTTGTATTTCGTAACGGGATTTTAAACAAAGTAATTGGAAGTGGATTATTGGTTTCGATAACACTACCAATGACCTCAGCAATTTTCAATTCATACAATGCATGCACTGGCAACACATGCAATGAGCTATACAAGTACACTCTCAAGCAAAATTACGCCCTTTTTCCACACAACAATAATCGTTAACCTGTCTTGTCCGCATTTCCTTTCTTTAACGCGGCGAGCCCGGTACTTCCCAGTAACGAACCGCATGCGCGTTATTAGCATGACATAGCATTGCTGAGAGGAAAATAGCGGGCGCGGCGTTTTCAAGGAAGAAAGCGCAAGCAAGGCAGATGACGATTATTGTTGTGTGCAGATATACACACCAAAGGGCGTACCTTTGCCTAAGAGTGTACGTACTGGATTGTGTACACCTAGAAGAAGTGATAATTCTTAATGCGCATTTTTGCAGACGGAATACGGGGACAAGGTAAGTTATAAAAGTGTTTCCCCATGAATCAATACAATAAGATATGTGACTCTGAGTGAAGGAAAAGTACCGAATGCGTAGGACAGGATATTCGAAACATCCACAAGCCTTAAGAAGAATATACCATCCGTCAGCAAGGTTGCAACAAAGGTGTTTAATGTGAGTTTTCCAGTGCATGTCTGAATCAAAGAAAATGCCTAAATATTTGTAGGAGACAACTGATTGTAGTTTTGTACCTCGCAATGATATGTCCAGTATTTCAGTATTGAGTTTTTGTTCCTGGAATGAAAAACTGTATACTTAGTCTTACTAAGATTAAGGGTCAGTTCATTCGACGTGAACCACTTAAAAACGTTATGTAACTCTGCATTTATTTTATCATGTATATCAAGCAGACTGGCTCCAGTAAATAGAAGAGCGGTGTCTTCAGCATAAATCAAAGCCTGTGAATGTCTAGGCGCTGCAGGGAAATAATTTATCTAGAGTGAGAAAAGCATGGGCCCAAGAACGGAACCATATGGCACACTAGTTAGTACGGTTTGTGAAGTAGACGTATAATTTTTAAGTATTACTTGCTGCTTGCAGTTACTGAGGTAGCTTCGAAGTAAGTCAGGATTTTGCCCCTAAACCCTAGATTGTTAATCTTGTTCAGTAATATCTTATGGTCAACTGTATCGAAGGCCTTTTTTATGTAGAAATAGACAATGACCGCAATTTTATTCTGCTGGAGAGCCGTATTCAGTAGGTGCGTCAGGGTGAAAACAGCGGAAGAGGTAGGTTTCTGACGTCTGAAACTGTTGCTGGGGGCTCAGTATATTGGATTTAGATATGAATTCGTTTATTTGCACAGAGACTATCTTTTGAAAGACTGCGTCGATAACGCTATTATTTGAAATCGGCCGATAACTTGATGGATTAGAACGATCTCCGTCCTTGTAAATCTGAATTACTTTGACTATTTTTAATTCTGAAGGATATATTTTGGAATCAAGGGAGTGAATAAATAGGCGAAAATCCATGTCATTATTAAGGTTATTGAGAAATCCGCCGAGTACAATAAGCCTCTCTATATGGCTTTCATAGATTACGAGAAGGCATTTGATTCAGTAGAGATACCAGCAGTCATAGAGGCATTACGTAATCAAGAAGTACAGAACGCTTACGTACGTATACCTTGCAAAATATTTACAGAGGTTCTACAGCTACCTTAATTCTACACAAGAAAAGCAGGAAGATACCTATAATATAAAGAAAGGGGTCAAACACGGAGACACAATCTCTCCATTGCTATTCACTGCGTGCTTGGAAGAAGTATTCAAGCTATTAAACTGGGAAGACTTAAGAGTAAGGATCGACGGCGAATATCTCAGCAACCTTGGGTTTGCCGATGACATTGTTCTATTCAGCAACAATGCACACGAGTTACAACAAATGATTGAGGACCTTAACAGAGAGAGTGTAAGAGTGGAGTTCAAGATTAATATGGCAGAATACAAAGATAATGGTGAATAGCCGGGCAAAGGAATAAGAGTTCAGGATCGCCAGTCAGCCTCTAGAATCTGTGAAGGAGTACGTTTACCTAGGTCAATTAATCACAGGGAACCCTGATCATCAGAAGGAAATTCATAGAATTAGAATGGCTTGGATCGCATACGGCAGACATTGTCAGCTTCTGACCGGAAGCTTACCGTTATCATTGAAAAGGAAGGTGCCTTTTACCAGCGCTGACATATGGGGCAGAGACTTGGAGACTGACAAAGAAGCTTGAGAACAAGTTAAGGACCGCGCGAAGAGCGATGGAACGAAGGTAACTAGGCATAACGTTAAGAGACAGAAAGAGAGCGGCTTGAATCAGAGAGCAAACGGGTATAGAAGATATTCTAATTGACATCAAGAGAAAAAAATGGAGCTTGACCGGTCATCTAATGCTCAGGTTAGACAACCGCTGGACCATAAGGGTTACAGAATGGGTACGAAGAGAAGGGAAACGCAGTCGAGTACAGTAGAAGACTAGGTGGAGGATGAAATGAGGGAATTCGCGGGCGCTAGTTGGAATCGGTTGGCGGAGGACAGGGGGGAGATCGCAGGGAGAGGCCTTCGTCCTGCAGTGGACATAAAACAGGCGGATGATGATGATGATGATTGTGGTGGTGGTGGTGGTGGTGGTGGTGGTGGTGGTGGTGGTGGTGGCGTTGGTGGTGGTGGTGAGGCATGGCTTTTTATTGCGTTTCTAGCGTTTCTAGCTATCATTTCTTTCTTTCTTTCCGTCTCTTCTTGTAAAATAAGAACGCGTCGCCAGAGCGACTCTACATTATGGGAAATTTCTCAGCCCCCGAGTCAACCGTCAACTCCGAGAAGACAGAACAAGTACCACGAAGTAACCCTAACTCACGATGTTCATTATGGCTCCATACCGACAGCCATAGTGATTTACATCAACAGTAACAAGGATGAGTATTTCTCGTCTTCATCTCATTGCACAAATGTAGGAAGCCTTCCCTTCATCCGCTACATCAACCATTGTTTAAATCGACAATGTCATCTGAAAAGCCCTCTTGGTGCTCATTTGTCAACCGCCACTCACCCTTTCTGTTTATTATTATTGTTGTCACTTTCTGGCAGAAAATAAGTGCCTGTTGACATTTATAATTAGGTACAAAAATCTCAACGTCTCATTGAGGGAATAACCGGCGACTCCATCGATAAAATTTTATATATATATATATATATATATATATATATATATATATATATATATATATATATATATATATATATATATATGTGTGTGTGTGTGTGTGTGTGTGTGTGTGTGTGTGTGTGTGTGTGTGTGTGTGTGTGTGTGTGTGTGTGTGTGTGTGTGTGTGTGTGTGTGTGTGCGTTAAGAGCCAAAGCCGGCAATATCGTTACTAATATGGATGCGATAGTTCAAGTGGCTGAGGAGTTCTATAGAGATTTATACAGTACCAGTGGCACCCACGACGATAGTGGAAGAGAGAATAGCCTAGAGGAATTCGAAATCCCACAGGTAACGCCAGAAGAAGTAAAGAAAGCCTTAGGAGCTATGCAAAGGGGGAAGGCAGCTGGGGAGGATCAGGTAACAGCAGATTTGTTGAAGGATGGTGGTCAGATTGTTCTAGAGAAACTGGCCACCCTGTATACGCAATGCCTCATAACCTCGAGCGTACCGGAATCTTGGAAGAACGCTAACATAATCCTAATCCGTAAGAAAGGGGACGCCAAAGACTTGAAAAATTATAGACCGATCAGCTTACTGTCCGTTGCCTACAAAGTATTTACTAAGGTACTCGCAAATAGAATCAGGAACACCTTAGACTTCTGTCAACCAAAGGACCAGGCAGGATTCCGTAAAGGCTACTCAACAATAGAGCATATTCACACTATCAATCAAGTGATAGAGAAATGTGCAAAATATAACCAACCCTTATATATAGTTTTCATTGATTACGAGAGAGCGTTTGATTCAGTCGAAACCTCAGCAGTCATGGAGGCATTACGGAATCAGGGTGTAGATGAGCCATATGTAAAAATGCTGGAAGATATCTATAGCGGCTCCACAGCCACCGTAGCCCTCCACAAAGAAAGCAACAAAATCCCAATAAAGAAAGGTGTCAGACAGGGAGATACGATCTCTCCAATGCTATTCACAGCATGTTTACAGGAGGTGTTCAGAGACCTGGAGTGGGAAGAATTGGGGATAAAAGTTGATGGAGAATACCTTAGCAACTTGCGATTCGCTGATGATATTGCCTTGCTTAGTAACTCAGGGGACCAATTGCAATGCATGCTCACTGACCTGGAGAGGCAAAGCAGAAGGGTGGGTCTGAAAATTAATCTGCAGAAAACTAAAGTAATGTTTAACAGTCTCGGAAGAGAACAGCAGTTTACGATAGGTAGCGAGGCACTGGAAGTGGAATACATCTACTTGGGGCAGGTAGTGACCACGGATCCGGATCATAAGGCTGAAATAACCAGAAGAATAAGAATGGGCTGGGGTGCGTTTGGCAGGCATTCTCAAATCATGAACAGCAGGTTGCCATTATCCCTCAAAAGGAAAGTGTATAACAGCTGTGTGTTACCAGCACTCACATATGGGGCAGAAACCTGGAGGCTTACGAAAAGGGTTCTGCTGAAATTGAGGACGACGCAACGAGCTATGGAAAGAAGAATGATGGGTGTAACGTTAAGGGATAAGAAAAGAGCAGATTGGGTGAGGCAGCGAACCCGGGTAAATGACATCTTAGTTGAAATCAAGAAAAAGAAATGGGCATGGGCCGGACATGTAATGAGGAGAGAAGATAACCGATGGTCATTAAGGGTTACGGACTGGATTCCAAGGGAAGGGAAGCGTAGCAGGGGGCGGCAGAAAGTTAGGTGGGCGGATGACATTAAGAAGTTTGCAGGGACGACATGGCCACAATTAGTACGTGACCGGGGTTGTTGGAGAAGTATGGGAGAGGCCTTTGCCATGCAGTGGGCGTAACCAGGCTGATGATGATGATGATGACCCGATGCAGAGTCAGTGATGCTCCACGAGGCCTGCAAACGTATATTTAGCAACATTGTTAAGCTGTTCCGTAAGATCGTAACTGTCTGGGTTTTTTTTCTTTTTAGCTGCACCAAAATTTTAAAAAAGTCACTGTGGCAGATAGAATATTTCTAACACATGTACCAACTTACTTGCTGAGGTTAAACATAATTTCCACACGCAGGCAGATGCGAAATTGACTAATTAACAAACGCTCGCTAATTATCTTATAATGAATTTATTTACAATGCATATGGCAATCGACAAATTGTCGATAGTAGCTTGTGAATAAAATGAAAGTGCTTGCAATCTTTCCTTTCTGCCGTTTAGTCAGTTGGCTCCACGTGACTTTCGTCGCACCTTATGGTTATTTATATCTTATTTTCCTATTTCTTTTGGTCGGTACCCCGTCTGAATATGTGCACGTGTATTTCGTGTTGTCACACCTTTTCTCCACTTTTGTATTTTGATATCGTATTGTGCTCGTGCCAGAAGGTCATTTTTTCTTGTCCGAATGCTCTCATGTCTATTTATTGTTGTCACGTGGTATGTTTTAGTTGTTTTTTTTACGAATCATTTGTCTTGTTTATTTACGTGTTTTTCATTAATTTGTGATTAAGTCACCCCCAGTGCTGTTTGCCTTAGCTTTTTTATTTCTGTTATGGCGTTGTATTATCATGGTGTCCGAACGCGCAGGCGTGTATTTCCTGTTCTCACGCCTCTTTGTCGTATCACCTGCCATGTTGCATGCACTCTTAAACAATTGTACACCCCTTCACGTGAATATTTGCCACACAACAATAACCGTCATCTGTCTTGCTTGCATTTCCTTTCTTGAAAACGCTGCTCTCGCTACTTTCCTGTCAGTCATGCTCATAACGCGCATGCCGTTCGTGACTTTGAAGTACCGGGCTCGCAGCGTAAAAGAAAGGAAATGCGAGCAAGACAGATGACGGTTATCGTTGTGTGGCAAATGATAAAAATGTTGTGTGGCAAAAATGATAAAAATGAAGGATGAATTAGCACAGTGGGCAATCCGTATCAGTTCATCCAGCTCATGAAAACAATGGCTTAACGGCACCGCGTTATATCGCGTTGTTGCTTACTCCAGCTACCCACTAGCGGTGATAACAGCATAAGACCAGCTTCAAGACGAGAACGCCAAGAGATTGTCTCGTGTGAAACACGTAGGGGAGGAGTGAAGACACCCGCTACCTCTGAGGCTTGCTGTGACGCGCCGCAGTCTTCAGCAAAACTACACGATTTGGGTCGTATCTTGCACCACAACGATCATTGTCATCTGTTTTGCTTGCGTTTCCTTTTTGAAAACGCTGCGCTCGCTACTTTCCTGTCGAGAATGCTCTGTTATGCTGATAACGCGCATGCCATTCTTTACTTGGAAATACCGGGCTCGCAGCGTTAAAGAAAGGAAATGCGTACAAGCCAGATGACGATTATTGTTGTGTGACAAGATACGATCCAAAGGGTGTCATTTTGCTTAAGAGTGCGGCTTGTATGAACTGTTCAAGGCAAGCGACACCTCGCGTGAAATGAAATACCGTACGTCTAGCTCTATTAGTTGGCTGATAGCATCTGCTTATCTTCCCCGTGTAAGTCTGTTCTTTTCCAAGAACAAATTGGCTCATCAATGCAACAACGCTTCCTTATTTATTTATTGCTCAGATGCTTCCTTTGTTCATGCTCGCCGTGACTTGGTCTTACTTCGGATTTGCTGCTTACATGGCCACTATTTCATTGTCTTTTTCGTCGGCGATCACTTTTCCCTCTTTTCCAACATCCGACACTCTGCTCTTATTTTCCTTTTGACCTCAGACTGTGACCAATGTGCACGTCACACCACCTCTATATGCCTGCTCAGGACGTATACAAAACATCGATCAGGAACGTGTAGCAAAAGGTTTACGCTTGTCTCAACGTTCAAGGAGTGTTAACTGTGGAAGGCGCCCCTGAAGATTACTCATCCGATAATGTAACACGCCGCGGAGACTCACCTGCAAAGGCGTTGTGGCGCTGACCGCCAGGCCATGGGTTTGATTCGTAGTTCCAGCGAGCACGTTAGAACGGAAGCAAAATGCTTGTATAGTTAGATTTAGAAATACCTCGAAGGGCACTCTGCGGTCAAAATTAATCGACTTGCCTTCAATGCAGCGCCATTCATACACTCTTTATCATCACTCTTAAGTTTCGTTAGGTGAAAAATATTTGCAAATATGCTCTATTTAATTGGTGGAACATATGTGAAACACGAATGAGGTGCTCCACTTAGAGAAGCAAGTGGAGCGATATATTAAAAGTTGATATGCAATTACAGCTAGCGGCAAAAAGCTCGACCGAAGGAAAAGCCGACGCTCAAGGACTCTCGTTCCATATGGCTTTCGCTTAGTAAATGGAACATTTCTGCAGACATGTTCCACTTGCTTGGCGTACTTATGTAGAAAGAGATTAGCATAGCCAAAGGATAGCCCATGGCGAGACGGTAAACCGTGTCAATTGCTTACCTAAAATAAGCAAATAAGTCCAGCCATTTCACAGTGGTCTTGTAACCAGCGAAAATCTACAAGAGGATTACTATATAGCCGCGTCGTGCTTGCCACTCACGTATGTCCAGGTACAAAACCCGATCAGTGACAGAAATGATCAATATTATCAGCTCTTCAATGATCATTTGAGTAACACAGGTGAACGATACCACAGAACTGGGGTTCGGCGTTTTCTGATTAACCCCATAAAATCTGAACAACGCTCACCGGTAAAAAAAGAAGAAAAACGTATTACGATTCGGATTAATTCAGAAAACTCCGAATTTTGAGACCATCAGCTATGATCACGTTACCATGCCGTCATGGCATTCAAGGGAAGCGGTGAGAAGCTGAAAGTGCTCGTTACGACAACAAATATTTCGCTCAACCTGTTCTTCTAACTGAGTTTCCTACAGAAAATTTCAAACCAACTGCTCTGAATATTTTAGGAACTTTAAGCTGAGTTTACTCTTTCGCATGATGTGTAACTTCTCCTTGTAATGCGCCTGCAAACGCCCCGGAGTCAATGGAACTACGCATCTGCGACAACCTTTGCGCGACGTCGACTCTATGCTTGACATTGTAGGCAACGATAAGCAGTGTGAAGATATTCACAGCTTCCAAGACTGCTGCGGTGATGTTGAGAAACAGTGGAGCCGTGCCGCGCAGTGAAATATTCCTCGCGATTTGCACTACACCAGTAAGTCATTCTGCTACCACGCTCTGATTGTGAGCTCGAACATGAAGGTGGAACTGCCCGCAGCGTTCTACACATATGAGCAGTTGCTCTCTGCCGCTTTACCACCACGACATGACGCCAGCTAGCCAGCAAGGGAGTTCTCAGCTATCACGCGAATGCTGCGGAACAAATCGTTGAGCCCATACTTTTATGTTGGATGCTGCGACTGGCCCCTCCTTTCGCATACTGCACTGGATATGCGCCTTTTCCTGTATTCATTACAAACGTAGAAAGTGCGTTCTAGATGTTTTGTTCCGTAAACGGGAGAGGCGCGTCGCTTTGGTTGATTCCAACATTGGTAAATGTGCAGGTAAATATTGCAGTAAGTTATAACGCCAATAAACCCTTCTGTTATTTTAAGCGATCACTAAATAAAAGCGTACTTGTGGTTATAGTGTTTCTTGTTTATCTTTGCTTGTATTTTGGGCTGTTCTTGCGGAATGAGGGAGAGATAAAAGGCGAATAAGGCTCAAAAGGCTGAAAAGCGCCCGAATTTCGTTGCACCGTAAAACAAAGCTATCAGTAAGCCCCGTCACTGCGAAAAAAAAAAATAAACTCCATAAAAAAAAAAAAACTCTGACTTCGCCTCAAGGTAAACTTGTGAAAACAGAGAATCCAACATATAACTGGGAGACATTATATTTTAAGCGTTCTCGCCTAAGCTATTTTTTATTGCCCATAATATGTGTGAAGGGACTAGTGCGGTCGATTTGTCTTTGCGTGCACGGTATCATGTCGCAAATGTCAGCACAGAATTGCAGAAACCAGAGGTAACAAGAGATAAAACTGAGAATAACCGGCATTTTCGTGAAAAGTTCTAAGCGAACGTGACGAATATGGTAGTGCAATATCCCAGTCACGGTGGTCGGGTGATATGTACTTCGCAGGTGTCGGGGGTGGTCCAGTTCAGTCGCTTAGTGATGCCATTGGTTTGGAGCTGCTATGAGGTAGTGAGCTTGCTAGGTAGACTTCAAGATGGCGTTGATGATTTGGGAGAGAAGTGATGTTAGTGACCTGAGTGATGTTAGCCATGATAACTTTTCTTGTGTGTGTGTGACGGCGCGTGCATCTTCTAGCTGACGATGAAGATAAACTAAACGTTACGGGACGCGACGGTCGCCGAAGTTTGCTGCGCGTTTCTCATCGTACTGTGGCGTCGTGACGCGTGAGTGAGTGAGTGAGGGAACAAACGTTATTGTAGGTCCGGCGAGGACGCGAACTCGTCGCGCACCCGGCTAGTCCCACGTCGGGACCGGCAGGTCTAGCCCACCGGCCCGGTCACGGGCACGCGTCTCTAGAAAGTCAAGCACATCGTGTCTTGAGATTGAACGCGTCTTAATGCTGAATGTGGTGGCTGGGGAACGTGTTCGTCACTGAAATCTGCAGCTCGTCTCTTGTTGTAATGTTCCATTTCGTCTTTCTGACTCATGAAAGCTTTGCGTACAACGATTCCCACAGTGCGTGGTATTTGCACAAGTTTTACCAAGCCACGCCGTTAGGGTAATCATCTGCTTCCGATCGGCGTCTCAACGAATGGCAGTGAAGCCTATCACTGTCGATGACACGTCATGCGATCGGCGCAAACATTCGTAGAAAGCGGCTCTCCAAATCTACGCCAGAAGTGAGAGTGTTATGGAATTTCGAGAGCTTCACCGCATCACCGCGGGCGAAAGGCCCTCGGCTCCTCTCCGCCCGCCTCTCCCCTCCCCCATAAGCTGATTTCGCGCGGCGTACGCCATGCGTCGCTTCTGCAGCCGTACATTTTGTGCAACAAAGCGTGAAGCAAAAGCAAAACAAGAAACTGGTGCCGACGCCCCTTCACATATCCTCGCCTAGGCCGGTGGGAAAGTAAACGACGCGCCGTATCGTCTTCAGCAGACGGGCGGGTCCGTGCACGGGACCTATAGGGAGGCGTTGCCTGTGTACATAACCGCAAGAAACGAGCTGTCGCACCACTTGCTGCCCCTGTGCCGCCGTGTTGCCGCTGCCAGCTGCTGCTCCTCTGCTCTTCGCCATGGCTGTTGTCTCTCCGATGGACGCCTCGTACGTGCCCAAGGCACTGCACTCCCTGACCGACGATGACGAGGCGTGGCGCGAATTCGCCACCAACGACGAGGCATTCGTGCTGGTCATCTACACCGGAGGGACCATCGGCATGGTCAAGGACAAAGACGGAGGTTTGTTCGAACGGCCCGCTGCTGTAATTTTGAGTTGAGAGCGCGCGACGGCGCCTTTGCTGTTTCTCCTCGCACGTTTGTCAAGCTGTCAACGCACTGCTTTCAAAACCAGTTGTCTCCCAATTTCCCTTGCGCGAAACGATTATCAGTCTGCCCGGGGCAATATACTCGAACCGAGTTACAGTATTTGTGGCGTGTGTTAGCTTGCGTTTGTAATGCTTTCATTCTCTTTTTAATATTTTGTTAGGTGCCTGCCCAAAAATGAGTTACGTTGCCGCCGTTTTAGCTATTTTATTTTTCTCTGAAGTAAATATACTATACTTTCCTATCGTTTTATTTGGGCTTAGTGTTTCTCCTACTGAAGTGCATGTTCGAGACAATGGCTTAAAGTAACCTGCTTTCTAATTTATGGTTTATTTGTAAACTGGTTCTAACCTCTGGATCCATTCGATCATTAATCGACACACTAAGTGTGTTTGCTTCCCAGCCGCGCATTGTACATATTTCACGTTGCGCCCACGCAGGTTAAAGTACGTCTGCCCACTATCAGACAGCAGTAAACAATCTTTTTTTGTTCAGACTGCAGCTGACAGAATCGGCACAGGCATATTCGTATGTCCGGAACCTTCATGGTTCACTGTTTAAGACACGATGGCACCAAGTTCGGTGTTCAAAGCTTTCTAATAGCCCAAAATAATCCACAATCTTGCAATAACTAACATCCATGGTATTTAATTACGATTGTCTGGCTATGAGAAATTTCGGTGTTTTAACCCTAAGTTCGCAAATTGAAAATTGGCTAGCAACAAATCTCTTGAATGACGAAGGCTCGAGTCGTCACATGTTGCTAAAGAAAAAGATTGCGGTCACGAGGTCGGGTGGTAACTGTCGATCTTTACGGTACCTTTGCGTATTTCTTGCCCACATTACCCAATGTATGAAACATCACTCTTTGTAAGCGACTAATATCCCTTATTTTGCTTATTGTGAAAGGAAGAGAAATCGATAGTACGCAATTCTTCGCAAAGTTACTTGCAACATTGCCGAACGCTCATCGCGCATTACTGCGCGTTGCGAACCAAACCGCACATCTATAGTCAGCAGGCGCCGAAAAAAAGTTGGCTGTAATTTTACCAGTTCGCGTTAGCCAGATTAGCAATTATAGGACAGTTTGCGTGAATCCACCACGACGCCCCGGTTAAACCTGGCAGTGCACTGCCGATACAGAGGATTAGACGCTAGTACGATTTCGAGAATGGGGTTCTGTCAAAGGAGAAGGCTTGTGGGACTTAAGATTATAGAGGTCCTTCATTCAAAAATAAGAAGAAAGCGAATGCGTGAAGCCACCATTCATTCTTTCAGAATAGAAAGGAACCTCTTTTTCTGCTACTTGGAATCGTGAAACTATGCGCAATTCAGTGTGGTGTCGGCGTTTGTACGTGCATTTGTTTCCGTGTACAAGTCTCTGCAGCACAACGTGTGGTTATTATGATCTTTTTTTTTCTTACTCATTTAATCGGTCAGCTTATTTCTAAGTGAGACACCTGACTTCTACACGCTTTTACCTTTTGTTTTGCTCATGTCCTGTATTTATAGCGTGCCCTGTTTGCCAATGTTTGGCGATACAGACCTTGTGAAGCCTCATCATTGGATTTCAGTTTGTACACACGTATAGTATCAATAACACCAAAATAAAAATTGTTATGAAGCAAATCATGTTGTGCCTTTTGGTTCTGTTTACCTTTCTGTTGTTATTGTGCCCATAGATATGGCTGTTACATACGTACACGTATGTATGCGTATGTATATGTGTGTATATATATATATATATGTATAGATATGTATGTATGTAGTTGTATTCTTTTTGTTTCGTTTTTTAACTGTTCCAAGTCTGAGCTCGTTTGTTACGTTTCTCTGTGGCCCGCAGCTACTGTAACGTAGTTGGTACGAAAGCTCATTTCCGCTCCCGTATTTTTTTTCCCCAAGCGTGCATCAGTGTTCGTCGTGCGCTGCCGCAACTCGGCTCGTAGAATCGTAACGTCAGCAAGAACCGGCGGCAAGGGCCCGGCTGAATGAGACGGCACGCCTCCGCCCACCCTCCCTTTGTCTGCTTCCTGTCGTCGGGACTCGTCTTTGAGCGATGCCCTCCCCGTGTGGCGCGGTGCCGTTGTTTCACTCGCTCGTCATGACTGTATAGCGTGCGCGCTGGTTGATAAGTGACCTTGGAGATAAAAACAATTCCTCTGGGTTTTATTAGAACTCTGTTTATGGCAGTTCGTGCCCGTTTCGGAAAAAAAAAACTACTGCTTGAGAGATTTTCTGCTTATGACAAATCGCTGTTCTGGTGAACTCGTGCATGAGCGCTGGAGTTCAGAGATGCTTGAAATGCATTTTTCGCTAGCGATATTGTTTTTCTTTATTTATAGCGATTGTGTTGAATGGCGCACTACGCGTGCCTTCGGAAGTTAAACAGTTCACCCAGTTAAGATTTTGCAAAGGTGCTTTAATTTTTTTCTGTAAATGGACTCGCTCAACGACTAACAAGAGAGCTTAGTGGTCGCGGTCCTAGATGCATCCTGAGCCATGTCAAGCCTCACTGATGACCTCACTGATAACTTCTCCTGGCTTGACACAATGCTAGCATTGGCGACGTTCCCGGGAGGTTGACCACCGATAACGTCTTCCAAGAATAGCCTTTTTCGTGCACTTATCACTTGCACATTCTGGACGGACTGCTGGTGATCGTCTAGCTATATCATTGATGCTTTCCGCAAAAAAAGAAAAAAAAAGGAAAACTGGGTGTCGCAAGTGAACAGCGCTGAACGAGAGTTCCTCAGGCGACGTTTTGTGCCCTCTTGATATCAAATACCATATAAACGCTCTAAGAGACTATCCATTGGCGCTATCGTAATGAAAATTATTGAATTGAGGGTCAAAATTGTCCCATGTCTCAATTCCAGAATTCTCCTTCGGCGTATTGGCCCCGAAAGCATGTAGTGGCATAATCATTTGGCTGCGTTCTCTTGCGGCGCTGGTTCATTGGCTCCAGCCATCATATGTCCTACCATTACACATTTCCAGCTATACTCTTTGATATTCTACTGAGTCGTCTTCGTTGCTTCCTGTTATTCCTTCAAGGTCTAGCTTTATGGGAACATATCGGACATGCTACGAATAACGAGGGAGATATTGTCTCCACATCGGAAATCGTTTGATTCCTCTGTCTCTCATTTCTTGTGAAGAACAGTTGTCCCAGACAAGGAACAGACAAGCTCAACCACTACTCGCTGGTGGTTGCAAAAAACGGAAGACGCTTTGTCGAGAATCAAGTGTGAAACGGCGGAAGCCTGACATCATTCCCGCCTGGAACTGTTGCAGCGCTGTTTGTGGATCAGGAGGAGACGCGTCTTCCATGGTGGTGTCGGGGTGTACACAGTTGGCCATCCTCATCATCCACTTCGTTCGATTGACTTATACATGCAAGATGGCGGTGACGGCGCTTCCGAGCTTCATTTGCCTTGGTACCCGGAGATGCAGTGAGTTGCTTCAAACGCATTGCCTCTCTTGCGTTGGCGCGTTGCGTCCCTGGACTGTGGTGTCGGACGCGCTTCGCCGCCCTGATGCATGCGACGTATACACTCAGCGCTCTCTTGAGCGCCGCTTGCGTTCAGCGGCTGCCGCACGTCGCGTGTTGGGAGACACTGGTTTGGCGAGACGAGGCATCCTTCCCACACGATACCGCAAAGTAAACTGCCGCCGCCGCCGCACCACACCCTAGCAGACTGTCGCCACGCGACAGTGACGTAATGTCACACAGCGCCCATTCGGGATGCCACCTCAAGCGCCTGACGACAGTGACGTCAGGGCGCACCGTCGAACACACGCCGCCACGCTTGCCGATGTGATGAGTCATCCCGCGCGGCGCCGAACCACCCCGACACCCACACTTGACGACAGTGACGTCACGCACGTGAGCCAATCGGAAAGCGCACACCTGTGCCTAGCGACAGTGACGTCACGACACGGAGGAGACCAATCGGAAGGCCTGAAAGCTGTGACAGTTTCTGCTAACGGCAGAAGACCTTGACAATGAGCCATTAAAGGCTTCCGCCTTAATGCGCCAACTCGTATGCGGCTTGATGCCTCCTTTTGCCCATTTACTGGAACAATCGTTATAACTGGGTTTCTACGGTTGCTCACACGGTTGTTGTTGTTCGTTGATTCTTGGCACTACTGTTTGCAGCGAATAAAAATAAATAGCGAGGAGGAGGTGTGGAGGGCGAATATTCGCAGCTTCGAATGAGTCTAACAATGCACACCAACAATTCGAATTCGAAAATGAAATATTCATTCTTTTCGAATCCTCGAAACTACCCAAATATTTCAGAACAACCGAATGTTAGTATTGTCGGTGTTCTCCATCCGTTAAAAACATGCAGCGCGAATAATCGGGAATGAACACGTTTTCGGAGCAATGCAGAAACAATTAGTTTTCGGTTTCGCGAAGGAAGCCTACATAACCTATGACTTTTGTTATACTCTGTTTTGGTGTTTTTGGCAGTTTAGTCATTTAGCAGTTTTATCTTTTACGCTGAAATCTGTGACGTTTTTCTTGCAAGAGGCCCTTTGAAATGTACATGGCACAAAAGCTGTTCAGAACATTTTTTTTTTCCACACTTCAACTTTCTTTCGCAACCATTCTTACAGCACCCAGCTATAAAGCTGTGTGGCTATTCTTGCGCTTTCTTTTATTTTACTAGCAATTAGTGATCATATTGTTACATCTTTCTTGATTTTTGGAGATTGAGCAAGGCGAAACAACAGAATATTCAATTTTTTTTTTTTCGGGACTGAGCATACTTCTGCAAAGAAAGTGGAGTTCACCACTCAGCTTGCCGGCTTCGCCTTACCAACTCCCTGCAATGCAGCAAAAGCTACGTATTCGGTTGCGTTAGTCGGTCCGAAGCAACCCGGCCATGCGCGTCGCTGAAGAAAAAGCCCCGCCCATTGTTTGCCCCCTCATCTGCCCGTGATCCTTCTTTCAAACCAGAGACGAACGAACTATCGGCGAGACAGGTAACCGGCTGGCGGATGCGTGCGACCCGTAGCTTCGACTGCACTGCACGTAATTTATCAACCATCGGCATTTTGTCTCTATCGTTACCCCCTTGAAAAGCAGTTTACAAGATGCCGCGACGCGCGAAAGGGCGTGTAGCCTATTTTTGAACTGCCCCCACCCGGACACGAGGAGAGGCAGAATAAGGACACGCTTATATATACACAGGCAGAGGTGGCTGCGGATTCTTTTATTCAGTATACAAGTCGATCGGTACAGAAGTGGTACACAATTATACCGAAATGCGTCTGTACTTGAATATTCGCTTCAATATTCGAGTCTAATTATTCGGTTCGTTAGTTAAATGTGGTTTAGTGGCGCAAGAGCAGCTAACGCTATGCTGCGCCAAACGCTATTCGATTTGTAATCGAAAACGTTATCCGGTCACCACTAAAATAAAACTGCATTATTCCGGTTATATTTCACCGTCGCTATACGCTTCCTACATTTCAAAGCCCAGGTCATGTAGCAAAAATTCCTGTGCTTGTTGCTACAGCGATCATAAGTGCGTGTGCGCGTGCGTGTGTGCGGGTGCGCGTGTGTCATTTAATCTTTCCTGGTCACTGCCGGGGAAATGAAACAGAGCTCATTAGCCTAGCGGTTACTTCTGTAATTTCCACTACTTTGCGTGGTGGCCCATATTCACAGCTTGAATGCTACCTCCAGGCGAGCAGCTCACACCCCAACAACACGTGGCTAACACGTAACGTAACTGGGCATACGCCGAAGCACTGCATGCTCACTTGTGACTCGCAGTTCTCAAGCCGGCGCCAGGAATACTGGACAAGCGGTTGCGTGAGTTTCCACAGCTTCACGATGCCGAGTATGCCAAGGAGCACTTCGGTGACTGCGAGAAGCCTCCGCTGGTCCTGCCGTGAGTTGATTCTCTCTAATAGAAAGTAATTTCAAATACAATCTTGCAAGACAATTTTATAATTTTCTGCGTGTATTTCTTGTTGCCTTTAATCATTCGAGTTTGCAGCAAGTGAAGCTCCCCATAGAATCTAAAACTTCGCTCTGTGCGACAGATGCCGGGCATCTACACCTTGACAAGATAAGCTAGAAGTGCTTCAAGAAGTCCCGAAACTGAAACCTAAAATCGCGCACCATCATATCGGTTACGTCCCACAATGTCTACAGAATGTTCTTAGCACTTATTCATTGCATCTTTGTTCATTCCACAATCAAAACCAGCATGAATGCCCGGTCGTTACACTCTCTCGCACTATACCTTCTTCGCACTCGCCGCCCGTGAAAATTATGCGTAGTCGATCAGTATTTGCATTCTCCAAAATCCAGTGCGTGAAGTGTCAGCCGGATTAAACTTTTGTTCAAGTGATGCTCGAGGGTGCTTGCGTACTCATTTTGCATGTCTCCTTTTGTGATATACTTAATGGTTCGTACTGCTGTCCACAGTTCGCTTTCATATTGCTCTTTTCATTGAAAAACTGTACAACCCTGTGGCCTTGCTTCACCGAAACTACCGTTGTGAATTTTGCCTTATTGCGCAGCGTTACCGGCGATCCACGACGAGTGATCTACACGATCTCCGAGTACAGTCCTCTGCTGGACTCTTCCAACGCCACCATGGACGACTGGTTGCAGATTGCTAGTGACATAAAGGTACATTTAAACCGCAGCCATTGTATCTCATTTTCTTGTCGGTCACTGTTTCGCATTTTTGCTTTAAGTCATCTTGTTTATAGCGAACCTTTTCTTAGTCCTGTCGTGCGGTGACACAATTCTGAGCGTATGACGGTACCTTCTGCCTCCTCAGTTGTGCTCACTTCAGAAATGACGCAATTATCGTCAACATTTAATCAAAATAAAGGAGATGCATTTCGTCTAACGACGCGCAGTTAGTTTCGTTACATGAGGCTAATTCCCGCGCATCCGTCTAGTTGTTGTTGTTGTTGTTGATGAGCGATTGTAGCCAGTGATATCTTTAAAACATGGTAATGCATTTAAAGCGCAAGTTCTGCAAAACGGGTAAACAATCGCCAATGCAACTAGATACCTACTTCAGAGTCTCCTCGCTTCTGAATGTGCCGCATTTCGACAAAGCTGTACTAAAGTTTTCTCACGCCTGTCTTTTTTTTTTTTTTGCAGCTCGCGGAAATATGCTCAATAATTTACCAACAGATGCGCTAAATAAAGCACATTTAGCGCCCGCAAACAAGGACGGGAGGGAGACGACACCACGCATTGTGGTGTCGTCTCCCTCCCATCCTTGTTTGCTGGCGCTAAATATGCTTTCAGTTTACCAACGCGCCCAACAAATGGCAGCGCTAAATAAGGAAGAAAATTTTTCTGATCCTATGTAACAATAGGCTTCGGCTTCACTTTGACTGACTTGCTGGTTGTTAGCGTTTTTTTCTATTTCCTCGCAAATGTCAATTAGATCAGTCCACGCTAATTCTCAAGCATTGTCAATCGTGTGCCATGTCAAAATTGTAGCATGGCTCGTACTGTTATTGTAATATATCTCGGGTGCGGACGGAAGAATCAAAATAAGGTCACCTGAGCCTAAAGAGTTCAAATATGCTGCTGTGTTGACGACTAGCATATTCGCACCAATATTCTTGTCATCATCCTACATCCATCTTTCGTCCCCCTTACTAATGTGCAGATTGCAAAGTAGAAGGCAGAGTTCGACCCCAGAGCACAAGCTGGGGCTAACTTCTTTTTCTATCTAAAGTTACTACTACTACTCGAACTATACTCAACCTTTGTTCATTTTCGAAACGACTCTTCTTGGCATATTGCCTTGAGCGTCGTGTTGCCATTCGCGCGTTTCTTCCATTTCTTTCCACAGTATCGTATAACTCTTGTTCCGCACAGAAATACTACGACTCTTACCACGCCTTCATCGTGCTCCACGGCACGGACACTATGGCGTACACGTCTTCTGCACTCTCCTTTCTCCTGGAAAGCCTCGGGAAATCGGTCGTCGTCACCGGCTCCCAGGTACGCTTTCCACACAAAATACGTATTGATTTTTTTTTTATATTTAGCGCATGAATACCTTAGAGCAGTGTTCACTATGCTTTCCCCGTTACATTCCCATTTAAAAGCAACGCTTCTCGCGAACAAAGCTATGAAAAATATTATCTTTTAGGAAATTTTTCGGTAGTCAACAAATGCAGAAAGTGCTATTTTTGGAGACATGGCAAATGTTTTAGACTGTATTAAAACATGTTTTTGAGAATTATTTTTCGCACGTTTCATAGCCGTCCAACCATGCGTTGCGAACTATCTCACACTGCTCACTCTTACGAGTGTTGTGTGTCACTTAAATACTTCCATGTGCCATTTTGCCTCGAGGGACATCCTTGTTAAGAAACCCACATTTCATTATTCATAGCCTACGATTCTCGTCGGTGTTATTGCAAAATTACACGCCTTTCAGGCAACAAATTTACTCTTGAAAAAAAAAACCATTACGTTTACACAGCAGTCTTGTAATCTTGTCACTAAGAATTAAAAAAAAAAAGATGTGATGACTTGCGGAAGGGATGGCACGACTTCTATAGAAAACCCATGTGCGTAGACTCCACGATGCTTTTATGTTACCGCAATTATCGCCGCTTCATCTGAAATGATCAATTACTGGAATAATAGCGCTAATTGCGCACGCTACAACGTATTCAACAAATGTAAGAAAATAGCATAAATGCTTAAACGATTGCTTGATTGATTGATTGATTGATTGATTCATTGATTGATTGATCATTGTAAATTATGGTACCTGTCCAACTTGCATGAATTAACGTACGTGCAGATGGCTCACCGTTTTTTTATTTCAGTAATAATCTTCCTTTTTATTAAGAGAAAGGGATGTGCGGTTTTCTTAACGAATAATTCCCCACTTTAATGTGATTTCAGGTCTCTGTGTGATGTCGCTCTCATCCTCGCTTTAATTAAAGGGACACTAAAGCGAAACAATAAATCAGTTTAGACTAATGAAGCATTGTTTGCGAATCCTGCAGGCAGCCATTTAAAAAAAAAGTTTTATTATTAAATAGGAGAAAATGAAGGTCCAAGTATCAGTATTTGAATTTCGCGCCGAAACCCCAGCGCCGGTACGTCAGCGGGACGTCAGGGATTCCAAAGAATGTTTTCGCATTTGGGGCCGCGTTGGCTGAATAAAGGTTCCCGAAACTTGCCATGTTTAATATTTGGTTCCTTTAGAACACAATGTAGTCAATCTGTACCGCTACATATAATTAGTAGGCCCCAGAAGATGCCATCAAAATCCAAGACGTCACAGCCCCTCCTCTCCCCCCCCCCCCCCGTGCGGGAACTTAAGTAGGCGTCGCCACCCGTATTTCGTTCTCGCGCTTTTTATGGCTTACCAAACGACTTATCGTTGTAAGAGTGGTGTTTTTGGTGTTGTAGAACGGTAATTCACTGATGCAGAAGAAATCATTTTTCGCTTTAGTGTCCCTTTGGTAAATAAACTTTCGTTCCTATATGCTCTTCCCCATGCAGATACCAGTCTTCGAGCCCCGAAGCGATGGAAGAGACAACCTGCTGAACGCCCTCATTATAGCTGGGAACTACGTCGTGCCTGAAGTGAGCCGTATAAGTACCAGTGTCTCGCTTTTGTACTAACACTATCATAAAGGCTAGTAACGCTTGGATCTAGTCTGTAATATGCTGTTCATGTGACTTTCGCCAACGATGCACTCTTGCTCCAGTTTCGAGTGGTGTAGCTAGAAAAAAGCCAACAAGGTGATTACGTATGACTTGAAAGACGCACGAGTCGTACCACGACCATGTTGTATATTCGCGACAGCAACACTGCGTTTTTTGTTACGCACCAAGAAGCATGTTTTTCATTGTGCAGTGCACATTCATCAGATCAATCAAAGTTACCCGGGCACAATATATAGCCATCAGTACAGCTGCAACAGACAGTTAACTATTTTTAACAATATATTCTTTGTTTCACAATCTGAAAGGACAAGCTTGTATTTATTGGGGCTGTCGGATTTCAATGTGAGGCAGCTTATGCCGCTGTTGGCAAACGTGTCCGCTTTATTTATATGAAAAGAAAAACTCTATTTATGGCAAAGCCAGAACGTTACGCATGTCACTGCTTGCAAATGGTTTCCGAATGTACCAACTACGGAAAAGTCACGATAGCTTTTCATTGCTCGTATAAAGGCCACATTCAACTTCTGTTCGAGGGCTCCTCGCGTATCATTCTCTGGAACTAGAATTCGCTAACGCTGCAAATTTTCGTCTTAATAGCGTAAACAAAGTCGAAACCGTTTAAAAAGAACGTTTCTACATTTGTTTTACTCTTGCCTATCTCCACTAGGTTACGCTTATGTTCCACAATCAACTCTTCCGTGGGAACCGCGTGAGCAAATTCAGCATTTCCCACCTTGATGCCTTCGCGTCATTCAATATGGCGCCTCTTGTGACCCTTGGTGTCAACGTCGACAGTGAGTCACCTTTCAACTTTGTTGAGGTAATGCAGATAACGAAAATTTTGTTTTGCTTGTTTGCCGCACCACGGCAAAATATGTTAACTTGAAAAAATTCGCAGCTACCGTCAAGGAGGGGGGGGGGGGTATAACTTATATCCTTACTTTATCCAATTTCGCATCTTTTGACCAGGTAATCTCGATCTCTTGGTTCCTGTGCACATCTCCACAACAGAACGCATTACGACGGTTAATGTTCCAATTTGCACACCTGAATGGCGTGCAACCGCAAGTTCGTCTTGGTGTCACCTATATATGCGTGAGAAAGTGCCTCTGTAAATCGTGATGACAACGTGCTGATGACATTGCCGCACGAGACTGTACATGACATAAAATCCCATCTCTATTTCTTAAGTGTCCAGTGCCGGCATGTGGCGCGACATTCCAGAAACCTGCTATGAGAGGTGACAATATCCATTTACTCCTTCGTCCGTTCTTCAGAACATGCAGTTGCACGGCATTAAGCACATTTGGCTGGCACCCAGTTGACGGCGCGCAAAGCCTTTAATGCGCTATTCAAGCTTCGCTCGACTAACCTACACAGGTATGAGCTACTCATTCGAAAGCTTCACCACCTGCCGAACCACCCGATCAACATGAAAAGAAATCTTGTAAAATAGATTTAACACGTAGCTGACGCGACAATTCTGCAGGCGCATCACGGGGCAGATATTTGTTCTGGTGTTTGCGGCATCAGTTTAATAAATCTGCATGTCTAAAGAGCCTACGCCCAAATTACTCGAATGGTTATCAATCTTTTCAACAGCGAGACTAACATTTCGAAGACAAGACAGATATAATACGGATAAAGTGTACCTTTTATAAACGTGTTTGATGATCATAGTGCAGTCATGCTTACTTGTTTTTTCGAAAACATGCCTAAGTAAACTCCTTGCCGCCATTTACCTCCTCTATTTATTTTGTTCCCCAGTTACTTGGCGCTTGATTCTCCCTGACCCAAAGGGTGAGGAATTTCGCGCCCACGATACCCTGAACCGCGACGTGGGTCTACTCCGTCTCTTTCCCAGCATCACGGCCGAATTGGTGAGCAGCCATCTTCCATAAATTTACTTAATGTACGCAGTTGAGGGCCTTCAGTATAATCCATGCCCTATTACGGTACATTGTTTCGAACTCTCAGACAACAAAAACTCTATGCAGTTCCACTATGTGAAGGATGACCAGTGAAGCCATGTATGTGGGCCCGTTAATGGCGAACTGCACCGCCGCCTCGAGTCGGCCCGGCGTTGCACTATCTTCGTGGTTTTGTGTCTACACACGGACACGATCCTGTGAGAACTAGCCCTTAAAAGATTCACTGTAAAACAAAATAAAACTCCTGTCGTCCGCTCCATGACACAGCCCAGGACGGTCAGTCGCGCCTGAATTCGAGGAATGTTAACATTACGCGAAACCCTAATGGCACGCATTCACACGCAGTGCATCGATGCACTTATAGAAAATATCCGCAGATGTGTCGTTTATAGCGTTGGCCCACGGAAATAAGACGTCGATCGTCGCACCAGGCTAGGAGGATCCGACGCCATAAAACTGCCACGCCTAACGTCCTTCATATATTTGCTGAAGCTCACCACTGCATTCCATGACTGTGCACTATGGGCTTGCCACGGCGCAAATGTTTCCGCGCATGGCCCTTCTATTTTTCAAAGGGTCCAATTGTACGAAACGTTTAAAAGACCTTTCATGCAAGCGTTATGTTTTTGTCGTTTGCTGTCACTTTTTTGCTGTTCTTCGTTTGTTGTGATGACCTTTCTTATTGACGTAATTGCTTTCACGTTATGTAATACCCCGGAAGGCCCCCTTAACGACCCCCTCACCAAGTCTGGCCATTTGTAGCTGAAAAGTTCACTGCATATAATAGGCTCTAACGATTGTGTCCCCGAACTATTACACCGCTACGCGCTGCGAGAACAGCTTAAATTTTAAACCAAACGCCGTGCGCCTTTCTCGCAGGCGCCGCGCTATAAGCTGTCGAGTCGACGTCATTCGCACAGCTGCGCCTACGAAATTAACGATGCGGTGACGTCACTGACAATGACACGGGACTTTGGGAATTATTCAAGGCTTACATTAATACATTCTGGAGTTGTCCATGCCATAACCATGATGATTGAGGCACGCCGCAGTTAAGGACTCCGAAATAATTTCAACCACTTGGGTTCTTAACGGTCACCCAATTCATGGTACACGGGTGTTATTGCGTTTAGCCTCCCTCGAAATGCGGCTGTAACGGCCGGGATCCGATCCCGCACCTACGGCAGCGTAACGCCATAGCCACTGCGACACCACGGGGAGTCAATTATTCAAGGCAACAGAAGTTATTTGATCTCTTGCTTTAACAGGCAAATTAAAGTATAGAGAAATAAAACCTACAAGGCGAATGCCTGCGTGTCCTCGTTTTATTTCGTACCGTAGCAAGAGATGTACTTACGTTTCGTCTGTTTGTTCCCATGTCGTGCAATCGCGTGCGCAGAGAAAAGGAGGAGGAAATACATTTATTGGAAAAAGGACAAGCAGGTGTCTTTCTGCTTGTGCGGGAAAGCGCCCTCAGTCCAGCGCTTCTGCGGCTCTTGCTGTCTCCCGGGCCTGCCGCACCAGTTTCTGCATGGTCACAAGGGTCCGAGCTAGTCAGCATGGCATCCTACTGCTCGGGTGTGGGGAGGAAATGAATCTATCATTTTCTAGTGTTCCAAAGCAGGATCATGCTTTCTTAATTATTTTGCGTCTGCCCCAGTGTTCATGTGGTACTGACGTACCATATCGCTAGTTTCGTGCCAGCGGTACAACGACGCGGTAAGGATCCATACATATATGCTGGTCACGCTTCTCCAAACGTGCGCACACTTATGCACCTATTTCGCAAAAGCAACCAGAAAACAACGCAGGTGGTCTCTCGCACAGCTCGCAAGATCATGCACAGAGTGAAGCGAAACAGACGCATCAGTTCGCGGGCTCGCATGCGAGACCGTCACCGGAAGTGCGCCGCGCAACAGAAACACGAGAGAAGAAAAAGAGGCGGGGACCTTGACGTGCACGTGACACGATCATCCGACTCTGGTATGGGAGAACGCGTGAAAGTAACTTTGCTTACTTTGCTTATATATATATATATATATACACACACAAAATTTGTCATGGGACCTGGTAAGCGGCCCTTAAGGATTATGTTCTACGGTGCAGCGTTTCGCGTTTTACGGATCTGTTTTCCAGTCAACTTTCTGGGCTTGCCATTACGCTTGGTTGCTCTTGGTTTGATACCCTACACCGGGAAAGAAAGAGGTGACATAAATAAAAATGATGTAGTGAAATGTCGGAGTTCTCGTGTACTCGCACGACAGGGTGCAGAGAGCATTCAGCAACATCGATTTCTTTCCTACAAGCTTCACAGCGCTTCAGCGGCTTTGGATGATGCATGGCGGCCAGAATCTTAAAATATTTCATAACCTAGGGCTTTCTCTTCATGCTGCTGGACGCCGACAAACAGTTCACAGCAGATCAATGTGGTGGTACACTGACTGGTAGTGGCAGCCTGGCGAAGCCACTGTGGTAAGCCTGACGAAGGAAGTAGACGACTGCATTCAGCAGTCCCTATCCTACTATGCTTGCCCAGGTGGAGTGGTCCCTGAAACCCCCCATTGCCGGCGTCGTGCTTCAGACTTATGGGGCTGGCAACGCGCCCACGGCTCGTACGGATATCATGGACGCCCTCCGCAGCGCTACTAAACGCGGAGTCCTCATCCTCAATTGTTCCCAATGCCAGCATGGATCCGTGGATCCCGCTTACGAGACGGGAAATGTGAGTTGGCTACGGCCAGTTTGATTTTTCGGGCACAGTGAATAAACAGGCATAAGGCAGTACAGGAGACCGTCTTCGATGTTACGTTACACCAGGCCAAGAGAGGGGAGGTAGCAAGGTGCTGAAAAATAAGAACGTAGAGCCCACGTTTTGGGAGTGCGATTGCGGAGGCACGCTCGTCGATCCTTTATGGTTCTTGTTCATGGTCGACTGACGTGACTCGCTGCGTCATTCCTTGCAGTGCACAAAGGTGACGAAACAGAATATAGTGACGTACGTGTTACAACTGAAAGCTTTCATTTAAACCGGCGGAAGTTTTGCAAGAAAAAAAATAGAACGCTCCGCCATGTGCTCGGTGTTCGCCTTCCAGAATCTGATTGCATGGCTACCGATGTCAGATATCTTGTAATGTTTCATAACTCAAAAAAATTCAGGCACTGCTCGATGCTGGCGTCATTCCCGGCGCCGACATGACCCCGGAGGCAGCGTTGACGAAGCTGGCTTACGTTCTTTCCAAGAGCGAGTGGACTCTCGAGGAAAAGAAAAAGGTAACGCCACAGCTAATTTGAAATAACTAAGCAAGAGTACTCTGGGATGAAAAAACATATTCCTACGTCGAAAATGACCACCTCTAATAGCTTTTTTTTTGTGCTACAACCGCGGCGGCTCCGCCCTCGTAACGGGGTTTCGGAGTCGCTCCTCAGGACCCAAATAAAGTTTATTGCCTGCCTGCCTACCACCTCCGAGGCATTCTTCATAAGTTTCCCAAAGCAGCTTCACTGCACACGATGCAGATACAGCACCGGATATATATGAAGCCTCAGCCAGGTTGCCTTTAGTGATCGTAGATAACTATACCAGGACATATATACCCGCCAGATGTGTCAGAAGGTTCAGATATATGATATATAACTTTAACAGTACAGCATGGTGTTTTACTGTAAGCGGATCACTATTACATTTCGTGCTGACATGGCATTTTCGGCTTGTGTTAATGGCAAGGTCGTGCACCTCAAACCCTTAGAATAGCGACCAGCTTCAGGATGCCTTCAGTAATTTACAATAGACAATACCACAACTAATAATAGATAATATACGATACCGCAATTGGCTCGTTAAAAAGCTATTATAGCAAACTTCTAGGCCACTTTCAGGCTCGCCAATATTTTCGTTCCGGGACCTCCACAATAGTTCCGGGACCTCCACATAAAGCGAGCAAAACAACGAAACATTTTTATGCCTACTCCTCTATACGTTGAGAAGAGCCGGCCTTTCGGTTCAACGGGCCCCTGACCTGGCAAGCGACTTGAACTCGGGGCTTTTCTCACCCACGATAGCGAAAGTCTATTTGTGTTCATCAGTGAATAGCAGCGCCATTATCTTATCAATTCTGACTCGGGTAACGCACCCAAATCACCTTCTACACGACTTCCAACATACATGTCACGAGCTTCATCGGACAATTCTCGTAGCAGCTCTCGCGAGCATGGCATGTACACCAGGAAAATTGCATACAGTATGCCATCGTACATACGTACGCGCCAGAGTTCCGAAGGGGCACTACAGCACTTATTGTTCCGTTGGAAAAGTTCACACTTTATCTTTTCGTTGTTTCAGAAGCTGCAGGAAAGCCTGCGCGGTGAGTTAACTACCGGACCAGGTGACAGCTGGGAAGACCAGTACAAGATACTCAACCTGATGGGACCTTGGAAGGCTCTGTTCATTCGCTGATGCTCGTTCGCTTTCACAATTTAGTAAATTACCAGTATAGTAAGTGTAGTGCATAGTTTTTCATGCACGTTGCTCTATATACATTTATCTGTATACTTTTATTTAGACTGCTCTATATGTTGCTCTATCTCTATATATTGTAAAAATATCCGCGAGTCACAATAAAAACAGGTTTTTCCACACTTCTTGCATCTTCACTAAGGAATCAGAAATTAATAAAACAATGTAAAACGCTCTACAGATATCTTTCACGAAGTGTCAGCAGCCATGTTCCCTCCTCGACTAAACCTTTGGGTGAGGCGACAAGCTTCGAATATTTCTTCTCACCGCGTTTATTCCAATGCAGCTGCGAATCGGCACATTTTCAAATCATTACTGTGGTTATGACAGCTCCTTTCTTGCTGTCAGAGTAGGTTAAAGAGAGCGATATCTTATCGAAGAAAAGGAGGTCGGTCTGAGATCGTGTGCTCTAGCCTGCTACTCTGCACAGGGGGGAAGAAAAGACTGGATGCATGACGATGTCGAGAGGTTAGAGGTATTCTAGGTGCACGACCTTGCAGCACTGCAAATGACATGGTCCCACATCGATGCGTGGCAATGTCCCAAAACTGCTTTCGGTAAACATTGTTGCATATCTTGTCAAGCGACCACTGACGCAAGGGAAGGGCCTAAATGACCTGCCCGACATCCTTACGAATCATAGGGATAAACTGGTGACTGGCATTCATTCTCGGGCGTACGAAGACACATAGCGTCTGAGCTTCATAACATGTTACAGGTTCAAATTGTGAGCGTACTCCTAAAGAAACCCACCGCCATGCTTCAGGTAGATCACCTCACATCACCCCTGCCTTCGTCAGGCGCTACAGTTACGTGGACTTGCAATGAGTGAGGGGATCGTTTGCTTGGAAGGCACAAACACACCGAGGACAGCGTTGGCTCACGACAGCTACCTCTACATATAACGCATCTTTTCATTGGGTGCCTTCTATTCAGTGGGAGATGGAGAGTCCAAGATGTGGACACCCTTTATGCACGTCTACACTGTCTACATAGCACAGCCAGAATTCTCAATGTGAATATCAACACGAACAGCATCGTTTACATGATCAGATGAGTTTTCGTTCCAGTTATCTAGGCATCGCACTAAAAATGTGGGCCATTCGCATGGCCATGTGTGTCACTGGGTATGCGTGGACTTGACAGTGTCGCCGCCAGAAGGCGCACTGTGCCCAGAGGCATCGGTATAGGTACATAGGCATAAGCAACTGTGAAGCGTTGTAACTGTGTCCAGAAGCATAAATACATGTACAAGGTAGATAAATAGGTTTTATGGAAGACAGAAAAGATTAAGGTGACATAGGCAAAATGCTAGACTGGGAGGCAAGAAAGCTCGTAATGAAGTGCAGGGCACTGGAAAACGTGAACAGACAATCAGGAGTCGCCAAAAAGAAAGTTAGCGAAACAGCGAATTCGATACAAAGGATGGGAATATAAGGGACCAGGGAGATTTACAAGTATGGCCAGAAAGAAATCAAAGGAAAATTAACGCAAATTATTGTGCCTTGCTATTTGAGGCCGGAGATGGCTGAGTAAGATTAGAGCAAGTATTCGCTACAGGGGGAGGCATGTGTATGCTGCAGTAAAAATCCAGAGATAACTCGGCACAACCTAAGGGAGTGCGAAAGTCTTCACCTGATGAGACCCGTAGCTAACTTCCACCTTCCAGAAGTGATAGGATTCAAAGCAGATGGAAGTATCCACCAGTCAGTAGTCGAGATCAGCAAGAGACGTTTAGTGTACTGGTGGAAAAAAAAAAGAACAGGGAAGAGATTAATAGGATCGCGTCCGTTATAGGCATAGGTAACTATGCAACGTCGATACTACAGTTCTTTTTTAGCTGCACCAAGTTTTTAAAATTGCCTTTAGCAGATAGCACAATTTTGACCCTTACACTAAATTACTCGATGAGGCGGCCATTACTTCCACAAAAGATCAATATGATTGATTATATAGTGAAATTAATTACACTAATTGACATTTTAATTATTTACTCTATGCAAGATATTTCATAATGCGAATTGTATCTATTAAGTTTGCAAGGTATATCAACTTAGAACGAATTTTGACAGCACCGACATCGAGATATGCGCCTTCAAACTTGCGGTAAAGATGCACTGTTGTTGCACTTATTTTTAAAGAAAACTGAACTAACACAGCAAGCTGCGCGAGTTGGTGACTGTACATGTTCCTAGGGGTGGGCAGGCCAACCCGGACGAAAGACACAGACTGCGCTCGTATCGCGTACTTCGTTTTGTCTTTCGTCCGGGTTGCGCTGCCCACCACTAGGAACATGTAAAGAAAACGCCGTTTCATGCATTGAAGCACAAAACTAACTGGAACGACAATGCATTTCGTCGGACCCATTGAAAATTATCTCGAAAGTGGTATAGTTTTTAGAATTCGAACCAAGTGTCTTGCGAACTCACCGGCTACAACTCGTAAATGTAGATATGGGCTATAAGGTAATCAATTCAAAGTTAATTAGTGTAATTACGCAATTCAAATAATTTTTTTCATTTATCGCAGGAGTAATGGCCGCCGTATCAAGTAATTTATCTCAATGATTAGAATTGTGCTATCTGCCACAGGAAAATTTTAATAATTTGGTGCAGCTAAAAAATGACACTTGGCATAGAGGTTCTAAGGTAGAGAAAAAGACTGAGCAGAGATATATAGGCAGCATGATAGGGCGATAAGCATGCATAGATCATCTGATTAGTTTAAGCAGTCTATGCGACTATTGTTTCAATGGAGATGCCAATAAATCATCATCATCAACATCATTGAAGCGCGAGAGGAGCTTGGCTGCAGTACACGCCTCATACACGTGACACGTTTCGGCTATTCGCACACTTGGATAGTCAGCGTAGACGAGTTCTGGCCAAATGTTTAATGCGAGAATATTTTATGCTGTGTTCCACCGAAAATAAAACAATGTTCCATTTTATTAGCTGCAAAGAGGCCACGGAACATGAACGGAGCTTATTCCGGAGTGTGATCCGCGCTGTCGTTCAGTGCAGCTCGGCTAGGGACAAACGGAGCAACGCACGTTTTCCTCCATCCTATTTCGGGATGTCCTCCAATGGACTCTAAAGAAAGACTTCGGAATCAACCCTCATACTGCGCAATACCTGCTGTTGAACTTTTGTGCACGGTGTTACGGTTGGCGTCTGGCACCACGTGCAGAAAGGAATTTCACCCGACTTTCTCTCGCCCGACCTTCTTCGTCGAATTGAGGCGTGGCTTCTCCTGCCACGGTTGGCGTCCCGCACCTCGTGCAGAAAGGACTTTCTTTCACCCGACCTTCAACCACCAGGCCTCGTCGAAATGAAGCGTGACTTCCTACTTCGCTATGACTATTTCGAGTGTCTGCCGGAAGCCCCGCAGTGTTTCCAGGCCTCTTTTGTGTGTGTGTGTGTGTGTGTGTGTGTGTGTGTGTGTGTGTGTGTGTGTTGGTGTGTGTGTGCGCGCGCGCGCGCGCGACACTTTAGAGGGACCCTTTCCTCGAACGGCCAAACTCTACAGGAGAACTTCCACGAACTAGCAACGCGCGATAGAGACGGACAAGCATCAACAATTCCAGGAGGCTCGGTACCCCCAGAGGCGTGGTATAACCGGAGGCGGGGCCCTTTTTCCGCCAATCCGACTCTGTGCCGGTCACGTGACGTCGACGGAAGCAAGATCCCTCCCACGATTGTAGAGAGCCTATTTAAGGGGCTCCGAAATGTACTTTTGATCACTTCGTTCTCTTCTCATCATGCGAGAATATTCATCAACCTTTCAATAAACCGTGCAAGTTTCGCACTAGAAATCGTCTCGTCCTTGCCCGGTCGCCATGGTCTACCGGATGCCTGCAGCCCGCCGACAACGCCACGCTACCCAATAGTAACGACGGTCGAGCTCCGATAGGTAGGCGTCGCTACAACTCGGCAGCAGTACTATACGCTACCCTGCAGTACGCAACAACGGGAACACCCGTGTATTTGGATTTAGGTGCACGTTAAAAAACTCCAGTTGGCCAAAATTATTCCGGAGTCCCCCACTACGGCGTGCCTCACAATTAGATTGTGGTTTTGGCACGTAAAGCCCCATAATTTATTTTTTATTGTTTTCTTTTTTCTGACGGGAATGCACAAAGCGTGAGATGGGCCACAACGCCGATCCGATCGTGTACCTTCAGGGTAGAAGGTCTTAGGTAGACGCATATTTAGTGGCCGCAGACCAATGAATGATGACACTTAACAGCGAATTCGCTTTCTTTTTGGTAAAATATTTATTTGCAGCTTATACTGAACTTCTTCATGGCTGGGCAGCCCATAGGCAGAGTGGCCCATTGTCCTCCCGTCGCCGACGACCCGGCAATGGCAGAGCGACGAATGCGCACTGAGAAGCGGCAAACCTCATGTTACGTACACCCCAGTGACACGGGCCAACCACTGATGACAAAAAAAAATTTGTAAAGTCCCGTAGGACTCGCGCTGCACAGACGCCTATGCTGCCTCTCGAAAAGTTGACTATTGCCCTTTTTGAGTCGCTTATGATAGTTTGCACGGAGGGATTCATGATGGCCAAAGCAATGACAGTCTCTTCCGCTTCCACGGTGGACACTCTTTTTATGGTCGCGGCGTTGAGGATACTTCCCTCTCCGGTCACGACGCTCACTACGTAAGTGTTCGGTGTTTCCAATACCTATATGTCAGCTATATTTTCTTCTTCTTCTTCTTCTTATTTTCTTTTGTGTGAAAACCTGGTTTCATTATTTCCTCATTCATTTCTGAAGGACAGGTCGAAGCAGGGCCTATTGCAGTGCCTAATTTGAAAGAGTTCTTGGGGGACACAAGCTCATCTGCGCTAGAGGGAAGGCAATCAGCACTAGGTGTAGCAATGCGGTCTTCGGTTCTAGAAAAGGCGTATTCAACACGACTTCTCGCGCTTTTCAAAAGACCCGCGTGTGAGGTTGCTTACATTATTATAATTCGCCGCCCTTTATGGCTTCGCAGTTTTCTGTTTTTTTTTCACTATGCTCGTAAAGTTGTTCGGCAATGCTATTTTTGTGCATATTTTATTTAAATTATTGCGCAATAGCACAATGCGCTGGAGAAAAAAATATAAATGAATGCAGCTTTCATGGTCACATTTGGTCCACACAAAGACGTACTAAAGCCAAGCACATCCAGCTGTTGGCGTCTCGTCTGAAGTGTCTGCAGGGTTTCCGTGCTCACGCCCACAGAGTGAAAAACTGCTAGGTCCCATCATGACTACGTTGGACATTCGGCTGAAGAAAGTGAATAAGGTGTACCACGAAGGCGTAAGTATGTATGAACTAGGCGCATGACTGGACGCTCAGTGTGTGGTTGCATTTGCCTTCTTCCGCCTTTCCCTTGGCTACTCGCTCATAGTGCTTTGCTGGTGCACGCAAAAATAAAAACGAAGTAAAGCACTGCGGAAATGTTCCGTGGTGGCTACGGTGTTAGTGGCTATGTAACAGCACTGCATAAATGGTGTGCGTACAGGAACGTAGCCGAAGAGAGAGAGAGAGCGCGGTATTTATTGTGATAAAAATGCTGAGAGGTCGGCCTGAACCAAGGTTCTGACCTGCTACTCGGCGTTGGAGGAAAAGGAAAGGGTGTAGCTGAAGAAAATAAATCGAGAAGTAGCCGTGTTATTCACCGAAACTCCAGGATAAAGTGAGATCACTCGCATAGCGCTCCACGCGGTTTCAAAAGCAAGCTGGAAGTTTTCTTTACCGGCATATCACTCGAAAAATAATTTTGAACTAGAGTCTAGGACAACCTCCACCACCTTCGCGGCCCCGCAGTATGCACTAGATCCGTATTCCATTGCACACAAAGGTATCATGTCCATGCATTTGAGGCTAAAGCATGCGTTTTGTGAGTACGCAATCACACTGTACACGGTAGCGTAATGGCACGCACGTGGCTGTGAACGTCACCGAAGGTCCGAAAGCTAAGGCCAGTTATACTGCTGATGACTCAGATACAAACGCCAGCTGCTTATTATAGGTCTATGTGTGTACACGTAAAAGCTCACAAAATGCCTTCTTAGCATGCCCCATAACACCATGTAAATACTGCAAAGCGGACAAATACCCTGCAAGGTCATATCAACTGCATCATAATGCAGATGCAAAACCTCAAGATGCTAGATGCAAGGCACTACATGTCTGTTGCTTCTCCCTGCTGTGTCTGTCGCACTTCGCAGGGTCTTCACACTGAGGTTGTCAATCTCTTTCAGGAGACAGTGGCTGGAGTTGTGATAGTGGAAAGCAAGACTGAGACCAAGCATGAGGGCCTTACGTTGTGGCTCGAGGGCACTGCCAGCATGCAGCTCAGTGCCAAAAATGTTGGCATTTTCGAGGCATTCTACTCGTCCGCCAAGCCCGTGCAGCTTATTGGCTACTCGCTCGAGATAGCTAAAGCTGGCCGCCTGCCCGCTGGCCGCACCGAACTGCCCTTCGAACTTCCCCTGAGACCTCGACCAGGCCGAACATTGTACGAGACTTACCATGGAGTCTTCATCAACATCCAGGTGTGGTGCTCATGTTTCGTGACAGCATGTGTGTCCCTTTGTGATGTGGTTCATAGTGCAGCTTCCGAGCTGCAGAAGTGGTGTGTATAAAAACTTGCTGGTTTGAAATGTATTGCATTGGAATATGCACTCTGGAGTCGGTAGGCCCCTGCTGCTTGTGCATCTTGCTGCATGTCAGACGGCATGACTGCTGTGGATTACAGTGTAGATATGTTGAAGTAGAACTGCTTTGCAGTGTTGTTAGGCACATTTATTGGGAAGTTGCGCTGTGCAAGGAATTGCACAGCAAGAAGTTGCCCTAAGGCAGCAGTGAACCATAAGAACTGAATGTTGTTGCTCCTTTGTATTTTGTTTTCGCCTAATTACTATACTGCATGGTTTGCTTTTTGTTTTATTTCATCTTACATTTTGTAGCCTAATGTCCTATCTGCTATCTTTCCAAATGGGAAATAGTCATGTTCTGTTCTTTGCACTCACAATTTAAGCCTGGCTCACATGGAGCTTTCTTGCACGAGAAATGTGCGGAGCTGTGTTGCCCAAATGGTGCCATCATAGGCACTTACTGTGCTCGCTCCATGTGCCAGTGACCGTGCAAAAAGGCTCCACGTGGCCCAGGCTTTGCTTACAATGTAAATGGCACCCACTTGCTTTTCATGATGCGTTAGCATTTCCTGGCGCATTCTCTAGACACCGCAAACGCCAAGCCTTCTCCCAGAGAGTGCTGCAGAGATAAGCGGATATAGTTTCCTGATTGGTCGTCTAGGGGCACTGAAATAGTGGTGCTATCGTGTGGGTGCTCTTGTGTTTAGCTGCCTTTCTCTAATAGCAAGCACAAGAAGCTCCATCGATGGTACTTAGTTGCAAACACTTCAGTTGGCTATTTTTTAAATATGATCTACAACTTTCATGTCGACAGTTTCTTGTTGAAGCTAATATTTTAAAAGTTAGGTAATTAGTTCATACTAATTCATTGACTTTGCAAAACGAAGAAAATACCACAGACTAGGTCGCGTGATTCTCAACGCCACTGAGTTCGTTTCAGTCCATTGGCACGCTCTGTTGTTTTAAAACCTTGGTTGCTTTTTGCTGAGACATGCTGTACATATTGCGGGTAGAAATGGCTATGTTGAATTAATTAGTGAATGCATTGGCTAGTTGGTTGTTCATTTTCAAGTGGGAACAGCACTGAAGACACGGACACAGGTGAAGGTACATGGAAAGTGACATGCTGAACTGTCAATCAACTGATTTATTGTAGCGACAGACAAACATTTAAATATGCTAGAGTGAGTCATCAAAGGCATAAAAACATGAAAAACATAAAAAGGACGCAGGAGTTGGTCATCCTTACCAGTGATGCATGGCATGCATGCATTACATGCGTCTGGTCATAGGTTAGCAGATAAATATGCAATTTCCTTGTCGATAGAAAAACAGATGGCACACTGATACATTTCTCCTTCAATGCTGATATTCTATGAGCATCAATTATTTCCCGGGTAATGTGGTTGCTGCTTTTTGCCAACACATCACATTTTCCCAATTTAAGCCAGCAACCATGCTTCTTACAATGTACACCCAGATGGCCATTGACTGCCCTTGTCATACTGTAATGCCAGAGGGTCTGTATATGTGTGTAATGTCAATGGGCATTTGCCACTGGGTTTTTGCTTACTTTCACTCTTACATCTTGCCATTAAAAACATTCTGTATTACTTGTTATAAATATGAACAGTACAGCATATGATCTCTACTTAACCATTCGCTTCACAAAAATTATGTTATTTAATGCTTCACATTTATTCTTGATGTCAGTACTGTTTTGTGTCCTTGGATCTTGTGAACCTTTTTTTTTTTCGTCAATGATTTCTATGCTTCATCTCACCAACGTGAGTGCTATGGGTCACATCTGCCAACCCTAATAGAAAATCAGAAGGGCTCCTCCATTACATGCCTCTGATCATCCTTCATGTGATGCCGACTAAATACAAGTTTCAGTGAAGGATCAGCCGCACACAAAGGGCGAGCCTTCCTACCACCTCAGAACACGCAGCTAGTTCTTGTTTCTGACTGGCTGATACCAGCCCTAGCCTTCACTGCACTGCACGGTATTGGTGAGACAGAGCGTAATATACATAATATATAGTCACAGCAGTTACAGTGGCATACACAGAAACTTTGAAACTTATACCAAAGAGTATGTTCGCACAAACTTGTTCTTGCTTGAAAGAAGTTAAGCGACTGTCTTTTACTCTGGCTCCCGTACCAATCTACCAAATGTGATTTGCTTTTGTATTGACAATGTCTAGATTAAGTATGCAGCTGAAGAAAGCATTGCCTCTTAGAAAGAGTTCTGTTACTGTGATTTGGTACAAGTGAAAGTCTCCCACCAGTCTGTTGTGTTCTTGCAAAGTTGAACGTTCCTTTTGCAGTACCTCTTGCGATGTGAGATGAAGAGATCACTGCTGAGCAAGGATGTTCAGAAAACACTTGAGTTCATTGTTGAGTTGCAGGTAAGCATTGCTCTGTGTGGAAGATGGCTGCTTCGTTGAGTTTTTTTCCAGCGCTCTGATCTTGTTTATGCTAAGGGATATCAAATTTCCTTTCCTATACCAATGAAGCAGTGGTAACCATGCTGCAAGCTATCAGTTTCGGATCGACATAATGTGAATATGTACATGCTCAGGCTCAATTCAAGGACCGATTGGTTTTAGCAAGGTTCATCAACTCAAAATTTGCCATAAGGCATAATGAGGACACAATGACAGATTCGTTGTGGTCGTCATGTTGTTAACTGCTTTGTGAGATTGGTGACATACTAAAGATGTCTAGGTCTGTTGTTTATAATTTCAGTTCAATTAAATATTTAGTTGGCCATATCTGGAGGAGCATCCAAAGTACAAGTGTGCAAACACATACTTTGTCATTGCTGTTCTTTGCAGGAAGGTGCCGAGAAGGCAACACCAGTTCCAGTTAACATCAACATAACACCAGAGTCACTACAGAATGTTCGAGATGTAAGTGCAATTGCTGTGAGATATTGTAGTACTTAGTTTTGTACTGGAACACTAAGCATTCAAGAAGAATATGATGAATAGAGTAGGATGAATTTCGTAACTGAAGTTGGTCAGTGGCTGTAGAATGGCACAGTTAATTGGGGGGCAGGGGACAAGAGTAAATTAGTGAAGAGCTCTACTTGCCTGGATTCCTGCCAGTACGATGATTTGGGCAAAATGTGAAAACACTTGTGTACAGTATTTAGATTTAGGTACATGTTAAATAACCCCAGTTGGTCAAAATTATTCCAAAGCCCTCCACTATGACGTCTCTCATAGCCCCCATGTAGCCTTGGGATGTTAAACTCATTTCTACCACTACACTGTCCAGCCAACAACCCTTCTCTGCCTCTCCATTGCTGGCCGAGATCTTACAACAATGACATGCATGTGCTACGGGTATCAGAGTATACATAGTGAACAAATAAAATCAATTTTTTCCCCTTGCAAGATTATTAGCTCAGTGAAGACCCTGCATTATATCAGGACCCTGCTTGCAATATAATGCGTCTTTATTTCTTTATTTCTTTCTTTATAACCCACTGTTGTTGCTTAGTGGCTATGCTGTTGGGCTGCTAAGCATGAGGTCGCAGGATCAAATCCCAGCCACGGTGGCCGCATTTCGGTGGGGGCGAAATGTGAAAACACCCATGTAGTTAGATTTAGGTGCATATTAAAGAACCCCAGGTGGTCCAAATTCCTAGGGTCCCCCACTACGGCGTGCCTCATAATCAAATCGTGGTTTTGGCACAAAAAATACCATAATTGAATATTCGGTCAGCTCAACCACTAGGCAATTCAGCTGTGCAGGAAAGTCAGTGTCGTTGCAAGAGTGAACATGTACAGGGGAGTGTGTGTCCAAAAGGAAGTGAGAACTGAATGAAGTTTCATAAACGTGGTTATTAATATGCATGTTATGGGGGGGGGGAGAGTCATGTGTCACCTTTTTTGATAAATGAATCAATTGAACTGTTGTTCAGACCTTTTATAGTGTGTTTCAAACTTGAATAAAATGCTGGTATTCATCAATAACCACTGCCTAAAGGAATATTAAAAAGTAATGTTAAATAGTGAATTACACTCCTGTGACAGCAAGGGAGCCACTTTTACCATGAGAGTAGGCTCACTAAACCAGGAAAGCCACAGAAAAGAAAGACTGGTTGCAATGCTTCCTAGGGAGTTCTTGTACCAGCTTGCCATAATGTCACGGATTTTGAAAACCCCCACACGGGTCCAGTCATACGTTTGTCGGTAAAGAACAACTGTATTAACAGTAAAGAACAACTGACAAAAGAAAACCAAGCAAGCTTCAAGAACTTTGCCAGTGTAGAAGCGGCTCAAGTACAAGAAAATGCTTTGAAATTTGCAATTTCACACTTGCCTATCGGTGCAGAAGTTATTGAGCGAAATTCAAAATGGCGAAGTTTTGCCATAATGTTCTTAATTAATGATCAACCCTTTTCTGTCAAAGGAATGCAAATAGAATTCGAAAGGATAATTTACCAATCTAAAAAGGTTTGATGTTGCTCCTTCGTGTCCCTTTAAAGGAGTGCTGGCGCATGTTTCGGAGTTATACAACTGTAGAAGTTCTACGGGACACATCTCGCATGTTGAAGAATGACACTTGGCAAGCATAAATGCTCTGAAACACTTAATTATCAGATATTCTTATTCTATACTAAACTTTGTCCTAAAATACCAGACCTGACGTAATCGACATTGCAGTGACATCAAGGCATGGTGAAAAAATTTGCTGATGTTATTTAACAGTAAGGCGAGATACGATGATATTGTTCATAAGTAAATTAAACAATAGTACTGTGAGCCATCCTGGCTATGCTTGTGTTTGAACGACAGCAGTCATAGAAATGGAACGAGCCAATGTATCACGTAGTTGTGACGCAATCACTTCCTGGTCACCAGAACAGAAACTGGTTCGTAGAAACATGTATTGTAGTAAAATATATAGGGCATGCTGATGATTATATCTCATATTCATTCTAAGGAACTAAGGGCATGGACATTCATTTAACGAAAAAAAATGACAAACGTCAGAAAGATTGTGCCAATACTCAATAAAACATATTGAATACAAAGGAAGCAGACATCTAGAAAGCAAAGTCAGCATTGTGCTGAGACATCCCATGTTACGACGAAATCACTCAGAGTGGAACCAGGTGTATTTGACGTTTGAACTCTGGATACATTTGCACCATGCCGTTTCTGTGATCAATCCTGTGCATGCCACGCCTTGTCATACCGATGGGCTGAGCAGGTGCAACATGCAGTGCTGGAAGAAGGCTGAAGATGATCTCTGTTGATTGCATTGCGCAGCACTCGAGAGTGCCTCGGTTCCTCATCAAAGGACGGATTGACAGCACTTGCTGCTGCATCACCAAGCCCTTCACTGGAGTGGTAAGAAACTTTCTTTTTCCTCTTGGTGTCATCCACGAGAAACAAAGCAACCATCCTTTCTGCATTGACCTCTGGATAAGACTGACCATAGTGTGTCTGTTTTGTCACATGTTCTAACCCACTAATGCTGAACTGACAGTCAGTCCTCTATATAGCGGTCACATTTGACACAAGAATACCTTCGTTATATCTGATATTCATTATAAGCATGTGTTCCTTACATGCTAATACTTGCAAGAAAATTTTTAGGTTTACTTTTTTTGTATCCGTATTCATCATATCGGAGTTCGACTGTAACGCCATTGATCAGCAGCTGTATGGATTAAAATGCTCGATTCATCAATAGGTCGACTGTGCAGCCTTTTTACGTGAGTGCAACGAAGATTTTGAAGCTTATTTCTGTCACCTACAACTGAAACTATGCACATTCTTACAAGTGCCGTCACACCATTTCTGCCACATACCTATTGTGATATCAGTACACCACCACTGAATGCTGTACACATCATAGTTCATGTGAAGCACACGCACAGTATTGCCAAGCATAGACTGTTTTAACATGGGCAAGTAGAGTGTGGTTCACTTCTGTGTAGAGCACACAAGTGGCCTGCTCCAGTTTCCAGGGCGACGCCTAGGGGCAGTTGCGGGGTCTGCAATAGTGCAACCAGGAGCATGTGCAGCGTAATAGAGTTGCAGATCTGCTCACATTACTTTTAATGAATGGCAATGTTGGTAAGTGCCTTCATACTTTTGGGTGTGCACATGGCCTGGGGTTGCTGTCTGACTGTGCCACTGGGCAATGGAATTACGGGCACAAGCTGAAAACATGTATGATTTGTTACACCACTTGGTATGCCACTTGGCTGACTACATATCTGGTTAAATTAAGGTGCTTATTAATACCACTGCTAGTGAAAAGCATTCCTTGTAGTGCTGCGTGCCTATTAGGCTGTGCATGCTCTTGAGCCGTTATCTCAAACCCAGCAACCTTTTGGAGCATGCACTGCATCGGGTTGCTAGCGTGCTCTACACAGTAGTGAGTTGCACTGTGCCTCATGTTGTGATAATTCCTAAAAAAGAAGGGGTAGAGCACTTCAATCTGTACTGATGAACCTTTTTAACAGTGCTTACCATTTGCCATTACTGCAGCGTTCATAATCACATATTGTTGGAACTCTATAAAAATAGAGACAGGATCATGGTGCGATAAAAGCTCACACTATGTTTAGTTAGCCGATGTTTAGTTAGTGACTTCATCTTCACCCGCAGGCTGGTGGTTGGTGGTTGCTGCGTATGTTGCTCGCTTCATTTTTCTTTTTGGTATGATTAATATGTAGCATTAGCCTCCCTTTAAAGAGAGCATTGTCCTGTTGCTCTAACCACATCACCAGTGTCTATACATGCTCGTGGTGCTGGGAAGTCACTTAAAAATGTAGGGTGGCATCTGTACCAATATAATACCTGTACATTAATGCTTGCAATGTAGAGAATGCCATGTACAATGGTAGAGTGAGGAGTACACTTCTTCCTACAGTGGCTTGAACAGGAGTGGGAAGTCAGCCTTAAGAAACTCACTTCATGCACATGTGTGTGTGTGTGCACGTGCGTGCGTGTGTGTGCGTGCGTGAGTTCACACAGTTAGTTTTTGGGGCACATCACAAGTGCCATCTACAGGCTGTTGCTGCTTGTAAGAAAACAAATGATCTCCCCACCCCGACCCCCTATCCTGACAATTCCGATCATATGCGTTTCAAGATGTATGCAACAATTTTAAATATCATACTTTCGTCAATGTTTTTACTGTTTATGCACTATTTTGGTGTACACAATTGGGTAAATAGCATTTGAAAAGGTTAACTCAATTAGAGAGGTTTAGCACTCTTTTGGGCCAATTGCAGCTTATGAGATGGCGAATTCAACAATATGACAGTATTTGAAAAGTGCCTAGAATATATCACCCTCTGACCTGTTAAGAGAGCAGCCTTTGTTGAAGGAATCACCATTACCCCTGCTGGATGTCCTTTTGTCACCAGCTATCAGTGGAAAACTGCGACTCTGCCATCCGCTCCATCGAACTCCAATTAGTGAGGGTGGAGACATGCGGCTGCGCCGAGGGCTACGCCCGTGATGGTATGCCCCTTTGAACTTGCCTTTAGAATATGCAAATTCACTGAAGTGGCATCATGTCAATGAATTAATTTCATGAAGTCTTGATTTATTGTACCAGCACAATTGAAACTGGTCACAGAAAGAAGATGCAGACACCACACATTTTCCAGCATTTGTGGTGTTCGCATCTTTTGTTTCCCATTTCTATCATGCTGGTAAGATTCATGCATCAAGAATCTCACAGCCAATGAGTATTTTATTTGATAACACTACGTATGGCTCTTTCACAAAAGTGATTGAAATGTTCAAATGTTCATGCACATGTGCATTCATGCGAATGACACAGCGACTGTTTCTTTTGCATTACTTGCTATGGCGGTGAGTGCTATGCTGATGTTTTTACATTGGCTTGATTTTGTCCATGCAGGTGAAATATTGCGGCTGTATATGTATGCTGGATGACATCATGCTTGCTATTGTTAGGCGCCATCTGCACATAACTTATAAAAAAAAATTTTTTTTTTTTTCATCATTTAGTTAGGGCTGGTCAAACACGTCAAATCTCCATTTCTTTTTATGGCTTCTACACTGTTTGAAGGGCCAGTCAATGGGTCATTTAAAACTGCAACACACGAAGGCATCTTGTGGCCATCAAGGGTTTGGATTGCTACCAGTTTTATTCTTACAATGAAATGAGTAGAATCCTGAATGTGACAGCCCTTCTTAAGCAACAAGGTTTTAACATGTGACATAAAAACATGTCCGGATTAATATTGGCTCAGAAAATTAGCCACCAACAACAGGCATCTGAATAACTTGGAGCAAGTCTCTCTCTACGAAATTATCAGTGGAATTGTGCTTGAGAAGGGCACTGAGCTAACCAATGTTGGAACACAGTCACGACAGTACTATCACTCTTATTTATACCCATACCACATGGGCGAGGTTAGTGCCATTGAAAGTATAAGGCCTTAAATTTCTTAATGGCGTTATATTTCAGTCACTGCTATATTCATATATAGTTGAACCCACTTATAACAATATTCAAGTGGCATGAAAATTCCGTTGTTATAAACAATAATTGTTATAACCGGGTTGCATGAAAAAAAATAGGGGGATGGCAGAACTGATATGAGAAAACTATATGGTAGGGAGGCCAGTGCCCCTCCCCATCACCTTCCTCCACCTGGCTGCTGATTGTGTTCACTCGTTTAACTGCTTTCTGGATGCTCTGATCATGTGTAACAAGCCACTGCTGTCAGCGTTAAAGAATAACAACTGCAAAGAGGTGTCACGGGTGGCAAGCGATATGCGAGTACCGCCGAGGCATCACTTTGGTGACCCCAAAAAGATTCTTTTAAAAATAGCAAGAAGGCTGCCATGGCAGCCTGTCAGCTTGAGAAATCCGGAAGAAACACTAAGGAGAGATTGCCACAAGCATCTCGCCACGTACTTCTCACTGGCTTGCACAAGAAAAGCCTATGTTCGTCAGCTATGCATGCTTTATGTGAAGCTTGCCGACATCCTTCTCCAAGGTATCCAAGTGCTCCACATAATGCAAGGGAAGGTTCCTCGCGAAAATGAAGCCCCAGAGGAACTGAATGATGCCGGGCCTCCTGTGAGGACAACGTTGAGGCAGCCTGCCCTACCGGGTCATCGCTACCGTCGTCTTCGTCGCTATCCGAAGCAAGCACGTTCGCGACGATAGTCTCATTGGTTAGAAGCACTTAGTTTCTAAATCTATAGCCGTGCGCTTTCTTTTCACTGGTAACGGCGTGCCTTGCCGATGATCAGCAGGCAGATCATCCATTTTCCGTTTTGACGGCGAGTCAAGTGAAGTTGAGAAACGGGGGGGTGGCCAAGAACAACTTCGATGCAGCCAACAAAAATGAGCGCAAGGGATTAAGCTGTTTGCGGAACTGCACTGAATGAGGAGCCAGCGAGCAGCATGCGAGCAATCTACTTGCAGCGCAGTTGATGCGGTCCATTTCTGTTTCGGAGGGTGGGGCGGCGTAGAGCTATGGGCAGAGCCCATTCGTGTTTGGAGGGGTGGAAGGGCGACGGGAGAGAGCCACGCGGAGATGGCTGGAAAATGAGCGCGCAGCGGCCCATTGTGCAGCGGCTCGAATTTCTCGTTTTCTTTTTTCCTTTTCAAGGATTTCGCATTTCACTACCTTTAGGCTAGTACACCCAGCAGCCAGACTTCGTTATAACCGATAATGCGGCATAAGGGCATTGTAGTGAACGGGTTATTTCACCATGAAAAACATACAAAAGTCAACGGTGCAGCAGCTTCTCATTGTTATAACCGATATATTGTTAAAACCGGTATTGCTATAAGTGGGTTTGATTGTACTTGATGACGTTAAACGTCGTGATGACGACAGCTATAGTGAAACGGATTTGCCAATTGTAATACAGTAAAAAAGAATATTTAGGGAGCAAACGTTTTAAGAAATGGCATAAAAAACAATAATAGGCATATTTTATGTACCTAACTTCTGGAATGTGATATTTGCACCCATCCGTAAACTGTGTGAAGCCAAAGGTTTCGATGCATTTGATGGCCAAGTGAGTTGTGATGGTTGTGGGAATGCACTATGCCATGAAAAAAATAGCTCTTTTTAAGATAAAGTGAAGAATATATTGTTTTTTTGCTACAAGTTCATCTAGTATTGTCAGCATGTGTTAAAGCTTAATACCGTTTGCACTACACCGCAAATGGTATTAAGCTTTAACAGCACTAAGCATGTCCGTGTGGCACCCAACGAATGACATTAAGATTTAAGGCATTAGCAAGTTGGTGCCACTTTTTGTGCCCGTGTGGCACAGGTATTGCCTATCCTAGCCACAAGAAGGTGCAGCATGAACCAGCTTGTAAAGGAACAATTCCTTTTGACATAAAATCCAGTCAAATCACCTACACCTAAGCATAATCTTGAGCTCAAGTACTGCTTGGCAAGTACCAGAATGCCAAGTTTGAATTTACACTTTGTCATCGATCATGTTGGACACCACTATCAACTGTCACAAAAATTTCCAGATTAACGTAATCACTACTGAACTGGACATGGAGGCATGTTATGTGGCCATGGTTCCTTGCACTGAGCTGAACTAGGCCTCTTCAGTCCTCTCCACTTAAAGGGCCCCCTCACCAGGTTAGGGCATTGTAAACAGACAAGCACTGTGCAAAGATCGTGTGCCGACTCTTGTGTTTGCAAAATATCAAACCTGCGCATGGCGCTAGAAATGGCTGAAATTTCAAATGACAGCTTGTGTGCCCTTCCTCTTGAGGGAGCTACACTTCTTGCCAGAAAATCAACGTCACTCACATACATACACACAAAAAGGGTGGGGGGATGTTCATAACGTAATTGTGAAAAATTTTCTCTGCTCCAGTATGAGAGAAAGCAGGGAAGGAATGTTGCTTGAGGACAGCAGTCAAGGCAGAGTGTTTGTGTTGGCCGTAAAGCTCATTTCCTGGCAGCCTGGTGATGCGACATTTCGATTTCTCTTAGCCCTTTCAATAATGAATCAATTTTTTTTAATTCTTGCCATAGAACTTGCTGTAGTGGTTGCAATTTTGTTGAATGCCCAACTAGATAACCCTTTACAGGTTGCACTGTATAAACAAACTTTTCAATGGGGAATGGTGAGAGGCCCTTTAAGTATATCAGTGCCACTGTGAACAGCACCATCACATAACTTTCTTCCAATCCAAGCCATGAGCAGTCAGTCTGGGAGTGTTTAGTTGCTGCTTGTGGAACTTGCCATTATTACTGATGCCCTGCTGTAGTATGCCTTCTAGTTGAAGGTATTTTTTACCACTTGTGAAACTATACAGTAATTAACTGTAAGAGGATGAGAGTCGGTTAGTACAGTTTGATAGCTTATGTTTTGTAATAAATAACAATACGAACAATGTTTTGCAAATTGGTGTGTACAGCCACTGAGATCCAGAACATCCAGATTGGGGAAGGCGATGTGTGTCGAGGCATCGACATCCCTATCTACATGGTTTTTCCAAGGCTCTTCACCTGCCCTACGCTCATCACCAACAACTTCAAGATAGGTGAGGAAAACTTGCTGCTAGATAAAACCAGAGTCCTTCAATGCTTTTCTGGTCACGAAACTCCACTGTAATGCTATGGGAGAATTTGCTATGTTGCCGCAGCTGCCAGGCGCTAGGAGCATAGGTAAGACAAAAGCTGCACGCTGCGTCAGTCAGTTCTTTATTCTATGGCTGGGCGCCCAGGTAGTCCGGTGGCATTGGCAGTCGGTTTTCCTCATTTCAAGAGATAATTTGTTGATCTGTACTGCATCGTCGCTTCGGCTACAGAGGTACGAGCGAAAAGGTATTGTTATTCTGTTTGCCTAGTGACGCCGATGAGCGGGTGAAGTGGAAACGTGCAATGCTGCGACAGGAAGCTGGCAGCTTTACCTTCGACTCTCAACACGTCAGAGTGTTTCAAAAAAGATTTTGACACCACGGACGTTGTTCGAAGCGATAAGTTCATTGTGAAAGGAGATGCTGTGTCCTTACACGGCACCATTCCTTGGCTGTTCGAAGGGCTGCCAGTGTACTAGGCACCACGACAGAAATTGTGCATTTTATTTTCTCAGATGCCATCTGCACTTCACAAGGGAAAAGAACAAACTTACATGGGCAAGTAAGAGCGCAATATGCCCACCCGGTGGGGGCGAGAAAGTTATATGTGCTGAATTGTTTTATTAGCGGTTTCAGCCATGCAAACAAGCAATAGTTTGTTTTTATTTCACTGCTTTTTCTCAATGCGATAGATAATGGTAAAAAAAATGCTTTTGCCTGTTTTCATTCGCTGTTATGTCAACCATGTTCACTCTTCTATTTTTAAGCTATTTCATTAAAACTACTTCGTGGCTTGCTGTTTTTTGAGATGCTTTCCATCATATGATGTATTTTGCATTCCTGCCTTGTTTACTTTTTTTTTTTTGCACAGCAGTGTCATGTTCACGAACATATGTAACTAAATGTGCCATTATACTGAAGCTTGCGACGCAATGAGCATTAGTGTCTCCTCAGCTTGACACGTGAGATATTTTGCCCCATGTTATGTGGTTCACATTCTGAATAAATCGGTAGTGCAGCAGCATCATGCTCGTGAACGGGTGCGCTTATTTTGTTTAGGCTAGTAGCATGAAACACTGCTTCGTTTCACTTAAGTCTCCCCAGTGCAGTCTTCATTACACAATCTCACGCCATGCAAGCGTAGTCCATCCAAGCAACACATGCTATCATTATGAAGCACGCCAAACTGGAGTGGAAGTGATAGCAGGAGTCGTCCCAGAAGGCGAGACATTTGTGAAAGCGCAACCAATGCGAGAATTTGAGCTGCACGGGCAGCCTTGCGTAGCTGCGCAACGTGAAGTGACACGCACTTTTGCTCGTGCAGTGCCTAGGTAACATGAACTTGTCAAGGTTACATGTTGGAAATGAACAGACAGTGGTTGGAAACTCGGAGTTAAGGCTAGGTTAGAGATAAGCATGTATTCATGCGACACACGGACGTTGCCTTGTGAAAGCTTCGTTGTTCCCGCTTTGAAATGTTGCCGATGCTCCCTGCGATAGGTTGCAGCAGAGTGAATTTAGTTGGCTTTTATAAACTGCAAACATGGGAAACTAGCAGTTTTTCTGTTTTGTAATGCAACAGTGGCAAACTCCCGTGGCGTAGACGGTCTCATTGCAAATAGCTAGCGCTATCAGCATTGCTTCAAGTCTTGCTGCGAGGCTTAAATTTGCGAGTAGTTGGAGAGTTTCTTAGGCTTGCACAATGTCAGAAACCCAAGCAAACGACCTATTCTTAAATAAATAATCTCGTGCTCCTCTGCCCGAGATAAAGAACTGCGCTGCAACGACGCATACATTCAATATTGCTGCGTCGGCACGACTGCTTCCATCGTAGCCTTGTTATCTTGCAAAGGTAAGCGAAAGTAACTTTTTCACGTGCACATGCAAGGTGAAATATGAGTGGTAGTAGAATGTTAGCGGTTTGATGAAAGATAAACAATTGCTTCGAACTGGTACAGCTGTTTCAGCCCAGTGCGGTGCGGGCGGACACGGAATGCCCCCACGCTAACAGCAGTGACCTTAGCAGCAGCTTCTGTCCCTGTATAAAACTGCAGGTGGAGTTTCATGACCAGAAAAGCATTGAAGGACGCCAATGTTGTGCACAATCACTCCCTCATTGTCTGCTGCTTGAGGGGCTGTGCTATGGTCTTCGCCTAGCAGGTGCCAAAGGCAATAGAAAGGAGTGTGAAATTAGTCACTGACCTTATGCTCTGTCTTTTTCTTTTTTACTCTTCTAGAGTTTGAAGTCAACGTTGTGGTGGTGTTCGAAGATGATCACCTAATGACTGAGAACTACCCAATAAAGCTAACTAGATTTTAATATACTGACATGTGTACTTAATTATCCTTTTCTCAGACTACGTTTCACCTACTAATAACTTAATGTTATGGCTCAGTGCCGGACATGCCTGCATGATTTGGAACTTACTAGAGTTATCTTTGATTCTATCTGCCGAGTCTGTTGTCACCGAACCTTGTGTTGTCCGATGGTACGTGCGACATGAATTGTGTAGTATTTTCTGGAAGGCACACAAGCACTAGCGATTACGCTGGAACTTTTGATGAGCCATGTATAAAAGCCAGCGTGCTTGACCCGCACATCATATTCCTATGATCGCAGACTATGCTCGTTGCTATTGTTGTGCTTCGAGTGTCAATTGCTTTTGTGGCCACAAACAGGTTTGCCCAATAAAAAGTTAGTTTCATGATTCATAGTTTTGCTGTACTGTGTTCTTCACCATCACTACAACGTGATATCTGGTGGAGCTGATGGGTATAGCAAAGCTGTGAATCTTGAAACTGTGAAAGACATATCTTCTTTTTTTTCCCTGGAAGTTCGCCCTGTGGCGTAAAATGTTTGGTGCAAGTTATATGTACAAGTATATCCTAGTTAGATATATCTGAAGAGCCCCAGATACCTTCCTGTTGCCCGAATGCATAACTATGGTTTTGCAATGTTAAAATGTCTACCTAAATTTTTTTATCTGTCAATTCTGAACAAATATGAGCATGTCTTACCAAACATATTGTTCTAAAATTATGTTCACATCTGTGAGTTAATACATACAGTAGAACCTTGTTGATATGATCCCGGCCGGTTACGTACGATTTCTCGACGGCAACATTCGTGATCGAGAACACAAGAAATGGTGCAATTAAGTTATGCTTATTTTTTATCGGTTCATATTTTCCCGCAAAACAAGATCTTTCACCACCAACGTTAACATTTAATACATCAGCAAATTGTGTTCGTAATATAAGTTTCAGGCCACTCGTCTGTCCCGCATGAAAACGCCAGCGAGCTCAGCTTTTCATACCGGCACTGGCAGATCTCCTGGGTCATCATATGCCGTATTCGCAGCTATTGCTGCCAACCATATTGCAGTAAACATGTTCACCTATCTGTTTAACAGTGAGTGGTGCCATTGGAAGCGTGCTGCACACTTTTAATAGGTGATAACCCAAATGCGGTGCCTTTCCCTGCTGTGGACTGCAATAGTATATGTTTTCCGGCCGCTAAATCCCATGTAATCAAGAAAAGGTAAGGCACGCACGATTGAGAGCTGTACCCGCCTGCCTCATCAACTTGAAAAATGCCATCACGTGAAAAAGCCAGCGCGCACTCAGTTTCTTATTCCTGTACCAGCCACCACCCGGGTCATCGCATTCACATGCCACCAAATCTATTGCGATAAGCATCTTCATCTGTGTTTTACAGTGCGTGGGGGCGTAGCGCCGTTGTTAGTGTACTGCACGCTTTTAGTAGGCGATAATCCACGTGCGCTGCCGTTCCATGCGACAGACAGCGTGATTTCAGCATCATCTTACGCTTCGGCGGCATATGGCGTCACCTACCAGCTCGATTTTGTTTTGATTTCCCATTGGGCCTGATGGGCTGCCCAGGTGGCGCTCCAGAAATGCCAGTCAACAGAGCCCTCTATGTCGTGCTTATAGGTTTTGGGTAGTACAAAACGCAATGCCCTGCTGGTAAATGCATGGCGCCGCTGTATATCTGCCTGTCCCAGCTGTGGTGCGGTGAAAATTTTGGAGAATTTCGTGCATGGGAGGCTTTGTAGCATGCCGTCTGTCACCATGCAAGCAAAGCACCGTCCGCATGTGTGCACTGCGCATGAGAAGTTGCAGGTGCTGTTACGGTGCGCTGTCGCTTTCGTGCGTGTGCAGCTCAAGTCATGCGATGCCAAGGTGCAATGACAGATTGCTGCAATATGAGACTATTCGCTTAACCACATGCACCAACACAGAATTAGTTAACTAATGAAACCAATAAGCTGCTGGTGTTAGCACCGCGACTTGGCTTGACTGGCTGTGGTATATGTTGACACTGACACTACCGGCCACATGCCTGCTTATGCCACAAAAGCACATTTCCAGACATGACGATCAGTAAATACTGTGATTGGGTGTGTGTAGCCTTAGTGCCAACGCGCGTAGAATTTTCTTTTTCGGAGAAACAGCGATGCCACAGCAAGTTTTGTTTGTTGTCATTTATTTGCTGAAACTAACGTAATGTGACAACGGCTGTTTAAACATTTATGTACAGTTTCTTATTACCGCAGCTGACTCTGTGCGAGGTCAGTCGATGCATTTTCTTTCACTTGTTCTCTCAGCAACTTGTTCTGAAACATTTTCAACCGCTCTATACAAACTCTATACAAAGGCTCAGCATAGAGAACCTCAGGCCGATCTCGCTCACTTCGTGCGTAGGAAAGGTCCTCGAGCACAATCTCATGAACAGGTGGCAGCGTTACCTGGAAGAATCGGAGCTTTACCCAAATTCCATCATCGGGTTTCGGAAGAAGCTCGGGACGCAAGACACCATGATCTTACTGAAGAACGAGATTATCGACAATACGACGGGCACCAAGGACAACAGAGCTATACTTGGGCTGGACTTGCAGAGCACCTTCGATAAAGTGAGGCACTCGGTTATCCTGGCCCAAGTATCCAGGCTAAACATGGGCAGAAGGACATACCAGTACATCAAAGACTTCCTGACGGAACGGACCACCGAAATCTGCGCGGGAGACCTGCAGCTCGAGGAGAAGCTGGGCAGTGTCGGAACTCCGCAGGGCTTGGTGATCTCCCCGCTACTCTTCAACCTCGTGATGATCGGGGTGGCCAACCGGCTAGAAAGAGTAGCGGGAGTCCGGCACACCATCTACGCCGATGACGTTACGCTATGGATACCGGGAGGAAGGACGCAAAAGCGCTGTGGTGATCAACTGGTTTCCGGCCCACATAGGCAGTGACGTGTCGGAACGCGGGAACGTGAACCACAATGAGACGGCCAACTCGGCCACGCGAGGACTAACCAACTGCACAGCTGCAAGCACGGCCGACTCGGAGTGTTGGTCGCGGTGCAGTGCCAAGGAAAAGATGACCACCTTCAACGAAATAGTGAAGTGGTACAGACTTAACAGACAGACTATGCCGCCACCTCACCCGGGGCTTACCCGGAAGGAGGCAGTGAGGCTAAGCACGTGTGTCCGAGCGTGTACGCAAGTGACATGTGTAGACTGTGCGCTAAGTAGAGAGCCACCGCGGCTCACATCCTTTGGGACTGTAGTATAAATTCGCGAGAAGACGACGATCCCGCTGCAGCTAGAGGCTGCAACGAGAAGCTATGACCAAGAGACACAACTCAAGGCCATCCAGCAGGTCTCGGCAGCTCTAGAGAGGCAGCGACCGCGCGAAACCGAGGAGAAGGGGGGCAGCACCTCCAGGAAGGGGGTGGTGGCCCTCTCAGATCCGCGGAACCAAGACCTCGAGGAGCACAATGCATGAGACTGACGTAGTGGCCGCGTCGCGGTCGAAGCTTGTCTTCCCTGCGAGGACGGAGCCTAACCGACTCTGCAGGCATTTTCACTAAAGTTGTTTTCTCTCTCTCTTTATGCAAACTTTCGTTTGATAGGTGGGCCGCTTCATCATGAGAAATTCCTTTAGGTCCTGTAAATTCCTGTGCATGGCAGTTTTCTAATAAAAAGAAATCATCTGCACGCACCTTTAGAGACGACTGCATTTTTCATAGTTAAGCTAAAATGGGGCACCCTCTCGATGAGATGATCTACAGGCTCAGTGAATGCAGGTGCCTTTTCCATAGCTGAACACCAAAATAAAACATGAACACTGAACACACACACAAAGCAAGCGAGACTGGCTATATACAGCCCGGTGACAGCATAGCTTAATGCGGGAAGCTGCAACCTGTATGTTACCCAGCCAATTTTGTCACTTGCCACAAAGTCGTCGCATAGAGTGTTGAAAATTTCAGTGTGTAAGGCCCATGACCCTCATGACAATTCACCACGCATCAATAATGGCAGTGACGATGCTTGAGAACCCCGCGTTTCTCAGCGTAGTTTGACATACACTCGTCTTGAGTTTGCTACCAACTCGCCGGGTCCGCGAACGTTCAGCACATTTTGTTGGACAAAAAGCGCTCGCATTCCATGACCTGTGCTGCATTCGGTAGCGCACAACACCCTACGTACGTGTGAAACACTTTTCAAGTGAGAGGGCTATGCATGGAAATTAAAACAAGGCACGAAATAAGCGACAGCTGTGCTACTCTATGGGATGGCGCATTTTCCATACTACTCAGTGGCCAGGTCACGCCATGATGCATTCAAAATTCCAGGTCATCAGTCCCATAGAGAAACAAAACATGCTTCAGGTCGCCCCCCCCCCCTCAAAGCTACACCAGCTCGATACACGTCTCATGTGCAACAATTTCACTACATAGATGTCAACTAAAAGTGACTGTTGAATCTTTTAGTCACTTTGGATCGTACGTTTCTTTTTTTCAGAACATTTGAACTATGTTCTGCTGTATATGGCAGCAGCATAGAACTTTCAAGGTGATTAGCGCCATGCCTTTCAAAGTTCCTTGCAAATAGCATATATAGAAGGTACTTTCATGTCGAATGCAGCTTTGTTAGTAAAGTTCAATTGTTTGCACTTCCAAGTGTTAAATCTACCCATCTAGCTTACTTTAATGTGCATTTCCCTTTTGTGTACCTTTATAAACTTCCAACAATTCTAGTTCCCTGCTCCCAAATGTGCAAAGACAAAAACAAGTGCAGCATTCTCAGTATGTATTCGTTTAATAGTTTGTAATGATTGGTGAAAACCTGAGACAACTGTTGCATCACGTCTGCTTAACGCTTCCCACAGATGTCGTATGTCCTCCGATCAGCTCCTTGTTCCCAGGTGCAGAAGAAAAAAAAAAAAAAAGGCAAACAGGGAACATAACCTCGTCAGCATTCTTTTACTAGTTTACAATGATCACGCCACGAGCTCAATGATGAGAACTCTGAGACACCCTTCTCCGCCTGTTGCCCTTCCAAGGAGACTTGTCCTCACTCATGCCATTGAAACGGGCTGCAGTGCTCTGGCCAGCAGGGCAGCATAAGACGCCACTGGTCACTCGTTTGTGTGCAATGCTTACATGCGCTGCAGGTAGAACTTTAATTTTTACTGGCTACGACGGGATTGGGTGGGTTAGCCGGCTGGGGTTTCACGGCACCACTGCAAATAAAAAGTTGAACACAAACACACATCAGCAAACACATCCAGAAAGCCAAACCAACAACACTATTTTCAAGCCTACCTTTGGGGCTGCTGTCCACCTTCCTTTACTGCTGAAAGTTATTAAGAAATAATTAAACAGCTAGCTTTCATGTCTATGACGTTAGTATCTGCAGTGACATTTCATGTGCAAATATTTTTGTTAGGGGTGGGCAAATATCAAGATATCTTAATGAATCGATAGTCTAGTGCAGATGTTTTAAAGTAAAACCTTGATAAACAGTCAAACCCAACTATATTGAACCCGTTTACATCAAATTATTCTATATATCAAACAATTCCTGGACACTGTATGGTTGCAATGAGTACATACAGTATAGCAATAATTCCGCTTACATCGAACAAAAATAGCAGCGACTCCTGATATATTGAACGTTGAGCTGCGAAAAAATGCCCCCAGAAGTTGGCTTTCCGTCGTGGTGGCGGGGAAACCCGGCGGCACGGCTCCATCCAACTGCTCTCCCTACCATGACTGCGCTGCATTGAGCGAGCCGTCGACACCCCCCTGCAAAAAGTTATCCTGGCCCACCCGCAGCGCTTGCTCAGACAGCCAATCAGGCTCTTGTGCCCTCGTCGTGCAAGATGGCGAAAGTGCGAGTTGTCTTGCTGCTTTTCTGGTTCATTGTCTGTGCGTCTTATGGGCGTTCTCCTGCACTGTTGCCATGACCGTGAAGTTCGAAATCATAAATTGGGTCGAACGCGGTGACAAGTTGGATGTCCCCGTAACGTGCAAGATTTCGAGCAGCACTCTCAGCACTATCTTGAAGAATAAGGGGAGATTAGGGCTAAAGCGGCCAAACTTGAGACAAGGTGCCCGTGGCACGGCCATGTACGAGTGGTTCAGCCATGCCAGCTTCCACGTGCTTGGTTTTATGGCTGTAAATTCCGATGAGTGCAGCGAAGCCGTTGCCGGTGTTGCCGAAGTTTGGAGCGAGCTGTCAGAATTTCCGGAAGCTGTTGACGAATCAATGGTGGACGAGTTCGTGAGTGCAAATGATGGTGTCGCGACCACGGGAGAGCCCGAAAACGAAGACTAAATTGCCGACGTCGTACTGAGCACAAGTGAAAGTGGGCACAATGAGGAAAGCAACGACGGTCCTTTGCCCACATCCTCCGAAGTGATTGGTGCACTCGCACTAGTCCGGTGCTTTTGCACGAATGCAGAAGGTTGCGGCCTCAGCTGCTCCGACTCCTTAGACAATGTGGAGAAGTGTGTGCACCACAGGCAGCGAAATTGCCCAAGCAGAAGAAAATGCAGGACTATCTCACGCGAAACTAAGCTAATTCCATCAACAAACTGATTTTATAAATAGTATGTGCTTTTATGCCATCCAATTACTTAGCAGGCTTATATCGAATTATGCTCTATATCGAACTGATAGGCATTTTTTTGAGAGTTCGATATAGCCGGGTTCGACTAATGAAGTTGAAGTGGGAGCCAGAATTACTTTGTCCAATGAATCCATCACTGTGTATACTGCGCTATGAATCTCTATCGGGATTTCAAGGGGAATCGCAGTTTGCAATATCCATTTAGTTGTGAGGTTTGACTGTATTTACAGCAGGAATACTTGTTTCAGTGTAATTAGGTCCCACCACTATTTTTACTAGTGCAAAAAAAAGGAAGGTAGCTACCAGGGACAAATGATCAGCTTTAAACACAAGCTAAATGTAATTAAAAACCTGAACAAACAGCCTCTCAACTTTACAGCATGGTTGCAAATAAGCTTTTCAAGAACAGGGCAACTAACTAGATTTCCAAAAACGCTAAAATGTTAGCGCAAAGAAAAAAGCTGCTGAAGGTCTCGTGCACCATAAGTACGAGTAAAAGGGTCCACTGCATTACAAGAAAATCGTCACAGGTTGTAGCATAAAAATAAAGCTACTAAGAGGTAGACTGTGAAAAACACTAAATGACAAACTAGAAGCAAAAATTGCAAGTTTTTACATAGGCTTCTGCTGCAAAACCGAAAAAGCTTCTCATTGGCCACTGATTTTTATTTCTTCATTGCTTCAAAAACGTCTGTTGTCTCACCTATAATTAACGATAGCATGCAGTGACCAGATTTAACATTTGGTTGTGAAATATTTTGTTAGTTTCAAAAAGTTTTGTTGTTAAATGACTACCTTTAAATAGACAAAGCATTTATTTCATGTTTTAAAATCGAAAATGACTTTCAGTGCCTACACGCATGAGCACGCAGTGGTACAATGTTTCCATTACAAATACATTTTTTTTTAGAATACGAATAGCTAGTGTGTAGTATTTGATTTGCTCACCCCTAATTTTTGTGCAACAATCATTTTGCAGACAGCTACGAATTGTCATGGAAACATCTTATATACTCTGGTCTGAAGGCACACTATTCATAATTAGTTTAGCTTTATACCATAGGCCATTCTTGCTATTCTCTAACACATCATCCTCTACTTGCACCCTACTATTCAAGTGGGACAGGTTTGGCAGCAATTCATAGCTAGCTTTTTCAGCATTAATTCCCCACTACTGTACGTGAAATTGGCTCTTGGCAGAGTGACCAGCCAAGAGCATTGGTGTCGCCACCTGCAAATGCTCGACAGTGCTTTCAATGTAAGACTTTTTTTTTTACAACAGGCAATGACAATGGTTTTCGCATTGCTATCATAGAAAGCAGGCAAGACCCAAGGATGTCTGATGCAGTAGAGTGAAGGAGTGTTTTTTATTAAGAAACCATGAGGAGGCAGACGTGTACTTGTGGTTTTTGCGTTAAAGGACTCGCCTTAACATGAGGAATCAACAAGCCCACGTTCAACACTGGTCAGTAAATTTTATTTCGTATGGGCTTCACGGGACCAGAGCTTTTTTACCCACCTGCCAAGGCTTCAGATGCAAAGTACCGAACATCAACGTCTGGATCTGTGTTCAGCTTCTCCAAGCAGGGCTTAACCTGGCCTTGCAGCGTCCTGCAAAACAAATTTCAGCACCTGCAATGTGACAGTCTTGTGGTAGGCAGCACACGCCTTGAAATACAGCGATACATATTCTTTAGACACAGCACAACTATCAGATCCATGTGCATTTTTTCAAATGGCACAAGGGGGATGAACAAAAAAGTTTGAAAGAACAATTACAGCAAAACATACAAGCTAGCCCAGAACAAGTTATAAACAGTGGTCCCTCCTTGCTACAGAGGACAAGTAAACAAGGTTTTTATGGAGTACGTACTGGCATACTTTCAAACCTGCAGGAACTTTCTCATATGCCTTTTGCGCACAAAATGATACACTTAACAAGCATGAATGTTGGAAAGCACTTATATTTTAGGTTAACGCTAAAGTTGTTCTCCAAATGTCGGTGTGGCGTCAACATTGTCGTGATGCGACATTGAGCAAAATTTGCTGATGCCGAGCAGAAAGTAGGGCTGTGATTGATATTGCGAATAAAGATGTCAGCAACGCTGCTGCATGTGTTGTGGCAGCAGCGGTTAACTCGGGAATGGAGTGCATTAACCTCCTGGGTATCAAAACCAAACTGGTTTGTAGAAACATGCATTATAGTAATTTACTAAGGGCGCTCTGGACACGTGTCAGCATTCTTCCTAGAGTCTGTACCTTCATTTGACAAAAACAAATAAACAATAAAAGCTTTTATGTTGGTAAAGAGGTGCACTTCTCAGGTTGTCTGAAGAGCCTTAGTCCACCAACAAGGGCCGAGAGGTAACTGTTGCCAAGCAAGTGATTGTGAATACAACAAGTGCGCTGGCATATGGAAAGTTGCTATCCAGGACAGGCTGCAGGACTGAGCCCTGTGGAATTCCGTGCAGTTGGGTATTTTTCTATGCACCTGCTCTTGAATGATGATGGAAGTCCATAAAAAGAACCTGTTCGACTCGATTCTTGGGTATCCAACTGCGCAGAGTGCCAGAACGCTACATCCTACAATCTATTCTGGATAACTTCCCATATGCCAGAGCTACAATCACAATTGCTTGTTTTGACTATAGAGTATTCACTCTTTCATGTCACAGAGATGGGTACCTATCTACCGCTATCAATGTGTTGTGAATAAGCTCCTGCAGGTATGCTGGATTGCCTAGTTTTACTAAGCATTTTATCACAGTAAAACAAGCTTCAGCACATGATGGACATGTTTAGAAACAAAGGAAGCACTGCAAGACTCAAGCTAAAAGCTATTATGTGTAGTTAGAAAGCACAAAAAAAGAGCAGATTGACGCACTAATTCTAAGTAGCTTCCTCGCCATCTCGGCATCAGTAGCTGCTCTCAGATGTGTCAAAAAAAAAATTCCGAAGACACTTAAAGGGACACTAAAGGTTAATATTAAGTCACCGTGGACTATTCAAATACCATCCCAGAAACCTCGAAACGTTTTTTTCGTGGGAAGAAGAGACTTACTTTAAGAGAAAATGCGTTCTGAAGCGTCCGCGTACCTCTAGCGCAGTTCAAATCACCTGCCTTCCGATCGAAGAGTATTGACGTCATGGTCTCATAGTGACGTTGTGCCGTCGGTGAGTAAAACGGCTCCCGCAGACGGCGCTATGGTTTTTCTGCACAAAACACAAACGCGCGGCCAGAAAGAGCCAAGACAGAGCCGACAGCAGCGTGATAGCGGAACTATGGTGGCTAGCAGAAGGGAAAGCGCACTACGATAAGCCGGTTCTTTATTTTATGACGCCAACTTCGACGCTCGTTGCAATGGATGACCCTGACAATGACAGATTAGCTCGCGATGCTGGGCTCGAGTTCAGTGAGTTAAGCACTGATGAACGTGGCCTGCTGTTGAGGGCTCACGCTGCCGGTGTCGTTGCGTACTACTATGACGACACGACGGCCTGCTTTGAAAAGCACTTCACGCGACTTCAGTAAGTCGGCGTTGAACTCGTAATCCTCTGGACGAAAGTGCAGCGAGCACACTACGTGATTTTTCGGCTCTTTGCCAGTGCGCTGTGGCAGAGGTACGGCACTTAACCACTTCGAACAGAGTTCACTCGTTGGCACAGAGTGACAAGTAACGTTGGATTCGCCGCTGCAACTGCCCTTGGCCAAGTTCCGCGGACCATTAGCACATCCCACGACATCACATGGACGTGGCATTCTCGCTGCTTGTTCCAAATGCAAGTTTCGCGAGCCAGCAGAACAACCGCAGCACGGCGCGGTAAAGAAACAACTGAAACTCCAAAGTGCGCACGGCGCAAAGTTGAGTGCGCAGAGTCGAGCGAAACCGAAACCTTTCGATCACCCATACTACTCAAGGGTAACGTCAAAACGTTATTTTTTCTTAGAATCGAATATAAGTAGACAAGTAGCATTTTCTTCCGTCTTATAATCTAATGAAATGATCTTTTTAGTGCGAGTAGTTGAGTACTAGTGACATAAATTATGATGAGGGGTGCTTTCGTCATCGGGCTAGTACTGGAATGTCGCTGGGGGGGTCTCAAATCGTGTCATGCATTTACCTCAATTTCTCTGTTACTAAAGCTCTGTTCGCGATTATATTGACGTCATAAGATGTTCTAGAGCATTGCTTTATCACTTCAACTTGACTTTCTGGTAACTTTTAGTGTCCCCTTAAGCACTTCCTAAGAGTCGTGAATGCAAAAGCATTACTGTCGAACTGAATGCTGCTCAGAACTCCTTGCGGGCAAGTGAGCGCACTGCGACACTTGGAGCGTTTCGATTTGGCCTTACCGAGGCGCAGTTAGAATGCGGGCGAGAGCTTGCGCAGGCAAGGAACACGTGGATAACACAGGGCTTCCGAGAGCGAGTGAGGATTACGTGGCATCACAGCGACGCTCTCTCCCCTCACGCAACACCGTGGCAGTAGGTGTCCCCTTTTGCCCGCTCTGCTCTGCCGAGGCCTGAGCCAGCGTCACAAGCACATGTGGCGTAGCAGCCACTGGGAAGTTTTGCTGCTACAGATGCCGCCGGCTTTTTTGCTCAACGGGCCACCTGATGCTTTCACATCAAAATATTTCCCCGAATATTATTCTTGTGCTACAAGAAAACTGCGCACAATGCCTCGTGTCGTTGCAGCCCAGTAGTAAAGTGTCATACTAAGAAAGCTGAACCCCCAACCTTTGACAAGGACTGTATGACCTCCGCCACATGTCCGCAAGACAGCTACTGCCACTGTCACAGTGGCTTTTAATACCTACAGCAATCAGAGAAGGACACTCACGGTGGGTCCAGGAGGGGTGCGATGCGCTGCAGCGTCTTGGCAACATTGAAACGGACATTGGCGACTGAGTCGCTGGCAAGACCAAGCACAGTGGCGAGCATCAGGCGACTGGTAACCTCACCGCCACATGCTTCAGCCAGTACGTTGATGCAGAAGAGGCAGGTCATGCGATGAAGGTAGTTCTGGTCGCGTGACATGGTCAGCACTTTGGGAATGACTGTGGCCTGGGCCCAGTCCTTGCCAAACTTGTCAACCAGCTTGCGCAGGTTTTGAGTGGCCGCCTCACGTATGGCGAACACATGGTCCACCAACCATGTCATGCACAACGCATTAAGCTTCTCGTCGAAAAACTCTACACCCAGCTGGCCCGCCAGCAGTGGCATGTACTCAATGATAGCCAGCCGCACGCGCCACTTGGAGTCCTCAGCCAGCTCGACGATGGCTGGCAGCAGCGACTGCGAAAGCTGCTGGATGCCAATGACCTCGTTGACGCAGTCTAGGTTGGAGATGATGTTGAGTCGAACCTCTGGGCACTCGTCCTTGAGCTGCGAGAGGAACAGTGGGAGGAGGTGCTCCACGGTGTTCTGCTTGCCCAAGATTGGAGAGAGACCCATGATGACGGAGGCCAGGGCCGACTTGACGTGTTGATTTGGGTCAGAGACGAGGTCCTTCACGCAGGGCAGAATGTTGCTCATAATCACCTGCTCCTGCACTTCAGGAGGCAAATTCTGGCAGAAGTCCTTGACCTTGTGAGCGGCAGCTGCTCGCACTTCAGCCTCGCAGTCCTTGAGTAGGTTCTGGAAGGCGAGAACCAGGTCGGCACGCGTCACTTCAGGACCAAGGGCCTTCTGCAGGTCGGTGAAGCGGTCCGCCACCATGTAGCGCACCCGCCAGCTTTTGTCCTCGGCTGCCTGGCGCAAGGTCGGCAGCAACAGCGGTTCCAGATCTTCCCGTGGCAGGAGGCCAGCAAGTGACACGCAAGCTTCCACTGCGAGCAGCCGCACGCTGTCCTGTACAGACGCAATAGCGTGGTTTTAAAGAAATATTCACCAGCTCTCATCAGTGACTCATCAAAAACGGGATGCATCACAAAGTTTGAGTACACCACCAATGCAGCAAAGCATACTGGTAGTAGTGGTTCCTTAATGGGCTGAAGGGCGATTAAGGTATATTGTGCTTGTGCCATGACAAACCAGCTTAACCTTTGAGATGAAAAAGTCGGGAAGCGAGAATAAAAGGATTCTACAATAGCAGTTGATTTGAGGAGGTGCACGCCCCAATTTTTCCCTAAAATTCATTGGAAAAATCCACCACTGGCATTCTCCTTGGCAGACCCCTCAATGTTGCTTTGAATCCAAGTACAATGGGAAAGTGCAGCGACTTTCATCATGCCACCCGCAGGGTCGCAGTGCATGCAATCTGAACATGCCGAGATCAGACTCTTGTTCGGCAATTCAAATCACGCACGAGAATGGTGCAACATGTACGAATACTGCGGGTGGCTGGCAATTACAGGGGTCTTAGCCAATCCAAGTGAATAAGTTTTTGCATCCTAGTGGCCACTGCAGCTCCACAACTTTGTTTCGAGCAGCATGATTGCACGAAAAGCACAACGCACCTGTTCGTCCTGGGCGAGGTACCCCCACATGGCGACCAGGTCCCCTTTGAGCCATTCAGGCTCGACAACCTGGGCCAGCTCTCCCAGCTTGGAGGCCGCCGCTCGTCGCACCATGGGCGTGTCATCCTGGCACAGGTTGCGGAAATGGCTGCGCAGCTCTGCTTTGACGGCCGGAGACACGCGTGGGTAGCAGACAGCAAACAGGCCACATGCCGACGTACGCGATGTGAACCAGTCACCCGAGGCAAGCCGCTTCACTAGGGGCACAAAGTACTGCTCCAAGTCAGCCGCGCTATGCTGCTGCGAGATAGCACGCAGGGACTCAACTGCCTTGTCCCGCACCACTGTCTCCTCAACGGTGGCCAGGCTCTCGAGAGGGGGCTGCATGATCCATCACATACTGCTTCAGGTCTGCTAACATATTTCAGACATTCAGCATGCCTCAATGACCATCTACAACTACATATACTCTATTTTATATACCATGTGTCCCACACGTGTTAAAATTTAGAAGCATGCAAGTGCTACGCAGCTGGCCAGAACCAGGGTGATGTTTGCCGTTGCTTGGAACAAGTCAGACTATTTTTGTACTTCACCTAATAACATAATCAGAATTTAGTTATTAACTAACTTCTTCAGAGCAAAGCATCAATGAGAAAATTGAACACCATCGTAAAAATTCCTGATCGAGCTTTCTGTTGCTCAATACATGCTATATAATAGCTGTTCCCAAGCCCCAAAGAAAGCTTTTTGAAACATGAAAAGATACCACACGACTGGTCCTGCAGCACTCATGTAATTAGGCAAAATTTTGTGTAGTGGTTATATAATTAGGCAAAATACGAAAATAGTCCGACTTGCTCCAAGTGACAGCAAACAACATTAGTAGCTTGGTTCTGTCCAGCTATGAGGCACTAGGACATATTTAATTCACACAAGTTATGTGGGACACATAATATAACGGGCAGCGCTATCAAGTCTTGCTAGACTTGATAGCGCTCTTACTGCTTGCATTGCATTACTGCTGATAGACTCTTACTGCCTGCATTTATGACAAATAAGAGGGGAACATATGTATGCATCATGCATTTCAATGCACCATTAAATCTCATATTTTTGCCTGCAAAACATCATGTAATTGTTCCATAGAAGATGACGCAGATTTGAATGTATTTAGCACTAGATGAATGGAACGGCACATTTTGAGACATGCAGTCACAGTGCACCACTTACACTCATGATGAAGGTCTCATACACATGTATACTGAAAACATAAAGCCGTACAAACATGTAACTTCACTTAGCCTTACATTCAGACGTTGTAGCTGTAACATATGATGTAGTTATTTTGTAGAAAGCACTGCAGTTCAAAAATAACTGAACTGCGAAATGCACCGCATGAGGCTTCAATGACTGCACTAGTTGTGTAGCTTCTGCAGGGTTTGCCTGCTAACAAGTATGAAATGAAGTATAGATGACTTAATGCTCGAACTAGAAATATTAGTGGTTTGTGGCCATGCACTTGATCTTGTGTTTTGTCTTCCCACTCTGTTGAATGAACCAACAAGATATTGCTCAACCAGCCTGTCATGCACAGCTTTCCAACTAACCAAGTGGCACTTTAGGTAAAGCAAAAACTCGTCCTTGTCCATTGGGCGAGTTCTGATATTATCCTACTGGTCTCCAAAGAAACTAGAGCCATTAGACGAGTAAGGTGCACTGTTGCGTGCACGATCTTGTGCCATGCAAACCAGCCACTCCTGCCAAGCTTTTAGCATGGTTTCCAAGGGTAATTAATTTTAATATACTGCACGAATTAAGGTAGTGATTGGTGTTATGTTATTAGACAATGCAACAGTAAATAAAATGGTTCGTAAAACCAGTACCCACCAAGAGGCAATGGACAAACTCAGGGCCACCAACCAATGGTGTGAAGTTGCCCAGCTGCTCGGCAAGCGCCAGAAGCACCTCATCTTCGTCGTAGATGGTGTCTGCATCACCAAAAAGGTAACACCCTCACCTCAGGCTAGAATGCATTACTGCACGGGCATGCCTCAACACAAGAATTAAATTAAAGCTGGTGCCTGCGGTTTTAGTATTCTGAACTCGAGGAGCAAGCGATCGACAGCGTTACCCACAATATGCTCCTAAAGAAGCCGAGAGTTATGCGACGTACAGCGTATATAGACAATAAAATTTTGTCTACACAAGAGATTGTGTTTACCTTTGATCAAGCCTAGAGCAGCCAGAGAGGTCAGCGTGTTCGTGCCACCACATGCGAGCAGCAGTGACAGACATGTGGTGCAATGAAGCAGGACAAAGCCTCTTACAAGAGCTACAGCGTGACACTCTTCCTAGCCTGTGCTAAAAACATACCAAGGCTGGCAGTTCATAGGATACTATGAGTTACATATTCGTTCCAGATGCATTCTGACTGCGGTAAAAAATTTCACAAAGAAAGGCACCAGACTCCAGCTAGTCTACGACTTTGAATTCAATTTCTGCAAACTGCAGTTATGCCCCATGCTTTGCAACTAACAACACACCTTTGTCTTCACTTGCTATGAAGTGTTTTCAACCTACATTATATTCAACATAATTATTCGCTATAGATGAGTAGGATTCTTCATTGTATACAGACACACCATTCGCTTCACAAAAAGTATGCGCAAGGCGAATTTCATGTTATAAATTTTGCTCATATTCAACATTTTCTAATGTAGGAGTATCATTCAAAAATGCAAGCTTTATCTGTTTATCTGAACAAAGTGGTCATGGCTTTGTGGCCAATACACTTGGCTCAACATGATTAGCTAGATTCAAGGAATACCTGCTTGGATATCTTTGTTTCATAAAGTTATGCCTGAACCGAAGTGTGAGGAATGGATGACCACCACAATCGGCCGATTTCCTCACCCATAACTGTTGTTCACAGTAAAACTTCAGGCCTATATTGTAATTCCTTCAGCAACCAAGCAGGATTATGCTTAGAATGGTAGCCAAATCCAGCACAACTTAAGCATGGTTTTCATTATTTATCTTTTGCAATAATTTCAAGCAATAAAGACCTCAAGGTCCCAGCAAACTGGTTAACATGCAATTAAAGCATGCAATCATCACATATTTCAACAGCTAACAGTACAAGTGCTGTCTCTGTGTATCTGTTTCTTTCTACGTCCTCGGTCAGTCGTGCTTATACATTCCGTCATGGATTCTAACCAACTAGCCTGCCAATGTGTTTTAACACAAGCCGGGACGGTTACTAGAGCAAACCACTTGCTGTGATCTACCGTACAATTTTACAGAGAGAGGCAACATTTAATACTAGATTGCTCATGCACCAACTCTGTTCAAGTGTATTTGCTTGCAAGGTAGATCTGCTAGGAACAACAAAAAGGATAAAGCACAAGAACAAACAGTTCCTAATGAAAGCTTAATTAGACAGCAGCCTGACGACCTTGCCATGGCGCTGTAGCAAGGTGACAGCTTCTGGTAACTCAAATAGCAGCGATAGAGAACAATGAGCATTGTTCATGTGTCCCACCATTCAAGGCCCACAACCAATTCTCACTCCAAATGCCAAGCTCATTAAAAAAAAAAAAAAATCACGACAAGCAATGCTGCATAAACTTAAAATTGATTTCAATAATTATTGACAAAAGTGCTCATAGTGATCCTGATGAAGTTGCAACAGCAGTGAGAAACCGAGTGCATATAGAAGAACCACGTACCAGTGAGGAAGGGAATCAGCTCGCTGCGGGTTCGCTCCACACCAAGGGCCAATGCAATAGTTGACAGTTTCTTGATACTGTTCAGCCGCAACTGAAATGCACAAATAAAATTGAATGTGAAGTGCTGGAACTTCTCAAAGATGCAGATGTAAGCGAGGATTCAAAAGCCACGAGGGCTTCTCGTAAGGTCTCACTATCACATACAGTGCACACAACTCAGACCTCACGCATGAACAAACTACTAGTTCGGTCTTATGCTCACTTCATCAAGGGCTTCCCACTTTAAACAGCGTTAAACAGGTTTGGCTCAACAATGCTTTTGGGGGGCAAAAATCGTAGAACCATGGTTATGTGCGTTACTGGTAGAAAAAGCACAGCGATCATTGCTGCAGTTTCCAAGTTTGGTATGCCTTGGCAACTAATTATAAACTTTTGTGTGAACCTGTGCGTGTGCATGCAGCTAGCGACCTTTTTTTCCACCTTTCTTTTTTGTCTGTTTATTCCCCTTCCCAAGTGTACGGTAGCATTTTGTTAAATGCCCTTACTTTTTCTTTTTTCCTCACTATCTCGTAGCGGATACTACTGACCACTCTAAGAACTGCTCCTAAATAGATACTATATGGCTTGCATACAAATGCTAACATAATTTAATACAAATTAAAGATATCAGGTTATTACGACTGTGCTTGCACTTGAGCAGTAATAGAAGAGTTTACCATGCTGCAACTGAATGACAATCATTAGGTATAATTGCTAGAATCAAACTTATAGCATCTAATACTCAAAAGGTAACATAACTCGTCATGTATTTGTGTTTGCAGCAAGGTAATATTGAAAAGTCTACTTGCACTCAGCGCAACACGACTGACAACTGCCATTGGTGTTGCAGACTGCACACTACACGGTGAGCACACTGGTATGTTTTCCAGAAAATTTCCTACCCAGAAAGAACTCTGGCTCAGTCTCGCTAATGTTCACTTGAACAGAATACAAATAGAATAGAATGAAAACAGTGAATGGAATGATGATGAATGTCTATGGCGATCAATAAGAAATAATGCAGTTCTGATTCACATATTCAGCAAAGCGAAGCAGTTAAATAAATGCTTTACAACTAACGGCGATGCATGCAATATGTTCATTTTTATCCTATGCAACATGTAATATCATACGATGATAATGTTTATGGATTGCAAAGATCACAACCTCTATTTCTACGTCCCTTGTGTCACATTTCGAATGGCTAAATGACAGAAAATCAAGTGAATCAAAGAAGGCGCCGAATATACTGCACGATTCCATTAAAAGGCCCGTGTGCTTATAAGATCCGTATGAGCCTACGTTGTGCAGATTTAATGTTGATATCGTTTTCTTTTTATTACGCAGAGCAGAGCTGCACTACTTTGGCGACCAGCACACAGGGTTTATATTAGCCCGTTTGCTGGTATTTGCACGCGGAGGAAATTTAAGCTTCATATACATCTAAGATTTATCCGGCGAGGAAACGACGCACGCCAATCCCCGAGGAAGAGGCAAATGGCTTTAAAAGAAGTACTGGGCATCACAAGATGGCTATTAACACGGCGTAGTACACCACTGAAACGGAACGATGCCGTGCGCGTAACAGGACGGACATCGGGCATTCCACAACTTCGTGCGCAGCATGTTTGTATTTTCTATTGACAAAATAAGTACCAAACATGACGCAACTAACTTAATCGGATGGTGAATCAATTAACGGAAATCCTATTCAGCGTTTATAGCGCATCACTTACATACTTTTCAAAATGAGATTTCAGTCGAAGGCGCGTCGCCGGAAAACGCCTTCACGATGTTTAGATCTGAAGCACCAGGCTTTTCTATCAGAATACCGACATTGGCACCACTTCATGATGGAGCTGTATTTGTTCTGCTAACACTGAACAAACTTCGGGCTTTTTTTTTTTCTTTCGTACATCTGATGCAGTAACTTTGACGATGTCGTCAAGCGTCCAAACCGCCTACAGGCACATCGCGCTGATACCTCAGAGCTCACATTAGAACTACTACAAAATGAAGAATCCCTCGAAAGCCACTGGTGACGTAAGCTGGACGGTACTCTGACATAAAGGAAAGCGGAAGAAAAAGAACCTCGCAAGAAGGCCTCAACTGTACCGCCTTCGCAAAGTCGTCGCCATACAATCTGTTAGGACTAACACGACAGTGGAGGAGACGAGCATGAACGACGATAAACCTCACCTGGACATCTTCATTCCTTAGTTCGTCGATTAGTACCGCGATCGGGTAGAGTGAATCCTCTGTGTTTGTGTCGCTTGCTGCCATATCAGCAGAATCTCAGGGCAGGTCAGCGAGACCCGCTGTAAAATGAAAACAACACAGACGACACGGGCTACACCGCTACAGCCAAGACAACCGCAATATCAACGGCGAGAGTCGCTACATTTCAAGCCACGGGTATACCACGGGCAAACGACTGTCGCTCTCCTACGGCATTAGTGAAGCCACCTAAATAATGTTATAACCAAATATATTATAAAATGACGAAAAGAAAAAGTACTAAAAAATAGGAATTACGATTTTTGAGAATTGGTTTAGAGTTTCATGGTGCCGACAATGGTTCTAGAATGTAGCTGAATAGTGGAGCTGACTGGAGCCAAGCCAAAGCCTAGATTTGTATTATGTGTTCTTTTATGTAGTTTCGGTATTCTGGCAGTGTTCAGAGTTGTCGTTTTTTATAAGTTGTGCGCCTTTGTCCATCGAAGGCGTTGGTTGTCAAACCTGTTCATATAATAATATAAATAGGTCCATAGCACGCAATTTATGTGTATGCGTTTCTGTGCCGGTAGCGGTAGTAACGGTCCTTCAGTAGCGCGTCGCTGGCTCTAGTCATGCGCAGCTTATTCGCATGAGCCAGCGAAAACATGTACCCGACAGCCCATGTGGGACCTGGCGCCGAAGACATGTCAGAAGACGTAAGTTTGGTTGTATTATTCGTTAACTAAACTATGCAGGCTTGTGCCATGTATCAAGAAAGCGAGGAACCGCGGTCCGGAACGGGCGCCGTACGCGTGTGTTCCATGACAGCTAGGAGGGTGCCCTTAACGGAATTGTTACTCATAATTACGTCATGATAGCGTAGTTACCTGCGAAACAACTCCCGCACTAGCCGGCTCTTTCTAGGTGGCGGGTATTTTGTGTGCTTGTTTTTGTTCTCTCGCGCACTCGGTCGTCAAGTATGACAGGTGTGCTCTAACGCAGAGGAAACTAATCAAACGCCTATTGCTTGTGTCTGCAAGTGCAGCTACAAAATAAAGTTACTTTTAGTGCGAAAAGAAACTGAGTACAGATAACGAAGGCAATTTTAGAATTGCATTTATCTAATTGATATAAACATGGGAAGTGAGGTTACGAACAACATTTATGTTTGTGCGTGTGTCAGAATTTTTGAAATAATCCTGCGTAAATTAAAAAATGACAAGGTTGTAGGGGTATAGTTATTTATGTGATTTAGTGAGCTTGAAAACACTTGTAGTAGAAGCAAAACTATATTTCGGAAAGTACCACAATTTTTCATGTTGGGCTGGTCACTTCCTGCGATATTACAAGGTGGTGCCAATACTGTTAAAATAGTTTGATGCCAGTGTGATGCTGTTGAAATCCGGCCCATTATCAGCACTTGTCACGAGACACGCTCATTTAGCTTAGCATGACCTTCAGCAGCTACAAGGTAGGTTTATAAAAGTTGCCAGGGAGAATGAGTATCGGCATTACCTGCAGTTGCCATCATACTTAACCTGAACATGTCTTGTGCAATTTATTGCATCTCCTGTGGCGAGGATTGGACATTTTAGGTTGACGTGCCTGGAAATTGGGGGAAGGGGGGGGGGGCACGCCAAATGTATCTTCCTTCTAAAGCATTCAATGTTTGCTCCTTACAGCCCATGTTTGTTGAAGGACAAGTCGCTATAGATGCGTTCTCATTGTTTTGGTCGAGTCTTGTAGCAGCTGTACCCACTCACTTAAGACACAGACCACATGCTTATGTGTTGCCATAAGCAAAACTACATTTGTCTTATTAAGCCGTGACTGAAAGCTAAAGTTAAGCCTCACAAATGTTGTTCAGGTATCTTGGTCTCTGCTGCTAAATAAAAAGTTGAGGGATTGATTTTCGGCCACCGTGACGGTATTCCGATGGTGGTTAAGTAAAGGAACACTTGCATACCAAGCTTTGGGTGCGCGTTGCAACTCCCCTGCTTGTTGATATTAATCCGGAGCTTTTCATTATGGCATTTCTCGAAGATCCTGTGTTCTTTTGGGTTTTTAAACCCCATCATTCCTATCCACTTTTTATGCAATGAACTACCTTCACCTGTTCCGAGTGAAGAACTCTGACTGAAACACTTTTTGCAGGTCTTCTCGCAAATTTCAAATAGCTGTGGGTAGATCTTTAGGGCAAGGCAATATTTTGCATTCCGTCTCTCGGCAGCAATAACACATATTCACCATGACCTAATAGCTGGGCAGGTTTTTTTGTCTACCACATCTGATAATTGTGGGTTGCCTTTAATCAAATTTTGATGTCTATGTGAATGCTGAGACAGCCAAGACCAGTAGCCCTTCTGTGGATGCTTCTGCAGGAGGAAGCGTCCTTGGTGCAGGAACGTGACCGGACGCTGCGCACAGCCCTGGACCAGATACAGCAGCGACGGCGTGCACCTGCAAACCCTCCCAGTCCTCCTTCTGCTGTAGATGCCATTGAACACCAGTTTAAGGAGTGCCATGGCAGCAGCGATGCCGCAGTGGATGGTGACAGCGCCGCTGCGGCGAAGCCATCTCCACCACAGGTGACTTTCAATATGACTGAAAATGTGCGGGGAAGCATTTATTAGGGGTGGGCCAGCTGGAATTTGGGGTTGGGGTAACTTGAAATTTGGAGGTGGGCCAACATGAAATCGGGGGGTGGGCCAAGTTAAATTTGGGGGAGCGCCAACTTAAATTTGAGTGTGGGCCAACTTGAAATTTGGCTGTGGTCCAACTTAAATTTGGGCATGGGCTAACTTGAAATTTAGGGGCTGGCCAACTGAAGTTTGAGGGTGGCCAGCTAAAATTTGGAGCTGGGCCAAGTGGAAATTTGGGGGCTGGCGAGATTAAATTTGGGGGTATGCTTATGTGTACTTAGACAACTCTAGTGGAGTTTCTGCATCCTTTTTCTTAAAGAAAAGGTTAAACCCACGGAACTGATACAATAATTAACTAAATCATTTCAAAATTTTTGCTGATACGTTGTGGCGCCTCAGACATTCCAGTTACAGAAAGCACCGCTTTGTTGTCATCATCGTCATCAGTTGCCTGCATGAGAAGCCGCAGTGCTATCAGTCGCCATAAAGGGTTGTCTAGAACCTGATGTTCATGACGAGTTTCTGGCTCCCGCAGTGGCTTCCACCGCATGCAGCCCTGTATGCAGATCTGTATATTTGTTAGCCAGAGGGGACCGTTGCTGGGAGTGTGGATATGGAGACCATCTATTACGTGCATGTATTCAGGCTGGTTCAGTCGTGTTGCCATTGTGGGCATCTTCATCCCGAACACTTAGCATGTCAGAGGCTATGCTAGCAATGTGCCTATAACGTGGTGTAAAAGTTATTCGGGGACCGGTGACGGTTGGAGCGCGACGCTGACCGCCAAAGTGGTTCATGTTTTTGACAGTGCGTTAAAGGACAAGGGCTTCAATGACTTGGAGTAAAGTGCAATAAATATTGATGTCCTCCGCCTAAGACTAACATTAGGGGAAGAATTTTTCTACTAAAATTGGAAGCTCATAAAAATTTGTTTATAGAAATTTAGTGCCCTTAGTCATTTCAGTGTTGGGATTCTTTTTTTTTTTTTTTTTTTGTAGGGTCCACAGCTACAGCATTGTTCTTTTTCTTGGATGTTATAAAATGAACACACTGGTTTATTTTTGGTTGTGCAGAAATGAGAAAATATCACGCAGAATTGCAAATGCCATCTTGGTGTGGTGTTATGAAAGAGAACACGAGAGTGCATGGGGTATAATAGCCTTGTTTTGAACATGTCACGTGGCGGCAACGTTTGAAAAGAAAATGAGAGAGTGGTGCCGTTTATTCTAATACCTGCACCCCTTGTTGCCTGTTTCTTTCCTTCTGTGTTGGTAATGCCATCAAGTGGAGAATAAGGGAAGAATCTAATAGAACAATCATGCTACCTGTCATGTTCATTGTTTCCGAAGCTGCAATAAACACAGTGTGTCCATATCAAGCTCAAATGATACAGTTCTTCTTTGTAAGCATGCCAAAAGAAGGATGAATATAAAATAAGCATTTAGTATGTAGCTCAAAGCAAAATACAGAATGGTGTCCTCCTTTCATTTTGTTTTCTCATCTTGCCATAGCGCTGCCCAACATGTTGCCAATCGGACTGTCTGTTATGAGCTCATGTCTTCTCTTTCATATAAATGACAATTGTACATGCAGGCATTGTTTCATTACGCCAACTTAGTTAAGATAGACGCGTCTTGTATACTGTTGTGACTGATGTACCAGTTTCTTCTTCAGAACTCGTGGAAAGTGGGGTGTGTGACTTATAATAAGAAAAACATGGTGACATTTGGGAATATATGTACAATCAATGCCTAATAGCTGTAACATTAACCATTGCAATAACAGCTTTTGCACTTCATCAATGTTTTGGTGGCATAGTTAATTGACGCATAAATTTTCGTGAGTGGAAGCTCCTCAACTGAAAGCTGGTTGAAATGCCTTTGATTCTTCAAGCTTTTATATATAATTTTATTCTGTAAAGCTTAAGGACAAGACTGTGCAAAGCTTTCACCAAACTGCAGTGGAGCTGCCTTTTTGTTGTTGCTGCATGAGAATTCCATTATAGGCCAAGGAGTTTTCGAGATTTGCATCAGCCACAATGAATGACCGTGTGACTGTTGCTAAATCTCCCACTGTTGTCATGACGACATAATTATGATTGTTACCACTGGTAAGCCACAATTGCTACGACCTATGATAATCTGCAATAGCCGTGAGTACAGGTGATAGGTCTATGTAAATGTGTTGCTGTAAAACGGTGCGTCTGTTTCGTTGTGCCAAGTCCAGACTTGCTGAAAGTCTGGACTTGGGTGCGCGCCAAAATGTGTGCTCGTGTGTTTTTGATGAACAGTGTAATACAACTGTGGAGCATGTGCTTTTTGTTTTGGCTTTGGTGAAGTGACCCAGGTTTGGGAAATTCACATGCAGGGTCCTTTAGAGGCTTTACGACAGCGGGAGTGGCTGCTGAACCTACAGGAACAGCAGGAGCTCCAACGTCTCAAGGTTGCTTTATCCTCACCTGTGCAGCAGGTGCCCATATCTACCTTGCTTTTCCTCTGATTCTTTTCTCATTTTTGTAACTAGGGTATGTGATGCTGGGACACAAAGCATGCCTCTGCAAGACCTCTTTTAGGGTAAAGGTCATTTAAATTTGAATAGCAATGAATAGTGCGCAGAGGACGAGACAGTAAAATTCAGACGCAAACAGCACGAGCACAAATCATGTACCAACAAGCCCAAAAAGCTATGCTGCTGAATTACATTAAAATTTATTTTGATTGATTATGCACAAATGTAACTGGATTTGACACGTGTGTGGTGTGTGCTTATTGAGGTGATGTTGAAGTGCATGTAGGTTAAAAGGCATTTAATTTAATTTTGCAAATTATAAATGTAACTTGCTTCATAACATTGAGTGTGACTGTTGAGCTGTAAAGTTTACTTATTCCTATGTTTAGTAACATGCTTTGTAAGGAATCTTTCCTTCTTTCACCTTTGCTTTTCCTCCCCCATGTGGTAATTGTTTGTGCCTTTTTCTTAGCTGGAAATGTATTGCCATTGCTGGTTCCCGTAATGCACTGCAAAACCAGTGCAAATGAAGGCACTGCTTACCTTTAGAGCGCTGTGTTTCTGGCCCAGCGGCCACACGAGCAGAGCTGAACAAATGAAATTCTGCACTCTTGCTGCGAAGGCAGTTTTCGGATCATTTCACTTTGGGGAAGAAAGGTACAGTTTAGATTTGGCTAAATATTATAATAAATCACTGTGATCTGCTCTTTTTGCTTGAAAACCTTCATACGGAAGGCCGTAAGTAGGTGTAGGCATTTTTGGCAAGAGATTGACATACATTCACTGTCCTCCAGTGCCACAAAGGCTGACACAACAGTGTAACAACCACGTGATGCCTCCTCGGGCATAATCTTCATTGGCCTGCCAGACTCGGTGGCCTGCCAGGCTCGGTACGCAACATTGGTCACTGCACCGCAATAAACGCCGATGAGCACAGCTGCTTGGCGGTCAGTCATCGTTCATCACCACCACGCTGCGGAGCGTCCGTCTAACAGAGGGTGCCTCGAGCCCTCCCTCGTTCACGAACCTGGGCAGGTTGTGACACTGGTGACGAGCATGGCAACGAGTGTCCACGGATCGGACCACGCTGCCGCGAGCGGCGAAACACCGCCCCCCCGTTGCTGCCGCCATGCCGCTGTACGGAAGGCTCGAGCCATTCGAGGGAGATGGGTCTGCCTGGCCAATTTACAAGGAACAAGTCCACATGTTCTTTCGGGCAAACGTCACACCCGAGGCCAAACAGCAGGATATTTTCCTGGCCAGCTGCGGGACCCGCGTATTCAGACTCCTGCTTGACCTTCTCAAGCCAGCCACGCCGCATGTTAAGATGCTGGGTGAGCTGCTTGCCATACTGCGCTCGACCCAGCACCGTCCACACTAATGGAGCATTTGCGCTTCAACATCCGGAGCCGCCGGGAAGGAGAGACCCTCAGGCAGTTCATTGCTGCGCTATGAGGGTTAGCGAGTGCCTGCGTTTTCGGGGACCAACTGGACTCGCTACTCCGGGACCGTTTCATCTGCGGCATCAACAACACCGCCATGCAGACGCGACTCCTGGAGCTTCCCGACCCTTCGCTGGACGACTCCGTGAAGGCAGCGCTGGCAATGAAAGCTGCCACCAAGGACGCCGGCGAGATTGCCAGTGCGACTGGCTCACCATCGGCGGAAGCGGCGGTCAAGTTGACGACAAATGGCAGTACCTGCGGTCTCTGTGGTGGTGTCCGCTGCCCCTCACAGTGCCAGTTCTCACAAGCACGATGCTTCACGTGCGGGAAAACTGGGCACCTGGCAAGGGTATGCCGAAGGGGGAGGACGAACAGCAAACAGCAGCAGCAGCCTGGTTCAAGCCACACAAGCCCGCGACCAGGGTAACCGTCGCAAGGATACGCGGCGGGGGCGTGCGGCAAGCAGGCCTGAGTTCTTCCGCAGCTAGGCTCCATGTCGTGGCCAAGGACCCGCCGATTTTCGACATGTGGCACACAGGCTTTGTTCCTTCGTCTGTGCTGCCGTACATGCTGACCGTCGAAATCTGTGGGCACCCCATTTCCATGGAGCTGGACATGGGGGCCGGCATGTCCGTTGAGGCTTCGGGCGTGATGCTGCGCTGCTACTCCGGGCAGCTCTCCCAGGTCCAGGGTCAGGCACAGGTCAGCGTTTGCTTTGGCGACAGGGAGGCAACCCTTCCCCTCTACTTAACCATGGGGTCGTCGCCGACGCTGCTGGGCTGAAACTGGATTCATGCACTGGGCGTTCGTCTGCCAGAGTACCATGAAGCCAGTCTGCATGCGGTGAAAGACGTCTCCAGCCTCCTGAGTTCAAGTCCCTGTTCCAGCGGGGTGGGCACATTCGCCGGCACGACTGCTGGCATCTATGTACCTGAAGCCCGGCCACGTTTTTTCAAGCCTTGCCCACTGCCATTCACCCTGAAGGACAGGGTCATCCAGGAGGTGCAACGGTTACAGCGAGAGGGGCATCCTGGTACCCGTCAGGACGTCTGAATGGGCCGCTCCCATTGTACCAGTCCTCAAACGAGATGGCAGTGTCAGGATCTGCGGGGATTTCAAGGTTACCATCAACCCCGTCGCTACCGTCGAAATGTACCTGTTGCCCCGGATTGAAGATCTCTGGTCAGTGTTTAGCGGTTGACAGAAGTTCACCAAGCTCGACCTCAGAGATGCTTAGCAGCAGCTGGTGCTCCAGGATGCCTCCCGAAAGTATGTCGCAATATCGACAACTTTGGGGCTCTTTCAGTACACGCGCTTACCGTTTGGCGTGGCCTTAGCCCCAGCCATATTTCAGAGGGAGATGGACAACCTCTTCAGGGGGCATGAGGCACATGGTGGTGTATTTGGATGACATCCTGGTTACTGGCGGCGACGACAAGGACCACCTGCAGAACCTGCACAATGTCCTGGCGCGACTGCAGTACGCTGGCCTTAAGCTCAAGCTGGAAAAGTGCATTTTCCTGGCCCCCATTGTTCAGTTCTTGGGACATGTCATTTCCCAGGCTGGCCTAGCCCCGGCTCCCCCTAAAGTTGATGCTGTGCTCAAGGCACCTAAGCCCCAGAACAAGAAGGGGCTTCAGAGCTACCTTGGCCTCATCAACTTCTACAGAAGTTTCCTGCCGAACTTGTCGGAGCATCTACGGCTGCTCCATCTTCTGCTTTGAGATGGACAGTAATGTGTCTGGAAGAAGGAGCAGGACCGGGTCTTCCAGCGCAGCAAGGAGCTAATCGCCAAGGCTCCAGTACTAGTACACTTGATTCTGCCAAGCCTGTCCTCCTGACCGTAGATGCGTCGCCGTACGGCGTGGGAGCTGTCCTGGCACACCGCGACAGGGATGGCCAGGAACGCCCTGTGTCGTTTGCTTCTCGTCGGCTTCATGCAGCAGAGCAAGTTACAGCCAGCTGGACAAGGAAGGTTTGGCCCTCACGTATGGTGTTGAACGCTTCCCCAGTTTTTGTGGGGCCGGAAGTTCGAGGCGGTCACGGACCACAAGCCGTTGTTGGTGCTGCTGGGGCCTGATAAGGCAGTTCCTGTGCAGGCATCACCTCCAGTGGTACGCTGGGCCTTGAGGCTGGCAGCTTACAGTTACCCGCTGGTTTACCGTCTGGGAGAGAACCTGGGACCTGCTGATGCCCTGAGCCACCTGCCCCTGCCAGAGGTGCCTGATGCTGTTCTAGAACCTGCTGAAGTGCTGATGCTGGAGCATGCGTACCTGGAGGTGCTCTCCAGATCTGCGGTATCTCAAGCGAACAGCCGGGACCCAATCCTGTCTCAGGGGGTCAAGGCGGTGTCCCATGGGGAGGAATTGGTTCAGCAGGCCTATAGCCACAAGGCCCCTGAGCTGAGCTTGCAGCAGGGCTGCTTACTGTGGGGTTCGAGGGTGGTGATCTCACAAAGTCTCCGGTCCAGGGTTCTGCAGTTGCTGCACGCGGGTCATCCTGGCGTGGAAAAGACCAAGATGGTGGCCCAGTCCCATGTTTGGTAGCCTGGCCTGGACCAGGACATCGCTTACATGGTGCAGAGCTGCCAAGTCTGCCAGGAGCATCAGCAGGCCTCACGTCATGTGGAAATCACCCCCTGGCCGTTCCCACAGAGACCCTGGTCCCGCCTACATGTGGATTTTGGGGGACCCTTCAAGGGCCATTACTTCCTGTTGGTAGTGGATGCCTTATTGAAGTGGGTGGAGGTTCCTGTCACCACTCCATCAGCAGGCGCGACCATCGCAACGCTACGACAGGTCTTCGCCGCACAGGGGTTCCGGGAAGTCATTGTGTCCAACAATGGTCCTGCTTTCGCCAGCACAGAGTACCTGGCCTGCCTGACGAAGAACTGAATCCATCGGATGATGGTTCTGCCGTACCACCCCGCTTCAAATGGTGCAGCCGAGTGGTTGGTGCAAACCATCAAGGTCAAGCTCAAGAAGAGCCAGACTGGGGATTTCCGGACGCAGGTTGCCCGGATACTGTTTCAGTACCGGACCACGTCCCATGATGTCACTGGCCGTGCCCCCTGTGAGCTCCTTCTGGCTCGGATGGTCAAGACACCCTTGGATGTCTTGCATCGAGACCTCTGATCCACAGTGCTCCTGAAGCTGCAGAAGCTGGCTGCTGACCAAGGGTGCCGCCCCGGGCCTTTGCCGGAGTCGGGAGCTCCAGTTTTCACCAGGAACTTCCGTCCTGGCCCACCCTGGTCTGCTGGACAGGTGATGTCTCCTGCCAGCACCTCATCGCTGCTCGTCCGCATGTCAGAGGGGGCCACATGGCACAGACACGCCGACCATATTAGGCCTCCCCTCGGGACCTGGCCAGCACCCTCGACTGCCACTTCAGAGTTCCAGCCCGCAGGAGGACTAGTGGCAGCACCAGTCGCTTCCATCGGAGCACCGCCCATCTCGGAGGTGGTGTCAAGTCCAGCACCACTCGCAAGGCCTACTACCACTGCGGACCCTCCAGATAAAGCGAGGCTGTCTCAGGCAGCAGCCGGCCTTGCCACACCCGGCTCGTCAACACTGGTGCCCAGGCAGAGTACTCAATGGCGGAGGCCACCGGACTGTTACTCGCCTGGATAGCAGGTACCGTTGACCTGGCTAGGGCGGAGGCAGAGCCTCGTACTTTGAACTTGGACGTTTGTTATCGACAAGCAAACTGGGGGTAAGGGGGTGTAACAAGCATGTGACGCCCCCTCGGGCATAATCTTCGTTGGCCCGCCAGGCTCGGTGGCCTGCCAGGCTCGGTAGGCAACATTGCTCACTGCACTGCAATAAGCACTGACGAGCACAGCTGCTCGGCGGTCAGTCATCGTACATCACCACCACGCTGCAGAGCGTCCATCTAACGGAGGGTGCCTCGAGCCCTCCCTCGTTCACGAATCCAGGCAGATCATGACAAACAGCTGTAAGGCTCATGATCGGGGTCACCACTAGTGTTAGGCATGTGCATGCTGACCAGTCATGTTCAAAATATCTGGCAAACGCCAATATTATGACAGAAATAACAAATATTCTGGCCCATAGAGATGTATGGACACTGACTGGGAGTTTCGGTCAGGATTGAAATAACCAGAAAAGCAAATTAACAAAGGTTTTATTATATTAAGCTTAACTTATCACCTTGGCAATCTGTTACCTCATGTGGCCTGTCACTTACTTCTGTAACCACCACTCTTTTGGACTAATTGAGCGGGTGATCTTTGGTTGTTGGAGCAGATGTACACTGCATCAAACTGTTTCTGCACTGTAGACAAGTGTGCTGGCAGCTGTACTGAAATGTTTAATTTATAGAGGTGTGTCAATATAGGTGTGTGTTCTTGAGACTGAATTGAATAAGAATTATATATTGCCAGAAGTGAAATGAACATCTGTAAATGCAGTAGAACATCGTTGAGGCCATTATATACAGTTTCGTGGTGCCAGCGTTGGCGATCAAGAACCAGGGTGTCTACCAACCGGGAAAACCGGGAATTCTCAAGGATTTTGAATATTCTGGAAATACTCAGGGAAAACTCGGGGAATTTGTGCTTCTATCAGGAAAAATTAGCTGTCATTTTATTGAAAGGGAATGAAAGTCGCAGTAATGCTGGCTCGCGTAACAGAGAGGGATCGTAACGAATCGTCTTTTGACACCCTGTCATCAGCTAGAGGAGTTCCCAGTGTACAGCCAATGGCCGACTTTCCGGATGCTCGACGCCTCCGCGGCACCACCACGTACCCCATAGAGTCAATGTCTAAGAAGGTCTGAAATTTCGAACGCAAGAGCCCTTCGCCATCCGATTTTCTAGACTTTTCCACAGGTCCGAAACGGCATTAATCAAAGCCACCACTGCCGCCGTTTTGATTACCTCGCCACCGTGGTAAATGCTAGGCCTAGCTGCTTCAACGTTCGCTATTAAACTTCTTGCCGATCGGCGCCATGTTTTTCATCGATAGAATTCACCAGTGTAAGCAATGGTTCTGACTGTCTTTGTGGTCCTCACGATTGGCTTCGAAGCTCGGAAAGTGCAGCATGTTGCATAATGCCGGTATCCAAAAGTCAGCTTCGCCTCAATACAGAATTGTTACGCAGTGAAGCATAAAAAGCGTGATAGGGGCAATTGTCACGGGACATAGTATCTATTCCTTAATTATACACGCGTCTATCCGCCATCTCCTGTCACAGTACAATCACTGATATGCCTAATAAGTGTGCTGGTAGGCCTTTTCGGATGTGCCTGTGGCGATTTGAGCCTTTAATGGCAGTAAAAGACATGCGTTCATTTTTTCGGACTGCCCGATTTTACGGATGTTTTCGCGGCCCTTAGGGAGTCCGAATAATCGGACGTTGACTGTACAGCGGACGAAGAGGATGTTTCAAATGGTTCGTGGGGTGAACGCGCGGGGAAAGGACGACGAGAACCGAAAGTGCCTGCGCATTGAGGAATGAACGGGAAAGGAAACCTGCCGCCGCTTCTTTCAAGGAGCTTGAGCTGAAAAAACAAAGTGTTGGCTTATGCCAGAATGCAGGTGTCCCTCATTCAAACCGAAATTAACTCTTTAAAGCAGTGAAATGCAGCACTGACACATTGTGCGCGGGCTGAGAGTATGTCAGGACAGCTAAGGTTTATACACCAGCTGTTGAGAATCTCATTTGTGACAAAGTTCGGGAGCATCAATGAGCTTGCTATAAATTGATAAACATAGCTCATATCACCTTCAGTCATGGCATCCACATTTGTAGACATGGCGTATTTTTGCCATTTCTGTGCAGTGGTATCAAGTAATAGACCAAAACATTAAGCTTACAGCAAATCCTGATAATCTAATTTACTTCCATTTTGCTTCTGAGTGATATGTATCATTACAGAGTATCGTTTTGATGAAGGCACTATACCATGTTTTACGTTACGCTTGATGTGGGGCATGTCGGCAGCAACCTTGAAATATATATATATTTTTCTTTCTTGAAATGCTTGAGGCAAATGAATAACTTGGGCATGTAATTCGACCTTGGGATTTAATCCTTTTTATGAAGAAACGTAGCATGACTGACTTTACAATATTCAAATATTTAGTTACTCCGTAATTATAATGACTCATTATGAAACGCTCTGTCATTCTATCACCTTGATTTGCTTTCAGTGGAGTCTCAAGCAGTGGAGTTCGGCATTGTTTGTGTGGACGGCTGCATGCAAGGGTCGCGCGGGGTGGTCAAAAGAGACGCGTGGTTCGACACCAAGACGGCGGCGATTTATAGCCATCGGGGGTGGGGGACCCGCGGTCTACGAAGAGCGCGTAGGCGGGGTGACTGTGTGTCAGGCTTCCGCCAGTCGGTTCGTGGAAGCAGTGCCCTGGCCTTGAAGTCAACCCCTCGTCACTGAACCGCACCATGCGGAAACATTCGCAAACTGTCCAGATGCCCCAACGGAGTGTGGAAGTGCCTTCTTCGGGGAAGTGTGTCTTTTGCGAGGGTGTGAGACAAAAGGGGACTTGTTGCACTGCAAAGGATTTGTGGCAACGGCCTGGACGTATTGGAACTCCCGATAGTGTCACCTTGGAGCTCCGTTGTGTGCACACTGCGCGCACCGCAGTGTGATTAGACGAATGATGGGGTGAGGGGGTTGCTGGGGATGCATTTTAGGTACGTGCGGGGCCATTGGAGAGGATTTGGTGGAGATTCTGCTAAGAAAGAAGACCAAAATTTTAACCTTTGATTCGTAGTTTGATGTCCGTGTTAATGCTTTCCATTCTATCGCTTGCATATTCTATCTTAATAAACAGTTAACTCCATTGCAATCAGCGTCACTGGCTTGCCTACTGTAATGTGACTTCACGACATCCACAACATCTTCAAGTTTCCCTCACTGACATCGAGGCGAACATCAACTCAAGCACAACCTATGTTTCATACATATGTATCGACAGTCTATCGTAATTCGTTCGAAAACCTTTGTTTATATATGCATCTCCTATTTATTCATATTTGAGAATGTTCCACTAGACATGCACTGTGTTTTACCACTTCTTTCAAAGATATTTTATTTGCTGTGCAGTTTACTAACCCCTCGCTTCAGATTATTTTTAATAAAATAAATTATACTCCTTGCTGTTAAAACTGGATTAGGTCGTTTTTTAGCATGCTTACTAGAGAGTGACAGCATCGTGCGACCTACTGTCAGCCTGTCTTGACGTAAAACAATGTTCTGTGTCACTCAGGGAATTCTTCAAAGGCACTCAGGGGAAACCTGGAAAACTCAGGGGATTTGGAAATGTCAACTTGGTAGGAACCCTGAGAACACAGACACACACAAAAAGATCCAATACATTTATGCTTCTTTTTTATCAGTAAAGCATTTACAGTCAAACCTCATTATAATGAAGTTGTACTTGCAGTGAAAAACTTTGTTAAATTGGGAGCTTTGTTAATTCAAGGTTTTAAAGCTTCAGCAGTAAAATCAACTTCATAAATTCCCAAAACATTCCTGGTTGATAGTGTCTTGTTAGTAAGCACTTATAAACAAACTGCTAGAAGGTCGTGCCATAAAGGCATGGTTATGAGCGCAAGCACGTGCAGTGCAGATTGCGCCGAGTGCAATGCATCAATGTGGCTCACAACATCCGAGATACGCAAGTGTTGCATCGCGCAATGTCGTAAATCTTGGACTGCGAATGCCTGCAGCTGCCGTCTACAAATTAAAAACAAGTGTAAAAGGATGTGGATTTTCATCCTGACCAAATAAAAAAAAGAAAAGTCACACTTTCGCCAGAAAGGTAATGGTGATAGCAGAGAGACAACTACATGAAGCAGTGCTCATATTTTTTTCAGTGTTGGGCATGTTCAGGTAAACATTAGCAGATCTCACTCAATGAACATGAACTCGCTGTCATAATGCCGTATCTTGGAAACTTGAGATTATGCAACCGCCATCACTAGATGCACGGGAACCCAATGCGCATAAAGGCACCAACCGTCTCAGCTCACCCTTTTCACTTGCTGTGGAGGGAGCACCTCCAAAATACAGCGCATGGTTAACACCTAGATATGCCCAAGCAGGACATGCACATGCCAGGAGGAGAGGGCAGCTAGGCGCGTGTTCCTGCCTCCCCCAGACTTCCCCGAGTGTGTGCCTGGTCAAGTTACCGTATGTTCCCTTCATCTCCCTTGCTTAGAAGGAATCGTGAGCTCTTGTATTTCTCTGAGTGCTGTCAGCTGTCCCATGACCCGGGGTCTAAAGGTGTTTATCAGCATGACAAATGAAGCAGCGGTGTTTTCTGCCTACCACATTATCCCTGGTGCATGCATTTTGACAGTGTTTTTGCTACTGAAACTTCTCATGGGCGGAAGAGCGCTTGAAATAAGTTTTGCCTCAGCTACATATACAGTTTTTTGCTAGATTTACTAGTCATACAGGCTCCAAGTACATTATAAAATATGAAGACGCCAAATAAACAGAAAACGGGACAGGACAGGGTTTTCCTCTCTTGTGTGTGTCTGTTTATTTGGCGTCTTCATATTTTATAATGAATAGCTACCAACTAGCCCAACAAGAAGTGCTTAAGATATATTCCAAGTACATGCTTGAAATTGCTGAAAACTTTGTTAAATTAAAACTGGGTCACGAAAGTACTTCATTCACTTGTTAATGTGTTGTTAATGTGTTAATTAACACTAATTAATGTGGTAATGTGTTAGTGTTAATTAATGTTAACACTAATTAATGTGTTAATGTGTTGTTTTCAGTGGAACTAAGATTTGCAACTAAGAGTTGAGTCTTAAAAATTTTGAGTGACTTCGGATCGTATGTTTTCCGACTTAGTACATTTTTCCATCTGTTTCTTTCCAACACTTATAAACGAGATTCTGCTGTACAGCTAACCGCAAAAGTTTGCGAGACCTATAATGCGTGGTGGAGGGACACAGAACTGCATTGCTGCGCCGTCCACTGTCACAGAGCATGGTGCAGAGGCTCCCGGCCCTTCTGTGCCAGGTGTGCCGTGCTCAGCATTGACAAGGTGCCGCATGACGGCAGACGGCGCAGCAATGCAGTTGTGCATTGCTCCACCATGCATTGCTGTTCCCACAAACTTTTGCGGCTGATTGTACATAGTATTGCATTCTGGCTTCAATTTCATGTTTGATGCACAGTCGACAACGTAAAGTATTTGAAAACTATTTGTCAATAGTGGCTATTCGATTTGCTGATATTCGGTTCATTATTCAATTGTTTCCAATACATATATATGCACACACCTTTTAATTATTACCCTGAGCAACGTTTGGTAAATAACATGCCAAATGTTAGGATAAACAATCTGAACCCCTTCAGATGTTCTGGTGCACACGCCAAGGTAATGCCTTGAATGAGGTAATGCCTTGAATGAGTTTAAAATGTATAGTGCATACATTTGAGGCACTTCTGATTGGGCGTGTATACACTCAACGACCCTATTCTTCAGACATGCCTGATAATTTGGATGCCTTTGCAGCATTGAATAGGATAGAATAGAATATACCATATTTACTCGCATAATGATCGCACTTTTTTGTCAGAAAAATCGCCGCAAATCCAGGGGTGCGATCATTATGCAGGTTAAATTTCCCGGGAAAGGAAAAAAAATTTTCGCCCCGCGTTTGTTGCGGCTCGGGGGTGCGGGATACCAAAACAAAAATGGCGGCCGACGTAGCAAGCCGAACGCGATTTTTTTCTTTTCTCGTGAGTACATTACGTGCATTGAAACAGTTTCTTCCGTATCAGTAATAAATTATATTGTTAATGTTGGCAAGTTTGCGGCAATAACGTAGCCATGTCCACTTTGAGGGGACAGAAACGGATGGGCGTGCGTAGCTGCCAGTGACATAGAAACACATGGCCAGCATGCTGCGGAAGCTGCGGCATCTGTCTTCACTACTATCCTAATACGGCACGTTTCCATAAGGGTGGGCGAATATCTTAGCTGTGTTACAAGCGTTGGCATATGAATAGGGTACACTTTTAACGTATCAATGTAAACATGGCTACTATCGTTGCCGCTCGCGATTTCTTGCGTGCCCACGAGTGCAGATGAGAAGAAACGAAAGACGCCTTTTTTGTTGTTGACCACAACCATTATAAAGCCTACACATAATAAAGACAACTTTGGCTGTACCTCTTTTTGTCATGGAAGTGCGGAAAGTGATGAAAGTAATAAAATGAGGCATCTACTTAAGAATGTTTGGTGCATCCAGACCGTTTGGTTTGTCTTGAAGAGTTGTTTGCATACGACAGATGGTAAGCGTGATCATTATTAGCTAGACTTGGCACACAACATATCGTTGCGGCAAGTTCAGGGTGCAAACATTACGCAGGAAATTAAAGAAATTGAATTTTGACGACAAAATTCAGGGGTGCGATCATTATGTGAGTAAATACAGTAAATACAGTGAAACATCGTTAAAAGTAGTTGACCAGAGCTCGGAAAAAGTACGTACTAAACGGTACTACACTCGAACCCGGCTATGTCGAACTCGCAAAAAACGCCTATCAGTTCGATATAGAGCATAATTCGATATAAGCCTGATAAATAATTGGATTCATAAAAGCACATGCCATTTATAAAATCACTTTATTGATGAAACTAGCTTAGCTTCGCTCGAAATAGTCCAGTATTTTCTTCTGCTGGGACAATTTTGCTACCTGCGATGCACGCACTTCTCCACATTGTCTAAGGAGTTGGTGCAGCTGAGGCCGCAACCTTTCGCATTTGCACAGAAGCACCAGACTAGTGCGAGCGCACGAATCACTTCGGAGGAAGTGGGCAAAGGACCGTCGTTGCTTTCCTTATTGTGCCCACTTTTACTTGTGCTCGGTACGACATCGGCAATGTAGTCTTCATTTTTGGGATCTCCTGTAGTCGCAACACCATCATTTGCACTCATTAACTCGTCCACCGTTGATTCGTCAACAGCTTCCGGAAGTTCTGACAGCTCGCTCCAAACTGCGGCAACACCGGCAACGGCTTCATCGCATTCATCAGAATTTACTGTCATCACCCAGCATGCGGAAGCTGGCACAGCTGAAGCAATTTCAGATAAACCACTCGTACACGGCTGTGCGTACGCGTCGGGCGCCGCGAACACCGGGTCGCGAGTTAGGCCGCTTTAACCCTAATCTCCCCCTTATTCTTCAAGATCGTGCTGAGAGTGCACCTCGGAATCTTGCACGCTGCGGGGACACCCGACTTCTCATCGTATTCGACCCGATTTATGATTTAGAGCTTCACGACGAAAGGCGAATTCTGCCGCTTCATCATGGCAACACTGCCGGAGAAGGCCCACAAGGCCCGTACACAATGAACCAGAAAAGCAGCGAGACAAGACGCACTTTCGCCATCTTGCACAACGAGGGCACAAGCGCCTCTGATTGGCTGTCTGAGCAAGCGCTGCGGGCAGACCAGGATCATTTTTTTGCAGGAGGGTATCGACGGCTCGTCTGAGGGAGTGCAGTCACGGTAGAGAGAGCGGTTGGATGGAGCCACGCCACCGGGCTTCCCCACTACCGCGAGGGAAAGCCAACTTCTGGGGGCACTTTCCGCCGCTTGACGTTCGATATATCGGGAGTCATTGCTATTTTTGTTCAATGTAAGCGTAATATTTGCTATATATACTCATTGTAACTATACTTTTACCAGAAATTGTTCGGTATATAGAATAATTCGATGTAAACGGGTTCGATATAGTCAGGTTCGACAGTACTGCTTAACTGAAATAGCATGAAATCGGCCACTTACTGTTAAAAACGGAACTTAGAGAGAGTGCGATGAAAGGGTGAAAACATGCAGTATTTATTCCATGACCTCCTCTATAAAGTATATAGGAGGTCGTGATTTATTCACTTCACGCAACAAAAGTCTCATTATTTTCGTTTGATGCCGTGGCGGCCTAGCAGTGAGCCAGCTTTTCAGCCAGCCCCTTCTTCTTGGGAAACACTCGCATGGCAGATTCCTCATTGACGTTGCATATTATCTGTGCAAGGGTGCGGCAGTGCTACAGATGTCGCAGGGCGCTTTTTTAATTGTGGGTTGCTGTTCTCGTTGCGACGATTGTATCCATGCAACTTATGTAAAGAGCAACTTCTGCCACTGTTGGGCCTGAATCGCCCGTGCTGTTGCTTTTCCTGTCGTCCTCATCACTGTCGTTAGGCGACACTTCGGCAACAGAGGCAATGATGGCAAAAAGGCGAACCTCATAGCCGACATTTTTTTCGTGGTCTCAACAGCGCTGCCGAGCTTCTCCGCATTCCACACAACATAGTCTACGGTAGATCCCTGTCGCATGCCAGCGCCGACTTCTTCATGCCAAGTTCGATGGCACGAACGATGTTCAATTTTCTATGCTGAGCACCCGGTGTTTTTTTTATCCGAGCTTCGTCATGATGCCAGTCCTTGCTTGCACAACGCCGAAATGATGTTGATGTGGCTTCACACACGAATGCACAGGGCACTTGGAGGCTGTTGCTCCAATCTCTGAGGCTTGTTGTTCTGATGGGCCGCCCGATGGCAATGATGCACCGCTGTGATTGCACGACGAAAAGTGTAAACACTATGTAACCGAGCAATAAGCTGGCACAGTTTAACGAGGTTTTAATATATATATATATATATATATATATATCTAAAAAAAGAATTCTTGTAGTGGGTTGAAATCATCTATTACTTTCTGACAGCAATAAAAAAAATACATTAAGCAAGTTCCATAAGTTTCTTGGTGTTTTCCTGGTGCTCTGCCCGCAAAAGATAGTTATTGCTTTTATATATGACTAGTGGAGTTCAGGCATGGATTTGGGGATCAAAAAAACAACCAAAGCATTCAGCATTCATAATCTCGGCAATCTGTCCTGCTGCTGTGGGTTATCTGTCCTGCTGTGGCAATCCTTCAATGATACTTAAGAGTTAAACAAATGCATTGAAATTGAATTTTCATGCAGATTCCCAGCCACAGCCGCAGCTTTCTAACGAAGGTGGAATGCAAAAATGCTCATTTATCGTGCTTTGGCTATATGTCAGATTAGACTGGAGCTTACCACTATGTCATCTTTCATCCCATGTGCAGTTTTGGAGCGTTAAACCTAGCACTTCTAGAAATTAAATTTTGAGCAGTAAAAATAACACCTGAAGAGATTAGAGTATTCTTGCAGCTGCGACAATTGCACTAAACTGTGCGGAAAGGCAAACTCTGCTATATCCTGCTACATTTCAGCAACATATGAGAAATCTACACCAACCCTGTGCTGAAAGTATTGCTCTCTCTTTCAAAACATGGAACTAACTCCTCAAGCACTGTTTTTCTACATCTTCGAAAGCAGCATGGCTTGGAGCAGTGGCTGTATTACAGTAAACTCTCAGTTGTACGAACGTCGGTTTATCGAATATTTCAGAATAACGAACTTTTTAAAAATCCCCGGCAGTTTTCTTATAGATTCTATGCAAAAACATTTCACTTCAACGAATTTCGGAACAGTCAATATTTCAGTTAAACGAACTCGCTCAGAGGACCAAGGCTTATTTTTACGATCAGAACAGATGCCCGCCCTCATCAAACCGCCGCTCCAGCGGCAATGTAACGTCGCTGGCGCTACAGCACCCCTGGGGCAAAGCGGTGGCACGAAAAATAAAAGCCAACGAGGCATGGCCTCCGAGATCGGCCGCACAAAACGAGCAAGCATGTAATCTCGGAGGCAATGAACAAAGTAACATCGCTGACGCTTACAATGCCACCAGAGCAAAGCGGCGATCTGTCACACCACAAACCACGTGGTGTGTCTTTTTTTCCGACCGGCTAGTCGTGGCATGGTCGTCGTCTCTTTCTGTCGAAGAAGACGAAGAGGCAACTGCCAAGCCAGTTTCAAGGCCTATAACTCTAGCTGAGGTTGTAGGGTACATTGGAAAGTTGAAAGACTTTGTGTCTCAACAGCAAGCTGGGCCAGAAGAAGTGTACAAAAACATTGACTCTTTGGACAGTTTTGTTACTTCCTGTGCTTTAAAAGTACAAGTGCAGAAGAAGATTAGATTTTTTTTCTAAGTGAGAAAGGCAGCATTATAACTGTTATGAATCTTGTATTTGTTGATATGTACAAATTCCATTTCACACATCTTCAACATTATGGATGCCATGCCTTTTGCTCCATGAATTGCACTTTCAAACTTTTGACTCTGTATGCCATGTTTTGACTCTGTACGCCATGTCTTATGTTGGTCTAGTGAATATTCAGTTTAGTGAACTTTCATTTCAGTGAACTATTTCCTTCGGTCCTTTGAAGTTCACTCAAGTGAGAGTTCACTGTCGCTCTGTGCTGGAACAAGCCAATCCTCTTGAATTAAGCCTGGATTGTACCGCTGTTTCTTCTGTAAGCTGTTGTTTATATTGAATACCTTCCGCCCTGCTACCTGCGGGTTGCAATGGGACAGCGTCATGTTTCAAGAGGCAGTGAGTGATTGCACTAATGCCAAGGCAGACCCTGCACTCCTCTCCTGTATGGCCAATGTGAAATGGTGACTAACATTTTGGATGCCATACGGTGTCTTGCTCGATTTTTCGAACCTAATGTGCATGTCACAGACATGGTGGCTGTAACGAAAATTGCCTCCATTCAATTTGTCTATCGACCATTTTCGTTGGCGAGGTGATTTCGCTGCTTTAAAATCTTAATGCCATATGGCCGCTACTAAGATTTTGATCGACTGTGCACCAAAATGGTACTTTTTCCACTGGATACTGACGAAGCGCCACTAGTAAGGCCTAGATGCATGGTACGGCCATAACAAAAATTCACTGCCAGCCAATGTGCTGGTGGGCAGCAAGCCGTCATGGCAAAATGGCTTTCAATATGTTCGGACCAGTAAACTGCTTCAGTGACTGGCGTCCAGAAGCAGAGGTTGGGTTCGAGGGCAATATGCCCGCAACTACTGCGAATGCTTTCATAAGGTTTGTTTTTTGTGCTTATTGGATGGAAGCGGTGAAAGCTCGCATGTAGGCAGAGAGCTTCAAATTAAATTTGTCCATCACAGCCTGAGCTGGTAGTGCTGCTTGAGGCAGTGATGCTTTGCGATGCTGTGTGATGCACTAAATTAACTTATGGGGTTTTATGTGCCAAAACTACAATCTTATTATGAGGCACACTGTAGTGGGGGACTCTGGATTAATTTTGACCACTTGGGGTTCTTTAACATGCACCTAAGTATAAATACACGGGTGCGTTTGCATTTTGCCCATCGAAATGCGGCCTCTGTGGCAGGAATTTGGTTCTGCGACCTTGTCCTTAGCAGCACAGCACCAAAGCTTCAGTATTAAGCGACCATGGCAGGTCACCATGCGATGCACATCAAGCTGCGCAACGAGCGAAAGCAAAAAAAATCTACACAGTGTCAGCAATCGCAGCATTTTAAAGGGGCCCTGAACCACTTTTTATCGAATGGGAGAAAGGCATTTGAAGGGAAAATTGGCTGTTCCAGAAATACTTTGCTGCAAAAAAGTACTTCAGTGCGTTCAGCAGAAGCGGAATAATTGGCAATCAAACACTACCTCCGCTCTGCTCCCGTTCTTTCTTGAATGCCTTGCACTGCAAAGGCTATGGCACAGTGAGGCGTGCCCACAATGCTCTGCCTTCTAAGTGTCACCGTGGCACGAAGTTCAAATTTCATTTTGGTTGTTAACGTAGACACCGCCTTTGGTGCCTATGACACACTAAGCGTAAGCCAAACACAGTTGCCCTCAGCGAGCCACAGTGCGCTTAGCCAGTGGACTTGTGGTGGCACCCCCGCGGTGGCCGCAGTATCTACGCCGTGTAGCCGACCGCAGCTTGATCTCGGCTATTGGCAGTAGCAGCCATCTAAGGGAATGATGAAGTAGTGTGTCTGATGACGAAACAGTAGTGTGTCTAGAAGAGTGATGACAGGGCCTTCTGTTGAAAAGAGAGTGATTGAGAGAAAGGTGAGTTGGGCGATGTGCTTGTGAGCTCCACGCACCACGTACAGCAGCAAAACTTCGCTGAGACGTTCACAGCAGCGTATGCTACCTGCAGACTACGTTATTTTCCAAGCTAGAGTGGTTGTTCAGGGCCCCTTTGAGTAGACAGTATATTAGTGAAGCCCAGGACAAGGCAAAAATTAAGTAAACTTTTCATACTCTTGGCGTTGGAAAAAAGCATTAAAAAAAGTTTTGCAGCTAAAGTTCATGTTCTTGGAAATCTGAAAAAGAAAAAATAGGTCGGCAACTGTTTTTATCATCCAGCCTGACACTCAGTAGGCTAGCTCCACATTCATTTTTGTGTTTGGACTGAGGTTACAAACCAGCAACCACTTACTGCTTTCTCATGACTTGCCCACTGTTAAAATCTCCATAAACTATAGTGTGCGATTGGTTTCGGTAACCTGCTCTGAAAGGCTGCTTTACTGCTCTAAAATGTAATTTTGGCAACTGAGGTTTTTAGTGCATGAAAAGGGACGAAAGACAGTGGCGAAACGAGGACACAGCGTTTCGCCACTGTCTTTCGTCCCTTTTCGTGCGCTAAAAACCTCAGTTATGGAATACCAACAAGCCCTAACCTACGCTCTTTCAAGTTATATTTTTGGCAGCTCCAGGAGCTGCTCTGCAATGGCATAGGCCATTAGCATCACTTCTCTTGGCAGGTCATCTTGTATGGGCAGTCAGGGACACTGGTCAGCTGCTATGGTTCTTTTGCAGGAACTGACCGAGGAAAAGGAGGAGCAATTGCTGTTCAACGGTGAGGTGCCTCCCCTGTTGCCAGTGCAGTCTACTGCAGCGGCCCTATGTACCACCACAGCCTCTTCGACATGTACTTCATCGACCTCGACGCATTCCATCACATCAACTTCTTCTACCGCCTCATCATCGCAACATTCCACATGTACCACAACTTCTGCTACGTGCCCCTCGAACTCTGCGCGCTCGGGACCCAACAGGGGCTCGATGGGGAGTAGGGGCAGGGGTGGCAATCGTTCCAGGCCACCGTGCGTGCACCACAACAGCCGGGGCAGGCCCTTCGCTCGCAGGGAGCATCCTCAACAAGGTGCTCTTCTTTTATTGCAATATAGGTGAACACCACGCACTTTGGAAGTATATAACATTATATGGGCTGATCTCAAAGGCAGTGTAATATAACTGAAGTATCCCAGATCGCTAGTTGTCACAACAAAAAGAATGAGATAAACTGGCACTTGACGCCAGACATTTCAAAAAGCGTCTTTGGCATGAGAAGCATAGATAAAGACATTTGTGACTAATGGTGGGATCGAACGTCTGGCTCCCAGCACAGCAGCCCGATGCTCTAACCCTTAGGCCTAGAGCATCGGGCTGCTGTGCTGGGAGCCAGACGTTCGATCCCGCCATTAGTCACAAATTTCTTTATAGCATTATAGACGAACCTCACCCACTTTGTAGTTACAATAAAACCTTGTTCATATGTACCTGCATGAAACATAATAATGGCTAAAATGTAGTTAAGACAAATCCCAGACCCAGTCCTTATGGAGCCTAATGTATTGGCTGACCACTTAAGCCACGGTGGCTCATTGTATGACTACCGGGTAGTGCGTACCACAATCACTTTTTGTCGCGTAAAGGTTGACTCTTTCGTTACCGCTAGGAACGTACTCAATTTCAGTGCTTGTACAGTTTGCCATTTTATTTCAAGATGTAGTGGTTGCAACATATACTGCAATTCATAAAATTATAACCTGATCACTTGTTTTGAAAGGATGTATAGCAGAAATAATTAGGGGTGTGCGAATACCGAGTAGTGTATTTCCAATTGAATATCCAATCAAATCAAAGAACAAAAGCAAAATATTGAATCAAATATAAGAAAATTTAAAACAAACTTTTATTTAAAACAAACTTTTATGGTTACAAATTTTGTGCAAGTATGTTGCTGCACACACTCAAGGGGCTACTCACATTATGTAACAAGAATGTAGCTAGCTATCAGCAGCTTAGGTACCCTGGAATCGAAATGTATCGTAGCATACAACCATTTCACAGCCTGGCACAATCACTGTCGGTCTTATCATTGGAAACTATTCTACTTGGGGGCGATTTTAATATGCCTGAAGTTGTATGGCGTGACTGCTATCCTGTAGTGACAAGCGCCTCGGCACTTAACTTGGCCTTCATTGAACTAACATGTAACAATGAACTTGCTCAGTTTGTAAATTTCCCTACGTGTTACGGTTCAGCTTAGGAGAGTACATTGGACTTGTTGTTTAGCAACAATGATGATTTCGTTGAAGCAGTTACGGCAGCACCGGGAATAAGTGATCATGAGGTCTTAAAGGGACACTAAAGGTTACCAGAAACTCAAGTTAAAGTGGTAGAGCAATGTTCTAGAACGTCTAAGGCGTCAATATAATCGCGAACAGAGCTTTAGTAACCGAGAAATTGAGGTAAATGCATGACACGATTTGAGACCCCCCAGCGACATTCCGGTACTAGCCCGATGACGAAAGGACTCCTCATAATTTTTGTTACTAATACTCAACTACTCGTATTAAAAATATCATTTCATTCGATTATAAGACGGAAAAAAATGCTACTTGTCTACGTCTATTCGATTCTAAGAAAAAATAACATTTTGACGTTACCCTTCAGTAATATGGGTGTTCGAAAGGTTTCGTTTTCGCTCAACCCTGCGCGCTCGACTCTGCGCCGCACACGCTTTGGAGTTTCAGTAGTTTCGTTATCGCGTCGTGCTGTGAGGGTTCTGCTGGCTCGCGAAACTTTCATTTGGAACAAGCAGCGAGAATGCCACGTCCATGTGATGTCGTGGGAAGCCCTCGTTGCTTTCCCGCTCCGGAGAGCCGGTGTCGAGGCCGCCGTCGTAGTACGCAACGACGCCGGCAGTGCGAGCCCTCAGCAGCAGGTCGCGCTCGTCGGTGCTCAAATCGCCGAAGTTGAGCCCACCATCGCGAGCCAATCTGTCGGTGTCAGGGTCCATTGCGACGAACGTCGAAGTTTGCTTCATAGAATGAAGTACCAGCTTATGGGCGTCTTGCGCTGGAGTATGAGGTATAATAGCGGCGGTTGGCGGCGGTGCGGGAAACGACATCTGGGTCGTGCCAGCTTGGGTCGTATTGAGCCCTGGCTGTGGTGAAGCACGTTTCTAGGCCGAGTTTTGCGTCGATTCGCACATTCTTATGCCCTGTTGCGAGTGCGAAAAGGCTCGTCGCTTCTCATAGACCACGCCGACCACGCTGCGAGCTCGCCGCAGCCTATAGTTTAACGAAAACGAACTCTCCGTGTGCCGTGGGACGTAATGTGGGACGTAATTCGTTTCTCCTTCCGCTAGCCACCATACTCCCGCTTTTGCTCTGCTGTCGGCTCTGTCTTGGCTCTGTCTCTGGCCGCGCGTTCGCGTTTTGCGCAGAAAAGCCGTAGCGCCGTCTGCGGACGCCGTTCTACTCACCGATGGCACAACGTCACTATGAGACCATGATGTCAGTACTCCTCGATCGGAGGGCGGGCGATTTGAACTGCGCTAGAGGTACGCGGACGCTTCAGAACGCATTTTCTCTTAAAATAAGTCTCTCCTTGGCACGAAACAAGCGTTTCGAGGTTTCTGTGATGGTATTTCAACAGTCCACGTTGACTTAATAGTAACCTTTAGTGTCCCTTTAAATGCAACAATAGTGTGCAAGAAGTTACAGGTTAGCAAGAATTGCCCGAGAAAGATTTTTGTGTATGAACAGGGGAATTATAATGCCATAGACGAAGAGTTACACTTATTCCTGCCAGTATTGCTGGAATACAGCAGTCAGTACAGCATAGGCTCTGTTCAGAGACAAAATCCTGTCTTTGGTCGCTAAATACATTCCCTCAAGATTGATATCATTTAGATGTAAAATGGATAAACCTTGGATTAACAAAGAACTGCGTTTGTCAATAAGAAAGAAGGCCGGAGTATACAAGGCATTCAAGATAGCACCAAGTCAGAACTTATATGACAAGCTTAGAACTCTAACTAAAAACTTGAAAGAAGAATTAAAGGCAGCAAAAAGAACATATTTGTCGTTGCTAGCTGATAAAATAAGATCTAATCCTGAGGAGCTATGGTGATATGTCAAAAGTAACAGAAAAGACAATGTTGGCGTTCCAGCTCTCCGGCATGAAAGTGGTATGTTAACTGATGTCACAAAAAAAGCTGATTGCTTTAACGAATGTTTTCACTCCGTCTTCACAGCATGTCATCATACTCCGATACCTGAATTACACGAACAATTATCTCAAATGCATGACATCTTTTTAAATGAGGCTGGAATTAGGGCTCTGTTGTGCCACATTAATCCTCATTCTGCTCATGGTCCGGATGGTATATCAAGTCACGTCGTGAAGTGCTGTTCCCACAGCATTGCTCCTATCTTGGTTGAATTATTTACCAAGTCAGTAAATTCTCAAAAATTACCTAGTGACTGGAAAATGGCCAATGTGACTCCTATATTTAAAAGTGGTCATCGTGATTTGGCAAGCAATTACAGACTGGTGTCTTTGACATCTGTTTGTTGTAAAACACTAGAACATGTTATTTACTCTGGTCTTATTAAGCATCTTCATGACCATGATTTTTCATCCCGACCCAGCATGAATTTCGCATGGGATTATCCTGTACCACTCAACTTACTGAATTCATACATGACGTTGCACTCGGCTTTAACAATAGTACAGAGATAGATGCTATTTTTATTGATTTTCGAAAGGCGTTTGATGTAGTTCTGCATGACTTACTTTTGCACAAACTATCATTTCTTGGCCTCCCCGATTCACTTGACGGTTTTCTTAAAGATTATTTGTACAAACAGCAGCAAAAAGCAGTTCTGAATGGTGCAACGTCGAGAACGGTTAATATTTTATCAGGTCAGGGGTCGGTCCTTGGGCCGTTGTTGTTTCTGATTTTTATCAATGATTTAAGTGAAGGCTGTGTTTCAAATATCAGACTGTATGTAGATGATTGCGTTGTGTACCATCCTGTGTCAGGTGCCAAACATACGAGTGTGTTGAAGTTTGATCTCGAAAAAATTTGTTCCTGGTGTGCTAAATGTATTTGAACGTAGCAAAGTGTTATCATGTTCAATTTACGAACAAAAAGAAAAAGGTGTCTAGTTCATACTCTCTAAATAATGTTTTAGTGCAATGCGTTGACGAAGTCAAGTACCTGTGCGTCACTTTAACTGCGGGATTAGACTGGACATCCCACATTGACACAACAAGCGCTAAAGCGTGTCACCTTTTGCACCTTTTCCAGCGGAACTTCAAGTGTGCGCCAAAACCATTGAAGGAAGCTTTGTATCTTACAAATATTAGGCCGGTGTTAGAATACACTTGCGCAGCATGGGACCCCTTCACAAAGTTCTTGAAGATAAGTTAGAGCGTGTTCAGAAAAGGGCTGCAAGATTCATCATGGGCATCTACGACTACAAAATTAGAGGTTCGCAAATCAAGGAAAATCTAGGGTTAGAGTTGCTGTCCACACGCAGAAAAATAATCAGGTTAAAGCTTTTACACAACATTAACAACGGTAACACAGGAATCGATAAGAACATATATTTAAAACCACCTCATTATCAGTCTAAAAGACGTGACAATTCCAAGAAAATAAGGGCCTACGAAAGTCGTATTGATGTATTTAAGTTTTCATTCTTTCCGCGAACAATTGCAGAGTGGAATTTGCTCCCGGATGAGATAGTGTCGGCACCAATTTTTAATCTGCCATAGAGAACTTTACGTGAATCTGTTTAGACAATATTTCCAGTGCCGTTTTATGCATTGTGTAACATATTTTATAATCGGATGTTGTTAGTATTGGATGTGTTGTCTTTCTTTACTAATTACCATGATTTTATTTTAGTACCACAGATGATATGATGCCGCTGTCCGGGAAGTTGACCTTTATGTTTGTAATTAACCCCCCTACGATAATGCTCCACTCGGGTGCTGTAGGTATTTGTAATAAATAAATAAATAGTATATTCTACTCTTACCAAACGAAACACCTAATTATTATGCCAGAACTGGTAACAACTCAGCTCGTATATGAAGGGCTCGAAAATATCTTTTTATCAATAGGACTTCAATTGAATAGCATCAAGTGCTCTTTTTCTCTCTGAAGAAATAGTGAGTTGTCCTAAATATCAATGGGGTTTTCAGTTCAATAGTGGGTCATATTGTGCCTAATGGCAATCATCTATTGCTTAGGAAAATTTGCTTTCCACTTTTCTTCCAGGAAACAGGAGGGCTTTTCAGCTTTACGTCAGGTGGTCTCTCTGGGTTATCTGCTCATGAGAGGGACTCTGGAACATTTTTCTAACCAAATCTAGAATGGCCTCACTATTAAAGTATGTCCTGTGAATGTCATGATGCAAAAAGTTTTGAATCCTCCAACTATAAGGGGCGTTATCACCCCGATATGTGGCTTTCCGTCTCTTTTCGTCTCCGCTAGCACGCTGGGAGCTACATAATGGAGAAGCTAAGAGGGCAAAGCCTTGCCCAAAAGTTGAGTGTAGTCGTGGCGAAAAGGCTCGTTGCATATCTTAACATAGGCAGTATGAAATAAACGAAGCCAGCCACACTTTCGCGTGCACTCTCCCTCATGGCTGATAGGGTCGCCTGCACTGGGACGACGCTATCTTGAAAAGCACTGGCAGCAGGGAGCGAATGCTTCCTCTGCCTCTCGCTCCAACTCATCACTGAAACTCAAGATTATGCAACCTTCAATACTAAACACATGGGAAGACAGCTGACATGATGTCACGCTGACTCAGCACTCACTGTTTGCACACGCTGCAGATCTTATCGCACTTGGACTTTATCCTGAACATGATGCGGCTTCACTTCTGGGCTTCACTTCTGTGGTGGCTCTTGTCGCGCAGGGCAGATTTGAAAGGTGTGTTTGCAAGCAGTTGCTTGTGATTCAGTCATTTGACCATCTGCGTCCACGGAAGTTTCCATTTATTGTCAGCATTCCTTTGCTGCAGAAGGAAAATTTTGTTATATTGAAATCGCCTACATAAACACTTCATTATATTGAGGTTCTAATTACATGCTGTTCTATAGACAAGAGGTTATGAAAAGTTAAATACTTCATTATATCGAGAATTTCATAATATTGAAGTTCACTATATCGAGGTTTAACTGTATTGCTGAGAATGTTCTTGCAATCACTAAATCAACCAGTAGCGTTGGTCGGCCAACTGCTTTTGATCAGCTTTCGATGACGACATTGTGGATGCGAGAGCAAGCATCTGTTCACTCCTTTTCACATGAGATTCTAAGTTCCCTGCTACATGCAGTGCAATAATATTTGGCTCACATGTTCACAGGAACCTCATTAACAGATCAGCTAAATTTTTTTACGATGCTGAAGAAGTGTTTCATGGCTCATTTAAGGTCAGTCTGTGCAACAGACAAAAGCACGGAATGGGCATCACAAACGGCACAGCATGGGTCAACCACGTTCGGCGCTGACGATAGAGAGTTCTCAAATCGGGAGGCCCAAGGCAACAGGTTCGCATGACAAACCCTCCTATTTTCTTTTTCATCTGTGTTCATCTGCCTGTAAATGCGTTTACAGCCAGATGTCAGCACTGGTCACATGACATATTCAAGCCTGCCATGTAAATCCAAAGCAAGTCTTGTGACTGGTCACTTGTGGCTACGAAAAGAGACTGCTGTGTGCCTACGAATGTCGTTGGGAGTGATGGCCCACCATATGGTGCTTTGCAAAGATGGTGGCTGTCAACAGCGGTCATCATGTACACTCGCTTTCATTGGCAAAGCAGTTTGTTGGCTTTCTACGATCGTGCAACCACTGTGGATAGGTCTGCATTAATTTGGTATAAAACCATAACTTTAGTCGCCAACACCTTATGACTCTGCTCTCATTAGACATAACAGACTAGACAGTGCGGCTGTGACAAAAATTCGCTGCCAGCCGATGCGATAATAGGCCACGAACTGTTGCAGAAACCCTGTCACTAATATGTTCTTACGGATGGCTCATCAGTGATTGGTTGTGAGGTTGTGTGTACTGGTTAGATTGATGGCTGTTGAAGTAGTGTTCAGGCTTGCGGGCCTGCAACTACCATAAGCACACCATGTCTGTGTTCTTGCATGTTGGCAGAAACCTCCAAACTGCATGATTGTACATGCATGTACACTGAACACATGGGTCCACTATGATCAGCATGCCTTCCGATGCTTTCGTGCTTTCCATACTTGCTGCTTCTGTTGTTCCCTCTTTCTGCATAGTGTTAATCATCTTGATTGGTCCCGCCGACCTGGTCAAACCTTGTGCCGATAGAGATTTGGCACTGATGGAGATTGACACGAGTGCAGCACGCAGCGTTCCTAGTGAACACTGCAACTGCAGGCTCGTTTCATTGCTGCAAGTGACGTACACTCAGAGTCGTCCCGCTCAAAGAGGCAGCATAGAATGCTGGAAAGCATGCAGGATGCTTCCAACGCCACTCTGCACTGTGCCAGACACACTGTCAAGCAGACAGATGAGAATGCTTATCGCAGTATGGTTGACGGCGATAGGTCATACAGCCACGCCCATCGTTGACTACCATATGTATTAGAATCTAATCCAACTCCCGAAATCGTAAAGATCAGCAAATAAAAGGAAATTTTTTCGAATGCAAGCAGACTGAGATACAGTCGGAACCCGCGATAACGAACTACCGCAACAACGAAATTCTCGCGACAACGAAACATTTTCGTATCCCCACCGAACGCCCATAGGATTCAATGCATTTCGTATCTCTCAGTAACGAAATGTTGCTGTACTGCAATCCTGCATCAATGAAATTTGCCAGAACATAACTCTGCATATTGCGTAAGGCTAGCAGGCTCCAAAATGTGCTCAAATTCGATTGTTTTGCACCAAAAAGATTACACTTGCGCCGCCATCTTTGTTCACAAAAACAACCAAGCGCTGGAAGCGATCAGTGCGCTGGAAACACGTCATGGCCGCCATCTTGTTTGTTGATCGCCCGTTTGAAGCGGCACCATGAGTGGCACGCACATTGCTGCCGACATGTGACGACAGTGTTGCATGCCTACCAGGCGAAATCGTAGATAGTTATTCAAAACGCGCATTCAGTTTGCGTTCCCCGTGGCTGACGACTTGGCGAGACCTAGGCCAATAAGGTGAGGCGAAACTGAATGCAAACTGCACACATGTTTCGAACAACAATCCCCAATCGTGGCAGTGCACTGCATAATGTGCGCCTTGGTAAGAAAAATGCAGCAAGAACAAAGAAATCCACGTCCCACCTACATGGAATTGCTTATGGTGCTTGAGATGGCGGTCGCGGCATATGGAGTGTCACGCATCGGGCCATGATTGGGTGATCGTCCGGGAATACACATCCCTTGCTTCAAGAACGCTAGTTTTGGTGCCACCCAACAGGCATCGTGTGCGGATTTGGCGCTGGACATAGATTTGCGCTAAAAGGCCGTTATCTCGATCATTTGCCTTTGCGTACATGAGATACAATCACTTTTGCAGTCAGCACTGAACGCGTCATTGCCTACGGGCAGCAGCATGCACTGGAGAAATGCTGCTGCATGCGCTGTTGCTCTGCATTTGGTGCCGAGTTTGCAAAATCTCGTCCAGTGATCGCATCTCCGAAAGCAGTTGACCGAGAATACTGCGCTACGGCAGTACTGCCACTTGCTGGTCGATGCATGCGGCACACTTTGTATTGTTGGCAATGCGGTTCTATATCTTCGAGCAAAGCTTGCAAAGTAGGCTAACAGACTTTGGACAGTAAAGTTTTGTTCTGCGATGCATTACCTATCTGTGCTGTCTCTTTTCGCAACAACCAAATTCTCGCGAAAGCGAATTTTTTCGCGTTCCCTGCGCGATTTCATTATTGCGAGTTTCAACGGTATATAGTGAACAGCCACAAAAGGCAAATACAGTAGCATTTACTGTCAAACCAGCTTATAACGATACCAGTTTTAACAATATGTCAATAACAATGAGCAGCCAATGCACAGTCAACTTTTGTATGTGTTCTATAAACTGCCTACTGGATGTGTGCACCGAAAGGAAAAGGAATGCAAAATCTTTGGTGAAAAAAGTACGTGCCGCACCCGCCTTTCTGCTGTGCAGCCCACATGGGATGTCTTCCACCCCTCTGGTGTGGCAGCTGCTTATTGTTATATCTGAGTATTGTCAAAACTGTTAATGCTATAAGTAGGGTCAACTGTACTTCTTTCTGTGTAAAATGTTTGGATGTCGGTCCCCTCTGCTTTTCTCATGCAGCTGGATTATGATGCTTTCGCCAGCAACTCGCATTCGCCTTGTCCATGCCAGGGTCTCTATCGGCTTGAAGCTGACTGCTCTGCCACCAATGCAACTCTTTGCTTGATACAGCCCTGTAGGGGCGTCTCTTGCTCACTGCCATTACGTTGATGTGTGGCCATAAGCAAGCAACAACAAAAAAGAAAAAAACAACAACAATTAATGTGCCCCCACGCCTGTGCTTCGGTGATGTCTACAATGATGAAACTTGTCTGTATATTTTATAAGCTGTAATTAACCTTCTATGTAATAATAATAAATTGAGTGATTTATGTGTTTTCGACGAGGCACTAGCGGAGCGCCATTTTTTTTCATTTTATTGGCTTCTAATGAAATCCTCAAATCTAACCCGGCCTTAAAGTTTCGCAACTCGTGTCTTAAAAAAAAAAGAAGAAAAAGCCATTGGCTTAGATTTGTATAAGTATGTTGCGTTGTTTGCCACCACCACGCCTCCATGCATTTCTTTTGCTTACCTGTATAAGCGTCAGTGCACACACACCGGAGCCAAATTCATTGTTAGGACTTGTCTCTACACTTTCCATAAAAGTAGAAAATGTTTCACGGCACAGCTCAGCTGCAGCCACACTGGAAGTTGAGGCCATGCAGTTAGCCTATACACGACAAAAAGCAATCATAGTACACTAACTGGTAGGCGTACGATGCGCCGCTATGGCTTATTAAGTGATCAGCCAATACATTAGGCCCTGGGGAGACTGGGTCGGGAATTAATTGCTACTGCGTTTTAGCCATTAGTACATTTTAATCAGGAATGTAATAATGAGGTTTACTGCAGATTCAATTATTTTGAATTATTAAAAATAGCACTGTGAAAATAAAGTGTACAGTAAAACTCTGTTCACTTGAATTTTTAAAAACCGAAAGAATTTTTAGGTATGCAGTCTTTCGAGATAAGCGAAATCACGAAAATAGAAGCCTGCTGGCTGCGCATTAATGTAGTACTATGCTAATTAGTGTGTACTGGAATATAGTAGTACTAATATGGAAGAAAGGCCCCAGCAATCTCAGATGCACGGCGGAGTCTGTAGATCAAGTGGGATTTCCTCCCCTTGTTCCTGGATAAAAACAAAGTTGGGAACTGGTCTGTTCTCTCCAACATGAGCTTGTTTGGCACGACACAGAGCGTGCAAAGGCATTATGTCTGTCGACATTGGCAATCATCTCTCTATCTTCTGCATTTTGCTGTGCCCTCAAAAATTCAAAGCATAATGCAATTGAATATTCCTATCACCTCATTGACACAGCTGCGCTAGCACACTTTCAATGTCTTGTCAGTGAAATTGATTGGGAAACTGAACTCCGAGAGAGTGACCCAAACAAGGCATACAATTCGTTTTCTGATAAACTAGTTGAGTGTTGTGATAAGGCATTCCCACAGTGCAATGGCACTAAATGATATAAGCAGATAAGGAAACTGTGGATAAACACAGTGCTTTTAAAGAAAATCCACAATAAAAATAAAATGTACTATACTTTCCTTAAAATGCGAAATATTGATCATTTGGCTGAATTTAAGAAATATTGTAATCAAGTAAATTCAGAACTAAAAAATTAAACACTACGAAAAATTATTCTTGCGTATTTATATCTATCCAAGGAAAATTTGGTAGGAAGTTAAAAATTTGATTGGAAAGAAAGAGAACTCTGAAAGTCTTTATCTCCTCTTTAAATGACACCCTTACTGAAGTTTAAGCAGCTACCGCCTTAAACACCTGCTTTGTTCAATGTTGTAGCAGTGCCGCTATAAAAAACCAAGATGAAATAACTTCTATTGCACCTGTACTAAATTTATTAATACTATTGCCAACAGGCTCTGATGAAGTAGAAAAGGTGATTGCTAGCTTTAAGAACAATACTGCTGCAGGATTCGACAGTATTCTGACAGCTCCAATAAAATATGTATCTGGTATAATTTCGAAAGTCTTAGACCACATTATCAATAGAGTGTTTGAATCTGGAATTTTCTCAAACTTAAAATAGCCAGAGTTTGGCAGTTCACAAAGGCGATGCTGAACATACTGTAAACAATTTCAGACCAGTATTGATATTACCGCTTCTTTAAAGCTTTTGAACTGTTATAAATACTCGATTAGAAAGTTTTGTGAGGAAGTATGCTGTAATTAGTGAGGCACAATACGGTCTTCAAAAAAAATGTCTTGTGAACATGTACTGTTAAACATCAATCATAAAATGTTACAAGACATTTAGAAATGGTTATACACAACAGGGCTTATTCTTGGACCTGCATAAAGAATTCGATAGCGTGAACCATGGTATACTCCTGTCTAAACTTTATGACTACAACGTACGTGGAATGCCATTGGAGCTAATGAAAAGTTACTTGAGTTACGGTATCAGTTTGTTTCATTTAATCAGTTCACCTTGTCATTTCTCAAAGTAAAGACTGGTGTCCTGCAGGGTGCCATACGTGGTCCCTTATTATTTAACCTCTACATAAACGACTTATCAAGCATTCCTTCCACACCTAACATAGTCACGTACACCGATGACACAAATCTTTTTTTCACAAACGCTCCCCTGCAGTACCTTGAGAAAGAAATTAATGAGTTATCTAAATTTATTGGCTGACTGGTTGTACATAAACAAGCTGCATTTAAATGTTAATGAAACAAAGTATATCATATTCAAACCAGCAAGCAAGGAATTGCTTAATAATACAGTTGACGACTGATTTTTCGGGCCCTCATGGGACCGCGAAAATGTCCGAAAAATCAGGCAGTCCGAAAAAACAAATGTGCCCCCAAAAAACTCAATTTATTGCTTACTATTCAGTTAGAGGCTGGAAAAAGTGATTAATGGTCTTCTGAACCATGCTTCGCTTGCGTGCAAGCAGGTCCGCCTGAATTTCGCCGAGAGTCATCGTGCCGCCGTAAGCCGACGAAAGAGTTGCGACCGCTTGCATCAGCTCAGCTTGCGTCGGCTGCGCTGCTGCAGGCGAGTCGTCGTCGCTCTGGGAGTCTGCAAGCACTTGGCAAATGATTTCTTCATCCGTGAGCCCGGCGCACTGTTCCAACTCGCTGTCCACATCGGTGAACTCCGAAAACGAGACGGTCGAGAGAATTTCGACGCCTGTAGTGCGAAGGTCGTCGATGAGGTGCTCACTGCCAGACAGCTGCTCGACGACACTATCCTCGTCCAAGACAGCCAAGTCGCCATTCAACACAAATCCTGTGTGGCGGAAGCAGTTGCGCAGCGTTGTGCGAAAAAAATAAATGTTCCAGAAACAGCGTCTTGAAGAACTGAAGCCGATTCAATCAAATGCGAGCCACAGTAGCAACAGAACATGGTTTTTGCGTCTCCACAGCACGACCACGACTAGGCCTACTCGCTGAGCTCGTCAACGCATGGCAAACACAAACAGGCAGTCGAAGGAAGACAAAAAAAAAGCATTGCGTTACGGCAGTCACGCTGTTGCGGAAGCTGTTAGCATATAGCCTCAATCCAGCGTCCGAGTAGCTGAGGAACTGCCATGCAAGACAGGCACCGATTTCGAGGTTACAGGAGGAAAGTGTAAACAAACAAGATGGCGGCGACACAGCTCAAAATGCACTGACAGGTGGAAAGTCCGAAAAATCGAACAGCCCTCCCTAGAGTGTCTGAAATTTTGAGCCATGTAATACAGTGACTTTATAGGGTATGTCCTGGCGCCGGGAAAAAGTCCGAAAAATCAAGCATGTCCGAAAAATTAGGCATCCGAAACACCAGTCGTCGACTGTATAACTGTTTTACTTCAAAGGGAGCATATAGAACAAGTAAAAGCCTGAAATTTTCTGGGGTCTGGTTCCAAGATAACCTCTCTTGGGACACTCATTTCAGTAAGCTAACCAATGAGCTTAGTAAAGTATATTAGGTTGTATGTGTAGGATTAATGCTCTTGTTCCATTACGGATAAAGAAAGCAAGGTACTATGCCCTCTTTTACTCTGAGCTTACTTGCTGTGTATTAATTTGGGAAACAATGACTGCAAGAAATTATAAAAAAAAATGGTACTTTTACAAAAAAGGGTAATACGAATGTTTGAAAACTAACACGGTAGGCTGAGAGATCTACCGACATGCAACTTGTTTCGTGAGCACTCATTGCTCTGTGCTAGCCAGGTTTACAGTATAGATTACTCTTACATATAAAAAGCAACAGTCTTCACGTCGTTAGAACATCTATTTCACCATTACGTTACCCATTGCACAAACAAATAAGAGCAACACCATTCACCCACATAAATTATGGACATCAAAACCTAGACTACCTAATAACCCCACTATTAAATATTGTTGAGCCAGAAATTGATTCTTATGTGCCCCAATTTAAGCAGTATATGAAACATTTTTTTTTTAATCATGTCATTTCCTACAAATAAATATGCTCCCTGTACTGTAATCCTGGTAAAAAAATTTGATTGTGATATATAAATTCGTTTTTGTTGCTTTCGAAGTCTACCAGATATAAAATTCACATGAACTTTTATAATGCAAAGTGCATGAAGAAACTATGTAACAAAATGTGCATACAGTGCATTAAACATACCTATATGGAATGGGAAATTTACCTTTATGCCGAACGTCAACAGGAGCAAGAGCCTCTACCATAGCACATGGCCTTTAGCTTTTGCTCCTCTTTCTTGTATAAGAAAGAAATAAGAAATTCAATTGAGGCACACGTTTGGGGGGGGGGGGGTCATGAGTGATGTCAGGAGCTTTCCTGCAAGAGAATGTGCGACCACAAGGTGCTTGCTAAGGTTACTGTTGTCAATAATTGGAAGTTGCTGTGGCTGAAAAATTGTGTGTTTATTTTTTGGTGATATAACCGCTACACGCAAAGTATGGAAACATTTAGGTGGTGTCTTTCCCTGGTATTTTCGCAGTAGAGATTTAGTAGTATCCAGAATTCGTGCAGAAACATATTGAGATAAGGGATGAAAAACACAGGATTGATGCCGTGGCTGGAAAAAAGTTCTATTTAACTGATATTTTGAGATATCAAGAGTTAGAGTTAACGAGGGCTTACTGTATCTTCTCTCTCTTCTTTATTTCATTACTTGCATCAGTGGACATAGAAATTGTGCTGAGAATTTTTTTACTAGAAGTTAAATGGCAATCACTTCTGAGGTGCTGATTAATGGGCACTATTGTAACATATTTTGCATCATTTGACTTCTTTTGGTTGCTTGTTTTATGCAAGGTGGCCGTTGGGGTCACGAACATCGGCTGCAGAGCAGAGAGAACCTCATGCAACAGATGCCCAATGAAAGAGGTGAGGGTGCATGTTGGTGTGGTTCACTTATTGCATTTAGCTGATTTGATCTCACACACGCATGTGGGCTGTGCCTCTTCAGTTATTTTAGAAGATCTGAAAATTGATAGCATTGCCTGAAATTTTACCCTGTTTATTCTAAAAGCTTTTGACCTCTGAGGGCGGTACTACAAAAGTGTTCATTGACTCGTGCAGTGCTCCCACTCTTGTGCCAAATTGCGGCAAACGAAATTTCCCGCACCATTCTGATAAACACGATTTTTCACCGAAGTGTGGCAAAATGAGCGAATGCGCAAAGCATGGGTGGTTGCAGTGTTCTGCATACGGGCATAACGTGTATCAATAAAGCAGCTTAATTAATACATAGAACTCTCAATTATTTCTACTTCGCACGCCAATATTTCAGTTTCGATGGGGACCGCCTAAAAGTCTGAATAATCAGGAGTCCAAAATATTTGAATTCACCTGCAAACAAGTGACCTTATTCCACAAGTGGCTGAAAAAGTATGCTGTATTCTAGGAGGACCACATTCGAGGATTCTTTCACTTCCATATGAGTAGTGCCAGACGCCTCTGCGTCTACGAGTGACAACATTCTTGGCACTGTTAGTGCCACTAATGCTAACATCCATCAGTGCGTCAGGGTGCTAGTCGTACAGTGAATCATTAGCCCCCGGCAACAAGGCCACGATTTTGCAGCTATGCATTTTCCAGTGCCACTCCTTTTCACGCTTTATCAATTGTAAGAGTGGCACTTCACCTGGATTTTCAATGGGATAAGCCGGCCGTTAACAATGGATGATAAGGGCAGCATATAGAATCGAGTGGAAGGCATTACTACAAGATGTCCAAAAGTGGACCATGCTGTAATAGTCGAATGATGGCGGCTTTTTTTTACTAACAGTCATTGTCTAATGCTTCCCTCAATCACTGCCTCATCAGCGGGGACATCAAGGGTGGAGTTGGCGCCGCCTAAACAAAAGTCGCTGGTACCATGTTGCTATTTAACACGATCTGAATCAACAAATGCTTGACTCGTACAGTGAAACCTCAGTTGAAGCGTAGTTGGCCGGAGCTCGGAAAAAGTATGTACTTAACGGTAGTACTGTTTAACCGAAATAGCATGAGATCGACCACTTACATGTCAAAAACGGAACTCAGAGAGAGTGCGATGGAAGGGGAAAAAAACATGCAGTATTTATTCACTTTGCACGACAAAAATGATATTTTTGTTTGATGCCGCAGCAGCCTAGCAGCAACAACAGCGGCCTCAAACTTACTGAAGCTGAGCTTTTCAGCCAGCCCCCCTCTTCTCGGCAAACATTCTAATGGCAGATTCCTTGTTGGCGTTACATATTCTCTGTGCACATGTGCGGTAGTGCTTCAGAAGTCACGGGGCGCCTTTTTCATTGTGGGGTGCTGTTCTCGTCGCGACGATTGCATTCATGAGGCTGACGTAACATGCAGCTTCTGCCACTGCCGGGCCTGAATCGCCCGTGCTGTGGCTTTCCGTGTTGTCCTCATCACTGTTTCTAGCCGACACTTCAGTAACAACAGAGGCAACAATGGCGAAAAGTCTAACATCATAGCTGACATCTCTTCGCAGTCGCAGCAGTGTCGCTGAGCAACTTCTTCGCATTCCAAGGGTCACACACCGTAATCAACAGCAGATCCCTGTCGTGTGCTAGCGCCGACTTCTTCGTGTCACGTTCGATAGCACGAACGTAAAATTTTTCTTCTATGCTGAGCATCCAGTGTCTTCTTTATCCGAGCTTTGCCGTGACGCGAGTCCTCACTTCCGCGACGTCATAACACTCTGGCACGCCGCCGAAATTTTGTTGATGTTGATGTGGCTTCACGCGCGAGCGCACAGGGCGCTTGGAGGTTGCTGTTTCGATCTCTGAGGCTTGTTGTTCGATCTCTGAGGCTTGTTGTTATGCCGGGCTGCCCGATGGAGACGACGCACTGCCGTGTTTGCGCGATGAAAAGTGGAAACACTACGTGTTACCCAATACGTACACAATAAGCTGGTATGAAGCTGGTATGGTTTATGCGGATACAAAACACACTATGTTCAATGGCTGTTGAGGCGGGGATTTGACTTTACTACTTTTAAAACGAAACCACTGTTTAAGTGGGTATGGTTTAACGAGGTTTTACTATACAACCAACACTACAGGAATTTCACGAGAATGCAGCTCTAGAGTAGCTTGCTGGGGTTTGCTTTTCCTACAGTTGTGATCGGTGAAGGATCAACTAGGCTTTGCTAGTTTTGATTTTGAAGAGCCGCTGGCAACGTGACCAACGGCCATGCTGCAGCGAAGACAGTAATGTATCAAATCCAAAATATCATTTAGGGATTTCCTCTCAACCTGGCAGTCAAATTAGCATGCAGTCATGCAGGCAGAGTCCGAATTATTGAATGGTATGCCTTAAGGCATCCGAAATTTTGGTTGTTCTTATACATTAAAGGGGCCCTGAAACACATTTCTAACTAATCATAAAATGGCGTTACTATTAAAGTACGTCTGCCCATGAATTTCACTTCCCCCCAATTTTTTGAATTCTTCATCTATAAAGGGAGTTATCATAACAATACCCGGCTTTCTCTCTCTCATCATCTCCGCTAGCATGCTGGAAGATACACAAGCTACATATCAGGCATATGAAATGTACTTTTGCATATTCGCCTAAGAACATATCTGACATTCAAGGTCAAACTTCTTTATAATTTCATTTTTTACTCATCTAAATTACTGTTTATTGGTTTGGGGCACAACTTTACAAACTAATTTACAAAAACCTTTTGTCCTCCAAAAAAAATTTGTCAGACTGCTTTTTGACTCACCATATAACAGCCATACACACAGTTTTTTTTTTTTTTTCAAAAAACAAACGTTATACCAGTAAAAAAATCTTTATAACTATAAGCTAACGCTAGCCTTCAAGCGCAAAGTACTTGAATATAGAATGTTTCGAAGCGACTTATCATCACTAAAAGAGAACCCAGGGTGTCTACCAACCGGGAGTACCGGGAATTCTCAGGGAACTTGAATAGTCTGGAAAACTCAGGGAAATTTCAGGGAATTTGTGCTTCTATCAGGGCAAATTAGCTGTAACTTTATTGAAATTGAACGAAAGTCGTGTTAATGCTGGCTCCAGTAACAGAGGAATCTCAACGAATCGTTATTTCATCATTGACGCCGTGTCATCGGCACGATGTATTGCCAGAGTATTAACGACCGATTTTCCAGACGGCCGATTTTTCGGACATGCCCGATAATTCGCACGGCATTGCGGCACCACCACGTACTCCATATAGTCAATGTATATTGCCCTGACTGCAGGTCTGAAATGGCGTTAATCCAAGCCGCCGCCACCGCCGCCATATTGATTATCTCGCCGCCTCGAACCGGCACTCTTGCACGCAGTGGCGTAGCTAGGTCGTCTGGCACCCGGGGCCCATAGCTCTTCTGTCACCCCCCCCCCCCCGGGTGTAGCCGGCGGAAAGAGGGGTGTCTTCAGCCGTATATGACACCCCCCCCCCCCCCCCCCATCCACAGGCCCCTTGCACCCGGGGCCCACGGCCCCCCGGCCCCCCCCTATTGCTACGCCACTGCTTGCACGCAGATCCGCTGGCAGCCGTAGCCACCACAGCGGCAACGCTAGGCCTAGCTGCTTCTACGTTCGCTATTAAGCTTCTTGCCTTGCAGTGCCGTGTTTTTCATTGAAAGAATTCGCCGCTGTCAGCAATGGCACCGACTCCGCCTTTGTAATCCTCGCGATTGGCTTCGAAGCTCTCAGAGCACAGCGCGTTGCGTAATGCCAGTCTCCGAAAGTTAGCTTCGCCTCAGTACAGAAATGTTAGGCGGTGAAGCATAACAAGCGTGGGAAGGGGCAATTGCCACGGAATACAGTATGTATTTTATACACGCGTTCGCCCCCGTCTCCTGTCACAGTACGAGCACGGATATGCCTAATAAGTGTACTGGCAGACCTTCAGAGCTTTTTCGGACGTGCCTGTGGCAATTTTAGCCCTTAAGGGCAGTTAAAGACATGCATTCATTTTTTTCGAACTTCCCGATTTTTCGGATGTTTTTGCGGCCCCTAGGGAGTCCGAAAAATCGGATGTTGACTGTACAGCTGACCAAGAGAATGCTTCAAATCATCCATGGGGTAAAAGCATGGCAGAAGGAGGATGAGAAAATAAAGGACCGGCGCAGTGAGGAATTAACGGGAAAGGAAGCGTGCCGCCGCCGCTTTGAAGGAGCTTGAGCTAAAAAAAACAGTGTTGGCTGACGCTGAGATGCAGGTGTCCCTCATCCAAACCAAAATAAACTCTTTAAAGCAGTGAAACGCAACACTAAAATGTTGTGTATGGACTCAAAGTATATCAGGACAGTTGAGGTTGACTTCCCAGCTGCTGAGAGAGAATCTTAGTTGTGACAAAGTTCAGGCCTCATACCGATGAGTTTGCTTCAGTTGACAGAAATAGCTCATATTCAGAAATATTTACTTATTTATGCATTTCATTTTCATTCGTATTTGAAAATGTTCGACTTAATTTGGAACAGGTTTTACCATTTTTTAGCTGTACATTTTACTTACACCTTCCTTCTGTTTTCTTTTCAAATAAAATAGGTATTACTCCTTAATAATCAAACTGGATTAAGTCATTTTTTTGTTTCAACATGCTTACTAAATAGTGACGGCATCGGGCAACACTGTGTCAGCCTGTCTTGACATAAAACAAAATTATGGCTCATTTAGGAAATTTTGCAACGGTGCTCAGGGAAAACCTGGAAAACTCAGGGAATTTGGAAATGTCAACTTGGTAGACACCCTGAGAACCTTTCTGTACACAGTACCCGTCACAAAGAAAAGGGGAATATTATAACCCCTCGGGCTAACTGCTCCAGAGAAAAACTGTCCTTCACCCTACCCACTCTCCTGAATAATTACAACAGAAGCACCACTGACATTTTAAAAATAACTAATGCTGAAATACAGCAACACTATGTATAAGGTATCCAGTCTTTCTCATTGAATGATTTTTGTGCTCATTCCTTGTGTCCATTTCGGTGTCTATGTATGATTTCGGCGTTCCTTCCTGTAACCTTTTTTACTGCCGCCTTGTAGAGGGGGCTGCGGGCCCCTGTCAAGCTGCCGTTTGTCCATGCTGCTTTTACCTGCAGCCTCTCCCATCTTTCGTGATGAGAGATAAACAATATTATTATTATTATTATTATTATTATTATTATTAAACACTAGCTGACAACTCGCTTGCATGGGTCAGCTGGTAATCACAGCTCAATATTGCGCGTGCGAGGAAGGAAGGCACGCAGTAACGCACCGTCTTCTATCGTACGAGTAGCACAGGAGGAGAGGGAGGGGGAAGAGAGGGTTCTACTCTGGCGCCTGCTGCTTATGGCACGACTGCCGTATGTTGAAAGCGATCTGCAATGTGGACAAAGTGCACCCAGTGCCGGTAGCTTCGTATGGGCTGTGCTTTTGACATTTAGTTCATGTTGTAGCTAGAGACTGCACGAAGGTCAATTCGCTCACTGCAGCTGCTGTGCTTATCTTGCTTAATTTGCTATCGCAATCGATGCTTCGCCTGCAAAACTGTGACTTTTATTGTTTGTTTTATACTTTGGACGTTCGTCACTCACTCTCTGCAATGAAGTTGTTAGACATGGCGACGAAAGTTTCAAAAGTGAGGCGTTTCGGGTATTTCAGACTTCGGATGAAACGGATGTTTTTTGTCAGATTATCAGTGTCCACGAGAGTTGACTGTATATCGTTAGCAAACTGAGCTCCTCACTGCATGGAAACGTTCATTGTGCTGCTGTAGCTTACTTGTCCTTCGGATTCCCTTAGTAAATAAAACTCCTGATTGCACAAAACTGTTTGTTGTGTGTCCAGCTCACTTGACATTTCTTCTGCAAATAGAGCTGCCCAGTGCATGGAATGGTTCATTATCTTGCTGTAACTTACCTGACATTTCCTTAGTCAATGGAATATCTCGCTGCATAGAACTGCTTTTCCTGGTGTTCTCAATTTATTGAAAGGGAAATTCCTGCTGCAAGCATTTTACTTGAGGAGAATCTCAGTGTCTACCATGATTGTCCTGCTGGTCTCGTTTCTGGCCCAAATGGACTGTCGGAATTGTGAGGTTTGTACAGTAAGACCTTGTTAATTCGACCCTAATTAAATTGGGTAATTCATACTCATCCTCTGGTCATGGCAGGCATATGCATTTAATCCAGTTGAACTTGTTAATTCGGACATATTTGGCCATACATTAGTTAAGTTTGACTATTTTTGAAGCTCGGCGAGCACAGAGTGCCGTAAATGTGCAGCACAAAAAAGCACAAAAGATGGTAACATTAATCTGAAACGTAGAACTGGAGTCCGTGCCACCATAGTCATCAGCTGAAATTTTATTTGAATACAGCAACATCAGAATGCGTCGTGCCAACTTGTGCTTTTAAAGTCTTTATTCTTGCATTTACCGTTGCACACAACATCGTGTTGGCCGCATGCCTTTATAGATACAGTCGCCAACCATGATCTTATTGATAGCCACCACTGTCCACACCGATTGCAGCAAACGGTAGTTTCGTTTTTACTCGGTGTGCCCATTGGCTTTGCGCCTTCAAAGCTGTGGCTTTGCCGTCCTTGATCGCGTCAATAGAGGCCGTGCTTTTTTTCTGCAGCAGTTGCAGCAAACAGTTTATTTTGACTCAGTGCAAAGCTGTTTGCGATGATGAGCACCAGCTACATTGTGATTGATGGACAATCTGTTGGTGACCAGCTTAGTGGTGAAAAAATAATCTGAATGCATGCATGGTTGTGAAAAGCGTGTCTCAAATGAGGATGGTTGCTGCGGCCGTGCTGATAAGAAAGTTGAGAGGCTTTCACTGTGTGCACTAGTCAGTCATGAGGTGAGGAGAATTGCAGCTTCCGCACTGCATTAGTGCAAATATAATTAAAATTTGCTGATTCATTCAGTAAATAAACGTGCGTTGACGTGGTAAGCGTTTGTTTTTCTTTATACCCTTGATAATTTGACATTCGCTTGATTCGACTACTTTCTTCGGTCCCATGAAAGCTGAATTAATGAGCTTTTACTGTACAATTTTAGCTAACTTTCCTTATTATTTGCATCCATGCCTAGCAAATGTTTCCTATTTCAGGCAAAAGCCGCTTCTTGAAAAACAGAGATTTGTTCACCAATTCCTCATTATTTGTGATAAGCATTGATTTCATCACCAATTTGGCTTCGGATACTGCACAGCAGTTGCAGTGTCTGCCTCTAATTTGGCGTACCTTTTCATTCATCACTCACACTCACTACTTTTTCATGCTCATCACGTTTTTCACTCATCACTGAAGTTCAAGAAGTACAAAGTAGGACTAATCAAACCCACTTATAACAATCCCAGATATAATGATTTATTGGTTATACAGTAAAACCTCGTTAAACCGTACCTGCTTAAACAGTAGTTTCGTTTTAAAAGTAGTAAAGTCAAATCCCTGACTCAGCGGCCATTGAACATAATGTGTTTTGTATCCGCACAAACCATACCAGCTTATTGCGTATGCATCGGTTAAAACGAAGCGTTTCAACTTTTCGTCGCGTAAACACGGCGGTACGCCCTCTCCATCGGGCGGCCCAGCAGAACAACAAGCTTCAGAGATCGAAACAACGGCCTCCGCTCGCCCTGTGCGTTTGCGCGTGAAGCCACATCAACATCATTTCGACGCCATGCCAGAGAGCGTTATGGCGTCATGCAAGCGAGGACGCGCGTCGTTCCATAGCTCGGATAAAAAAAAACGCCGGGTGCTCAGCATAGAAGAAAAATTAGACATCGTCCATGCTGTCGAACATGACATGAAGAAGTCGGCGCTGGCACGCAACAGAGATCTGCTGTTGACTACAGTGTGTGGCATTTCGAATGCGAAGTTGCTCGGCAGCGCTGCTGCGACCACGAAGACATGTCGGCTACGAGCGTCAAATTTTCGTCATCGTTGCCTGTGTTGTTGTCGAAGGGTCAACTAGCAACAGTGATGAGGACAAGACAGAAAGCAACAGTACAGGCGATTCAGGCCCGACAGTGGCATAAGCTGGGCGTTACGTGAGCTTCATGAATTCATTCGTCGCGACGAGAACAGGAGCGCGATAACGTAACTCTATTCCATATGAAAAGTATTCCAAATTCCGGCACCCGGCAATGAAAAAGGCACCCCCGGGACTTCTGCAGCACTACTGCGCGCGTGCACGGAGAATACGTAACGCCAACAATCTGCCATGTGAGTGTCTGCCAAGAAGAGGGGGCTGGCTGAAAAGCTGGCACGCAGCTTCAGTAAGTTTGAGGCCACTGTCGTCGTCGTGCTAGGCTGCCGCGGCATCAAACGAAAATAACATTTTTGTCGCGCTAAGTGAATAAATACTGCACGTTTTTTTCCCCTTTCATCGCACTCTCTCTGAGTTCCGTTCTCGACAGGTAAGTGGGCGATCTCATGCTATTTCGGTTAAACAGTACTACCATTTAGTATGTACTTTTCCGAGGTCTGGCCAACTACGGTTTAACGAGGTTTCACTGTACCGACCACATTTCACTGCACTTGTGATTTTTCGACCATGCCTGTTGAAAGATTGTGGAGTCTCAAATGTGCTCTTGGGACCAAGGAATGACAAAACAGGAGTGCAAACAGTTGAAAGGGCATCTATTGCGCTATTTATACACCAGTGCCAGCTAGCTAATTTACAACCAGCGGAACATGCCGACAGGCGCTGGCAAATCGAGTAAGTCCAATTCACCACGACAGGATATCGAGCGAATATGTTCGCCCCGCTCAGAAGCCTTTTGGAGGGCGGTCCCATGAAGCGAGCTCGTGGCTGCATAACATGTTTGCGCACTCCGCCGACTCCATGCCAAAGAGGAGGTTGCTTGTTCACTTTGCGCTCAACTATCCATGCTGCCACGTGGCGCTAGCATCGGAACATCTGCACTATCTCTCCTACCGCTGTACAACTACCAGTGGTGCATGTGCAACACAAGGGAGCCAGGTTCCAAGAGAAGCGAGAGCCTTGCAGTGAAAACAACTTCAGGGGTGCAAGAGAGCCAAGTGTGTCCCCATGAGATATAACAAACATTTTCAAACGTGCCATACTGTTACAACGTGGTATAAAGGTTACAAACAGGGATAAGGTACCTCAGAAAGGCCAGCCATTGTCTTGATAGGAGGACCTATCTTAATCAAAGGTGGCCTTATCATCCTCAGCAGGTTAGCTTTAACGAGTTAGTAGAGTGAGGTTACATGTGGTTGTTGCCAGTCGCAGCTGGCTGGAGAGGGAGAGAGCGAAAAGAATATGAGCGCTGTTGCTTCGCGTCTCTAGGCGTAGCTTCTAAGATGGGGGGACAAGAGCAGGTGAGTGGGAAGGGGGCAGAAAAAGAAGGCAGAAAAAAAAGAATATAGGAGGGCGTTGGTTGAGTGAGAGGCTAGGAAGTCTTCAGAAAACTGAAGAGAAAGCGTAGGTGTCGTAGGCGGCATGCATTTGTGGTTTTAGAAGAGCCAGTCAGTGCATGAGTAACAAAAAGACATCAGTTGAAAGAATTACATGAGTAGCACAGCAGCAGTGCATCAGGTAATTTTGAAGGGGTTAAGATGGTGACACGGAACCTGGGGGCAATCGATGGGGGTAGTTGGAAGGCAGCAACTTGGTCTTTCGAGGGACATTGTCCTCAGTAGTTAGGCGTAGGTGTCGTCACGGTGGTATGCAAAAGTGGCGTGATCCTATGTGGTGGAGGCACCAAAAAAGATATTTTGGCATCTGGGTGGTGTGATTATCGAATAGTAAATTTCAAGTTGACTCGAGAAGTAAAAAAAGTTAAACACCAAATTGAATATCAAATATCAGAAAATCTATGATGAAGCCTAATGCTTATAAATTTTGGACAAGAAAACATGGTGCTGCACATGCTCAGGAATCTGCTGGAATAGCATATTGCAAGCTATCAATAAGTTGGGTGCATAGGAATTGGGATATAACAGCATGGTCTACTCATTATTATTAGTATGACAGAACTGATTACAGCTGAGTTCTAGATGAAGGTCTGCAAAATTTGTAGAATGTCTGTTGAATAGAATAAAGTGCCTTTTGCCCTTGGGAGCTGAAGAAGTACTGAAATGATCTTGTACAAATGTCTTATGAAATTTTCAGTTTAATAGTGGACCTTTGTTTTATGGCAATCTTTTATTTCATAGAAAGTGTTCCTTTCTATTTCCCTCCAAAATGCAGAAGGGATTTTCTAGCTTTATGGGCAGTTGGAAATTGCAGGTTATTGGGAGTTTGTGAAGATCTGCATGACAGACTAAAGCGCTGACTTTGCATCACATGACTCTATCATTGCTTTGCGCGTAGCCATTGTTGGCACTCTGTGGATTGACTGTGGCTGTACCCACGGTAAAAAGCAGGAGCTTTTGATTGGTGGATTCAGCATCATTTGCCACTTTTCAAAGGTTCTGAAATCGGCGAGGCCTTGTCAAATTTGTGCAAGGCACCCGCTCTCCTCTAGCAAGGTTGACATTTGGGCGAGCTGGTATGGTTCCATGATAAAGTAAAGCTAGCGTGAAAGAGTAATGACAGAGACGTAGACAACTATGCCAGGTGTTTCATCAAATACTACACTGAATATGAGAAAAATCTAATAGTAGATATTCTAATTGCATTACGTGAATGTTCACTATTCGATTTGATGTGATGACATTCGAGTGTTCGCACATCTCTAGTCAGGACGCCAGGTAATTCGAACTCGTTAGTGCTAACACCTCTTTATTTGAACAGACTGGGTGTCCAGCTACCCTTCTAGCAGCAGCACACCAACCCATGCAGCGCTCAGGCCCAATGGTGTACCGACCACTACTGCTGCAAGTAACGCTCCTGCACGTAAGTGACCATGGCATCTGATCACGTAGCCACTTTGAGCTCTGAGTGGGTTCGTTGTCTTGGCAGCAGCACAATGCAATTTTGACACACTTGCATTGTGGTTCTGTGCATAGGCCTCCTACAAAGTGCCTTGTATGATGGTGTATGGAATTTATGTGCAAGCTTCAAGTGATTTCAGTCTAGTTGCAGAAAGAACACAGAGACACACTTTGTTTTCTATCACAATGAGTATTGTGTGTGAAAATAATTCTACCACCAATTTTTGGATCCGCACTATTATTCAAACATCCCTGCAGCATCGCAACCTACTACAGAGACACCTCGTTGAACCGTAGTTGGCTGGAGCTCAGAAAAAGTATGCACTAAACGGTAGTACTGCCTCACTGAAATAGCGTGAGATCACCCTCTTACCTGTCAGAAATGGAACTATGAGAAAGTACAATGAAAGGGTGAAAAACATGCAGTATTTATTGACTGAACGCAACAAAAGTGTTATTTTCGGGGATGCCGCGGTGACCTCGCAGCGATGACAGCAGCCTCAAACTAACTTAAGCTGCAAGCCAGCTTTTCTGCCAGGCCCCCTCTTCTCGGCAAGCACTCGCATGAGGTTGACGTAACGCTCAGCTTCTGCCACTGTTGAACCTCAATCGCTCCTGTTGTCGCTTTCCGTGTCGTCCTCATCACTGTCGTTAGGTGAGACTTTGACAATAACAAAGGCAACGATAGCGAAAAGTCGAACCTCGAAAAGTCGAACTTTGTAGCTGATAACTTTTAGCGGTCGCAACAGCCCTGGTGAGCAACTTCTCCTTCACATTCCAAATGCCACATACCATAGTCAACGGTAGATCGTTCCTGTGTGCCAGCGCCAACTTCTTCGTGCCACGTTTGACAGCACGGACGATGCCCAATTTTTCTTTTTGTGCTGAGCACCCGGTTTTCGTCTGTGCTTTGACATGTTGAGAGTCCTAGGTTGCACGACGCCACAACACAGGCCACAACGCTCTCTGGCACGACACCGAAATGAGGTTGATGTGGCTTCACCCTTCCAAGCCCACTCTGCGTTTGCGCTTAGAGGCTGTTCTGATTTCTGAGGCTCGCTCTTTTGGGCCGACCTACCGCCGTGATTGCAATCACGATGTACTGCCATTGATTGCACAACAGAAAGTGGAAACACTATGTGTTAACCAAAACTTATGCAATAAGCTGATGTGGTTTATGCATATACAAAATGAATTATGTTCAATGACTGCCGAGTCAGGGATTTGACTTTACTGTTTACTGTTGACTACTGTTTAAGTAGGTACAGTTTAAGTGGGTATGCAGGGTGTCTACCAACCGGGAAAACCAGGAATTCTCAGGGATTTTGAGTAGTCTGGAAAAACTCAGTGAATTTGTGCCTCTATCAGGGAAAATTAGCTGTAATTTTATTGAAAGGGTTGAAATTCATGGTAATGCTGGCTCAAGTAACAGACAGGAATCGTAATGAATCGTCTTTGATGCCCTGTTGTAGGCTGGAGGAGTTGCCAGTGTACAGTCAACAGCCGACTTTCCTTATTCCCGATAATTTGGATGGCTTCGCAGCACCACCACGTACCCCATAGAGTCAATGTATTGGAACGTCTCAAATTTCGGATGCAAGAACTCTTCGCCATCCGATTTTCCGGACGTTTTGCCGTGACCGCATGTCTGAAACGGCAATAATCAAAGCTACCACCATTGCCATTTTGATTACCTTGCCGCCTCGAACCGGCGCTCTCACACGCAAATCCGCTGGCAGCCATAGCCACCACTGCGTCAACGTTCGCTATGAAGCTTCTTGCTGTTGGGTGCCGTGTTTTCTATTGAAATAATTCGGTGCTGACAGCAATGGTGCAGACTCTGCCTTTGTGGTCCTCGCGATTGGCTTAGAAGCTTGGAAAGCATGGTGTGTTGCATAGTTCGGGTTCCTGTAAGTCAGCTTCGCCTCTGCACAGAGATCTTACTTGGTGAAGCATACGCAAAAGTATTGCAGTGAAGCATAACAAGCGTGGGAGGGGGCTTTTGCCATTATACACGCATGCACCCGGTATTTCCTGTCACAGTATGAGCACCGATATGCCTAATACTACCGACAGGCCTTCAGATCATTTTTGAATGTGCCTGTGGCGGTTTGACTCCTTAATAAATTACATGCATTTATTTTTTCTGACTAGCCGATTTTTCGGACGTTTTCACGACCCCTATGGAGTTCGAAAAATTGGACATGGACTGTGCAACTAACCAAGAAGATGCTTCAAATGGTCCGTGAGGTGAACGAGTAGTAGAAGGAGGATAAGAACAGAAAGGACCTACACATTGGGAATGAACGGGAAAGGGAGCATGCTGCCGCTGTTTTGAAGGAGCTCGAGCTCAAAAAACAAAGTGTTGGTTGATGCCGAGATGCAGGTGTCCCTCATCCAGACCAAAATCAACTCTGAACGCGGGCTGAGAGTATGTCAGGACAGTTGAGGTTGACCTACGAGCTGTTGAGAGAGAATCTCAATTGTGACAAAGTTCGGGCCTTATACCACTGAGCTTGCTATCAGTTGATAGAAATAGCTCATATTTGAATATATTTGCTTCTGTATGCATCTCCTTCTTATTCGTTTTTGAGAATGTCCGACGCAATTTTCCATTTTTTTTCGAAGACATTTTATTTGCTGTGCATTTTACTAACCCCTCCCTTCTATCCTCATTTTGAATAACGTAAATACTACTGCTTAGTATTCAAATTGGACTAAGTCGTTTTTTTTTTAAATTTTTTTCATATGCTTACTAGAGAGTGACAGCATCGGGTGATATGGTTTCAGCCCGTGTTGACATTAAACATAGTTCTGCGTCATTCAGGAAATTTTGCAAGGGCACTCAGGGAATTTGGAAATGTCAACTTGGTAGACACCCTGGTATGGTTTAACGAGGTTTTACTGTACCTGGGAAACATATTGCAAGAACATGCTGTTAAAACAAATCTGAGAGTGAAGAGGTGAACGAAATGGGTGTGTCTATTTTCCAGGACCTGCTAACAGCCCAAAGAACACCACGGAGCCACCAGTCTGGCAGCAGGGGGTTATGCCCCTGTCAGTGCAGGATGAGGCCTCCATGCTAGCGCAGGCAATTGAGCTAAGCCGCCTGGATGAGGGTGCTGCCAGGTGAGCCTGCTTCTAGACATTGCTTTGGCCGGAAAAGGGAATGTTAGGTAGGGACTGGCAACTAACTTATGCGTGATGATGCTATGGCAGAAATGAAAAGATTGTAAAAATTGTTTTTGTGTGTTGTGGGCATAAGAGAACACAGTATGTAACACATTGACCGCTGTGGTAGCTTAGTGGCTCTGGCGTTGTGCTGCTGAGCTCGAGGTCATGTGTTTGATCCTGGCCTCAGTAGCTAGAATGCAAAAGCATTTGTGTACTTACATTTAGGTGCATAGTAAAAAACTCCCAGTTATTAAAATTAATCCGGAGTCCCCTACTATGCCGTGCCTCTAATCAGATTGTAGTTATTATACAGTTTTATTATACAGATTTATTATACAGTTGAACCTGTTTATAAGGAACTCGATAGTCCTGGGAAAGTGTTTGTTGTATCAGTGGTTCATTAGGTATATGTGGACTCTTCCTTCAAAACTCCCAAAGGCTAGCATCACCAGCTGGCATTAGTAATTACAATTTGAGACCCCGTTGGTCCAAAATCATGATTTTCAGTACCTTCATTTTCGTTCCCTGCACTCTCCTGCACCTAACTGCAAGTTTCCATTAAAGATATCATCTAAAGAACGAAATGCAGTGACATAGCTCCTTCATAATGGCACCTGGTCGGTTACGATCAGTTGCCATTTCGAAACTAAGAGCGCATCTGCTGACATTTTTTATTTGAGAGCTTGTGGTAACACAAGTGGATTCTGCATACGGTAGTGAAGCGCTCTAGTTGGCCCAGTTCGTTTATGCTTTCATGCTTTGGAACTTCGGTGCGCCCTCATTTTACAGCGACCAGGTTTGAAGTATTCATTGTAACAGTATGGTGCTTTTAAAAATATTTTTTACATCGGGACTCAGTTTCTATTGGCAGGCTCAGAAAGTCATAAATGTCATGAAATGTGGTCGTTATAACCAGTAGGTAGTTATATCTGGGATTGTTATACATAGGCTCGACCGTGTAATTAGTGTATTAAATGTGAAGTTCCACTTTCTGATCAGCACAGAGGCTGCCTGCTTGATGCTGTCTTCTCTAATTTTATGTGCCATTCCTGCAGCTGTGGACATGTTTGTTTTCCGTTTCTCACTTAGTCCCTCTTGGGGTTGCTGTCTCATTTTCTTGCTGTTGCTACTACCTGTGCGCTGCGTAAACAAAGGAGACTCCACCCAGAAATACAGTTGGACCTCGATATAACGAAGTCTGTAAAATCGGCGATTTGCTTCATTATATTGAAATTTCGTTGTATTTCATTGTTTTGTTGAAATTAGACCTTTTATGCAAATAACTAGTCATGGATCGATTTTTCTTGCATGGAAAGGGACCGCAGAATTTTCTGAATAATCGGGCAATAAAAAGAAAGCTTTAATGAGAAAACAATTCACTTTGATAAATTTGAGAGTCAGTGACGAATGATACTGATTCATACCACATACATCGACCATATCTTCACATCGGCGGTACGAATTATGAGAAGCCAGCCACGCTTTCACGTTCACTCCACCCCCGTGGCTGATAGCAGCGTCCGTACTCCGACGACGCTATCAGGAAAAGCGCCGGCAGCGAGGAGCGAATGCTTCGTCTGCCTTTCCTTTTAACGGGTCACCAAAACTCGGGATTACGCAACCTCCAAAACTAAACATGCGGAAGACAGCTTACAAGTTGCCATGCTCTTCGGCACGCCCACTTTTTATATGTGGGGCAGATTACATTAAAAGCAGGGTGCGCAGCTATGTATGCACTCAACTGCACTTACAGCCATGCACAGCCACGGCTGAGACTCACGCCAGCTTACCCTCCCTACCCCCCCCCGCCCCGCTCTGCCCCTCATCGCATTACCGCGTGCTCACTCCCCTCCCGTTCTTTGTAAGGCGGCACTCTTGAAGCCGCATTTTTTCATGTCTCGCCCTCGCACACTTAGCACACTTACAGTTGCATCAAAAGCACACAATGTGTGGGACCCCATACGATCTTATCGCACTTGGACTTTATACGGAACATGAGAACATGGTGGGGTTCCACATCAAGTGGCAGTCCCTCTTATCACGCCACCTGTGATTTGAGGTGCATTTGCAAGCAGCCACTTGTAAGTCAATCATTTGACCATCTGTGTCTGCGGAAGTTTCAATTTCTTGTCTCGGAATTCCTTTGTGGCGGCAGTGAAATTGTGTTGTATTGAAATCGCATACAAACACAGTTATATTGAGGTTCTAAATACATAGTGTTATATGGACAAGAGGTTATTAAAATTTAAGTATTTTGTTATATCGAGATTTAACTGTATTTTCGTGCAGCTGCTGTAGGGTCAGGATTTGTGTAGAGTAAGCTTTGAGTTGCAGTAAAAAAAAGTAAAATGGGACATTGAAAACAAGTAGTGAGCCAAGAGTGTTAAAGAGAAATGTTCAACTAGATTTGTAGGTTGTGGGTACTATGTATGCAGAGCTGGCTCCTGTGGCGTTTCACTGTTGTGCAGCAGCATCGAAGAAGAGCAGCTGCGTATGGTCCTAGAGCAGTCTCGGCAAGAAGCACGAGGAAGAGGAGGAGGTGGCAACAACCGGCGAGGTGCATCACGGTTTCCCCGCCGAGGTTGGGGGGCCCCTGGTAGGGGAGGAGGTGCTGAGCGCCACCCGCAAATGGAGGCCCCACTGCCACCAGTGTCTCCAAACCTCCTCAACCGCATCACCATTGTGGGCAGCATTGATGCCGGCCGCCTCACTTCAGGGGCCATGCCACCGCCGCTGCCCCTAGTTCAACCTCCACCAGCTCCGCCTCCGTCATCGCCCAATGCGGAACCCACCGTGACATTCGACCAGTGGCTGTCACTATGCAGCCGCTACATGCCCCTGCTGGCCCAGGGCATGGTGGAGCTTCAACGCACATGTGCCGCGGTTCGTTCGGCTGCTCCATCCCTTGACGGGGCGCCCCTTTTGCTGCCGCCGCCTCCACTTTGGTCATCGCGATTTCCTCCGGGAGGTGCACAGTCACCCCTGTCACCCATGGCCCCTCCCATGACGCCGCCCATGAATTCCATAACCTCACCCATGGCCCCACCTCCCATGGGCCCTTCTCACATGGCCCCAGCTGATGGGGGCATTTTCAATCCTGCACCTTCGGCCTTCCAGTGCATTCCTCAGCCAGCGCGGCCACCGAGGCCGGTGAGTGCTCTTGCCCTTGCAATGGCTGGCCTCCCATTCACACTGCAGGACAAAAATTCAGAAATGTTGAATGCCATCTGCTATGTCTAATGTGGTGTGAGAAACCGAATGACACAATGGACATCTGCAACTGTATGGTTTTTTGTAAGAATCTAATTTTGTTTCTGCAGCAAATTTGCCGAAATTCTTGAAATATTCAGGCATGCCGAAGTCTGCATCTGGTCCTTTCTTCATTAATTGTTTTTTTATTGTGATAACTACTAATATACACACTTGAAGCATGTTCTTGCCACTGCCAGTGCTTTCTGTTGACATGAACATATGCCATGGTATAGACAGCGTATGCACTGCCTGAGCGTGGAGGGTTAGAAGCCTTCAGAGATATGAGCAATGCGCAATGCTGGCTGCAAGAATGACCTAGTCAAACACACTCCCTGTCACGCTCCACGAAGAAATGGAGAAGCATTCTGCCTTTTTCCGCTGGCATGAGTGTTGTGCAGACATGCACTAGTATTCCTGCTGATCAGCTCTATACATACCACACCGTGGTGCATACACTGGCTTGAGCAGATTGAACAGCAAACATCTCTTTAAAGCTGTCCGATCCTTTCATTGAGCTTATGGTTTTTCATCTGTTTCTAATCTTTCACCATTGAGGTGGGATACCTGCAATATCACTGGTGGCACTCCTAATCACACCAGTGTTGTGAGATGCCAGATAGCTGACAGGACGCTATTCTTTCTGCCCAGCAGCAATTGTCTTGTGTGCTGTGTGAACATGTCGCCCCCGCTTATTGCTAGAACACTGTTTGAGGAGTTAGATCACAATGCCAAGCCTTGGTGATGGCTGGTGATGGTAGCACATCCCAAGCAAAATGATGTGTAGACAGCTACAGAGCTAGTAGCGAGTGAACCTGTGAGCCTTTTGTTAGCCCTATTTTTAAAGCAAAGCTTCTTTGCCTACCTCTCCATGATTTGGTGTGTCCGTGGTGGTGATGATTTTCATTAGCTGCCTTGCCAAGCAGTAGAAGCTGTTGCTATCAGGTATACTATCATGCGAAGGTCTTGCGTGACTGGGCACCAAATGCATCAGTGTAAATGTCAACAGCCTTTCTGGTGCTGTGCGAAGCTCGCTATCTTCACACAGTGTCCGGAATGCTTTTGGCTATCTACTTCGGCACATTCAGTGCTAAATCAGGCGAAATCTTGCAAAGTTGATAGTATGATAGTACATTGAAAGTGATGGCCCAAAAATATTGCTCCTGAATAAAACACCTTTGTCCTGAAAGGTATGGCCTCTGGGGCTTATGATCGTGGTGAGAAGTATTTGCCGCCAAAATCAGGTGCAAGTTTATCATACTCTCGTTTTGTTTTGTGAGCTCATCAAAGCTTCATTTACACCAATTGCCACTGTGCGTGGGATCTGCACGATTTTTTCGAATTCTACTTTGAAGGCAACTGTTCGATGGCAGCGTTGTCTGTTGCTCATTTTTCTGCCTGTGTTGCGTTTTGCGGTGTATATAAGCTGCAATTCTAGATATATGGTCATCTTTAAGTCGAAAGTCGTGAAGTACATGGTGAAGCATAGGAATCGTGCTGCCAGAAGGCTTTTCAGTGTTGAAGTCTTCGTGTGCCACTGGCACAAGCAGCACAACAAGCTGCTCACTACGAATCAGACATGCTGCAACTACCAGAAAGCTGTCACTGTTTGCAAATAGTAGTGGACTCGTATATTTACTACAAAGGTAAGTTATGGACCCAGCTATAGCATACTATCAGCTGCTACAGACAGAATTTTGGTCAAATTTTGTCTAGATGATGCATATAGAGATGCATGTTTGTGGCAGTGCATTGCATGCAAATTATTCCAGCCACCTGTGGAAAGTACAAAAACATCCTTTTGTTTAACAAACGAATAAACTAGCAACAAGCTCCCTACAACGGCGACCCGTGCAACACACCACCGGCTAATGGAACGTTTTTGGAATGACCACACAAGCGGCTTACTGCTGCCCACCACTGTTAGCTCGGTACCAAGCAGGTGCTGAGGGTGCTGCTAGGCTTAACCCGCTCCACTTTGAAGCCGTAGGTTAGAATGTCTTAACACCGATGATCGCAAAATGGATTGTCTTGTGAACACTTCTGGATTTCTCATTACATCATCTTGCACGAAAAAGAAGTTTGGCTACTATTCGCATCGTCCAGGTAGTGAAATGCTTGATGCGGTCGGGCCATCACTCATGCAGGGCAGTGACAGCTGTACGCGGGCTCAGAGTTCAACTTGCTGTATACTGCAGCTCTCGTTCATGCTAGAGCTTTGACAGTGGTCATTGCTTGTCACGAAAGGCAAAATTACGAATTCAGTTTTTTCCATAACGACTCTTATGTGGGAAAAACATTGTAGTCCCTTTTTTGTAATTTGTGATGGGGACACAATCGAGCCGGCTGGCCGCCACTCCAGGGAGCTGACTGCAATGGCACAAGTATCACTTGCATCTTTCTTTTTTGCCAAAAATCCTCCTATTGTGCGAAAGTACTCCCACTTTTTACAAGCTAGTATCCGGAAGACAGTGGACAGCAAAGGGCTGTACTTCTACTGCATTTGTATGATTACCGTGCAAATCTGGTTTTCTCTGTTTATTTATATTACAGTAAAAGCTCGTTAATTCGAACCGCAAGGGGAAGCCGCTTCAGTTCGAATTAACGAAAGTTTGAACTAACGAAAATGAAGGAGAACAACTGTACACTGCGATTTGGAAGCAGCAGGGCATGTCAAAAATTTAATGCTTGAAAAAGTCCGTGATCGTGGTCTGCCTTTTTTCCTTGAAGGCGACAGCTAGGACTTCTTGCTCTAATGAGCGAATGTGGTGGAAGGGCTCCTCTTCGCCTATTTAAAACTGAAGAAGAGACGGGCAGCATTCAATCCAGCCATGACCTCCGCAGTAGAGGGCCGCACTGGCGCTTCGTCTTCCTCCTCCTCCTCATCACTGGCAGCAACAGGTTCAGCGCTTCTGACCCAAGGAATTATGTCCTCATCTGTCAGCGCACCACACACCACTGCACTCTCGTCCACGTCGACATAGTCAGCAAAGGAGATATCGTCCGAAACGTCCGCCATAGGAGCGATGATACCATCTTCGAGTGTAGGTGGCTGGTTTCCTCCTTGTAGAGCTTGCGCGCCGAAGCCGCAGTGGTGATAGCAATTTGCTATGGTAACCGCAGTTACTTGCTCCCAAGCACATACAAGCATGTGTAGCACACTTAGGAGCGTCACCTGATAATTATTACACAACATAATTCGCTCCAACAGATGGTGCCGGTAAAATGATTTAAAATCTTTAATGATACCTTGGTCCATGGGCTGCAGCACCGCTGTATTGTTAAGTGGAAGGAAGGCTAGCTCAATGGCCTTCGTCTCAACGTCGACCTTATGAGCCGAACAGTTGACAACGAGCAGGAGGACTTTCCGTCAACAACGCTCACACTTTTTGTCCATCTTCGCTAGCCACTGTCCGAACAGTTCCCGTCATCCATGCCTTTCTGTTGGCCGCGAACTCCACTGGGAAGGACCGGATGTTCTTGAAGCAACGCAAACTTTTTGATTTGCCGATCACTAAAAGCGGCAGCTTTTCAGTTCCTGCCATGTTCGCTGCAACCAGTACAGTTATTCTCTCCTTGCTTCTTTTCCCTCCAGTGCACTTGTTGCCTTTATATGTGATTCTTTTGGCAGGCAGCAATTTCAAAAATAAAGCAGTTTCGTCCGCATTAAATATGTCCTGCGGAGAATACTTCACCATGTGTCTTTGCAACACCTCGGAGGGCCAAGCTTCACACATTTCAACATTTACGGCCTTTGCTCTTCCTGACACAGCACGGAAAACAAGGTCGTAACGCTCGCGGAAACGGTGCAGCCACCCATCTGAAGCAACAAAGTCGTTGCAACCCAGCTGCAGGGCGAAGTCCACTACCTTCACCAGTATCACAGGGCCGCTCGTTGGAATATCGCGAGCGCGCAGGTCCTTTATTCAAAGCAGCAGCGCTTTCTCGAAGTCGGGATACTTCGCGGGCCGCAACCTCTTCCTTTCTTTGGCAACTTCTGCCACCAAGGCATCTTCAATAGCACTCTTATTCTTTATGCAAGTAGATAGCGTGCTTTTCGGTATTACATGCTTCTTCGCAATTTCTTGCTTATACAAGAGTCCAGCGTCCACCTCCCACAGGATATCACTCTTCTCTTGCAATTTTTTGACATGGTATTTGCCGCTGGCACATGCCATCTTCAAGTCGCAGCTCTGGGTCCGACTGTGCCACACCACCGATGTCCACCAAAACGAATGTTAGCCGAGGCTTAACACCATCACAAAGGATTGCAACGGCCGGTACCTTCTTAGCTGAAAACAGACGTGCACAACTGATCAAGACTGCCGAGACAAAGACGCTGAAAATGTGCTGAACGCGCTGAACAAGATTTACAACGCCTCCGAGATTTGCGATGGGCAACAAGTCTCGGAGGTCACGTAGAACGGAGAGGAGGCAGCTGCATACTCGCCGACGCCACGCCGGTTAGATTTTTCCCGATTTTGCCTTCTCTCGCCGTTCTCTCCGTTCCGGAGGCGACGTAGCTTTGTGTATAGGCAGTAGGCACGTTTCTCTGGCCGTGTGCCAGGTGCCAAGCCGCCGGCACGGTGGCGCGTAGTTCAGACTATCCGTGGCGTAACCTTCTTGCGTTCGAATTAACAGGCTTTTTTATACATAGACTACTGTGGAGCTTGGCCGGACCAAATCGTACAGTTTGAATTATCCATAAATTCGAATTATTGAAGTTTGAATTAGCGAGCTTTCACTGTACTTCCATTTTTTTTCATAGTTCTTGCGATCACCTCCGACTTCTATCACTAGAGGGCGGTAATGCCAAGTCTGCCATTTAACATCATCATCATCAGCCTGGCTATGCCCACTGCAAGGTAAAGGCCTCTCCCATACTTCTCCAACTACCCCGGTCATGTGCTAATTGTGGCCATGTTGTCCCTGCAAACTTCTTAATCTCATCCGCCTACCTAACTTTCTGCCACCCCCTGCTACGCTTCCCTTCCCTTGGAATCCAGTCCGTAACCCTTAATGACCATCTGTTATCTTCCCTCCTCATTACATGTCCTGCCCATGCCCATTTCTTTTTCTTGATTTCAACTAAGATGTCATTAACTCGTGTTGGTTCCCTCACCAAATCTGCTCTCTTCTTATCCCTTAACGTTGCACCGATCATTCTTCTTTCCATAGCTCGTTGCCTCGTCCTCAATTTAAGTAAAACCCTCTTCGTAAAGCTCCAGGTTTCTGTTCCATAGGTGAGTACTGGTAAGACAAAGCTGTTATACACTTTTCTGTTGAGGGATAATGGCAACCTTCTGTTCATGATCTGAGAATGCCTGCCAAACGCACCCCAGCTCATTCTTATTCTTCTGACTATTTCAGTCTCGTTATCTGGGTCTGCGGTCACTACCTGCCCTAAGTAGATGTATTCCCTTACCACTTCCAGTGCCTCGCTACCTGTCGTAAACTGCTGTTCTCTTCCGAGGCTGTTAAACATTACTTTAGTTTTCTGCAGATTAATTTTTATACCCACCCTTCTGCTTTGCCTGTCCAGGTCAGTGAGCATGCATTGCAATTGGTCCCCTGAGTTACTAAGCAACTCAATATCATCAGCGAATCACAAGTTACTAAGGTATTCCCCATTAACTCTTATCCCCAATTCTTCGCAATCCAGGTCTTTGAATACCTCCTGTAAACATGCTGCGAATAGCATTGAAGAGATTGTATCTCCCTGCCTGACGTCCTTCTTGATCGAGGTTTTGGTGCTTTCTTTATGGAGGACTACGGGGGCTGTGGAGCCGCTATATATATCTTTCAGTATTTTTATGTACGGCTCATCTACACCCTGATTTCATAATTCCTGCATGACTGCTGAGGTTTCGACTGAATCAAACTCTTTCAAGTAATGAATGAAAGCTATATATTAGGGTTGGTTATATTCCACCCGTTTCTCTATCAACTGATTGATAGTGTGAATATGGTCTATTGTTGAGTAACCCTTACGAAATCCGGCCTGGTCCTTTGGTTGACAGAAGTCTAAGGTGTTGCTGATTGTATTTGCGATTACCTTAGTAAATACTTTGTAGGCAATGGACGGTAAGCTGATCGGTCTATAACTTTTCAAGTTCTTGGCGTCCCTTTTCTTATGGATTAAGATTATGTTGGCGTTCTTCCAAGATTCCAGTACGCTCGAAGTCATGCAGCATAGTATATACAGGGTGGCGAGTTTTTCTAGAACAATCTGCCCACCATCCTTCAACAAATCTGCTGTTACCCAATCCTCCCCAGCTGCCTTCCCCCTTTGAATAGCTTCCAAGGCTTTCTTTACTTCTTCCGGCGTTACTTGTGGGTGGTCAAATTCCTCTAGGCTATTCCCTCTTCCATTATCGTCGTGGGTGCCACTGGTACTGTATAACTCTCTATAGAACTCCTCAGCCACTTGAACTATCTTATCCATATTAGTAATGATATTGCCGGCTTTGTCTCTTAGCGCATACATCTGATTCTTGCCTGTTCCTAGTTTCTTCTTCACCGCTTTTAGGCTTCCTCCATTCCTGAGAACATGCTCAATTCCATCCATATTATACTTCCTTATGTCAGCTTTGTTACACTTGTTGATTAACTTCGAAAGTTCTGCCAGTTCTATTCCAGCTGTAGGGTTAGAGGCTTTCATACATTGGCGTTTCTTAATCACATCCTTCATCTCCTGCGATAGCTTACCAGTATCCTGTCTAACGAAGTTACCTGCGACTGCTATTGCACACTCCTTAATGATGCCCATAAAAGTGTCATTCATTGCTTCAGCGCTAAGGTCCTCTTCCAGAGTTAAAGCTTGATCCGGAATTCCTCTATTTTCCCTCTTACCGCTAGCTCATTGATCGGCTTCTTATGTACTAGTTTCTTCCATTCCCTCCCCAAGTCTAGGCTAATTCGAGATCTTACCATCCTATGGTAACAACATATGGCCACTAATATTGGGTAGAATGGATGTCAGGTATAATGAACCTTTCTCGCTATAATTTTATGGTCTGTAGTAACAGTCGTTGAGTGTAGTAGAAATGTAGTTCAACTTGTACAAGTATGCGGAACTAAATTTATACTATAATCCATATCTATACCAAAATTGGAACCTGCCATGGTTGCTTAGTGGCTATGGTGTTGGACTGCTAAGAATGGAGGTCGCGGGATTGAATCCTGGCCACAGCGGCCCCATTTCATTGGGGACGAAATGCGAAAACACCTGTGTACTTAGATTTAAGTGCACATTAAAGAACTCCACGTGGTTGAAATTTCCAGAGTGGGGGACACTATGGCATGCCTCATAATCAGATCGTGGTTTTGGCGCATAAAACCCTATAATTTTTTATTTTTTTAGAAAGTGGAACTTACAGCAAAGAGAGCTGGCTTTCAGGACATCAGTGGTCTGTTGGAAGGGTGTACTGAAAAGAGGAGCAGCAGTAGAAACATTGTGGGGCATTATCAGATACAAATAAATTCTAATCGTCCTTTTTTAGTATGTTTCTTTGCGAGATTAAAATGTATTTATTAAAAACTTTATGAAGGTCACATCACTGCTAAAATCGTCATGTGAGCAAATATAAGTTCAGCAGTCGCTCAAGGCAATAAGAGTCCTCTGCACATTTTTTAAGTATAGCTTTGGGAGATTTCAGCACCAGCGCTGCTGCTGCTGCCGTCTTGACATTACAATCAGCATGCACAAGGTGCGCAGTAGAAATCTTCTGTATGAGGGCACAGGTCGGTACTCTGCACTCCCATCCTTAAAATTAATCTGCAGAAACGGTATGCTACTTTCAATCATGCTGTTTAGTGCAAGCGAAAGAAGTGTCCAAGAGATTGCTGGATACAAATTTTATTCAGATTCATAGCCTGTAATATAGTCTTAGTTGCCCATGTTAAAAAAGAAAGAAACACTGTTTGATGCCATCTGTATGTCGCAAGCCAGTCGCAATGCAGAGAAATACAACTAGACCACTTATGACGTAACTGCTTATAGTGCAAGATTGCAGGACTTGACTAAGCTACGGAGAAGCCTCTACGTCTCTACTCATAGCCTCTAAGATCAGGTGGCAGTGCCTCGCTTGATCTCCAATGTCATGCTCTGCTCTTGCTGATTGTCAGAGATGTGCATTCTGCGCTATATTCCACACTGAACTCATGTGCATGGTTGCTTTTCAGCTTTTCAGTTTGTGTGCAGAAAGTAAATGCTTTCCTCTCTTGCTTTTTTTTTTGTGTGTGTGTGTTGCCTGTTTCATGTGAAGACCATTTGTAAAAGCCAGTTCTCTGATATTAAACTTTCAACATACATAAATTCAAAGGGAGGCAAACATCCCATTCACATGCTTCAATTGTCAGATAAGCACACTGTTTGATCTACGTGTTTTGCCCTTGTACAGACGTTGAAAATTGTTCTTTTGGCTATGGTGCACTACCACTTATAGTTCAGAAATTCACGACTCCGGTGACTTATAAGTAGTCTACATTGTACTCATGGCCAGGTGAGCTTACTATATGTCAAAAACTGATGATTGCTTGTGACAAGCAGAGGTCACCTGTGTTCTTTAAAGCCAACTGCAACAAAATTTCGGACTGCGCAAGAAACCTAGTTTAGGATAATGTAGATATAGAGGAGCCCTTGCGCAAAATTTGACATTTGAAATACATGCAGTCTTGGAGGCAACGAGCCCTTTTCCCATCGAGGGGCTCAAGACTACCGCAGGCTCTGGTTAGTCTCTGGGATTCACAAGTGGCAATGCCAGCCAGTCAAGTGCCCACAGCATGCTGAAAATCGCAGGCGGGGCGTGCTGGGACTTTGGTCATGGTGACACCACCAGATCTTGCAGGCATTGTCTGATTAGGTGGTGTTTAAAGGCTGCTAACAAAAAAAGAATAATAACTATACAGTTACCAGCTCTGCATCTTTGCCAAGATTGGTTCAGTGGTATATACTACCCATTCATAACAAATTTAGCCAAAGTGAAATTTCGTTGCTGTTGGCGTTTAAGGGATTAGGGATGGCAAAGGCAAATATAATTCACAGGAAAGTGATACTGTTGATGTGTCTAGCGTTCCTTTAAGCACGGTCTGCATTTGCTTCCACCATGGTACTGGTCTTGCAGAACTTGTTAATTTTTAATCACATAAAGTGACCTAATTGTGGGCAACCAGTATAAACCATTAGGCAGAGCTTGTTTTCACGTGTCATCAAGGCGGCAGACGCAAAGCCAGTTCCCTGTCTACCTGTTGATTCAAAGTAATTTCCTGCTGGAACTGATGTTAAGTTTTCTTTCTTCTTTTTTTTTCTTACTGGATGCTGTGATTCCATGTTAAGATGCAGCAGTCATGTGTCATTTGTTGCATTATACTCTAGGCTTGTGCTGAACGCAAGCAGTGACAGTTTAGAATGGACTGTAACTGTAAGTCACCTCCTACCTAGAGGCACACGTCATAGTGCATTTATACTCAGCATAATCCTCTATGTACAGTACTTGATTGCAACAGTGGAAACACACTTGATACGTTAGATTATGGTAGACATCGTATTATGTGCATCTCATTGTGTGATGATCATGTTGTGCCCTTCATTGTATGTTGCTAGACAGTTCTCTTAAACATTCTTCTCACCTTGTGTCCATTCAGCTGGCACTGTCAGTTCTAAGGTCTTTGACACTTTGGTGCAGGTTCGCGGTGCCGGTCACAATGCTGGCTTGCACCAGAAAAATGTACAGCAGCATCACCAGCAGATGCCAGCCGCACATGTTGGCAAGAGGCAGCACCTCAACGAGCAGGTGAGCAGGCCATCCCTACTAGCATCTGTGACTGCCTTCCTTGAGCTGGAAAATGTGCATGCAGGTCCACAGTGGGGGACAGAGTTTGGGCGATGTGGGTCATCGCCTACACCAGAAAAACATGCAGCAACATCCACATCAACCTCCAGCAGCTGCTAATACTAGCAGAAAGCAGCAGCCCACTGAACAGGTAAGCCAATCATCAAAGCGTTTCCACATCTTTAGAGGGAGACGGCAGGTCAGGAGATTGCTGAAACCCAAGCCTGAAATTTTGTTATCTTTGGTTTTTCTGGTAGAGGCCCATGTCCTAAGTGGCTTATTTATACACAAACTGCACAGAGTATGATGTAGTGTAGGTATGGTGACATTACCTTCATATTCTGTGTAAGGAAAAAATTGGCATCCATCTGACTGTAGCACAAAGCTACAAAGAAACACATACGAGAAAAATTGTCCTCCACCTGACTTTAGTACAAAACTGCTAAGAAAACCAGTGTGGGATTCTTCCCCATGGATTTCCTTTGTAGCCTCGTGCTACAGTCGGGTTGATGATAACTTTTCCCTTTCACGAACCTTCCATCGCCTAGCGGGCTTTCATAAAACTGATGTGTCATATTCTATTAAAAGAAAAAGCTTAGAATTTAGACAAATGCTGCTGGCCTGAATTTTCTATGAAGATAAGATTAATAGAAATGGCCAAGCTTTGGGAAAATGCTGCTGAACTGAATTTTCTAGGAAGGCAAGTTGAGTAGAGGCGACCAAGCTTTGAAAAGTTATTAGACAAGGATTACACTTCAAAACAGTGAAAACCGAAAAAGAAAAGCATCAATGCGTTGTTGTTTCTTTTCCCTCCGCTCTGCCCCCCTACATTCAAGCATGCAGCCTGTCCAATGGATTGCAATGCATATGCTGTATTGATTCGATTATAAGCTAGTCACAGTTATAAGGCATGAATGCACTTGGGGGACCCAAGAAACGGAAATTACATATGCACGCCAATATAAGCCGATATAGACTTACGATATAGACTTACGACTCGGCGGGGATTGCCCTATATACAGATTAATTAAACGCCCCCTGAATAATCTGTGCAGATTATATGTTAATTTCACCTTGAGGTGGTGACTTCACTGCAGTGTGCACAGTGCTGCTGTGAAGCCACAACATAAGGCACAACTCGCGCTGCTGTATAAGTCGCTCCTCAAGATGAAATTCAAATATAGCCTGTACCCCACCTTTAGTGTCAAATTTCTCAAATTCTCGGTGCAGGTTACATGCTCGTAAATGTGGTACTGCCTCACCTGCCAAGGCTTATTAGTTGCTACAATTTGCACTGCCTTCTAAAATCTGGATCGCCGGAAATGTGGCAAAACAGTAACTGAATCTACCAGCCTTGAATATAAGGTGGGGGTGACTTCGACTCTAAGGATTCTGAGAAAAAAACCTTGCCTTATATTCAAATAAATGCGATATGCATGAAATAGAATGTCGGGGTTTTGACATTAAGAGATTAAAATATTGGTGGCATGAATGAGAGATTATATATTCCAGTTGTGAACTAGAATATCTGGGCAAGTAATGCATGTAATGCATAAGGCAACTGTGTTTTCAGGGCAACAAAAGGGCATTGACGGCAGCCAAGGATTAAAGGAAGTGATGAGGTCACAAAATTTTTAGTCATGGGGCATGTTGAGATAGTGCTGGACTGAAGTGAGTCGAGATCTCTGGAAGAGACCTTTTATGTGCAGCGGAATTAAAATTGACTGATGATGATGTCACTAATAAATGAGGGTGGCTATTGCTGCCACGCTGTGTATTTAGTGTGTTAAAGCCATGTAGTTGTGTTAGGAACACACCTGAACCTTGATTTGATGAAGTGATGTTTGCAGCAGACAATTTCTGAAATTAGGGTTTACATGTTTTAGTAGAGCAAACAATTTGATGCAGTCCTAAAAGCTCTGTCGAGTGATGTGCTGTCACTGAATGTGTTTAAAGAAGGTTATGATAGGAAGATTGGTGATATTATCAGAGTTGAAGTTCTGTATTTCTTTGTTTCTTCATGGCATTGTAAGAGTGTGAAACAGTGCTGCGGTTGCATATGTGTTAGCTGCTATCACGTGTGGCAGACCATTGAAGGCCATGGCTTTCGAGGTGGAGTTGAAAAGCAAGAAGGAGCCGATCACCTGCTTGACAGGCTAGTTGCTTCATACTTGACCTGAGCAGTTTTGCATTCCACACCCACGAGAATGCAACTGTCATGGTGGGGAGCTGAACCCACGGTCTTATGCTCAGCAGCAAAACACTAGCCGCTGAGACACAACAGGGGGGTTTCAAGCGACCTTCTGAAGGCTGCAACATTTGTATGCAGGTCCACAGTTGTGGGCAAGGTTCTGACGACACCGGGCATCGCCAGCTTCAGAAACCTGCACAGCAACAGCCCTTGGCAGCTAACATGGGCAGTAAACAGCATACCTCTGAACAAGTAAGCAGGAATTAGGAATTATCATCTTGACTGTTCAGTTTTGCATCATACTTTCATGGGCCTTTCCAACAAGCATGTCCTGGGCATTGCCATAATATGCATTTCTCTTTGACGGGCACAATCACATGTTCAAGAAAAATAGCAAGAGTACAGGGCCTGTCATTTGCACCTCCTTGCAGCACTACACGGAATGCAGTGTTCAGACTGTAAACAGTGAAAAGGTCTGTTGCCTCATTTACTGGCCAGTGCTCAGAATGGGAGCAAGGTGTGGTAAAAAAAAGACTCTCAGAGCCTCAAAGCATTGAGCAGGAGACACTTAGAAAAAGCAGCACCACTGCCCAATACAACCAGATAATGTGGCAGTGCTCTAAGTGGCCTGAAAGATGGATTGATGATATCAAAATCCCTTTTGAAATTGGATGGTTGCAAGCACCAGCAAGCTCATTCTTTTTGCTTTTCTGCTGCCATGACTTGAGCCTAGCATGGAGGTGTCATGCAGAGACTGCAAAGATCACCATCACTGTCCTCTAACATAAGATATTTAGCTATGAAAGAAACAAACAAGCAAAATACTTCATTTTAAGTTGGAGTAAAAAAATGCTCTTTTATTTCTTTTTTTAGTTTTAGTTCATCAAAATTACATTTCAAAGCAATTTGATATAAATTGCTTTGCCTGCATAGACAGTGGCTTGCACACATAGGCATTTGTATCTTTCCGAAGCTATGCATTTGGCGTAAATTTTCAGTGCAGCAACAAGGAGCATGAGCAGTGCTATGCAGGAAAGGATACATCTTCTTTACTAATGCAGTTGACTTTAGTTAATCCGATTCTGGTTAATAAGGTATTTCTGTTCAATTCGATCTCGGCCGAAGGTCCAGGCTGGCGCCAATGCATTTCTATGGGCCCAATTTTTTTTTATCTTAAAATTGGCCATTCCCGCGTAATTCCAACTTAACCAGTTGGCACACACCTGCCTGACCCCTGTGGCGACTCTAATAGCGACCCCTTTATTGGCAGCATCTGTCTCAGCAGAGCTTAGGGGACAGTGAATATGTTAAACATACGTCATCTCCCATCGAAACTGCCTATTTTTGGCCTGCCCTTGAAATATTTCCAAGCAGTAATCGTAGCTCACAATGTCTGACTATGCTATCTACTCAATTGTAATGCGCAGCTTCTTTTTTTCCAGGAAAGTTGTGCCATAAATTCCCAGTGAGGTGCGGTCAGATACAAAAGCGAAACCGTGTCCCCGGTGCTCGTGCGCTTTCCCACATAACATAGCTATATCGCGTTGAACCGACTTTAGGAACCGGCCACCATTGTGCAGCACTATGTGATCCTTGCCCATTTTTGTTGTTAAAAAATTGGGTGCATGTTAGATTTCTACATTGTTTAGGAGCTTTAATGCCATCTGTATGTTAGTTTTTTACTTTAGACACACAAAAAGTGGGCACGTGTTTGATTTGGGGCATGTTAGAGGCAGGCAAATACTGCTAAATGAATCGGCAGTCTGTTTTGGCAGTTTTGTGTTTTTGTGCATCTTGTTAAATTCGACCCGCCAGATAATTCGATCAGTTTTGCCAATCCCGTCAGGGTCAAATTAATAGAAGCCGACTGTATATGAAATCCCCTACTTTCAAGGCATGGAATAACCTTATATTAGAATAAGCGCGCGAAAATTCTTAAACCTCGCTTTCGGCTAAGTTTAGTAAATTTTGTTTGAAGATTTAGCCTGAAAGATAGTGCTGTGAAAAAATCAGGCCTCTGCAATTCGCTTAGTAGTCGGTGGGTACTCATGGTGGTTCAATCACTGCGCCTTTATTGTGCATGCTATTTTTTGTTTTTGTCAATAAAGAAAAGTTTACTTGTGAAAGGCACTTTTAAAGTGACTCGAAAGAGAAATATTGAGTTAAGCTGCATTTGTAAATTATTCTTCTGCAATAGCAAAGGAGCCATTCCTGCTGCGAGAAGAGACTTGATAAGCCAGAAAAAAATATAAAATTGAAAGATGCATGATGATACCAATCTGAAGGCTCCACACCAGCTTGCAATGACATCATTTTGGCAGCATGAACTCGAGTATAGGTACAGTCAATGTACAATTTTTCGCAATTCCTAAGGGCTGCGAAAATGGCACAAAAAATCAGGCAGCCCGAAAAAAATGAATGCATGTCTTTTACAGCTCCCAATAGCTCAAATTGGCATAGCCACATCAAAAATAGCTTGGAAAGCCTGCAAGTACACCTATTATGGGTATTGGTGCTTGTACTGTCACAGGAGCTGGCTGGTGCATGCTTGTATAATTAAGGAATGCATATTGTGTCTCATTGGTGGTGCCAGAGGTGGGGGGGGGGGGGGGGGGGCTTCTCCCTTGATATTTTCTAACGAGCCCCCTTTCCCACGGAACAGAAAGTTTCAGGAGGTGGGCTCCGAATGAGCGGCATGGATGAAGGGCAAAGCTTCAGCGTGAAAGTAAGGCAAGGTCTAGTAGCAGTCCTAAGGGTGCAGCATGGTGTCATGGGGTGATCCATTCTCTCATGCACAGAACATTGTGGCCCTCTCGTGGCTCACCTCTATTTAAAAGGCCCTTCACCAGGTCTGGGCATTTAGAGCTGTCAAGTGCAGAGCATACATTGCGCGATAACGATCATGTTTGCAAAGTATTACATCGCTACCCGCTGTGGATAGACCTAAAATTTCAAACTGAACGCCATTTTTTCTTCTCCTTGCGGCCGCCATACTTCAATCGGGAGGATGACGTACATGTGCTAGTGCACCTATGTACACATTTTCGCACTGTGACGTCGCTCATGGTGACACACTTCGAGAATTATTCGAGGCAACATCTGTTATTTGGGTAGTATGTTGCTTGAATAGACGAATTAAAGCTTAGCAAAATAATAAAATGCGCAAGCCGAATGTCTGAATGTTTTTGTTTTACTTCACACTGCAGCAAGAGAGATTTACTTCCATTTCGTCTGCGTGTTCCCACACCGTGCAGTCGCGCTTGCAAACCCCGCAACTATGTAATTTTCTGCCGTGTTCCCGCATGGAATCATGCTCTGTGATCTGCTTGTGTCTGCCTCAGTATTCGTGTAGCACCAAGTTATACCGCTAGTCAGGTGTCCTCGTGCACAGCACGCAAAATAGTGCTCTGTACGAAGGAAGACAATCGCAACAGTTTGTGTGCGAGGCTGTCAGGGGAAGTGCGCCGCGCCGTAGTAAAAGTGAGGATAAAAAAAATGAAGGCAGGGCCCGTGACGTATGCGTCATGCCATCCTCGAGGTCCGGTATGGGAGAACGCAGGGAAGGAATTTTGCTTGCGGAGGCTAAACGAGGCATGTGGAGAGAGTCTTGCTTGGCAGTGGAGCTCACCTCCTGAAATCACGGGTTCGCAGTACTGAAATATTTCTACCTCTGTTATAAATGAGCTGATTTGAAAAATTTTTGTGGTGGAACACTCCCTAGAGAACACGTAACAACTTCCAGTGTATAACCAAAATTTGCTATGGGGCCTGTTGAGGGGTCCCTTAATTCCACATAAATGCTGAGAGGGGATCAGCACTAAAAATTCTACACACAGATAAAAACAGGACAAGCATGTGCATAAAACTTGGGGGCATTGTTGTTCCCCACCAGGCCTTTGTGTTGTCAAAGAGCTTCTCATTTGTGGTACTTGACCGACCATGCTGCGTGGAACAAAAACATTAAGAAAATATTGCGACTTGCTTATCAAGGAAAGGCATAATAAGCACCCCCCCCCCCTTTCCTTCTTTTTCTTTACCTTGTCTCTGACTTTCATTATGATAATAAACTTGAAAAGAACTTGCTGTTAGGCTAGTTTCTACACACTGCCAAGAATGAAAACAGGGCAAAATACAGAACAAGAAAGAAAGACCTACAGAATGCTTATTTACGCATGGCAGAATGTACCAAGAACAGGGATACTGGGCCAGGGAAGCTAACAAACCACAAGAACAACAAGTGGTAGGGCAGGTAGGTGAATGACCTTGAAGTCCATGCAGAAATGGAAATATAGGAATCTTTGGTGCTGCCACTCCGTTCAACAACCTGTTGAATTGGGAAAGTAACTAATGGAAAATAATTTTAAGAGGGGGAGGGGGGTGATGGTCACAAGGGGGGGAATGGCGGAGTAGATGCATAAAAGGCATAAGGAACAAAGGTAGTAGATAATTAGGGACATAGGGATAGTAGATAATTAGGGACATGGGGAGAGTGTCTCGTCACTGCCTGATCGCTCGACACCAGACGGCTGTGGCAATCGCCTAGCTGAGGCTCGCCTAGTCTGTTATAACATGTGCTGCTTGCTGCGGAGAGCCCATCCTAACTAAACTTCTTGGCAATTTTAAGAATAGACAGGTATTGGGAGATGCGATGCTTTAAAATCTCTTGGAGCTAGTGGTCCTTATTTTACTGACAACTACGGATGCTGTAATTTTCACGAAGGCTTCTAAACAAGAAGCAGCCCTGCTTCAGACTGTCTCCCTCATCGATTCCCGAGTTTGATCAAATAACAATATGCATCGCGTGATGACTACAATACCATGATCACAAATTACTTACATCTCTTCATCTCTTCAAACATGTCTTCTCTTCAGCATCTCTTCAAACATGTCCAACAGCAGGTCTCTGAAAGTGAGTGAAACTTGCATCGTATGATACTATCGACGTTCTAGCGCAAAGCTTCGTTCCTATATGTTTAAATCTAGAATAATATAGCATGGCCACAATGCTGAAAGCGCGATTAAGGGATAGGGGACTTGCAAAATAGTGTCCGCCCTCTTCCTTATGTAGCCGAGGCCATGCCACTCACCAGAAGGTGTGGCTAAAAAACAATAGTGATCTGCACTGGTACCTGGGCTGCAACAAGTCTGGCCTGCAAACAATAACATTGGAACATTGTAAGAAGCCAACAAACAAAGACACCAAGGACAACATAGGGAAAATTACTTATACTTACTAATTGAATTCAAGAAATGATAAAATAATGGAAATGAAAGTGGATGAAAAGCAACTTGCCACTGGTGGGGAACGATCCTACGTCTTTGCATTATGCGTGTGATGCTCTTATCAATTGAGCTACTGCAGAGCTGTTTTCCTATCAACTTACTTTGGTATTTACTTTTTACTACTAGAACTAACCTTGGGACGGTTATCCAGTGCCACTACGTGCAAACCTTGGTGGCGGATGTAGAACATCCATTCTGACGTACATGTCACGAGTATGTGATCTTTTTGGGGGAAGGCAATGGGTAAATAAGCTCACACATACTACCTGAAGGCATCAATGTTGTCGGATTCAAGACCTTCGTTATGTAATGAATGAGAAGAAAGGGGCAACATTGGTGCCTTCAGGTAGCATGTGTGGGTTTATTGAGCAGTCGTGCATGCACACACACACACAGAGGGGGGGATGGAGGAGGGCAAGGAGTGGTAGTAGTCAGCGGAGAACCCGACCCCCTCCCCTCGAAAATAATTTCTGGCTACGTCGCTGCTGTGTCCCATAACAGTGACCCCATTGCTTTCTTAGTATGCTTCACCGCAATACATCGCATATGCTTCACCGCCTGACATCACTGTACTGCGGCGAAGCTGACTTGTGTAAACTGGCATTATGCCACGTTTAATACTTACCACGCTTTCTGCACTTCGAAGCCATTGGTGAGGATGGCAAAATCAAAGTCGGCGCCATTGTTGACAGCGACGAATTCTTTCAGTGAAAAACACAGCGCTGAGCAGCAAGAAGCTTGGCAATTAATGTTGAAACGGCAAGGCCTAGCATTGCCGCAATGGTGGCTACGGTTGCCAGTGGGATTGGGTGCGAGAGTACTGGTTCGAGGTTGCTAGGTAATCAAAATTGTAGTGTTGATGGCTTCGATTAATGCTGTTTTGGACCTGCTGTCAGGGCGAAAAGTCGCGAAAATTGGACAATAAAGGGTTTCAGCGTCTGAAATTTCAGGCGTTCTTATATATTGGCTCCATGGGGTAGGTGGTGATGCTGCGAAAGTGTTAAAAATCGGTTGTTGACTGTAGTTGCTTATCGGGAAAGGACTGCATTGCATTCCATAGGTAACCACCAACTAAACCCTAGCAAGTTTCAAGACCATTTTCTTGTCCAAAACAGCCTGAATAGAATAAACATATACTTCAAAAGCAGTAATGTCACACTGACAATCAGCACTGAGGTTTCGGCATGAAATTTAAGAAAGGCCAGTTTTAACTTCATTGTCTCCAGTACTAACGAACCTCTTTCTGCCAAGTTAATGACATGAGGTTTGAAAAAATACTTTACCATTCTAAACTACTTTAGCGTAGTTGTTTACGGTCCCTTTAAGAATATCCATGTTGCATTTGTGTGCTGTATTATATGCAGTTGCTAAGCTCATTGGTGTCCAGAAAACAGTTCAGGGGGCATGAAAAAAGAAGCCAAATGCGCAAATGCTTTCTTCTCTCTTTATGTCCACGTTCTTTGTGCTGTTTTCTCATCAGCAGTGAACCAACTAGATTTATTTGACACTTGGGTACATTGGTGCGCTTTGCTTGTTTTCACCAAATTATTGTTCTGTGTGATAAAGCAGTTATACTTTTATCTAAAGCTGTTGAAAGATCAGTGCTGGGAAAATTTACCTCTGTTTCTAATCAATCATGAAGCTACTCTGCATGTGATAGCAGGCTGGCATGTGGGAAAATGCTATATTGTGCATGGTCATTACCCCCCACAATGCTAACTGTTCTGGTATGCTCTTGAATTTGAAAGTTTTATGACTCAACAGGTGGCTACAAGACAGCCCTCCCCTCCCCTTCCTTTCTCAAGGGAACTGCTTTGCATGTCACGTTTGTGGCAATCTTTTCTCTATGCGGAGCTGAGCTAACTTGGTTTTTCCTGTTTTTCATTATTGTCATTCTTGCTGAGTACCAAAAATGTTGTTGCTAGCACTGGAATTTCACAGCTGCCCATTCATCAGTGTTACTTATGGCAGAGAAGGCATGGGCATGTCGGCTTGCACTGGCAACTGGCTAAGCATCACATTCCTTATTATTATGCCGCAAATTTTGACTGCTTCATTTCTTGCACTAATTGACCATTTGGTGTCCTCATGCTTCAGCTATATGTTGCATTTGGGTTGTGCTTGTGGTACCAAAAGCTGGGCACATTGCACATGGTCTGCCTGGCTTTTATTTAAGTACCTTTCCCATGCACCAATCTATTGCATGGACAATTACTGTGGAAATTTATTGTTGGCGCTGTGTGTGCTGCGAAGATTGCTTATGCACAGGATTTTACTGGCAAGCAGCAGAACTTTCGTTGTGACACCCATCATAGTCTCACACATGCTGGGTGCTGTCGCACTTTGCAGCTTGCAAGACGTATTCTTAGCTAACTCATGTTTGAGATGCAAGCTGCTATGCAAGTTGTTGTTCAAAGCTGTATGCCAAGCATTGTGCAGTTTTTATGCATCTGAGCACATTGTATGGGCCTCGCTTGGTTGTAGAATTTAGAGTATTATGCATTATAGCCCTTTATAGTTAAGCCACACTTATTATGCAAGGATGGTGTGTGTGCAAGGGGCCGAATGTTGCAACTCCCATTGTTATACAAACTAGTGTTGAGCTTTCAAAGTTGGCTGCTCAATAGACGAGTGCAATTGCTGTAGAGGCATCCGTCACCACTGCAGTCTAATTGTGAAGAGTGGCCCAAAACGTTTTCAGCCACATGCCCTCTGCCGAGGCGGGGCTCGTGCAAAGAAGAAGAGGAAAGGAGGCAAGCCAACTTCCTCTTAACTTCCATATTGTGAGATGGTGAGTTGTCCGTCTCACTTCAAACATATCCTGTCTACTTCACTACTCTGCCTCTCACCTCCTGCACTGATTTCTGTTTTGCTCATGAGCTCTTACTGAAAAAATGGCCTAGTTTTTGCAGAGTTTCTACACACATTGTAGACGTACATTCTCATGGGGTAGAACCATGAGTTAAAATGCCAATGTCATCTTCCTCCTATATTCACAAATGTGCTTTGACTCTTTCTTCTAGTCTCTATTAAGTAGATGGCACTGTTAGCCCTAGGCTGAAGTGTAGTCACTGGGGTCAGTAATGCTGTTCGATTCCTGCAATGAGATGTTTGAGAAGAGCCCTTCTACTCCAGTCCCTTTGCATGCACACTAAAGGTGCCTAGTTACAAAATTTGAGCGTATGGATCATGGAAGATCATTACTGAATACGGTAAAATCTCGTTAATTTGAGCTCCATCGGTTCTGTAAATTTATTTCAATATAATGAAGTTTGAACTAAGGAGAACCTCTTTAAAGAGTGCCCGATCAGTTGTGGGGTACCGTGCGCAAAACCAAAACCACTGTCACTGAGCTTGCATTAACAAAATCTTCTTTCCTCCATGAGCGTGTGATGAGGTGAGTGTGGTAATGTGATCAAGCATGCACTGAAGGCTTATTCCTGCTTCTTTTAAGCCGGGCAGGAAAGAAGAGCACTTGCCGCTCTGCGTGCTTCGATTCGGTCTCGAGTTCCTGCACGTCATTTCTTGTCATTTTTATGGCACACCATGTTACGGGAACTTGCGACACATTGAACTTTTGCATTTGACTTGGGTTTGTACAAAATGCAGTCCGTTTGTATGAGGAATTTTGTGTGAAATAACCGTTGCAGGGTTTTTGGAGTTCTATTTCGATTAAGTTTTTCTCTATTCAAATACATAGGACTTTGCCGGGACCAACAGAGCAGTTCTAATTATCCATCTACTTCAATTAGGCGATTTCAAACTTAGGAATTTCACTGCTGTAGTGGCTACTTCAGTTTAGTGGTTCCTTTTACTTCGCAGATTGGAGGAAGAGCATTGCCATTTGTTGGGCGTGTTGGTAAATTGGCTTGGAAAGTATATTTAGCGCCAGTGGACAAGGATAGAAGGGAGATGAAAAAAAGCATCTGTGCAAGATGGCAGGTCTTAGTAGCTTCATGATATTGACAATGCAAAGTCGGGATGCGTTCGTGTCATGTTTAGTGCGAAGACACATAAACCAGAGTGCCCGCTAAGAGTAATAGTAGTTTCGAAAACCAGGTCATGGCAGAAAAAGTTTGCTCTTTTCTTGCAAGAAAAACTCAGAATTCTTAATATTGACGACCCATTCTTGGTTAAAAGCTCCGAAGAAATCGTGGATTTCCTGAAAGAAAATTATGAACAAAACCATATCAGCTTGCTCCTTTGACATAAATGACTTGTACTACTTATCTAAAAAACTAATAGCATTCGTAGAAGTGTGTATCGATGAACAAAGTGCGGTTGCTTTTCAAAATTAAGCCAGTTTATCTGTTCAGGGTATTTAGATATGCTTGTTGCTATCTTCACTCTACCTATGCAGCATGGAATGACAAAATATTCATGCAAAAGCAGAGCGTCTGCATTGGTTCATGTGTAGCGCTTATATTAAGCGATATTTTTCTAGCGCACCATAACAAAAGACCGTCATGAACCTTGTCGGAGCACAGGGTGGTTAAAGCTGTTAGGTACGTTTAGGACTATTTTTCGAACCAGGCACATGTTCAACAGCAGATAAGCTCTACCAAGTTTTTTCCGCAGGCCTCAACCCACTCACTATCACGGTTGAAAAGCCAACTGATAACATACTGCATTTCCTGGATATTCAGCTTAAGCTCACAAAATGGCACACGTGTTGGGTGTAAATACCCAGGGCTAATGAGCCCCTGTTACGTATCGGTTGGCCCACTCGAAGCTTGCCAAGAAGAGCATTGCAAACTTGTGTTTTGTAAATGTGTTAAAGAAATCTTGCCACCATAAGATCTATACGAGTCTTATGGATCACTTGGGAAGGTTATCAGGAGCAGTTTCCAGAGTCAGTGTAGGTTTCGGTCATAGAAGGGCTGCTAAAGAGTTGCTATTCAGACAGTAAGACTTGGGACGTGGCAAATCAACGAATGGAAAGCATAGGGAAGGTAGCAGTAGTGCCCTATCTGCATAGATTGGCACATAGTCTTAAGAAAATGGGCAGCTATGTGAACACAAAAGGGGTCTTTTCAGCGCCAGAAAAACTAGTGAAAATAGGTCGGTTAATGGACTTGTACCATAAGCGAGCTGTTGGATGCTCTACAAATCATCTTAAAACATTAGTGGGCTGTGTAGAAGCTGTTGTTTACAAACTTCCGCTGTCCTGCGGGGAAAAAATACATTGGACAGACAGGAAGGTGTCTTAATGAGTGACTGTGAGAACATAGTCTAAACGTGAGAAATAAGCAATACGGTCATCGGTCTGCTTACCGTCAGGAATGCGGCTGTGCACCAGTGTACGAGCCAAAGCACAGAGATAAAGACGTGCGAGAACTTATTGAGGCCCAAGCTGGGGTCTATTGGAATAGTGATATGCGTGTTCCTGCCCTTTCGGTCAACCTGTTAAATAGGGAGACGGCCTTTTTGGATGGCTAAATTTTTGATATGGCACCACTGTGCATGGGTTAAATAGGTAAATGTTGCCTGAAAATAAGCTTCTTCAAGTAATAGCGCATTGTGGCGTCATCTGCCTTCTGTCCTGGTCCACTGGCACTAAATATGCTTTCCAAGTGAAATGGAGGAAGAGATAGAGCTAAAATTGTGTTTAGCCAACACAAGGCTGTTGGCCTGAGCGAGTGTGCTTAATAAGAGAGAGAACCACAGTCCAGAAAAGGTCAACAGGGCCTATTGTAATAGCCAGTGACAGAATGGGGAATAGTGTGAGAGTCTAAATTTGAAATAATCTGCCCACTGTGCATGAAAATAAGACAAAATTTCGTCCACTAGCATAGTTTAAACCAGGCACAGGTTTGGTCATTCAATCAATCATTTATTCATACAATGCATACAAGTAGTACATGGACATACGAGTAAACAGGAGGAGGTCCTATAGCACAAGGCTGTAAAGGCTCAATGATGTTAGTTAGGTCAATGACCAAAATGCCACACAATTGCCGGCAGTGGTGACAGTTTTCGCAACATTCATTCAAGTGTTATTAGTCGCTCTTCATTCCTAAATATTTTTTATTATAAATGATATTGAAAGACATAGTGTCCTCATTGTCAATTGGAACAGACTGCAGAAGAAAGTTTGTAGCACCTACAAATGGGGATTCCATGACTTGGGTCGCAATAGCACCTAATCTCCAAAAGCAAAATCAATTTTGCACTTATGCTGTAGTAACTTGGAAAAAATACTAATGCTGCTAGTAAATGCTCAGATTCTTTCAACTCCTTTCTAATATACCCACTCTTATTAATCAATTTTGCAGCAATAATAACAAGGAAAGGGTGCCCATGGGCATGAGGTCAGCTTTGTAAAGACTGTTAAAAAGCTTTCAGTAAGTAACTTATATTTTTCACCATTTTGCGCCATTTCTTGCACAGGTCCCAAGAAGAATTGGTTATAATTTGAGTGAGTGTGGTAGGAACCACCTATTTTTCCTTAGTTGCTCCTCTGGTTTCCTTAAAAGGGCCTTGAACCACTCTTTATCAAAAGGAAGAAATGCATTTGAAGTGAAAAATAGGCTATTTCAGATGTACTTTGCTGCAAAAAGTACTTCAATGCGTCCTGCAGAAACGGAGTTATTGGCCATCAAACACAGCCTCCGCTGTGGCCCTGTTCCTACTTCAATGCCTTGCACTGCGAAGGCTACGGCACAGTGGGGCGTGCCCACAATGCTCTGCCTTCTAAATATCACCGTGGTGTGCAGTTCAAATTTAATTTTGGATGTAAACATAGATACCACGACTTTCTCCTTTGGTCTGTGCTTGGCTTATGTTTAGCCTGTGACACGCTAAACATAAGCCAGGCACGGTTTTCCTCAGCAAGTCTTGGAGCACTTAGCCAGTTGACTCATGGTGGCACCCCGCAGCAGCCACAGTATCTACGCCATTCAGCTGACCACAGCTTGATGTCAGCTATCAGCCAATAGCAGCCGTCTAACGGAATGAGGAATTAGTGCGTCCGATGACAAAAAGTGCATCTAGAAGAAAGTGAGGACAGGGCCTTCTGTTGAAAAGAGAGCATTTGAGAGAAATGTGACTTGACGATTCGCTTTCAAGCACCACGCACTGCATACGACCGCAAAACTTGGTTGGGATGTTCACAGCAACGTATGCCACCTGCGAACTCTGTTATTTCACCAAGCCCAAGGGGTGGTTCAGGGCCTTTTTAAGCTCTTGAGGTCGACAGTTCATTTGATTTCTTTATTATTTGTTTCTGTACATCAACAGAAATCAAAGTAAAAGCAAAAGGCTATACAGCCTGATGGAGGCTTTTGCTCCAACGTTTAGTTCGGCACACAGACATAATACAAGTAGGCAAATAGCAACAATATACAATACTTAAAATTAGATAATCATTTAACAATCCAAATTGACCTTATAGGAAAAAAAAAGTATTAACTCAGAGCAAAGATGGGAAGCATACTGTAAGCATACTGTTCTATAAGCATATTATAAACATATTGTAAGCATTCATGTAAAAAAGAGGCATATAGATGAACGTTGGTAGGTTCATCTATATGCCTTGACACAAAGTATCTACTTTTATACACAACCTTTGTAGTTACTCATGGTACCTGTGAAGAGGTTGTCTAAATGCCTTTTCAATACTCGTAACATTTGTACAGCACTAGCAGTAGCAATAATGAATTCTGGTACAGTTGTATTTTTAACCCTGCATTGCTTACCATAAAGCTGGGTCTCGTGTTCGCTATTGTATGTAATAGTAGTGCCGCCGTAGTTGGGGTGATACCAATGGGCACCACTGACTCAAAGGTAACGGAACCCAGAAGGGATTATAATAGAAAGATGTACAGGTAAGCCTCGATACAACAAACTTCAATATAGCAAAATTCTCGATGTTATGAAGAATTTTAGAGTTCATTACTTGATTTCAGTAGAATGGCGTGTATTTTTGTTCTCAGTGTAATGATGTCTCTTTATCCAAAATTTCACCACCAGAATTTCACCACTGCTGCAGAAGAAGACCAGGGCATTAGATTAATAGATTGAAGCCGTACTGGAGGCACCACTGGTCAACCGGTTGAATCACATGTACTTGTTCACAGATGCACTACACTTTGGCAGCCTAGCTGAATGTGGTGTCGGGAAAAGGCATTAAGGGATCAAAGATAAACACAGTGTGTGTGCAGCATGTATTTTTGTGATTTGCGTGTGCAGTTGTCATACATTTGGTAGTGTCAGTGGTGTCTTTAGTGCCACTGTCAACTGTCAGCCTGCTATGTTTATGCGAGTGCCCATGACAATGTCAAGATGACAACTCAAGGTCATTTTGTTCAGTGACAAAGTGAATATTTTTCTATGCATCTCAAGTGATGAAAAGACAGAGGTTGTATGCCAACTAGTTGGGAAAACTGCAAAAGTTACCCACAATCTTGAAATAGCAGTTGAAGGATGAACAGGTGCTCACAGGAAGCGTCTTGAAGGGACCCTGAAATGATTTTGACGATTTTCTACAAACGTACTGAGTCGTTAGAGTAGGTCCTTCTATTCATTAATTGACACATCTAAGTGCTCCGCGTAAAGCGTGTAATTTATTATAAGGTTTTAAAAATTCACATCGCTGCCGATCACAGCACACTGCTCGGCGGAATTTTAAGCCGCCCCTACCCATATGACGGAAATCACCCATATGATGTCAGTGGGGCGAGCTATCCGATTGGCTGACCAGGGCGCATGATCGATAATTTTTCCAACTTTGTGGTTAATAAATGATGTTAGTAATAGTTGGAATGTTAGTTCATTTGTTTTTATGAAAAGAAAGTAACATAAAGAGAATGCTCAAGAACAATTTTTCAGTACACTTAAGCACTTCCGGCACACAGCAAGTGTCGTCTGCTTGTGTTACAACATACTCCATTTTGACGAGAGCTCCGCGGTCAGAGTCAGTCTCAGCCTTTTCGCGAGTACTATGATTCGACTTTGTTGCCTGGTGGACTGCAGAGGTAGCGACTGGTAATATGTCAAGCTGCGACATCGTTTCCCTCTGCAAGGCAGCATATGAGCAAACTGGCTACTGCGCATCGGCCTGCCGCTATCCGATCGGCGCCAGGATTTGCGTGTTTGTGTCCGTCACTTTACACCAGAAGATTACTAACGCAATAGCTTTTCGTGAGTCTGGTATTATGGCAAACGCAAGCACAAGGGGACAGGGTCTGGCCACTTGACTGTGCCGTAACAGGATGAGCAGAAGCGCAAATGGGAATGGTCTGCATGGTGCAGCCACCTGGTGGCGCAGAGCTCAACCATACACAGCAGCAGTAATGAAGTGTATTCTATTTTACTGCTGGTGTGTATTTTTGAAGGAGTGTAATCATCAACACGTTGTTTTTATAAATGTTTAAAATGTTTTACACTTCGTTAGAGCAATATTAGCGCTTTGTGTGGCTGGTTAAGCGCTGTGCCAACAACTGGCTGGACCGTGCAGACCGATCAGGCCACTCACGCACGTTTACGCTAAAGTTCCTTCATCAGCTTGAGTTTATGCCTCCAGCCATTTGCCGAAATGACCAGCTTGCCTGTGGTTACCGGAATACCAGACACATTCGGCGCTACGGCAGAATGCTCGCAACGCACGCTGCTTCGATAGCTCTCGCTTGAGGTCGACGGCCAAGCGGCTAGTGGAGAGGTTTCGCGCGGGCGGGGTCGGGCTCCAAAACAACCGGAAGTGGACGATGTGACGTCACATCATGACGCAGAATCACTGAAGGCGGAGCTTCCATGATCGCTCGGCGAACAAGTCGAGGAGGAAAAGCATGGCTAGGGAGGAGGGTAACTTTTAATCGCTTATAGCTCCATTAATACGTAACGCTTCACTTAAATTGTGGTACGAACGTTCTACTTAAGCTGTACCCTACGCGTCTACAAAATTTGCCCCAACCGTTTCAGGGGCCCTTTAAACGTTTTGCGTACAAAATTGTGGACAAAGCACTATTCTTGGGGTTTATGTCTATTTGGGCATAAAATATCACCTGAGGAGCTTCTCCAGAGGAAAGGACATCACTGGAGAATGTGAAAATACCCTGTCGACACACAAGGGCCCTGATGAAAGCCAGACTTTGCAACAACAGTGCCGCTGCTAAAGGTGTATTCCTTTATCGTGGCTCATGCATCTTGGTAACTGAGGTGACAGCAACAGAGTGAAGACTGTGGAAGGATGACGATAATGTGACTACGAAGGACTGATGACAATGGCATGAAGGCAGTGAAATTATGACTATGGAATAACCACAACAGCTTGATAACAATGCCATGCAATTTGGTGTTGGAGCTGACGTCTGTGCTTCTGTGCATCAGCTGTCACGACAGGCCACCTCTATTCACACTATATCCAGTGCTTGTTAATGCTATGTCCTGTACTGGCCAACCGTGCCACTGTTCCCAGCAGCCAGCAGGAATGACAATGTTATCGTGATGGCGACATTACTTTCAGTGTGACACATTCGGCAAGATTTATTTGGTAAGACAGCATCGAGCAGCAGCAGTGGGAAAGTCGGCAGAAAAGAAATGACGACAGTGGTATTACAAGAAAGCCGTAATGACAGTGGTATCACGATGACAAAGTGACGACGGAACGATGGTATGATGATGACGATGGCGTGCTGGTGTTGGAGCTCATGTCCACAGATGTGGCCATCACCTGGTGCTGTGGGTTGCCTCGATTTGTACTATATCTGGTGTTTGTTTCCACTGTGTCCAGTACTGGCCAATTGCCAAAGACTAGCAGCATGGATGACAATGTTACTACAACAGCTGATTGATGTCGTTGGAATGGCAAAGACAATGTGACGACAATGGGTTGAAGCTGGTAATGTGATGACAACCTGACATGCAGTGACAGCGAAAGAGGGAAGGCAACAGAAGGATAACGAAGACATGACAACAAAGGAATGGTGACAGCGTGTTTGTGTTGGAGCTTACGACTGCACCTTCATGCATCACCTTCTGAGCGGGCCTCCTCGATACGGATTATATCCAGTGTTTGCACTATGTTTGGTATCAACCAATCCTCCAGGAATGTAGCGAAAAGCCAGAAGGGACGACGATGATGACAGTGTGATGACATGATTTGCTCAGAGACAGCAGCCAGCAGCAGCAGCAGCAGTAGCAGCAGTAGCAGTAGCAGCAAAGAAAGCTTTGCTTTAGTATAGTAGTGAGGAATTGTTGATTAGAGAGCATTAGTGCCAGTATATTTCCCAAATTTTTGGTAGCCCTATCTGGGTACCTGTGGCACATAACTGTGCCACAGCATGGATGTTTGTGTTTTCATTAATTTTCTTTACAGCATATGAAAATTGCATTGGTGTATGTACCCTGCCTGTAGGAAAAAGTAATATTTGTTGCCCTGCCATGGAATAATCTCTTGGCATGTACCTACAACTCGAAAGTTATCATTGCAGGTACCCCGTGGTTGTGCTTCTGTTTTGTCAAATCTGTAATCTAAACAAAAAATTTGGTTTTTGTTTGGTACAGAATTGGTGCAGAATTGCTTCTCTTCAGCTGTTGTGGACCCACTGATTTAGGTGGTATACAGAAACATTTGCATCCTGTGGTCTAAATAACACCAAGTGGTCGAAATCAATCAAGTGCCCACCACAATAGTTTCCCTGCTACTAGCCTTCCATGTTTGCTGATTGATCAGCAACGTCATTGTTTGGCATGTATGTACCATTAAAATGTTTAAAGCCAAGCCATGTTCCTAATTTGCAGACTGTTGATCTGCAAGAAGAGCGCAATTTTGATGGGAGCATATTTGCCTAGACCGACCTGTTTCTTTTTTATGAAAAGGCTTTCTTTATAATGGCTTTTAATTTGTTTATGTTGCTAACACATGTGCCACAGCTCCTTCACTTCTCTTGTGATTTGATAGCCATGAAGTAGTGCTTAGTGTTAGTACCCAAAAGCATGTGTGTTCTAAGGTGGAGCTGCATTTAAGGGAAACCAAGTAGTTTTTTCTTATCCTGAACCGGTTCGCTTCCCATCAGTCATTATCATTGTTGTCTCTGCCAGTGTTTTGTGTTCCAAGCCCTTGGCATGCGGAGATAATTAGCACTACAATGTGCAACACCAAACACGGTGGCATGCCACCATTGTGACACTGAAACACTTATGTAGTCATCTCATCTTGTTTATGATGCTGACATCGAGAAAAGAGCACCAAAATCTGCCCATTTTCTTCTGTTTGCAGAAAGAATCTCTCCCGTAATGTCCTGATGAAATCCTGGGAGGCCAGGAGGTTCTGGCTCCTGGACAGGTGTGGTGTCTGCACAAGCTTCTTCAGTGCAGCGACTGAGCCACGCTGCATTATTTGCGCTTGATTGTGGCATGGTGCCTTATTAATATGAGAATGAAATAAATGAGATAGTTCATTTTATTCAAACTGCCATCCAGGATGTGCAAGGCTTATATTTTGGCGTACAGCTGTACATCTTACCTTTGTGCATCTCTGTTGACCCATGGTTGCTAGTGGCAGATGCTGCTCTGTTCAGTGTGGATCCGTGCCCTTTCTCCCTGCCTTTTTTCTTGAAATGTTATTTGGCAGTTGCAAATAGCAACTTTTCAGACCTAATATATTGGGAATTCAGTACAGCTGGAAGCAAATCAGGTCAAAAGACAGTCACCAAAAAAATATAAGCAATCACATATGTGTGTCAGTGTTAAATATTTTTTTAAAATAATGAACCGCCTTTTTTTATATATGTAATTGATTTCAACATACCTAGTTTGCAACATTAGCAAGTTTCTATCATTACATTGCACATTATGAAAAGAATAGATCCAGTTTAAGGAACAAATAAGCAGTTTGTATACTTGGTTCTCCTGGGAACATATGTGGTTGTACATTAGCAGAACGGAGTTTAAAAAGGCAGCCTTGTGGGGTACTTAGCATCTGTATACATTTGAGACAAAATGAGAAATAAGTATCGTCTGCAGCTATGGAAGAGGAAAAGGGGAGAGTTTCTCTGATTGAAGTGGTTGTGGCTGATAGGGTCACTGTTATATCAAATATTACAACAAAGCATATTTGGATTTAATCCAAAGAGAACACTGGTACAGCATCCATAAAACGTAGTCCAGTCAGAATCCAGTCAAATTTTGATCGCGCTCCCAACACGAACATGATAGCACTCTCAGCTGAAGCATGTCACTCTTGAATAAACCAGGCAAATGTGCTCTGAGCATTCGGTTTCGACCAGCCAAACGTACGCACGATAAGAGCGCTCGGAAGCAGCCAGTCGAATGTACCATAAAGTAGCTGAAAGTGTTCAGTGCTATGGTTGCGTTGGAGGTGGGGGGGGGCTGGCGCATCCCGTCACCACTACAATGGAGCGCAAATTATGTAATTAATTTCTGGACGAGAGCTTCTTTCTTGTGCTTGCCCAAACCATGATGTCACCAGATAATATGGGGACATTATATTCTTGCTGGGCACTTTTGCTTCTTAAAATCTGCCTTTGGCTAGGTACTGCGGGGACAATACGCTTTGCTATTATGAGCATCAGATGTCCAAACCACTGATAGGACCGAAAGGACTTCTTCTTGGGCAAGTTGGTGCTTAGATTTCCTAGGTATACTTCGTGGCTCAAAATACATTTCTTGAAAAAGGACAGAAGAAGGGACAGAAGAAAGGGAGACAGTGAGACAGTTTCACTGTCTCCCTTTCTTCTGTCCCTTTTCAAGAAATGTATTTTGCGCCACAAAGTAAACCACTGATAGGACAACGAGCAGTACAAAGAAAACGCAATACAAAGCAACACCTTCCATCACAACAAAAACTTGAGAAAGGAGAAGGTAATCATCTAATCAGAAGTGTATACCAGTCCGGCAGACATTCATTTTCATCACAAATGTCTTTCAAGTGCCTAATCATCTGAGAGAAACGTACCCTTGAGGAAACCATACTTTTTTTGTATTTCGGTCTTGCGTACCAGTTTTCCATAGACTATGCGGGCCTATTGGAAAACATGTAGAGTGGTACATCATTGCCCGGCGCAACAAGATGGTGGATACTGTGAGAATTTAGATGAAAGTGTTTTTGCACATATTTAGGAAGAACATCCCAGAGTAAATTGACTTCTTTACACTCAATCACTATTCAATGGACTCGGGAACGTTACAAAGGTGACAGTTAAGTGATGAAACAAAATATTCTTTTTTTGGGAGCCATGTTCTAGCGCGTGCGAAGCACGAACGGAGAGCGAGCGTATTCTGGAGCATTTATCCACCCTCGCATAGAGTAGCTCGGCCAAGGACAAATGGAGAAAAACGCGTTCTCCTCTGTAGTACGTAAGGGCGAACGACAGATTTGGGAAGCAAAAGTTTCCCGATATGTCGCTCGCAACTCACGCATGCGCACGATGGTCGTACAATACGAGAAAGGCATTTCAGTTATGCAAGGCACATAACGGAAGTACCAAAAGAAATACACAAAAACTCAACCACAATATACTCGCAATGCAGCAGCTAGCAAAGAGCTGGCGCGCTAGTGTTACCGAAAAGGGGAAAAAAAATATCAAGGCTTAGATATACTTGCAAATTAGCCTTGAACAGCGCCGACGCTCGCAGCGCCATCAAGGCGACAAAAAGTCGCAGTTTCGCCCTAAAGACAAAGCATCAATAGCGATAGAAAAGTATCGGACATAGACACAAATCAAAGTTCGTAGTTTGAATGACATTATAAATTACACTAAACATTCTCTTACATTAAGTTAACCCGCCGTGGTTGCTCAGTGGCTATGGTGGGCTGCTGAGCACGAGGTCGCGGGATCGAATCCCGGCCACGGCGGCTACATTTCGATGGGGGCGAAATGTGAAAACACCCGTGTACTTAGATTTAGGTGCGCGTTAAAGAACCCCGGGTGGTCAAAATTTCCGGAGTCCTCCACTACGGCGTTCCTCATAATCAGAAAGCGGTTTTGGCACGTAAAACCCCATAATTTTTAAAGAAATTTAACAAGCATGGTTTCACGCGCCGCGCTGCCAAACATGAACCGATCTCACTCGATGGCCACGAACATTCGCCGTCACAAAGCTGGCGGGGTGAAGAGTGGCCGCAGTGCGAGCGAAAACTTAAAGAATTAAAGTATGGGGTTTTACGTGCCAAAACCACTTTCTGATTATGAGGCAGGCCGTAGTGTAGGACTCCGGAAATTTCGACCACCTGGGGTTCTTTAACGTGGACTTAAATCTAAGTACACGGGTGTTTTCGCATTTCGCCTCCATCGAAATGCGGCCGCCGTGGCCGGGATTCGATCCCGCGACCTCGTGCTCAGCAGCCCAACACCATAGCCACTGAGCAACCACGGCGGGTTAGTGCGAGCGAATCCTTCGTGCTGCCTCTCACTTTAACGCAGACTAGGTGCGCGAGAACAGAGTGCACACGAAGCCATCTCAGCCCCCTTCTAGATAAGGCGCACGCAGCCGCGCTCAGCGGCGGCCAGATAGAAGAGGATACGCACGCTCCCCTCGCTCTTTCCCACCCTTGGCGTGCGCGAGGCTACGTCACTCGTCAAGCCATTGACCTCTGCTCCACCGTGACCTGTAATGTCTAAAAAAGCCACATACAGCGGTTCTCCTCTCTATCTTGATATTTCAATACACTGAGTAAGGACAAATAACTTCTCATCCAGACGCCTACCGATTCTGAAGCCATTCAGAAGTTCTCTCAATATGCCATTGTTCTCTGCCCATGCATGCAGCTTTGTCTGCATTGCTAACCTGTATATTACCGATGTAATGGTAAACGGTCTATACGACTAAATTCTATCTTTCTCCCCCCTTACCTTTATAAATTATTTCTACTTTCTCGCCAACTGTCTGGTACTAGTCTATCCTTTGCAGTTTTTTTTTCTACTGCTTTCAACAGAGCTTCCTTACTTTTTGGTCCTAGTTCATTAGGGATGTATGGATGGATGTTACGAGCGTCCCCTTTGGAACGGGGCGGTGGGTTGCGCCACCAAGCTCTTGCTACTATACTGCCTAATATCTTACCTAGCTTAAACAATGAAAAAGAAAAAAAAAACACTATGAACAACCACGCCCAAATTTTCTGATCCCCTATTGCGAACTGTGTTTTTGTACGTCTCCGTCTTTTGTCGTTTTCCTACTTCCACCAATCCTCCTATCGCCTCTTACTAATGTCTATTGCGGACATGTTTGCTTTACCACTGCTCCCGCTGAACCCCAGGGCTTCAAGGAGGCCAGTGGTGCCTAAATCGACCGCTGGGTAGACGTCTTCACATTCTAATAAAACATGCTCCGTCTTTTCCCTAGCTTTACCGCAGCAAGCACATGCTTCTTTCGTATATCTCGCTTTTTAGATGCGTGTTCTAAGGCATCCCGATCTCGCTTCGAAAAGTAATGAGCTTCCCTTTGAGTTATCATAAATGGTTTCTTTCCTGATTTCGTTTTTTCCTCTTAAGTAGTTACAGATGGCAGGTTTCTTTTCCATTGCCGCCACCCATGAGATTAATTCAGCCCCTCTGACTTTCCGCTTGACCTTCTTTGTTGCTGTGTTGCCCACCCTACGGGCCACATGCTGGCTTCCTAGTTCTTTTCCTCCACTGTGAATCCATGTTTTTCCTGTACAGATACCTAACACTCTCCCAGCCCATTTACTTTCTTCCATATTCCTCAGCCGTTCTTCATACTTAATTTTACTGCTAGCTTCCCTCGCAGGGATGCGCGGAGGGGAGCGCCATCTGCTGGTGTTGCAAGGAACCCAGCGGCGCACGCGAGCGCGACGACAGCAGCAGCGCCCGGAAAGTCGGGAAAAGAGGCAAAGAAAGCTCGCTTAAAAAAAAAAATCCAGTGGAGAAGCAATCGCGTTAGGTACCCCGATACCGCGCGCGCATCGGCAAATTTTCTCGCGCTGCGTACTTCCGCCGGTTGCTACATGATGGCGGTAGCTGCGCGTTGACCTCTGATGCAATGGATCCGGGGTGCGCACAAGTCGCCGGCTGCGCCGACACCATTTCTACCAAGAAGTTCGATCCTGTGTAAAGGTTGCACCTCATCAAAAATAAAAAGTGTGGCCCTTACATGAGTCTATACAGTAATGTGGTTAACCTCACTGCCTTTAACCTCAATTTTTTCCTCCCCCCGCTAAAGATATATATATATATATATATATATATATATATATATATATATATATATATATATATATATATATATATCCGAACTCCAACTAGCTCTTGAAGACGCACGTGCTGTCGCGCGAGAGTTTGAGGATGATTTATTGACATCCCCTTTGAAACGGGGCGGTGATAAATAGTCACGTAGCCCGCTTGAGTCAACCAGGTATGCTGCACGTGCTTTTCATTCCTGCATTTTTGTGTACATCATCTTGATATTTTCTCTTCCTCAAAACTTTATCTACCTTGTACTGCTACTATGCGTGTACGGATGCGATCCTATCAAGCACTTTCCTGTTTTAAAGCGAACGTTTCATTGCGAACCATCCCGGACTTACCTGACTGTGGCTGCCGCCTGCTGCTGCTCATGCGTCATCGCCGAATAGCTCACACTTGGTGAAGACGATGATGGTTTATTGGCAGCTCCTTTGCAAAGGGGCGGTGACAGTCACATAGCCTGCCTGATTTAATCAGGTGTGCTACACATGTTTTTCATTCTATCATTTTTGTTTACATCTCCCTAATTTTTTTATTGGGATAGCAATCATAATGACGAACTTTTACCGTCGTCGTGAGAGAGGTTCCATATATATTTAAGTATATGTATGCTATATGCCAAGCCATGATAGACTGCCGAAATTTAGCTTTTGAGCTACTGCCTCTTACTGACCCCGGAATCGTTTTTCTTTTTTTCGGGGGGGGGGGGGGGGGGCATTTTAACTAAGGCGATGAAACAGAAAAATGTTTCGGACAAATCTCCAAAAGGTTTCTCTCAGACTAAAAGATAAAAAAATAATGCAACAACATAATGCATTTCGTTATAAAACAAGAAAAAAGTGCCAAAATTGCAAAAAAGCGAAAATTTGTACATTTTAAAGGCATTTGAAAATAAAATCACCGATTTTTATGAAAACTTTGTAGAATACCCACATAGGACTGGTAAATGTAGTACTGAAAAAACATGTTACGTTATATTATTTTAAATGAATTAATTGAGCCTATTTTTGGACCCATGCACGGTCATCCGAACGACGTTTCTCGTTCTAATAATAAAATAAAAATCATGCTCATATTTAATTCTGAACTCATTCTTTTTGCTGTGTTAACGAAGAGTGACTCGGATTCGATCTTTTTTGCCTCTTTTTAGGGATGAACTGAGGTTGAGTTTTCAGAGCTCCTGCGCCCGTATTCCCACTACGGTGCGTTGAGGTATGTACATAGCAAGCACGTGAGAGCGTGTACAGCAAGTTGTTTAAGACTAGTCGGGGAAGCGTATTTTTGGCACTGATGTCTAATAACATCTGCTATCTGAAATGCTCCCCGTGTACATGTGAATAGTGCACCAGCCTAGTGGGAAAGTGTGATGACGCCACTGCAGTGGAGGATCCAGCTGGGTATGCGCCAGGCAGGCTTTCTCCCTATTTTCCCTCTTTAAAAACACCCTGTTTTCGCCTGCCAAACTTCAAAAGGTATAAAACCCGATAACGAAGGACCCTAAACATATGTAGAAGGGTGCGTATCGAAGGGTGTAATCGTTCCTGGGCTCACGTTTGCTAGCTCGATGTGCTTAATATTAAAGTGCAGGCGAGATAGGGCTGTCGGTAGGCCAGCACGGGGAGCGCATGGAAAAGCGCCAAGCATTACAGGGAGACAGTGCTGGGCAGTATCGAAGATACATGTATCTTAGATACTCTTTGGGTATCTTGTATCTGTATCATTATACGTCCGGCAAGACGTGTATCAGGATTGCTGATACATGAAAGAATGTGTATCTAGATATACAAGATACTGGCTATCGCAACATCACCATGCGAAACTATAAACTTGGCTCAGCTCCGCTTCTCGAGATGCTGCTGTCTCAATGCCACCCAAATAAAACTAAAGGCAGCGACATTCTTTTATCTTTCCGCCAGAGAACTTCAGCGCGAGGGCAAGCGATGAGGTCTGCGCGTCCCTGTTGGTGGAGAAGAGTCACGTGGTGGCGTTCGCCTCGTCTCGACAAAAACAAGCGCGCGAACGTTTGTGCGCAACCGACCTTTTGTTCTTCTTGCTTTTTTGTTGCTTGTTTTTAGTTTCGTCGGTGCCATGACACTTGCTCGTAGCCACCGTACTGTCACGGCCGCTGGATAAAAAATTGGCAGTGGCTTAGCTCGGCTATGCCAGGATATGCATTGCGAAAGCTAAGGCATAGCATGGTCAGCCTTGGTTAATCTTGATTGCAAGTCCAGGTTAGTCTGGTTGTCTAGCTATGTTGCGGCGTTTAGCCAGTCGTTCGGCGTGCTGTTCGTCTGTTTCCTGGGCGATTCGTTTCCTCTTCATCTCGTTCCGATGTCGATTCCAGGCCTCCTCCTGCTTATCAGAATTGTCGCCGTCCATACTGCCGCCTCAACTGTGGTTGCGGCGCGCGCGAGCTCTCCTTTTCAATCTTCCGACATGTTATCAGGCATGCGACGCAGCTGGCAAAGCGAGCGGAGGCGAGCGCAATGACGATCGAGGAACGCGGTGTGACGTCATACCAAATGGCGGCGGATGAAAGGTGCGGCGCTGCGCAGTGGCGGAACACCTGTGGCTCGATGCTACTAGTAGCACATGCGCAGTAGTGACTAGGGAGCGAGAGATAGAGAAATATCCGCGGCGAGGAGCGCGTTGTGACGTTATGTACCTCCTCAGAGCCCTGCCACGGCGAAACCGCAAGTTCGCGGCCAGTAAAGCTTTCGCTTTAAAAAGAAAGGTGCGGCCTGCCGCGTGCATCGAAAATGCTGTCATCCTCCGCGGCGCCACCAGTCGGGGGCTGTTGTCCGGCATCGGCATAGAAAATGCGCGAGGAACGTGCTTCGAACGCCGCGCCGTTCGTCCCAGCCAAGCGGCCGAGAATGCAACTACGGCTGAGACATTCGCTCCTATTGCAGCCCGCCTGACGTGGTGGGCCGCACCTTTCTTTTCTTTTTCTTTTTTTTTTTTATCCAGCGGCTGTGGTGCTGTGCTGCGGGGAAGCTCAAAGCAAAATTAGTAATGAGGAAAGACTCGGAAATACGCGTGAATAAGAAATGGGCTGCTAGTGTGTACTAATACTTGTACCCCAAAGCGGGGACACGAAATGGAATAAAAGTTCAAGAAAGCTGCCAACCAAGTACAGGAAGCGCAAGTAAACTTGGACTCATTAAAAAGAACGAGAAACAGAGATGGAAAATTGGAGCCGGTGGATGGAAACAAAAAATCCATAGAGTTTTACGAAGACGACAAGCAGGAAATCATGCTAGAAAAAGCTATACGTATAACACGTAGTACATAGTACAGTACATAGTACGTACATACATAGTATGTAACACATAGTACGTGCATACATAGTATGCAACGCATAGTACAGAACCTTATTTTTCTTATGTCTGTATGAGCTGGCTGCCTGAATACAAAAACATACAAGAGTGAACATTTGCAGCATACTGAAGCACGTCCTTGTTTTTCCGCTTTCCGGGCCGTTACAGTTATCATTAGTATATGAACAGAGAACCATTCCTCAGGTAGAGTCGCTTAAATATTTGGGTATCATATATGACGGAAAACTTAACTGGCGTTCTCACATAGAAAATATTGGAACGAAGGGGACACGCGCCGTAGGTTTACTGCGTAGAATCAGTAACCGGCGTTCTGGTATGCGAAGTGACACACTAGTTATGATTTATCGTATGTATGAACGACCGATTCTAGAATTTGGCTGGTTTGTTTTCCGGAAGTGCAAAATATAAATTAAGACCACTTGTTCTTTTAGAAAGAGAAGATATTCGACTATGTTTAGGTCTTCCTTAATTCGTGGCTAATAATGTATTATACCAGGAAGCGCGACTACCTACTCTTCACACGCGATTCTGCATGCTTACGGTCCAAACCTACTTAAGAGCTTATGAATCTTCGCTACGACGTGGACAATATGCATTTATTAGTAAAACAAATCCATTTTTTGCGAACACGTGGTCACGGTTGCATACCCCACAAGTTGTATTAGTGCAAGCACAATTAGCACCTTTAAATGTTCGCCTTAGAGAAAAAATTCCGCTTGATAGGTCTCCAGGGTCACTCGAAATTGAATTTGCAGACATTTTTCCAAACAATGCGAAATTTCGGCCCATAGCATATTTGAATGCCTGCTTACAAGAATATTTGGCCAGCTTCAAAATAAATGCGATAGCGACTGATGCTTGTTCGTGTGAAGAGAAGGCAGGCGTGGGTATCTACTCACCATCCCTCGATTGGTCTTTTTCACATCGCCTACCAGATTACAGATAAATTTTTCATGCCGAACTTCTGGCAATAGTTCTTGCCTTGCGGAAATTACCCCTTCATACTACAAAAGTTATTGTCGTCACTTATTCTCTGTGTGCAGTGCACTTACTGTGTCTACCAAGTCGACAGCATTGAACACGTTTTATTCATTAGCTCCGCCTCACTTAAGTTCAGTTCATTAGGTATAGGTCCCAGGCCACCGAGACATTCATATTAATGGAATAGCCGATTCCTTAGCACGAGCTTCTTTAACAGGTCCTGTGATATCTGTGCTGCCGGCAACTGCGCACATTACTGCAGCCAGATATAGGCAATTTTCCTTGAGCGAAGACAAAAAAAGCCATGTCATTAGCAAATTCTACAGATTTTTTGCACCTAAATTATTCTTGGAACCGGCAATGGTGTCCTAACCGGAAATTCGAAGTTTCATCTACTAGGCTGCGTTGCCGAATTCCAACACTTAATTTTTACTTGCACAAATGTGATCTGGCGGTATCCCCTCTATGCTACCTCTGCAATGAACCGCAATCTATAGATCATTTTTTATTATCGTGTCGGCGCTTTTCTACTCACCGAAAACGATGTCTAGAAATTCCGCTTCAAAATTTAGGATTGCCTTTAAGCAGTACCGTTATATTGTCCCTTGGAGCAATAGTATTGGGATACAGCCACAGGAACATTTGTCTAGCCATTTATAACTTTCTATATGGCACAAAAAGAATGCCTTGTTAATAGTTCTTAGTTTCCACAATTGATTTACTTCTGCTTCAGTTTAGAAAATTCAGAAAGTAAAAGCACAAATTCATAGTTCAAATCTTACTAGTAGTGTTATCCAAAGTTTGACTTACTCATGCTTAAGCATATCGTTTATATTATGTATTTCAGTAACTTTTTGTTTCCTTTCTTTTGTTCTTTTTTTAGTATTCCTATCCATGCAAGGCTTATTATAATATTGATCACTACTTTATCTCATGTATTGACAGTGTATTGTTCATCTTGGATTATAAGTTTATTTTTATTTTTTGTGTGTTAATTATTTACTAACTTATTTCACTTTTTCAATCATATTACCACCCGACTTATAGTCTATCTCCCCCATAGTGGGTTTGTGCCATTAATTGAGGCTTCTTCATCATCATCATCATCATGTCCACTACGGAAAACGTCTGGAGGCGACTAAGCACATGCCATATTACAATGGGTAATCTCCCAGCCAGAACCGTGGGGAACGTGCGCCTTCCATAAGAGCTGTCGTTCAAAGCTGATGGAAGCGTTAACTGGTCAGCGGTCGAGGCAAGCGAGAGACGTTTAGAGTAGTGGTCAAAAATCAGCAGGGAATAGATGAGGGCGGTATCGTCACAGGCATAGGTAACTTTACGAGATCAAGCAAGGGGTAGTGCTAGATTACGGCTTGTTTAATTTTAAGTTCTTATTGTTTATGCTACCTTAAGGAGTACTGACAATATTCTTATTTATTATCGTTATTATTATTATTATTATTATTATTATTATTATTATTATTATTATTATTATTATTATTATTATTATTATTATTATTATTATTATTGCGGTAAATACGGTAAGACAAATTAGATGCATATATTATGGTGAGTTAAAAATGAAGGTATAAACCCTGGAAAAAGCACCGGCACTTTGGCTGCCGAGAAGGATGCGTCATGACGTCATGGTAAGCTGGCTTGCTCCATTCCTGCAATCGCTGCCGCTGTTTTTTTTTTCAGTGTGCAATTCTTAGGCGCCCGTTCCTGCATTTAGCGTCGGAGTCCCTCGGCGTAACCGAATGAACTAGCACAGCGAAGCATGAAAGAGCGAACGCCGAGCGCAGCGGGCGTTGAAAGACGGCAATAGCGAAGAGTGCAAGAGGAGGAAAGCGGAGGAGGAGGGTGCAGCGGAACCACGAGGTGGAAAGCGGAAGAGGAGGGTGTGGCGAAAGCGTGAGAAAAAAAGCGTAGTGCCGCACAAGACGAGCTCTTTGGCGACGACTGCTACGAGTTAGTGCCAGAGTTGCGCGCCGTCATCTGTTCACCGATGGCATGCGGCGAGCGCGTCCACCGATACCCCATATATGGAAACAAAGCGCTGCATGACCGGATGTCTGTTTGCGGCGGCTGCTGTGAATCGCCCCCACGCAAGGAGGTTTAAAAAATTTGATGGAGTGGCAGACCTCGAAATTTTAGCAGCAGAGGTGAAGCCAGCGCTTGCCCCTACTTCACCCTTGAAAGCATGCTGAACTACCCGGAGAACAGTCGCAGTCCAACTGCTCTTGATCTGGTAATATGAACGTTGGACTAATTGGAAAATAATAGAATGTTACGTCGGGCTAAAATATTGCCATATAGTAGTGACGCCCTGATCTCCAATACAAGCTGCCAAGACTTTCAAGGATTCATCCTTGAAAGTCTTGGCAGCTTGTATTCAGCATGGATGGATTCATTCAGCAGCATGGATTCATCCTAAAACAAGCGACACAGGCAAGCACATCAAGAAGCGTATATACGGCAAAATTGGCCTTGTGAAAGTCATTGGAAGTGAGAAAGAAGCGCTTCCTGTTTTCTGGCGAATGCCAGCGTTAATCGATACCCCTCGTAAGGTGGAGGTCGTCTCAGTGAGGACATCGTCTTCACTCCAGAAGCTTTTTTTAAAAGCTCCCTGCCCCACGCGTCACTCACACGCTGCCTCTTGTAATCGCCCGATTAACGAGGCAGTCGCGCCTTACTTGGCTCCGTTTGCCATGTGCCGCATGAGACAGCTTGTCCGCGCCAGCCAGTGTATCGCGAAATGAAAATACTTATAGAGTGGCGCTCATATTCCGCATTAGTGATTACCGTAATTGTCGATTAATTTTTTTTCTAGCAGTACAATCCCACCAAGCTTTATCACTACACAGTGTTAGCAGAGAGAGAGAGAGAGAGAGAGAGGGGAAAGGCAGCGAGGTTAAAGGGGCCCTGTACCACTGTTTATCGAAGTGGAGAAAGACATTTGAAGTGAAGATAGGCCCTATTTCAGAACCACCTTGCCGCAAAAAGTACTTCAATGCGTTCAGCAGAAGCGGAGTTATCGACAATCGAACACGGCCTCAGCTGTGCTCCCCTTCCTCCTCAATGCCTTGCACTGCGATTGCTACGGTGGAGACGTCACCGTCGCGCGCAGTTCAAATTTCCGATTTGGTGCCTATGCCGCGCTAAACGTAAGCAAAACGCGGCTGTCGTCAGAGAGCCGTAGCGCGCTTAGCCACTGGGCTCGTGGCGGCACCTCGCGGCGGCCGCGGTGTAGCCGAGCGCAGCGAACAATAGCAGCCGCGTATTGGAGTGTGCTTTATGACAAAATAAAGCACACAGAAAAGAGTGAGGATCATGGCGTTTTTGAAACGAGAGCATTTCAGAAAAAGGTGACTTTGCGCTCCGCTTGCGAGCTCCACGTACCGCGTACGACAACAGAACTTGGCTGAGATGTTCGCAACAGCGTATGCGACCCGCGGACTATGTTATTTCACCAAACCCGAGGGGTGGTTCAGGGCCCCTTTAACCAGAGGCGAGTTTCTGGTTTGCTACCCGGCACTGGGTGCGGGATATAAAGGTTGTAAAGACGACAAAAAACGCGAAAAGAAAAAAAAGGAGCAAGGAAAAAAAATAAGGAGAATACGATAACACGTAACAGAAAAGGCGCTCCAATCACAGGCTTTCACACAGGCCGGTGTCAGCAAATTTTGTTCTACGTCCTGACGTCATGATACTGTCGATGACGCTAGGTCTAGCATTTCAGGACTAACTTTGCTATCAAAATATGAAAACCTATTGTATCCCAAACTACATACTTGCTAAGGGTTATCATATTACGCGTAAGAAGTGTGCGGTAGATTTTACACAGTTTCAAAGATACACGTCAGCACTCCTTTAATGTGGCTCGCTAAAACTACTTTGTTAACTATAGGAAAGTAAGGCTTTAAGTAAGGTCGCAAGCGGTACCTTTCGGGCAGTGCAATACGTAGGCCGTTGCCGTCCTTGGTTTGAATCCAAATAGCCATAACTTTTAGGCGTTGGGGCCTGATATTCTTGTTGAATATACTTTATATAATACTGGGAGTAAGCAAATGGGGCTATAATTTTTACTTCTTTAACGTCTCCCTTTTTGTGGATTAGAACAGTGTTGGCATTCTTCCAGTTCTCTGGGACTCTTGAAGTCGAAAGACAGTTCATATAAAGGGCCGCCAGTTTTTCAAGCAATATGTCTCCTCCATCTTTTATTAAATTGACTGTTATTCTATCTTCTGCTGCCGCTTCTCCACGTTTCATGTTTTGCAAGGCCTTTCTAGCTTCATCGCTAGTTACAGAAGGAGCCTCTGTAACCTGTTCATTACTACTTCTAGTAGAAGTATCGTGGCTGCTCTGGGTACTGTACAGGTTAGTATAGAATTCTTCCGCTGATTTAACTATATCTTCGAGATCGCTGACGATATTGCCCTGCTTATCTTTTAGTGCATACATCTCGGTTTGTCCTATGCCAAGTTTCCTTCTCACTGATTTCATGCTGCGTCCATTTTTTACTGATTACTCAGTCTTTCTTGCGTTAAAATTTTGAATATCCCTTATTTTCTCCTTGTTGAGCAGTTTTTACAGTTCTGTGAATTCTATCTTATCTCTTGAGTCGGACACTTTTGTTCTTTGTCGTTTCTTTATTAGGTCTTTTGTTACGTGGGAGAACTTAGCTACTGGTTGCCTTAGCACCTTACCTCCGACTTCAATTGCTGCTTTTGAAGCCAGCCTAGTTGCGGTTTCATTCATTACGTCTATGTCATATTCATCTCTCTGTTCTAAGGCTGCATATTTCTTTGCAAGTAGCAGCCTGAATTGGTCTTTTTTTTACCATTACTGCGTCTAGGTTGGCTTGTTTCTTTCTGACCAAGTTTTCTCTTTCTCTCTTCAAATTGAGGTGAAGCCTAGACCTAACTAGCCTATGATCATTGCACTATACCTACCTAACACTTGTACATCCTGCACTACACTGGAATTGGCAGAAAGTACGAAATCTATTTTATTTCTTGTCTCACCATTAGGGCTATTCTAGGTCCACTTTCTGTTGCTACGCTTTCTGAAGAAGGTGTTCATTATTCGCAGCTTATTCCTTTCCGAGAATTCTACCAGCATCTCTCCTCTAGCGTTCCTAGAATCATCGTCGTAGCAGCCAATTGCTTCTTCAGCAGCCTGCTTTCCCCCCACTTTTGCATTGAAGTCGTCCTTTAATACAGTATACTGAGTTTGTACTTTTCTCATGGCTAATTCAACATATTCATAAGACTGAGCTATTTCATCATCATTATGACTGGAGGTTGGAGCGTAGGTTTGTACTACCTTTAATGTATACCTGCTATTCAGTTTTATTACTACAGCTATCCTCTCATTAATGCTGTAGAACTCGTCAATGTTACCCGCTATGTCCTTATGGATTGAGAATACTACTCTATTCATCTTCTTATCTGGAAGTCCTCTATAACAGAGGACGTGGTCATTTGTCAGCACTGTATAAGCCTCACCAGTTTTTCTAATCTCACTCAGGCCAATGATATCCCAAACAACGTCTGATAGTTCCTCAAAGAGACCCGCTAAGCTAGCCTCACTCGAGAGAGTTCAGGTGTTATACGTTGCCAGGGTCAGTTTTCATTGGCAGCCTGTCTGGGTCCAGAGATTCTTACCACCCTCTGCAGCGTTACAGGTCTGACCGCCGCCTTAGTCAGGTGTTCCGCAGCTGCTGTGGACTGAGGACCGTGGCTGATGCAAGAGTCATTTGGGAGGGATTTGCCGAATACTGCACCAGGGAGGCAAATTCCTGTTCTGGTGAGTTCATCCTCGTGTTATACTCTAAAACCATATTTCAGGTGTCGCGTATGCTTTATACCCACAGTAATGCGTGTAAAGCTTTAAGAGGCCCAATTCTACATGGTGTGTCCACCATATCATCAGTTCAGCGCTGCAATCTTTGCTATCATCTCTGCAGCGCTGGTATTTGAGATTAGAGAGCCTATTCATATACCTTGGCGTAAAGAGGGCATCACGTGTCATTTTAGTGGCTTCTAATTTAGACTGCGTTATCATAGGTAACGAGTGCGCCGACATCGCTGCTCGATCAGTTCATCAAGGCAGCAGAGAGGGATCGATATCTTTATCAGTGTTCTGAAATAACGTATAATATTGTTTTCTCATACTAATATGGCTATTGTGCAGGGGTGTCGATTCAAATCCTGGCCCTTTTGAACAGCTCCGGCAGCAAGTGCTTGATGGTCAAAATGACTGGCTAAAGACTAATAAAAATTATGGGGTTTTACGGGCCAAAACCACGATATTATGAGGCGTAGTGGGCGGCTTCGGAATAATTTGGACCTCCAGGGGTTCTTTAACGTGCACCTAAATCTAAGTACACGGATGTTTTCGCATTTCGCCCCCATCGAAATGCGGCCGCTGTGGTCAGGGTTCAATCCCGCGACCTCGTGCTTAGCCCAGCACCATAGACCATAGACACCATAAACAACCATCGCGGGTGTTCCAGGCCAAGTTGACGAATCTAGAAAGTGTCTATTAAAAAAACAACGACATAAAAATGAGAGAGTCACTTCGGGAGTGTGCGAAATCTGAAACATAGCTCGCAAAAAAAGAATATCTAATTTATGACAAGCTGCGCATAGTTAACTATATGTTTATTCGGAATATCGAGGCAATGAACGTAAAAGAGCTATCGCTCTGAGGCGCGCGCAGATTGACAATCCGATAAGTGTGTATAACTAGTAAATATAAATGCTTGCAGCATTGTGAACGAGGTTCATTAGTTTGAAGCAATTATATTATTACTGAGTCCTCATATTGTGATCTCAGAGACATGATTTCACAGTGGTATACTTGATGAGGTTGCAGTTCTCCCTGCCTATAAATTGTTCCGAATTAAGGGGCAGAGCCAGTAGGGGAGGCGGAATAGCTTTTGCAATTAAAACGAACACTGAAGCCACTTTTCTAAACCGGATAGACGATACTCAATCCTTGTGTCTCATGTTTGAAATATTTGGTCATACCATCGTTGTGCTTGCTGCCTACATTGGCGTCAGGTCTTTTACTCAATTAAATAGCTGTGCGGCACAGTTCAAGAAAGGCAAACTGATTGTGGCTGGTCATTTTAACTTACCAAACATTGACTAGGGCGACCTCTTCTGAAAACGCTAATACTCTCTTTGACTTGCTGCTTCAAATTGGCCTTGTTTGATGAACCCGATGATGAAATAGACTTCATTCTCTGCGCTAACCCTGGCATCATACAAGATGTGGACGTGCTCGGCAAGGTGCGCTGCAGTGACTATAGGATGGCAAGAACTCGAATAAGCCTAGACCTGAGGAGGGAAAGAAAGAAACTGGTACATAAGAAGCCGATCAATGAGTTAGCGGTAAGAGGGAAAATAGAGGAATTCCAGATCAAGCTACAAACAGGTATTCGGCTTTAACTCAGGAAGAGGACCTTAGTGTTGAAGCAATGAACAATAATCTTGTGGGCATCATTAAGGAGTGTGCGATGGAAGTCGATGGTAACTCCGTTAGGCAGGATACCGGTAAACTATCACAGGAGACGAAAGATCTGATCAAGAAACGCCAATGTATGAAAGCCTCTAACCCTACAGCTAGAATAGAACTGGCAGAACTTTCGAAGTTAATCAACAAGCGTAAGACAGCTGACATAACGAAGTATAATATGGATAGAATTGAACATGCTCTCAGGAACGGAGGAAGCCTAAAAGCAGTGAAGAAGAAACTAGGAATTGGCAAGAATCGGATGTATGCGTTAAGAGACAAAGCCGGCAATATCATTACTAATATGGATGAGATAGTTCAAGTGGCTCAGGAGTTCTATAGAGATTTATACAGTACCAGTGGCAACCACGACGATAATGGAATAGAAAATAGTCTAGAGGAATTCGAAATCCCACAGGTAATGTCGCAAGAAGTAAAGAAAGCCTTGGGAGATATGCAAAGGGGGAAGGCAGCTAGGGAGGATCAGGTAACAGCAGATTTGTTGAAGGATGGTGGACAGATTGTTCTAGAGAAACTGGCCACCCTGTATACGCAATGCCTCATGACCTCGAGCGTACCGGAATCTTGGAAGAACGCTAACATAATCCTAATCCATAAGAAAGGGGACGCCAAAAACTTGAAAAATTATAGACCGATCAGCTTATTGTCAGTTGCCTACAAACTATTGACTAAGGTAATCGCAAATAGAATCAGGAACACCTTAGACTTCTGTCAAGCAAAGGACCAGGCAGGATTCCGTAAAGGCTACTCAACAATAGACCATATTCACACTGTCAATCAGGTGATAGAGAAATGTGCGGAATATAACCAACCCTTATATATAGCTTTCATTGATTATCAGAAAGCGTTTCATTCTGTCGAAACCTCAGCAGTCATGGAGGCATTACGGAATCAGGGTGTAAATGAGCCATATGTAAAAATACTGAAAGATATCTATAGCGGCTCCACAGCCAATGTAGTCCTCCATAAAGAAAGCAACAAATTCCCAATAAAGAAAGGCGTCAGACAGGGAGATACGATCTCTCCAGTGCTATTCACAGCGTGTTTACAGGAGGTATTCAGAGACCTGGATTGGGAAGAATTGGGGATAAGAGTTAATGGGGAATACCTTAGTAACTTGTGATTCGCTGATGATATTGAGTTGCTTAGTAACTCGGGGGACCAGTTGCAATGCATGCTCACTGACCTGGAGAGGCAAAGCAGAAGGGTGGGTCTGAAAATTAATCTGCAGAAAACTAAAGTATTGTTTAACAGTCTCGGAAGAGAACAGCAGTTTACGATAGGTAGCGAGGCACTGGAAGTGGCAAGAGAATACATCTACTTAGGGCACGTGGTGACCATGGATCCGCATCATGAGACAGAAATAATCAGAAGAATAAGAATGGGCTGGGGTGCGTTTGGCAGGCATTCTCAGATCATGAACAGCAGGTTGCCATTATCCCTCAAGAGAAAAGTATATAATAGCTGTGTCTTACCAGTACTCACCTACGGAGCAGAAACCTGGAGGCTTACGAAAAGGGTTCTACTTAAATTGAGGACGACGCAACGAGCTATGGAAAGAAGAATGATAGGTGTAACGTTAAGGGATAAGAAAAGAGCAGATTGGGTGAGGGAGCGGCAGAAAGTTAGGTGGGCGGATGAGATTAAGAAGTTTGCACGGACGACATGGCCACAATTAGTGCATGACCGGGGTTGTTGGAGAAGCATTAAATTAAAGTATGGGGTTTTACGTGCCAAAACCACTTTCTGATTATGAGGCACGCCGTAGTGGAGGACTCCGGAAATTTCCACCACCTGGGGTTCTTTAACGTGCACCTAAATCTAAGTACACGGGTGTTTTCGCATTTCGCCCCCATCGAAATGCGGCCGCCGTGGCCGGGATTCGATCCCGCGACCTCGTGTTCAGCAGCCCAACACCATAGCCACTGAGCAACCACGGCGGGTGGAGAAGTATGGGAGAGGCCTTTGCCCTGCAGTGGGCGTAACCTGGCTGATGATGATGATGATGATGATGATGATGATGATGATGAACCCGCACGTTTGATACTTAGTTCGTGTTTGCTTTAGACCTTGCATATATTTTTTTAATCTTGCACCTTGTCTTGCTTTTCGGTTTCCGTTGAATCAAGAGTATATGATCACTATCTGGCCTATGTCACTTTCTCTCTTCGTGTCGAAGCTTCGTACTCTGGTCCTGCGCTTAGAGCATAAAAGGTTTCGCATGTGTGTATGACGTACGTTGGCTTATTTGATTACCTAGAAGCACGTTATTTTTTTTATGTTCGTAACATGGAAGTGGTGCTTTATTTCTGGATGAACTCAAGCCTATCTGTCTTTTTTGTATATAGAACTTTGTTCCCGACCAATAAAAAAAAATATACACTAGCTAAATGTACAAAAAAATACAATAAGCTAGAAAGCAGTTTGATTCATCCGGCCGCCTGAGCGCTATCCGCACTGCGCTGCATGAATCTATCAGCCAGTGAAACGAATGTTATTTTTTATACTGCTTTACCGAGATTTAGAAGAGATGGCTTGCAACAGTTTTGGAATACCATTTGTGAACGCAAGAAACAAATAAGTCAAATTTCCCATTAAGGTTGGTCGATAGTTGACCCGAGAGAAATAGCGTTGCTCTTCAATCGCCATGTCTGTTGTGTCTTGTCTAGTCCATCTCCTCGTGTAGTTACTTGCTCACCCTGCTTTTTTTTACTATTATTATATATTTATGTTGAAGGCGTGCTGTCATATCAAGGTATAGTGAATTTAAAATTGCTGCTGAGACTGAAGGTTAAATAGTCTACCAGACCCGATGGTGTGCTAAACGCTTTCCTCCGCCGTTATGCTGAGTCACTAACGAAGTTCCTTGTAATTTTTGAAGCGTCCCTTAAGTCAGCTACTGTTCCACAGGATTGGAAAATGGCACATGTCGTACCTGTTTTTTAAGAAATGAGACCTTCTTTTAGCAAGAAACTACTGCCCAGTTTGGATACTATCTTCTTGTAAGATGCTTGAGCACGTTGAAGCTTAATTCAATGAAAAGTTTCTAGATTATAATTATGTTTTACCACCGGTACAACATGGTTTCAGAAAAAGATTATCGGTGGTCACAGAGTTGTCAACGGTAATTCGTGCTTTCGTATCCGTTCTTGATAAGGTATAGCTGAAATAGATATTATATACTAGATTTCAATTCGTTGCCCTGTTAAATTGATACATAACCTTGGAACTTATTAGCTTTTTTGTATTTTGGATATCTGCTAATTTGCATGGTCGCGGTTAGTATGTTCTCAGCCAGTATGGGCGGGCACTCTATGTTCTTTTAATTCCATCTGGTGTTCTTAAAGGCAGCGTCCTTCGGCCGGTCCTTTCCTTAATTTTTTCGTAACGGCATTGCCAACGTAATCGTAGAGCCTGTTCAAATCGGTCTCCGCGGACGATTGTATGCCTTTTCTTGGGGTAAAAACAGGGGACTACCAGCTAACACTTAATGCTGCACTCGACAGAATTCTCCCTTGGAGCGATGAATGTGGTTTGAGGCTTAATTCTAATAAGTCCGTCATGCTTTGAATAACACGAAGGAAGAATCCACGGATATTTTTTCCTATTCTCTTTGCACCGCGAATGAAGTGATTATAAGTACAAAGGTGTGACGTTCTGTAAAAATTTGAGTTCGCGTACCCACGTTTCAAACGTTCGTGCTTCAGATTTTAGGAAACGTTGTTCAATTCGCCACATGCTGATGGATGCACCCTCACTTGTTAGATGTTTATTATATACATCAATTATTAGGTCGAAATTAGAATACGCTTGTGCAGTATGGCACCGACACACAAAAACTCGCAGTTTCGCCCGAAAGGTGAAGCCCTGATTGCGATAGAAAATTAGTGGATAGCTGTACGAAGTAAGGATAGTAGTTTTAGCGGCCCTATAAACTTGTAAACATTCGCTTACTAACTAAATTAACAATGACAGAATATGTAAGCGTGACTTTACAAGGACGTAGGAAGAAACAGACACATATAGAATTTGCTCTCTTTGTGTGTCGGCTTCTTTCTACGTCCTTGTTCAGTCGTGCTTATACATTCTATCATAGATTCAAACCAACTAGCCCGGCAATGTGTTTTAATAAAATTGACAACTACGGTATTGTGCGCGCACAGGTGAAACGGGACACATCTCCCTCGATAATAGCGGAAACTGTCTGTGAACATACTGGAATTAAGAATCGCAGCAGCAGTCGCGAGCCAATTCACGTTTGTGCATCTGTGCTCCAGCACGAACGAAATGTCGAAAGCACAGCGCATACGAAGCTACCGGCACTACGCTCACTCTGCAAGCATCGCAGATCGCTTTGAAGATGAGGCCCGCGCGGGCGCGCTTTCGCCACTTCGCAGATCGCTTTCAAGACGCACGGACGATGGCAACGCGCCCCTACAAACAGGACTAACCTGTTTCACTTTGCACAATCCCCTAGAACTGTCGTTGACTGGAACAGTTTATCTGAAGATTGCCTTAATTCTGTGGAGTTCATTGAAGCTCAGATATTGTAATATGTGCTGCTCGTTGCTTGCGTTTCAGGTATTTTATGTATTCTATTCTGTATTGTTTCTTGCATTGCCGTATTTTGCCATGTGTTCCCCACCTGTTGTATATTCTTCAAAATGTTTTTTTTTGTTCTCTGTTCCCTAATTTCTTACGCCCTCCTGCTTAGGTTTTGCCTGCAATATTGAATAAATAAATAAGATTGAGATGTCGCTTAAATATTTCTAGTGCTTGCGCGAGACCGCATATTCATTGTGGAATAAGCGAAGTTATCAAAACAATCGGCTGCAACACCTATACTACACCGCCTTCGCATCCCAACTGCATGGACTCGGCATAGGAGGCTATGACTCGGCTTATAAATGAGACCAGCCTACATTTTATATGTGGCTAGGGCGATGTTTACAAGTCCTTTCGCTTTTTGCATTGTAATGGCCGACAGCGCTATACGTGTGACGTTGACTGTGGTTGCCAGGAGGCCCTTCAGCACGTTCTGTCTGTCCGCCCTGCGCTACAGTGCACATAGACGATCGCTCAAAAGTGCGCTAGCTCGCTTTGATCCCAGGCCGTTACCACAGCAAACCGTTTTGGAATGGCATCCTCATAAGCCGTCGCACCAGACGGCGACTGAGGCACTGCTACAGTGCTTAAGAGCAGACGTGCACAAGCGACTTTGGCCTGAATTAGTTTTCATAGGGCGGCACGTGATCCTGGGCTGTGAGAGTGCGTGCGGTGATGGTGACCGGCTGTGATCGTGTGTCTGTGCTCTTTCTCTCTCTACTTTCTTCTTATTTTCTCCCTCTCTCTCCTTGGTTGCTCAGCGTCGGGTACCAAACCGAATTTTCGGTTCTGGTTAACCTCCAGCTGTCAGTCTTATTTCTTCTTTCGTCTCTGTCTCTTTTGCTATATATGTCGCATAATATTGCTCGTTGTGGTATAGAATAGAGTACATGGACGAGTTCATTTGGAGCATATAAAAAAGGAGGTTCGTTTCTCCTTCCTTAAAACAAGCAAGAAAGAAAAAAAGACACACACTCAACGTGCCAAAATTTTTTATTAAACGTTCTGTTGGATTCTGGATTGTTTTACTTTGTTGCTCGTAACAGACGCATAGTCACTGTTGAGTTCATATCATTTGGGTATTGCCCTGTTGTTTGGCGGTGGAAAAGCGAAGCAGGTAAAGTGTGTATGCAGATCGTGAGTGGCGTTTAAAATTGTTGCTGTAGTATTGGCCTCGACACAGCAATTTTAAAGTGCTGCTCGCGATCTACCCTACAAGCTTTTCTTCATCTTCGTTCTCTTCTTTCTGGTCAAACAGTCAATCGTACTAGCAATAAGCGATTCGTTCATTCATTTATATTATATGCAACGTAGGCATTCTTGCGCATGCTTTTTTTTTTTTTTTGCAGTAAACAGGCTTGCAGAATCGAAAGAAAAGGAAGAATCGTGTAGCATAAGTCCACTCCATAAAATAAAATAAAAATATAATAATAATAAAACGAAATAACCGTGGCTGAGAGCGGAAAACATTCCCCGGTCTATGCTATAGCGGACGAAGAATATGAAAAGAGCAAAACGAAAATAGGGTGTCAGTCCTTTACCCCTTTGGTTGACCTCGCCTGCAGATATCCGTTTGCCTTCCCGGTGCTGCAAGCACTAAAACAGTCGGGTTTAAGGAGGGAGCTGTAAACTAAATAAATAAATAAATAAAAAAACAGCAAAAGCACGCAGGAAACAGGCTATTCTTTCACTGGGCGATGCATGCACGCCGACAAGTGTTATTCACTGCAGCGCCAACAAATGAAATCGAGAGGAAACGATGACAACGACAGGACGGAACGCTGTCTAGCAGCTGACACTACATTTTCTTTTGGCCTCACCTTGTGTAGGCAGTAAACTGTTTTGCCGCGCTTGCTTGGCAGGAACATTATAAAGAGAAAGTAGTCATAAATAAAACCCCCATGCTTTGTACTTCCGGCTGATTCAAGCTAATCTGTCAACTTACGCTGACCCGCGTCTTTTCTTGTTTTTCAGTGCATTTTCTAGCCGCATCATTGAACCTCCGAGCGTGTTGCGCTGTGCACAGTACATGCAGCCTAAGCTCCTGACGCAATATTGTGGCTCCTAGATTACAGGCAATCGCTGGTCGTCCACTTGATTAACATTTATGTTACCGTTCTCACTGTTATGGTCTCAATATTATGTTATCACTGTTGTGCAGAGCGGCACAGCGCTATAAATTTGCATATCTGCAAAATGTATTCAAAACAATGTGTTCTAAAGGGTTACGTGTAGTGGTCAAAGGGCAACAGCTCGAGCGTACCCTTGTCCGGCATATACGTTAGGTTCGCAAGTTGTATGTGCAGCATCTGCATGCGCCTCACATCGGCGATTTCCAGCTGCACCCTGCATCATAGCCTTTCGTTGTAAAGCGAAGCGTGAGCTCGCGTTCCCGTAGCTAGAGGCATGTTTCCACCACGAGCGTGCTTTCGCGGGGACCGGCTGACCTACGCAGCGGATGCTACATTGGGGGCGCGTTTAACGCGAACGCGAGCATCGGGTTCGAAACGAGTCGCCTAACCTAGATATTCTGGCGAGGCCATGCATTTGCAGCGAAGTATGAGCGCTTTGGGTGACTAACTTTTCTCTCGTTGCGAGAGTCGCACGTGTTAGTATGGCCTTTTCCGCCTGGTTGCTTACAAGTTTTGAGCATTTAGTTTTTCGCGGCAGCCTATGGTGTTACCCATGAGTCGTGAACGATAGGTTCGCTAAGAAGCGATTTCTACTTAGAAGGGTCTCCTGCTTTGATTAAAAGCGCAGCGATGTCGCACAAGATGCGTGAAAAATAACTGTTGTGAACCATATATATATAATACCTAAAAAGTCCCAATCAAGGGCATTGCATTATAGGTGCACAAATGTTCTGCTGTCAGTTTAGCTTGCTTGACTTGATGGATGGTTATCAATGGCAGTCTTGATTGAAGGGTGACACGTCAGTGATTGTGGCGACTATAGACGCCTGCAGAAAAATAGAGCGCTGAAAAGTACCTGTGTGGGCATGTACGCGCAGGATAAACGGCATGGCCAAGGCGAGAGATACGATGAGTTGGAATTATGAGTTGGCTGCCTGTTGGTAGTGGATAAGGAAAGTCCATGAAGTAAGCAAAGATGAATTATTCGACGCAAAGGAATGTAGGTGCAGCTGAGCTTTCAGGCTAGAGACACTACACTCTAAAAACAGTTTGCACCATTTGGGGTGTATATTTGTTCCACAACAATAATCGTCATCTGCCTTGCTTGCGTTTCTTTTCTCGAAAATTCTGCGCTCACTACTTTCCTGTCGAGAATGCTGCGTCACACTGATAACGCGCATGCCGTTCGTGACTGGGAAGTACCGGGCTCGCAGCGTTAAAGAAAGGAAACGCGGGCAAGACAGAAGACGATTATAGCTGTGGGACAAATCTACACCCCAAAGGGTGCAACTGTTTTTAGAGTTTAGAATGGAAACTGTGCCCGCTGTGCATAAATCGGATCACACAGTTCCTGACGGCCTCAAGTAAGCTGTTTAAGCTTGCTTGGTGGGGATCAAAGATCGCATAAGCGTATTCGAGTGTTGGTCGGATGAGAGTTGTGTAGGCTAGTAATTTTACAGAAGAATATACCAGGAATAAAAAACCACGCAAGTAGCCAAGCGAACGGTTAGCTGAATTTGCCATGTGAATTACATGTTGAGTCCAGGTTAGGTCGCGAAAAATGAAGAGACCTAGCTATTTAACACAGTCGACCTGTGTTTTGGCACAGCTGTTTAAGAAGTATAAAGGAACAATGTAATTTCTCCGACAATGAGAGGAAATTAACGAAGTCCCACTGATGTTCAAAAGCATTAACCAGTCGTTGCACCGTTTTTGTATACCGAAAAGGTCATCCTAAGAAATCGTGCTCATCGGATTAATTTTTATGGCTCGATACACAACAAACAAATCTACAAAAAGGGGGATGTTAAATGAGGCGCTAGAGAAAAGGTCATTTAATGTAAACAAAGAAAGGAAGAGTTCCATGGACGGATCCTTGCCGTACGCCCGAAATTACTGGGAAGAGATGAGCTTGAATTAACGAAAACAAATTGTTGACGGTCGGTCAGACAACCTCAGAGTCGGGTGAAAGCTGGCCGGAGTCGGATGTAAGTTGAGGCGCGAAAGCTAGTGCAGTAGGCCTGTGTGAGAAACTTTGGCATTTGGTGCATGCACAGGAAGGTAGAGGTAAAGCAGGGTTGATGTATAACCGACAACATCTAACGTAAAAAAAACTGTCGCTGAAGGATATTATAGTGCTACAAACAAAAAATTGTTCCTGCCTGTGAACCGACTAGTAAAAGCAACGGGTGGTTCGCATTCGAGCTCTTATAAAATTCGCTCGCGACGTTCATTTTGTTTGAAACAATCGCACTGCGAGCGAATAGAAACCCGAGTCCTAAATTACAGCAGTCTGAAAAGGAGCAGCCTCTTTACGGCCTACCTAAAGTGAAGCTTTGCGTCGTTGCCTCTCTCCCTGCATTTTCCTATTTTATCCCTTCCTTGCTTCGCTGCAACCACAAGGGCTAGTCTTTCTCGCTTATATCTAAGAAAGCACCCGCTTTTGTGCGCTGACAAAAACAGTGACAAGCGTGCACTTCATTTGAACACATATGCCTCTTGTGAAGGACCGTATCGTGCACTCTCCCTGCCCGGATGTCCAAATACCGGAGTGCACGTTGTACAACTTCGTCGCACAATTCCTAAGGCAGTATGCGGACAGGACGGCTTTTGTAAGTGCCTTTCTCTTATACTTTTCGTGCTTACTATTAACAGTCGCCCATTACTTATCCCTCTTGCGGGGACTGATTTTTACCTGCCAACAACCAATAAGCTAACAACGATGCTCCTACACGCGTGCATACATCGCAACCTTCTCAAATGTTGTCGCCGAATCTTGTATAATCAGATCGCATGCGTGACGCGAATAGGGGTGTGCATTCTTGAACGTGCGTGAACACCAGCGATTACGCTGGAATCTACGATAAGTCATGCATAAACAGCCAAACGCATCTGACCCGTAGATCAGATTTCGACGATCGACGCCTGTGTTCGTCCCTATCGCTGCGCTTGAGTGCAACTTTTTTTTTTGTGGGACAATTTCGCCAAATAAAGTTACCTCGCGACGCGTCTGACAGTGACTCTCAGTTGAGACGCGGTCTGATTCTTCACCGTCACGACCGCTTGACACTTTGTATGTTGATGCATAGAAATTTATATTGTCGGTCTTCTAACCGTGCAACATCGGGCATTACTAGAACCTGTGTCGCGTCCCTGCTAACAGTTCTTGCCTATTCGCCTTCCCCCCTTACACCCACAGTGGTTGCTCAGTGGCTATGGTGTTAGGCTGCTGAGGACGAGGTCGCTGGATCGAATCCCGGCCATGGCGGCCGCATTTCGATGGGGGCGAAATGCGAAAAAGCTCGTGTACTTAGATTTAGGTGCACGTTAAAGAACCCCAGGTGGTCGAAATTTCCGGAGTCCTCCACTACTGCGTGCCTCATAATCAGAAAGTGGTTTTGGCACGCAAGACCGCATAATTTAATTTTTTTTCCGCCCCTTAGAAAGCAGTAGTTTGCGCTGCTGTCAGCGGTTAGCCTATAGCGCATTCGTGGTGGTAGGCGCGGTGGCTTAGCGACTACGTTGTTCTGCTGCTGAGCACGCAGTCGCTGGTTCGACTGCCTGGCGCCGTGTTTATACGTGGACGGAAGTGAAAACGCTTGTGCAGAGAGCTTTGTATGAATGTCAGTGTACCCCAGGTGGTCAGAATAATTCCGGAGGCCTCAGTTACAGTTTCTCTTATAATCATATTCTGGCCTTGGGACGCTGAACGCCACGTGTCGCAAGCCGGACACAATTAAGAAGCTTGTGCATGTTTTTTCCCCGCTGTCCTGCGGTTATCTTGCTATTGTCATAATGTTAAGTAGTTAGGAGCTTAAACCTCGCTATTCATGACGTCACAGGTAGCTTGACGTCACAGGTAGCTGTGTTAACAAGGGCTCTAAGCAGGACACCGACTAGAAGAGTACATTAACTGCACCGACTTTAAACTATATTTCTAAATGAACAAGTTCGAATTCACACTTTGTTTTCCATCAAAATCTGGGTGATCTTCCTTGCTAGAAGCTACCTGTAGGCAGCTTGGCTGGTCCCAGAACACCCTAATATTGACAGCAATCAGATGACATTTAAACTAAACATTCGGTAATGTTATAAATGAAAAGAAAGATAGCAGGTCGTACATGTAATGAACAGATCTACTACCAAAATAACAATATGATATTCACCAAATATTCACCTTATGAACAATACCTAGATTCATCATTCTAAACATACGCGCTGTAATTATACAGAATATATTGCGTAAATCTAAGCAAGCAGGGTGAATTTACAGTAAACACTACAATAATCACAAGTACAAAGGGGTCGAAGTACAGCACATATCACCCAAGACCACTCAAACATAAAAAATAGAACAAAAGCAGTACGCTACCAATACATAAGTACATCTCTCCAATAATTGCACCATGAGAGCCATTGTTCAGAAGTGGTTCAAAATGTCCGCGGAGCTGTTGTTACGTAGCGCGCGCGCGCACACACACAAACACACACACACACACACACACACACACACACACACACACACACACACACACACACACACACACACACACACACACACACACACACACACACACACACACACACACACACACACACACACACACACACACACACACACACACACACACACACACACACACACACACACACACACTTGGTAATTGGTATAGGTATTTGGTTAAACGCCCGCCGCGCTTGCTTAGTGGCTATGGTGTTGGGTTGCTAAGCAAGAGGTCGCGGGATGGGTTCCCGGCCACGGCGGCCGCATTTCGATAGGGGCGAAATGCGATAACACCCGTGGTACTTAGATTTAGGTGCACGTTAAAGAACCCCAGGTAGAATTTCCGGTGTTCCCTACTACGGCGTGCCTCATAATCAGATCGTGGTTTTGGCACGTAAAATCCCATAACTTTACTGAAACTTGCTGAAATCCACGTAAAAAAAAATTGTTTTGAAAATTTCGGCCGGAGACCGGCCTTTTTCACAAATGGCTTCACAGACGTAAATACAGCTGTTTTATACACTTCGTATAGAGCACTAGTTCAACATTTTGCAGCTATAGTTGGCAACGAAACAGGTGTAAAGAGAATTAAAAATAAAAGAGGCACGTTGCAATACAGAAATTACAAATAGAAATGGTGAGGATGCACAGTATGGTACAACTTCCTTATGAACCAAAGTGTCATCGTAAGGCATCTGCATATCTACACAGAATAAACGTACATATTTCTTGGAAATATAATTACGTTCCTCAAACGCAGTTCAGGTCTCCTATAGACCGGAATTTTCCGCTCTCGCGCACCGGTTTATAGCAAGCACACTCAATCTCTCTCGCCGGCTGTCGGCACAGCTCACGCTGCGCTGCCAATTTGATGACGGGGAAGCTGACGACAAAGGCACGGTGAGCGAACAGTGGCAGTTTTGGCACGTAAAACCCTAGAATTTAATTGCAAGTTTAGTTAGAAGTGCATTTAAAGCGCCACAGCTATCGCTTAACTATTCGTGTTGCACAGTCGCAAACCGTCGTGTGATCTTCCTTACTTCTCTATTTCATTTCTATGGCACTCTTCAAGATCGAAGGGGAGGAGGAGACCATGAGCTACGCGCAGCTGCTGACGCGCCTGCGCCAATACGCCGCCGGCTTTCGCAAGCACGGCGTCAGGCGCGGCGACCGCTTCATTGTGGCCGTGGAGAACTCGACCGATGCATTGGTCTCCATCCTGGCGCTCATGTTCTCCGGATGCGTGGCCTGCTTCGCCAGCGGGCCCAGGACAGCGCGTACGTGTGCCACTATACAGTCCTGCAAAACTGCGCCGTGTATTTGACTTAAGTTGCTATTCGGGCCTGTTGGTGTGCCAATGGTGCAGGTATACACGTGACGCGTTGCGGGCAAAGACACGGGCAAGAAACATATGATACAATCACGGTGCAATAAAGTACTGCGCACGCCTCGATATTGACTACACTACGCGTATTCTTTAGCGGTCAGCGCGATTGATACCACACTGACGCTTCTGTTCCCTAAGTTAGAAATATTGTGAGCTCCTTCCAATAGAGAACAGATAGCCTCTTCGATTTTACTGCACTTGCCGCACTAGTTTCGTTGCGGTGTCGTGCGAGCGCAGCAGAGTGCTGTGCCACTTCCGAAAGTTCAAGTGTGGTGCCTGCACTAACGCCGCACGTTTATTTTTAAGATGAATAGAAAAGTGCAAGCCTTGGTATTTACTTGGAGCGTTTCATGCGTTCGGCGCATTTTGTCGAAGCGTGTGCTCTTGTGACACACCACAGCATGCGGAAAAGCGTGTGGTAGTGTCTGCTGTTGTCGGCACATTACTCTACGGGTGCTTTTTGGTTTCGTGCTGCTCCACACTGTTTGAGAAATGTTTCCTGTGCTCAAAGTTTTGCTGCTGTGCGAACATGCTTCTGCAGTCTGTTATCACCTCCCATCAACTGAATGCAGGCCTCTCGTAAACATTTTTCGACAAATTCTCATGTAGCAAAAGAACAGGAACTTTTCTTTTTTTGGTTAATACAATAATTCCTATCGCGATAGTACTTCGTCGTGAAAAGGAATGATGGTCGTGGATGCTCTTTTCTTTGTCAGAGAACGCGTTCCGAGAAAAGCAGGTGCGATGTTGCGGTATGTATCAGCGTTGCTTCCTGCCCCCTAATTATTTCATCTAGTGTTACTGTCTTAATTTCGCATTACTGTAATCCCTTTTGATGTTGCAATAGTTATGTCTCTATATTTGTCTCTCTGTGCTGTTAAATTTTTCTTTTTTCTTGTTTGCCGAGTTCGTTGCAACATCTTTATTTTTCTTTGTTTTGCTAATGTTCGCTGTCTGCCAGGCGCTGCCACTCAAGCAAGCCCTTGGTGAGGCTTTGGTAGACCTGATTTTGGGGTACGAGAATTGATATGAATAGAAGTAGTCTGTCTGTCTGTCTAGCTACGTATACCTCTTATACCAGCTATATATATATATATATATATATATATATATATATATATATATAGAGAGAGAGAGAGAGAGAGAGGAACATAAGGAAGGCAGGGATGTAACTAGTAAAGAGTCTGGTTGGCTACCTTACGCTGGGGGAAGAGAGAGAAGGGAGAGAGAAGGTGTAGAGACGTGCACGAAGAGTACCCGAGTTAAAGCCGCTCGCACAAACCAGACGTTCTGAGAAAGCCAGACGTTCTTCCTTCTGAGCCGGTGATCGGTGGGGACGGTGCTCTGGTACTGTCTCTTTACTCAGAGGACGGTCATCTAATTCCTCAATGTGTTGGACAGATATTGTCTTTGTGCTTGAAATCGAGGACAATGGCACAATAAGTGGCCAATGTCCTCCTCGCATCCGCAAACATCACATGCAGGACTATCAGCCATTCCAATTAGTGCTCAGTAGGCATTTGTGAAGGCAACTCCAAGCCACAACCAACACAGAAGAGACGCTTCGCGTCGGTCGGAGGTCTGAGTTGCAGTGAAGGGTTTAGTCTGTGAAGTCTGGTGCGCCTTGTATGGGCGGTATTCCACTCTGCTAAGGAGAGCGTGCGTGCTGGAATGCGAAGTTGTCTCGCAGCGTCGGTCCTTGAGAGGAATGGGGACGCAGCGGTCTTCTTGGTTTGAATACCAGCCATAGGAACTGTTGTAACCAAAGCGGGAGATGTTTACGTGCGTGCACCATTATTCAACTTGTGCTGCCCCATCTCGTCTGCTATCGAGAGGTTGCATGATACCTGTTTTTGAAAAGTAGCGAGTGCAGGAGAACCGTGAACTTGTGCAGAACTTGTCTTGCACTATGTCAAATCGAAGAGCGCGGTGCAGGTAGCGTGCTCTGATCTGTAAAATCAGGGACGAAAGTGCTCCACTAGAGCAGAAAGTGCAGTGAAATCGAAGACACCAAGAGGGAACACAATAGGTAATTATATAAGACAGGTACGCCAGTGTGAAACCAATCGCGCCGTCAGCTTAAAAACGCGTTCCTGGGAGGGAACACACGTGTATAGAGCAGTCTGTTTTGATGCATGCGCAATACTTGTCTGTGTAAGCAAAGTCGGGAGTTTCCACAATATAATTATTGTCAATTAGCGCCGCGTGTGTATAATTTGTTTCTTTCTGTTGTCCTTGTCCGTAACGCGCTACGTAATTTTCAGCATGTACGCGTGCCTCACGCTTGTGCGACGGCTGTCTTGGATAAGTAAGAACAGGCGATTCAAGTCCAAAGGATATTTTATTTCGCTAACAAAAGCGTTGTAGCATTGGTGAACATTAGAATTTTTGCGATAATCACCAAAACGATTTTTAATTAATGAAATGTTACTAATCAACTATTGAACTGGAGAATTTATAGGGCATGTTGTTATTGCCCGTTTGGAATCAGCCAAAGCTAAAAGCACAAACGTTTGCTAGAAACGTTGTGCCTATAGCACGAGCTTCTAGAAATATGGACTCTAAATCTGGCAGGAAGCGTGTCGCTGTGCCTGGTAACAGTGTTTCTCACCGCATTTTTCCACAGGGTGGAAGGATTAACCGTATTTCACGAACGCATTTCACTCCAGAATATGAGCACTTATTACGGGAAATTGTTGCAAAGTAGAGTTCCTAGCAAAAGCTTAAGCGTTGAGTTCTGGCTGATTTCAATACCTTAATTACAAGGTGGTTACAATTACAATTCGTTAATTAAGATGGTTTGAGTCGACTTTTTAAAAATAATAGTGATCGTATGGGTGAATATCGCATAAACCGTATCGATTTGTTTGAATACGATTACTGATAAAACGCATTCCGCGTGACTGGACCACATACATTTACGGTAATTAGACGCCGCCCATGTTTACCAGACTTTTTATTAAATCTGCAAGGGTATAAGTAGGCGCTGGAGTGTCGGATGTAGTCAGAGTAGAGATGCGTGGTTGCCGCATGCATGTGCACACAAACTTCGCGGCCTGTCATCTCCATTCAAAGAAGTGCTGTTCAAAGTCAGCGCAGCTAATCTGGCATTCGCATACGTGCAAATCACGTGGTTTTGCCTTTTTACTATTATTTTGGAGCAGTGTAGCATAATGCTGCAGGTTGTAGAGGTCCGCGCCGGTGATGAAAGACTCTGGTTTGACCGGACACTTCAAGATGACCGGTCGAGGTACGCAGCGGTATATTCTGATCGGGGCGCGATGCGAAAGCATTTCGGCAGAACAACTCTGATTTGAATTTTCAATGCAGGTGAATGTCAATGAACCCTAAGCGCTAACACAAGAGTTCATTAATAGCGGGCCTGATAAACATGCGCAAGGTTAGGAAAATTTTGTGTACGCAATCCAGCTCTATTAAAAAGAAAAAAAAAACAGAAGAAAAGAAAAAGCCCTCGTGCCACTAAGCATATGAAGAACGAGAAATGTTCAATATGCAAAGCAGTTTTCGGGTCCGTTATTTCTAAACCTCCTTTTTAATACGGAGTCCTTTACTATGGCGTCTCTCGCAGCCAAAGTGTACCTTCGAAATGCAAAGCAGCATAACTATCTTGTTATATTTTTCAACATTCTTCCTGTCGGATTTCAAACGTGTCATATCTGAGACATGAAAAAATAAGCCGTTTGTTCTCTCGTCGTTCTTTTAACAGGTGAGCTAGTTTACCATGTCAAGGACGCCGAAGCATCGTTCTGCCTCACAGATAACGACAACCTGGCGTCTCTCACTGGCGAACAGTCCGATTCTCTTTTCAAGGTGCGCTGTTACTGCTTCCTTATTTTCAGGCGGCAGCGCAAAAAAGAACAACAAGGACGAGCGCAGAACTTCCAACATGATTGTAAATGGTTCACGAAAATATGCGTCCTGTCCGAGCCAGGGACTATAATTTGCGCATGCATAAATATGCCAGCTCTTCGTCTACAAGCGTGATGGAGGCCATGCTGATACATGCCTGCCCAAGTCTAGAGATCCGTTCAGATTCTGCGATTTTCCGTGTCACACGCGTTTTACTCCTCGCGATAACGGAAGTGTTTTCGAGGTTGGGCGAACAGTCCTTGCAAGCAAGACAATGACTTGCCAGTAAACCTTCAAAATTTTTTTTTTTGTTCACGCGCATTTTTTTTTTGCATTGTTGGCGTGCTCCCTTAACCTATCGTTGACACATCTCCCAGTTTTCCCAACGTACACTTTTGCCCACCTTAAAGGAATTTCATAGACTACACCTTCTGCGCTTTGAACACAAGGCCGCCAGGTCGGTCAACCTGCAAAGCTTTGAAAGCTTGCGCGGGGCAGAGAACACGACTTTCACGTCTGGGCCACCTTTTTCGGATTGTGTGATAGTGTGTGGATGTGAGTTATCACAGCTACCTTCTGCCTGCGCTGTGCGCAAGCTTCGCGCGTTTGCGGGTTTGCGCGCATCTTTTTGAGAGGGCCCTCTGCGACCGAAATGAGGAGGTGCTGAGGACACCCGTCACTCATCAATCTTTCGGCTTGTTTATTGAAGGCATTTGAGATACAGTGCGGGCAAGATTTGCCGAAAGCGTTCTTTAGGCACAACGTGGCAATAGCTCGTTTAACGAGCTCATTATGGGCGGACTTGAAATACAGAACTGGTTTGTTGGCGCGCGGTTCATAGCTTCAGCAGACACCAACACATTTAATCCGTAACCGGATATCTAAAAATCTGATTTAGCCATTGACTGGGAGTTCGTGCGTTAGGTCGAGTGGGCTCATTGCACCATTGAACGTAGCCAACACCTTTCTGCAGTCACATTCAATGGCTTACGCTTCACAATTAAAAACAACCAAAATATCATCTCACCAAAAAAATAATGTCCTATGCCCCCCCCCACAGGCTGTCAAAGCTTTGCAGGTTGAGCGACCCGGCGGCAACACGGCCAGTAGCGTGACTGCGGCACAAAGCACAGGCGGTCTTTTGTTGAATGCGCAGAAGGTGTAGTCTATGAAATTCCCTTGAGGTGTGAAAAAGTGTACGTGGGCAAAACTGGGAGATGTGTTAATGATAGGTTAAGGGAGCACGCCAACAACGTAAAAAATGCGCGTGAAGGAGAAATTTTGAAGAATAACTGGAAAGTCATTGTCTGACTTGCAAGGACTGTGCACCCAACCTTGAAAACACTTCCGTTATTACGAGGAGTAAAACGCGTGTGACACCGGAAATCACAGAATCTGAACGGATCTCTAGACTTGAGGAGGGACGCGTCAGCATGGCCTCCATCACGCTTGCAGACAAAGAGCTGGCATAGTTGCGCCTGCGCAGATGATAACCCCTGGCTTGGACAGCACGTATATTTTCGTGAACCATTCACAATCATTTTGCTGTAAGTTCAGCGCTCGTCCTTGTTGTCCTGTCTCCGTCCGTGTCTTTCCTTTTTGCGCTGATGCCTTTTAAAATATGTACCAAGACGCCTAATTCGTCACATTTATCATTAAGCTTCCTACAAATACTTCTGTAGAGAAAATCGGCGTAGCTGTACTGGATCAACCGTAAAACAACAAGAGGCGAGCAAATTAAATAGGCGGACGTCGAGTTGACCATCCGCGCCTCCGCTTGAAACGTGGATTGAATAGTAAAAAGCAGAGGACAACCGTCGGGAGAGCGTATGTTATAGGATACAGGCTCCGAATAACACAGCTCTGGACAACTTCAATCAATCAATCAATCAATCAATCAATCAATCAATCAATCAATCAATCAATCAATCAATCAATCAATCAATCAATCAATCAATCAATCCATCCATCCATTTGTATACTTGTTCCTATTTGTACAAAAGAGCGGCAGATAAAAGCTGTCATTTGGCCGAGAACTACAACCCACTCTAACATCGAGCTTCCGACGGTAGATAAAAGTTAAGACCCAAGAAAGTGGATAGGAAAATGGCGCCGTGGTCGCTCAATTGGTAGAGCGTCGCACGCGAAATGCGAAGGTTGTGGGTTCGGTTCCTACCTGCGGCAAGTTGTTTTTTCATCCACTTTAATTTCCATTAATTTATCGTTTCTTTCTTTCATTTATTAAGCACAAGTAATTTCCCCTATGTTGTCCTTGGTGTCAGTGTTTGTTGGCTTTTTATGATATGGCTAATAAAAATCGGGCCCCTCGGTTAACCCCCTTTCTTCTCGTTTATATATATATATATATATATATATATATATATATATATATATATATATATATATATATATATATATATATATATATGAGAGAGAGAGAGAGAGAGAGAGAGATGACACTGAAGGGGCTTAGGCGCCATGTGCAGGCTATTCAACATTTAAAAACTATGTCTTCGTTTATTTTTTCAGACATAAGCAAGAGATGCTCCCACACTAAAAACCGAGGCTATCAATTCTTCTTGATTCAGCTATCAGTATAATTAGAGCCTCTTTATTTTTTGTCGTATCGGCAAGGCCGTACTTCTACCCTTCTCAAGTGTAAGCATGACCTCGAAAGGCCGGGGTATACAAGCTAGCTGGGCTCTTGACAAATAACTTGGCAAGTAACTATGACGTTTACACGTCACAGTTACTTGGCGAATAACGTGAAGATAAGGAGTGTCCATTATTTGAGTAATCCGTCAATTGCGCGAATTTGTGGTGTGTGCAGCCTAAAAAGATCTTAATACTCCCAGCGTGACTGCCAGGAGGAATGATTAGCGGAATCCTAGGTTTCTAATTATTATTCGACGTAACCTGTTCTAACGATAGCTTACGACGAACTACCTCCGCGATATATGACGGCATGGGGGCAGCTTCAGTAACTTGAAGTCGGCGTCGTCACCTGCATTTCACTGTCCCGTCATGTTCCAATATTGCCCGGTGCTCTGTCCTCACTGAAGTTTACCGGTTTCATTAATCAGAGGCGCGAGGCAAAACGCACCAATGTTAGTGTTACTTAGCGTCTAACGACCGATGCACCAACTCAGTACACTCTATTTTTGTGCGCGCTTCAGGTGAGAGTTGTGTCGTCGCTATCTTTCAGAGGATATTCGTGGTGCGAGACACGCCGGGCTATGTGTCAGTGACGTCGTTCCGCGGGCTCCCCGAGATGGCGCTCGAGGAACTGCAGGAAGAGGACACGAGGAAGGCACTGTGCGCCATCGCCTACACTTCGGGCACCACGGGAGAGGCCAAGGGAGTGATGTTGTCGCAGTACAGCTTTGTCTGTGCCATCGAAAACATCAGGTGTGCTCTTATTGAATTAGTGAAAATGTGGATGGACGGTAGTTTAATGGGCATTATTGTGGGACATGCGATCAAAAGCTTTGGAAAAGTCTAAAAATTTGGAATGAACCTGCAGATTGTCGTCCAGGTACTGTGGTAAGTATTGAGTGAAATTGGCTAGTTTGATTTCGCAAAACAGTGATTTCTTAAAATCATGCTGTAGGGCGCATAAAAAAGCTTATTGACTCTAGAGGGGTCATTATGTTGGATGCAATAATATACTCTAGAAGTTTAGACGGAATGCTGGCTAAAGATATTGGTCGATAGTTCGTGGTCAAGTCGCGCTTACGTAACTTAAATGTAGGAAAACTTTTAGCATTTTCCATTCCTCAGGAACGTTTCCAGATTCTAAAGATTCAGTAAAAAGAATTTGCTATATTTGGATGGATACGGAGACTATATCTTTAATCAATGTTCGGGTTATCACCTCCAGACGAAGAGGATTATTTAAAGAGAGTTAGACACGCATTCGTAGGTAATCTGGATTCCTGGCATGACAATGACATAAGTACTTGGCAGTGGTTCTGTAATAGCGTCAACAGCTGCTGTAAAGACTATTCAAAAGAAGTCATTAAGGGCTGTGGTGCAGTTTTCAAAACTGACAAGGCTACCATTTTGAATAATGACTTGTAGCTGGCCAGTACGAGATTTAGCAAGAGAAATGCGAGTTTATTGGAATTCGATCGAAGTATCGGAAGGAAGTCAGAGGAAATAAACTTATATTTAGCGGCCGTTAATTCCTTTACGTAATGCTCAGCGCAAAGTTGATAGCGTTCCCATGTATTGGCCTGCTGCTTTTATTCGTCGTTCCAAAAAGGCGCTCTTTTCCGGTTTAGAAATCTCTTTAGGCCTCTTTTCAACCAAAGATTGTTAGAATCTGTTTCAGCAAGAGTGGTAGGAACGTGTTTATTAGTGGCACAAGCATCGAATGACACTATTGTTTCTTGAGCACTTCCAGTTCAGCTCCTGAGACGACCGGGGATGAAATTCAAAATAAATCAGAAGAAGCACAAAAAAATTGTACATTACAAAATTCATGGGTTTCATTATAGATATGATATTAGAGCATAGGTTTAGTTACAAGTTACTGAAGTGTCTGGAGTAATAGAATTAGAAATCCCTGAATACCGCACACCAAGGCACAAAATCGTAGACTTTAGAGACCCGCCACGTGAGCAAGACTTCGGCGGAAATTTTTGGAAACCCAGAAGTAGAAAGCGGAAGTAATGACGTCACTAATGACGTCACACACAAGAAGGCATGATATTCAGCCGTAATGCAGTGATTTGGGCTTGTTGGTATGACATCGTGAGGCTTATAGCGCGTGAAAAGACAAGGACGAAAGGAAGACGCGGCACACAGGCGCTAACTTGCAACAATCTTTATTTCGACCAAAGGACCCACGCATATATACTACTTTTCCGCATACATCATCATACATGCGCTGTTTAGATTCATTCATGAATATCGATTATTATTATTATTATTATTATTATTATTATTATTATTATTATTATTATTATTATTATTATTATTATTATTATTATTATTATTATTATTATTATTATTGTTGTTGTTGTTGTTGTTGTTGTTGTTGTTGTTGTAAATTATACAAACACCACAAAGAGAAAGAAAAGCGGTCTAGCAATTGTCTCCTGAAATGGACACTGCGCCCTCTCGCACGAAGAGGAGAGAAAAAAGAGAAAAAGAAGAAGATAAAAGAAAGGGAAAAAAGAGTTAGAGGAAGGCTCATATCAAGTTCAAGGACGACCTTTGGAAGCAGATATCGTTAAGCACAGTTCGATGAACATTAAATTTTCAGAATTTTTTCCGCACCACATCTCGACAACTGTTGAATGTTGGACATTCTAACAGCAAGTGCTAAAGCGTTTCTCTTTAGTGTCCACAAGCCAGGCACGTAGGGCTCGGCGTACGTCCTTGTCTGTGAAGGCGATGTGCAACATTAACACACCTAGTGAGCAAGTTATTCAATAGGGCCAGACATCGGTGTAGGGAACGACCCCTTGATGACATGTTCATCCGGGTGTGAGCGCTGTAGGTGATGACGTATAAGCAGTCTAGCGTCGTCGAGTTTCCATAAAGTATAATGAGTGCAGTCAAGGTATTCTGCTGACGCCTCGAGAGCAGTAGCTTCCTGCTTTTCTGAAATACTAATATGTGATAGTATCCACTGGCGCATCACTGTTTTTGCCTCAGGTAGGTAACACGTACCAGCTAATATGGAGAAAATTAAGATCGCCGCGAAGAAACATGGGCTTCTCGTAATACTTTTCTTCGATGCTATTTAGAGCATCCTAAAGGCACGCGCAAAAGAACGGTTGGTTATCGATTGGCCTGTAACATACATCGAAGTCTGATTTCTCGGAGTGGCTGTAAACACAAACCCACGTTATCACTAGGTTTCTGTCATGACAAACTAGTGATGTTGCTAACTCGTTTTGAACGGCTACACGAGCACCATTTCTTCTGTTAAATGCGATCGGCATGATATAGCGCGAAACTTGGGTTTCGGGGAAAAATTTCGGAATATTCAATGCGTCTTCCGGTGGCCAGGTTTCTGTAATGAGCAGGATGTCGGAGTTAGTGTCAGCTATAGAGCTGTGTAGGTGATCGCGCTTGGGCAAAGTACTGCGGTTGTTTGCAAAGATAATGTTGAGGGACAGTGATGAATACCGTGGCTTATATGTCGAAGTCACAGTGTTGTTATTTCCAATGCATTATCATTTGCGACTGGCGCCTACGGCCAGGCAGCTCAGTGCTTCTAAGGAGCGGTGTTTTCGGATGCTTCGAAAAATTTCTTCGCGCTATCGGAGGTTGCTTCAAAAATAAATGTAGAAAAGAAGAATAAAAACCCTCGCCAACGTAAAGCTTATCGGGGGTGAGTTTGAAAACATTTTTGAGGCTTGATAAGTTGTAATAACTTATCGCTTAGCACGTTAGCACGTTGCACATAGCGCGCATAGCACGTTGCAGTTTCGAAATCTTCTCTAATTAGCACACCAAGCTGGCCGAGTTGGTGACAACATATTCCTAGGAGGGGCCAGAGCAACCTTCTTTTTCGTCCACTTCCTCTTGTCCTTCGTCCGGGTTACGCTGCCGACCCCTAGGAATATCTTTAATTACGTGGCGTGTCTCAATTTTGGGGCGCATGCTATCTTTTGTTTTGAAATGACTTAATTTGACAATGACAGACTGTTTCTTTTCTGAAGGGAATTTTCTGACACGGTGGCCGCGTTCAGTATTGTTCGTATCAAGCTACATTCCAAGATCATCTAAGAATAAGCAAATCGGCCAGTCAGGCGTAATGAATTAAAAATTATGGGGTTTTACGTGCCAAAACCACTTCCTGGTTATGAGGCACGCCGTAATGGAGGACTCTGGAAATTTCGACTACCTGGGGTTCTTTAACGTGCACCTAAATCTAAGCACACGGGAATTTTCGAATTTCGCCCCTATCGAAACACAGCAGCCGTGGCCGCGATTCAATCCCGCAACCTCGTGCTCAGCAACCCAACACCATAGCCACTGAGCAACCACGGCGGGTACGCGTAATGAATCATTGCTTTCTTTCTTTTGTTTAAGTGTCATGTTTTTTTATGGTCACCCATGTGAACATACTTTACTTATTTATTTCAGGGCGATGAAGTCTTCCGGCGGTAAAAGCATACTGATCGTATTGTGGAACATGTACTTAGTATGTGCAATTCGTGCCTTCATGAGCGCACTGTGCGCGGGGTCGACGTCAGTGATCATGAATCCAAAGCTTGGGAGTGCGAAGATTATGGAGACAGTCAAGAAGCATAAGGTAAGCCATGTTCTAATAGGTGAGAATGAACGAATTTCTGCAATGGGTGTTCCTACACAAGTTCAGAGCAGACACTTCTTCAAGTAGCTTTTCTTTTTATATCCAGAAGCGCCGATTTGATATACTTAGGTAATTTATTCAAAGCTGACACTGCAGCGACGAACGTTGTTTGTTTATCTTAATTGGTAAACATGTCGCACAGCGGTATATTAGTTTATTTATCAAGTCCCGTGAAATTTTTATTATTGATCTGGAGTGAGGCTAAACTGACAGAAAAAAATAACTTCTAAGGTTGTAGTTTAAACTGGTTTTCAGTTTAAATTCGCTCATGTGAAAAATGGGGATAATTACATGATAAGTGTATACAGAAGGAGGTTCCGTATTTAGAAACAGAAATGGGACCTCCGGTAGGCATCCCTATTTTCGTCATGAATAAAATAATCCTGAAATTGGTACGTTGTTGTTTGAAAACTCTGCTGGCATACCTTTTTTTGACAGAATGATATGGCGGATTATTGTCAATCAAAGGGAGGGTCGAACTTGGGTGCGTCAAACTTCCGGCTTTTAACTTTCACGCCAACTTGCACCAACGGGATGGAATAATTTCGAGTTCGTGGGCATACTTCTTTATGTTGGGAAATATACCAAAGGTTTCTATATTAGTCCTTTGCCTACATTTAAATGAAATGCAATACTACTTTCGTTACGAATAACGAATTATTTACGAGCAGACGCAGTCGAAATCCATCACGTCAAGGGTAGCTGCAAGGTCAGTCGTCTACTCCATCTCTCATTTTTTTGGACAAGTGCCATGGGGCTTTGGAATTGTTTCTCTAATAAACCCTTATATATAGCTTTCATTGCTTACGAGAAAGCGTTTGATTCAGTCGAAGCTTTAGCAGTCATGGAAACCTTACGGAATCAGGGTGTAGACGAGCCGTATGTAAAATATACTGAAAGATATCTATAGCGGCTCCACAGCAACAGTAGTCCGCTGTAAAGGAAGCAAAAAAATCCCAATAAAGAAAGGCGTCAGGCAGGGAGATGCGATCACTCCAATGCTATTCACAGCGTGTTTACAGGAGGTATTGAGAGACTTGGATTGGGAAGAATTGGGGATAAGAGTTAATGGAGAATACCTTAGTAACTTGCTATTCGCTGATGATATTGCCTTGCTTAGTAACTCAGGAGACCAATTGCAATGTATGCTCGCTGACCTGGAGAGGCAAAGCAGAAGGGTGGATCTAAGAATTAATCTGCAGAAAACTAAATTAATCTTTAACAGTCTCGGAAGAGAACAGCAGTTTACGATAGGTAGCGAGGCACTGCTAGTAGTAAGGGAATACATTTACTTAGGGCAGGTAGTGACCGCGGATCCGGATCATGAGACTGAAATGATCAGAAGAATAAGAATGGACTGGGGTGCGTTTGGCAGGCATTCTCAGATCATGAACAGCATGTTGCCATTATTCCTCAAGAGAAAAGTGTGTCTTACCAGCTGTGTCTTAGCAGTACTCACGTACGGGGCAGAAACCTGGAGGCTTACGAAAAGGGTTCTACTTAAATTGAGGACAACGCAACGAGCTATGGAAAGAAGAATGATGGATGTAACCTTAAGGGATCAGAAAAAAGCAGATTGGGTGAGGGAAAAAACGCGAGTTAATGACATCTTAGTTGAAATCAAGAAAAAGAAATGGGTCATGGGCAGGACATGTAATGAGAAGGGAAGATAACCGATGGTCATTAAGGGTTACGGACTGGATTACAAGGGATGGGAAGTGTAGCAGGGGGTGGCAGAAAGTTAGGTGGGCGGATGAGATTAAGAAGTTTGCAGGGACAACATGGCCACAATTATACCCCTGTCAAGCGGGCAAGTTAAGTGCACTTACGGCGAGTGCACTCAGTTTTTAAGTGCACTTTCCCAAATCTTAACGTCGCAGCGGAGTGTACTCTCAGATGAGTGCACTCAAGTCGGAGTACGTTCACGGAACGCACTTTGCTGGCCGAGTACGTAGCCTCGCCGCCAACGCTTTCAACGACGCAAAATGTAATGCATAGAAAAAGGACACAGAAGTTCATTTCAGTTAGTGAACAGCTTTTAACAATATAATTTGTGTTTAGCGAAAAGCGAAATAGCACAATAAAGAAACGAATTTATCATGTACGCAACTAACGGCGCCAGAATGATGCGGCACTGCGGCGCCGCCAGGTTCATTCAGTTCGTGTTTATTTTGGTGTGAAAGCGTGCTGGGGGGTGGGGGGGGGACCATGCCGGTCGTGCTTTGAGCCGTGTGCGTGGCATTTTGCAGTGTAGCTAAATATCGAACTCGCCGTCTTTGCTCATATATAACTGCTCATATTCTGTTCTAGCAGGATCAACTGCCGCCTCGCCGCACGCCGCCATGTTGTGTTGGATTTGCTAGGCATTCGTCTTGGCCAGCATTGACTTGCAACAGATTTATAATAAAAACGTCTTCGTTTTTTGTTGAGACAAATAGATGAAGTTTGTTTTTATATATAATTCTACTTAAAACAATCGCTTTTTAGCAGCTTTCTCTTGTTAATTTACACCTTTAAAAACGCGCTCTTAGTCTGTCGCCATTTTTTTTTTTTTTTTACTGGGAGTGCACTCTGTTTTCCCGTTAAGAAGCGCGTTGCCTAAAGTGTGACTCAAGGTCCCGAAGTGCACTCCCAGTAAGTGCACTTAACTTGCCCGCTTGACAGGGGTATTAGTACATGACCGGGGTAGCTGGAGAAGTATGGGAGAGGTCTTTGCCCTGCAGTGGGCGTAACCATGCTGATGATGATGATGCCTTTGGAAGATCGGACCAGCTCGATTCCTGGTAGACCTTAACGCCGGAAGTCATGGACTCCGAGAGCGAGTACACCGTGGGCCACCGTATAAAGAATGTGATGCGCCGAATGTCGAGTGAGCTGACTTCATCGAATCAGAGTCTGCCGCAACCCTTCATGATTTCTTACGTGCTGCTCTCTTTCTGACACAACATGAACCCTTTAAGCAACTAATTTCTAGAGGAATGTTTCGAAAGTGTGGCCTCTGGACAAATCAACGAAATCCGGATCAGTGCTCAGAAGAACATCCTGGTGGCAGATGCAAAAATGTTAGCAATACTGGATAAGTTAAAAACCAATTAGGCACAACTCCTGTCAATTTCCGTATTACTTACCGGAAGGAGCCAATGACTGGTGTGATTTCCGATACGCACCTTGAAATCAGGCCATGCATACCTCAGGAGCCTTATAAGTTCATAGGTGCGCATTCTTGAGATTCACCGCTTTGGGAACTCCCGGTGCATCAAGTTAGTATTTGCTTCTTCGATATTACCATCATATGTCAAAGTGGCGTACGTGATACAGCGTGCCCGATCATTCGTTCCAAGGCCTTTTGAGTGCCGAAAATGTCTCAAGGTAGGGCACGTGAGCGCTGTGTGTTTAACTGACGAAGAAAAAGATGACGACGACGACGACGACGACGACGACGATGATGATGATGATGATGATGATGATGATGATGATGATGTTTATGATTAGGGTTTTGTGACTCGAGGAGTGTACAAGTGAAGTGACTTTCCAGCGTTGTGGTGGAAAACATGACACGGCTGACTGTGATGCGTCTTCTTTCGAATATGATGGCCACAACGGCCATGACTCCTAGCGGTTGTGGTTCTCTATGGCAAGAAGACAAGAATGATAGGGTCAATAAAGTCCGTTACACTACAGGAAAACAATGAGATGGGTATAATGAGGACGAAAGCATTAAAAAAAAGCTGAGCCATATATGCTAGAACTGAGGCGCGTGATCCTCTGCGTTCTCCGGACTCCGGCCGCTAGAAGCGTCGTGTAAACGCTCGTCGTGCTGGAGCCGCTTATCATAACTCTTCACATAATGTAAAGCTTTTTCTTGGTGGCTGTGCTGCTCAAGCAGGAGAAGCTCACGAACCAGCCTCTTCTTTGCGCCTTTTTCTAAAGTTTCATGTGAACTATATCGACCGCGCTGCCAAGGTCTGGAACCCGGTGGTGGCTTGATGGGTGACATTTCTGAATGTTTATCAACAAAATTCTGAACATGCCTTCACGTTGTGTGTCCCTCTTCTATGTCATCATCATCCCTCATCACATCTTTACGCCCTCGTTCCCCCTCGCCTGCGCAGAATTGCAGGCTGGAGCGCTCAACTCAGGCCGACCTCTCTGCCTTCTTTCAAATAATTCTCTCCCTCTCTCTGTCTTTTGCTTTCCCTACTGGCTTCATAGCCTCCGCTCACGATAAGGCATTTTGGTATTCTAGAAGCTTTACAAATCTAGCTTAATTTAATATTGCTCTGCAGCGTTTTTGCAAACTACTGATATTCATGACGATCTCGCGCAGGTGACGACGTTGTGCGTGTCCGCCACGCACTTACAGCTGGTGCTGCGCGAAGCGCTGAACGCGGGCGAGACGCTGAAGAGTGTCAATTACGTCTGCAGCATCGGCGGCACGATGCCCGATTCAGCGGTGGAGAGTATGCGACGCGTGTTCGACCTGCGCAATCTTGGCCACGCTTACGGGCTCACCGAGGCCGCAGGCGTGGTGACAGTGCCGCCCTCCCGTGACACGACTGTCTCCTTCCTCGGCTACCCACAAGCCGGCGTGCTCATCAAGGTGAGGCTTACCCGTTGCCGAGACGATCCTAAGGCGCAGGCTACGGTGATATTGCCGTAAAGTTACGCATACACTGAAATGCACTAAGCACGAAGTCGAGAAACTTGCATGAGCTAATAAGCAAAACAGGAAAAACAGGATCTACGGTTATACTGCTTGACAATATCTTCCATCTTACTGCGAAGATGTACACGGATAGTTTCCAGCGGAATGATGTCCGTAGAATAAAAACCGTGGGCCCATCCCGAAGATAGTGCGATAGTGGGCCGACTCGCGGCGGAGGTGAAGCAGGCTTCAAGCACTCTGCCAACTTGCAAAAATAAGTTTAATATCTTGGGTCGAAATACAACCCGTATGAGATACTAAGCTGATAAGAAGAGATAGTACACTTTGACCCGCGTCGGCCATTTCTACGTTCGCACCACTCTCTCTTTGCCGGTGTTCCAAGCGCTTGCGTATCTCCTTTCCTTCCGCTCTCCCGTGGTGGGGGTCCCGCCAAACGTCACGCGCGTCTGGTTTCCTCCGGCTCCTCGGAGTGGCGGTCCTGTTGTTCACGCGAATGTATATAAAAATCACGGTAACTGAGTCCGTACCTATGTTCAAAATTCTGCGTCACATCTGTGTCGTATGCTAAACAGCCTTGCTGGTCATACACCTTCACAGAGTGGAATGGCTCATGGTTTTTCAAGCTCTGAGTTAATGTTCTTATGGTGAAGCAGGAGACGAATGATTTAATATCGAAATCTGTTTCTTTATGCATGCTTCCATGCAAAATTTCGCCAAGCAGGGAGCGTAGTTGTAGAGAATTTTTTCAACTGGTATGTATGAATGCAGTACACGGTGAAAGAAAAATTGACAGAAAACGCAGGTATAGAATACATGTCACATGTATATGCAAGTCGCATGCTGCATAAGCTTTCATAGCATACGAGAAAAGCCACAGAGAAACTTCAAAATTCAGAGAAAAATAAAGGATAGAACATTTCGCAGACGCATTTCTGCACTGCCTACCTACAAGTTACTGCGCAATTACTCATGGTTGCTCACAGTCAATTAAGTGGAAAAATTCACACCTTCAGGTTAGACGTCCTTTCATTCAGTATAGCTTTCTCACGCCCATGTCTTCATAGCAATGAAGTCACTGTAGGTCATCAAAGAGTTTCCAGTCTCCTCAGGAATTTCTTTGCTATAGGAGCGTAAGAGCCTGCGACTATTTTCGGATTCAGTTTCGGCTTTCGAATGGGCTGTAGTTATATTTTTCAAATAACGAACAAAATAGTGCACATCCCCTCTTCCTCAATTTGAAATAATAGGGAGCGGCCTCTGCAATTCGATGCTTGCGGCATCACTTAATTGTCTTGCGCCACCAGGTTGTTTCAGTTTCTGATGAGCATTGCTTGTGGCATAACTGGCTTTATTTTTTTCGCGATGTATACCTGCATTCTCTTGCTTTAGCTTTTTGTAGCGTCAATTTTTTTATGATACTTCTACGACAGGCACTGGGGTGGTGTTTTCGCAAGGGGCGTCGTAGCCATATGAAATAATAATAGTTTTTCATGCCTTGTGTTGGCACATGTTTGAGGACTAGGAACTGTACTGTTCGCTTTCCTTTCCCTACAGGTTGTCGATGTCGACACGAGGGAGCCTCTCCCAACTGGAAAATCTGGTGAAATTTGTGTCAGAATTCCCAGTGTCATGATGGGCTACTTGAACAAACCGGAAGCAACGAAGCAGGTCCTCGACTCTGAAGGATGGCTTTCGACCGGTAAGTGACTTTTCTATTGATGTCACAAATTTGATACTTCAAGAAAAGCTATCGGTTCTGAAACCGTTCATCAGCGCACCAGTAGCAAGAAAGAAAATAATAAAAATGATGTGGTTAATACAATACTTCTTGCAGCTCACGAAGATTTGTTTTATGTACAAGGTTTACGACGGTTCACTTGCGCCGGTAAGCCAGGAGTCACCGACAGCCAGCGTCTTGGCCAGACGCCACTTTGTGACTGACAATATTCTGCGCTGAACAGTGACGCTGAATAGTGATACACCGTTCAGCGCCACTGAACTGTTTCTCTCTCTCTTCAATTTGTTTCCCACCTTTCTTCTAATAAATTTCCTTTGTCATCCCTTTCTGGAACCTAGTTCACATTGCTGGCGTTAGACGTGATGCAAAAGAAGCTTAGCACAGTTTTTTTTTTTTTATTGCGATAAGGCTTGCCCTTAAGGCATAATTCTTGGACTGTATATGTGTATTATATGTGTGCTGTGAGGCCTGTGTTGTGTATGAATTGGAGCATTGTTTTGTGGAATCTGTTGTCATGTATCCAGCGGTCATAGCTGGTTGTCACACTGTAGCGGAGGCCGGCTTCCAGTAGGAGACGCGAGCGTTCCGATTGTAAACCCGTACATGTCCATATTAGGTGGTATGCATCTGATTCCACCACAGGAACGGAGCAGTATGGACACGTAGCACCCAGTGGTAAATGCGACCAGTTCCACCTTGAGACAACAGCCGGTGTAAGGGCCACCCCGGCCCGAAGCCTCCTAAGCACAACTTCCTCCGCCCTAGTAAGGTGAAGGGGGAGGGAGCAGACACACGGTGGGATAAGAGCGCGTGTGTCCTGCCGGAGAACATTTTTACGGGCTCGCAGCGAGTTACGGGGTTGGGGTGGGAGGGGAATAGGTGGAGGATCAGGATTAGGAGGGCAGTGTGCCTGCTGGTCAGCAGCAATGTTGTGAGGGTTCGCTGAATGGCCTTGAATCCAGTGTACCTTGACGCAAGTAGATGTCTTACTATTCATAGTGTGTATTGTCTCGCAGATTTCCATCGCCTTATCAACCTTCTTGAGTTCCTGGATAGCCGCTAAAGAATCGGTGAAGATATCTAGTTGCTTGATGGTAGGCAGCTTAGATGTCGCATCTTGCACAGCGTCGTGGATGGCTTGAAGTTCCATTACTAGAGCGCTGGCTTCTGTAGATAAATAGCGCTGGTGGCCGCTGATGAAATTATGCGTAGTACTCAGGAATGATGTCCTTCCGCCGTCTGGGAGAATGGCAGCCACAGTTGTGCATTTCTATGTTGCATCGCTTAAGTAGCGTATCACTGTATATATAGAGCCCTCGAATTAATAAGTCCCAAGAACATTCTTCTTTCGCAAGGCATATTTGCTACGTGAATAAAACGTCGAAAAGTTAGGGGTTTATTTGAAGGCGCAGACGAAGATACATTATTGAATTTCAGGCCAATATCGATAATGTCTGTATTTTTTAAGGGCAGAGAAAAAATAATCAATGAGAGAACGAATACATTTTGCGGAAAGTGCAACGTAATATCTAAATCACAATTTGATCTCAAGAAGGGCTTGTCGACTGAGTCGGTGCTTTTAACACAGAAGGAAATAATTCTACAGGTTATAGAAGACAGGTTACTAATTCTTCAGGCTTTCGTAGGCTTCTCTAAGACGTTTGGTCGCATCGACCACGCTACACTATTAAAAAAACTGGATCATTATATTTCAGGAGTGTTTTCCTCGACTTAATTGACACGTACCTCAAATCTCGATGCCAGAAAATTGTCAAAAATAACGAAACGTCTGACATCTCGTCAGCAACGTTTGGCGTACCACAAGGAATCATCGTTGGACCTTTGTTATTTATTATTTACATCAATGACATTGTAACAATATATGAATAGACTAACTTTATCATGTATGCAGATGACGCTACCTTGAAGATTGCATATCATGATAGCAAAAGACAGATAGATAATGCTAACCATGTTCTAGCCAAGTTAAACGAGTGGAGTACCGCAAATTTCCTTATCATAAACAACACTAAAACAAAGGCCGTACTTTCCCGGCCGGAAAGTCAGTTGGTAGACATTGAAGGGCATTTTAAAATTAATGCACTGTCAGTGACATTGTGAAGTCAGTAAAAAGCATCGGTGTTCTTTTTGAGGATTACTTGAGACGGACAGAACATGTAGATACGGTTGTTAAAAAATTCCCGCGTGCGTTGTTGCAGTGCTTAAGAAACTAGGTTTCTTTTTACACCGACAAAGGTAAACTGAAAATTTACCATTCTCTTTTTCTGTCGCATTTTCTAGCCTGGGTAAATGCAACAGAAACCAATATCAGGAAACTATGTCTGTTACAAAGTAAAAAAATAAGCAGTTCGTGCTTATTTCCGATCATGCTTACGATGCTCTTTTCCATAGCCTTGGTGTCCCCGCCATTCACACCCTATACACCGACACGCTAGTTAAGCGATACAACATAGAAATGAAAAACTGTATTAAATTTCTTCAGCAGCTGTCAAAGCTAACACTAAACTATCATAAATATGATACAATACACTCTGAAAGATGGCATGTTCCGCATACACGAACTAACTATGGACACCAGCTGTTATGTGCTACCAACGGTTCTGAACTCATTTAAACAGTAATGTTTTTTTTATTTCTTATGTCATTTTTTATGTGGCATTCTTTGCACATTTAAATTTATGCTCAATTTGCTCATCTTGTGTAGGTCTGCGGTGTTACTGTAATCTGACTTGAAGCAAGAGATCTCGTTTTGTGTACTACAGTTTGTTTTTTTCATGCTGCACAGCTGTTAAGAATTTTCGCTTTTGTATTCATCGTCTCTGGGCCTATCGATAGTTCTTTCTTTTGCATATTTGAGTAGCACTGCCAAATTGTTTTAAGTTGTTGTAGGTGTGTCTTTTATGCGAATATGCACATCTGTTGCAGAGAGCACAGGCCCGGCGAAGTTTATATTTTTTGGGCTTTTTGTCCGTGCCCCTGACATCGTGAATACAACGTCGAGGAAATTGTTGATTGATTGATTGATTGATTGATTGATTGATTTATGATCGTGCAGGTGACTGCGGCTACTACGACGAGGAGGGCTGCGTGTACTACGTCGACCGGCTTAAGGACATGATCAAGTTCCGCGGCACTCACGTGCCATCTGTTGAGCTGGAGCAGCTGATCGGCTCGATGGCCGAAGTGAGGGAGGTGGCTGTGGTGGGAACGCCCTCTTTTGAGTACCAGGATGCCACGACAGCTTTCGTCGTGCCCGAGCCACCCGCCACCGGCAGCATTGATCTCGCCCTAAAGATCAAAGACCACGTGGCTGGTGAGTCTCAATGTTGGTGGCGTGCCACAATGCCACAGATGATTTTAAGCATGGCCTTTGTGGCCGTCGGTGCCTCTCTGACTCCGTGCCTAAACAGTTTCGTGCTAAGATTACCAGACGAAAATAATGCGCTACAATTCTTTTACCACCGTGGGGATCAGTTGGCAGTATATATTAATTTCTACTACGATTCGGCACCACTTTGTGAAGAAAGCGCGTTGCTGCTTCTTTCTTAATTGCTGTTTGAAGATTATCTGTGTTGTCCGATTGCCTCGTAATGTGCGTGGATTTAACGCGGAGTAAAATGTGGTACTAGTGTCTTCGGAACCGCGACTTCGTCCTTGAAGGTCTAAACTTGATTTTGAAAAAAGTCACCAAATTGATAGTTTTTGAATAGGCAGCATGGCTCAAAATCTCGTGAGAGCTCTGCGGGGAGTGAGGTGACCCAAATAGCTAGTTTTAGAAACGGCACACTCAAGCGGCTTAGTGCTCCTTAAAACCCGAAATTACCTTTTCAACTCCATAATAGGGCGAGTTATAAATAGGGCACGCAAAGTTATCAAACTTTATTGGGTGTGCGTACTAATGAACGCAAGGAGAGTACGAGATAACCTGCGTTTGCGTTACGTGTGCTCTCACGTACATTAAAAGCAGTTCGGTTATGCTATTTCTAAAGCCTTCCAAGACCCACGCACATTGTTGTGCTCTTCGCACGCGTGTAACGAGTGCCTCGCACTGAGCTCCACGTGTGTAAATGATACTTCGTGACTATGCAACGACTGCAATCGCGGCGTGCAAGCTCTCTGATTTATGGCATTTGTGACGCCGCCTTTTATGACGTCCCATAGATAAATGCGGCGTTTCCTGCAGAAAAGTAATAAATAGGGGCATGTTTTGTAAGAACTCTGGGGGTCGCTGGCCTGACACATGTCCAAGAGGAGCTTTTAAAAAGTACGCATCGACCTGAAAGCAGAGCACGAAGTTAAGGCGGTAATTCTCGCGTGCTCTGAGAGCTTCGTGCTGCTTTCAGTAAATGTGTATACAGTTTGCTCCCTGTGGGACCACTAGGTTTGTTCGAATTATCCGAAAGGTCAAATTAACAGACGGTGCATGAGGGGCGCTGGTGGGGTCGAATCAACCGAAGCGGCGTGCTTTCGCATTCGAAGTTGAAGCCTGATATCTGTACCGACAGAACCAGGGTTAGTCATAATATTTTGATATTTAGCACAAAATAAAACTGGCAAAAAATGCACTGACGATTACGATACTTCCTAATGCGAAATTTGAGCGCAACTGTCTACGTGTTTTCATTTCGCGTTTCAATATTTTGCATAATGATTATATAGTTACGCGGTTTATATTACGAAGAGAACGCTGTGAGTAGCGTAACTGGTGCGGAGAATCTGTCTCGTGCAGCACATTGCAAATGAAGCGAAGTGTTTCGTTAATCCCAATTAGCGAAGTTCCTCGCTAATCAGGAGATTGCGAGAGGCAGCGCATGAGTGACGCGTGAGCTTAATTTACAGCAGCCGCCACAGACAGACCTCCGCTCATGCAGCGCTTTGTTTCCATACAGACGACACAGACGACGCGCGCTACTCTGGTGCCATATTGTAGCCGCGCAGCCCGTGCTGCGCGGCACTACGCTTTGCTTCTAGCACTTTTGTTCCACCAACGACGAGAGCGGCCCTTCGCCCCGGGGAAATCGTTCACCATTGTGAGCAGCGACAGCACCCAAGAGGGCGTTACATAGATCCTTACATGTAGCTGCTCGCCATCGCCCCTTGCAGGAGCAGTGATCCCCGTCACGAACGCTGGTGCCGCGGACTGACCTCAGCATCTGACGCCGCGGGCGAGCGTAGGCCTGCCCACCTCAGGCCACCCACTTTCTCCCATCCCTCCCCCCCCCCTCCTGGAAGCGCAGATGAGATGCCCACGCGGCTGCGGATGCCGTGGCCGCCGGCAACCCAGCGAATGCGCAGGCCGTCTCCCCTCCGCTCCTCCCCCGCTTTCCGTCTCATGCTTTCCCTAAAGCCTCGTCCTCCACTTTCCTCCTCGCGCTCTGTTCTTTCATCTGCTGCTGCGCGCTGCGTTCGCTTTCATCTTTCGCAGTGTTCGTCCGCTCGGTTACGGGGTATGACGCCGAGGCACACCGACCCTCAACGCAGGAATGGGCGCCTAAGAGCTACGCTAAAAAAAAAAAAAAAAATGAAGAACGCAGAACGGACAGGCACAAGCCCTTAGCTCGATAGCATCGCGCTTCTGCCTGTTGTTGTTCTGTGTTTTGTCGTTTGTTTTTTTCTGCTCTAAAGATACAAGTGTTGTGGGTTGCCGACTAGCCTCAATCAACGTTTCGCTAAGTTTATAGGCAAATACAGTAGATGGGCTGTGTTGTTTCACAGCACATTGGCTGGAGGTTGCTCGAATGGAGATATAAACATTTCTCATGTTGCTTTCATCTTACATTTCCCTATGACGCTCAGGTTGTTTTGCGTATCTTAGAAAACGAAATGTTGCTAGCTCATTTATGCTAGTTAAACCTAAATTGGGGAGTTTAACGTCGCCAGAGCACCGCACGCGTAATGCGAAACATGTGGGTTTGGTTCCCACGAGCGAGAAGTTATCGTCCACTTTCATTTAACCTATTTTTGTGCATTTCAAATAAACATAAGTGGTAACTTTTCCTGTGCTTTCTCTTGCTTCATTCTCTGTCTAACTTTGTGTAACAAAATATCAAATCTCGCACCCAAACTGCACAGTGGGTTCCGAGTTACGCCATATTGGAGGGCTGTGAATGACTTTCAACCAGCAGGTGTTCTTTAAAGGGCACCAATGCACGGTACAGGAGTGTTTTTGCATTTGTTTTTGCATTCCGCCCCCATCGGAATGCCGCCGTTGCCATCGGGAATCGAACCAATGACCTCGTGCTGAGCAGCTTGACGCCATAGACATTGAACGACCTCGGCGGGTGCTTTTGTTAGTGCTGAGATTTCTCCTTCAAAGAAAATGCACTATAGAGTGCATGAAAACGAAGCAGCGCTAAATGAAACTACGCCAGGGTGAAGTTGTTTATTTGCTACGGTTTTCTTTTGCGTTTTCAGCGATAACCCCGATCCACATGCACTTGTACGGAGGCGTCGTCTTCACCGACAGCCTTCCACGAAACTATATGGGAAAAGTTCTGAAGAGAGAGCTCAGGAAAATCGCCGCTGACAAAGATACAGTCAAGTTGTGAAACGTATACGACATCGTCACGGCACGGACTGGGTCTGTTTCATCGTCGATTCGTGGTGAACTTGATGTCGATGTTCAATAAACTAGCGTGCAGCGCTATAAGCATCGGATCTGTGACAACCAGAATGGAACATGTTTTGGACTGGTTGTCGTAGCGCTCGGCAGTGTCTCTTTGCGAAGTGAACGCCATGCGTGGCTTGAATTTTTCGCAAAGTCGCATTTTCTCTTTAGCAGTTCTTTTACCGCTTTCGTTGTCCTGGCTCTTTTTAGGTATGATCTTACGCGTTACAACATAGATGGCCGGTAAATTTCGTATAGACCGCATTACCTTCTTATCAACTTTCTTTTCGACTATATATAAGGTTTGTTGACGGTCTATCTAGGAAATCCTTTAACAAATCTGTTACATTTGGTCTACTTTTCGAGGTCGATACACTGGCGAACGAACTTTATTCATAAAGCCTAAGGACATTATTTGACAAAATGTGTGAAGCCAGAAGTACACATACTGTTTATAGACAGTCTCAAGTTTACGGGTGAAATGTGTATAGGCTATCGAAAAAAAAAAAACACCACTTCTGGGATTTTTGGCTAGGATCGAAACAAAATTTTCTTAGCGTTGTGTCGTGTAGGAGAACATCCTCTGGACTCATTCTAGATTTAAGCACGTGTCGTGTTTCCTTCGCAGAGTTTGTAATTCTTAGGCAGCTATTGACTGTAGGGAGTGTAGGGAGTAGCCAAGGCAGTCCTTGGCTACTCCCTACACCGCAAAGACCATGAGTCGCTCGACACATTGCTCCAGCTATATCCTCAATTTCTCAGTAGTCGCCATCACCACAGGTCGCTACACTGCGTGAGCGGATATCAGAACCAGAAGAATGAGAATCCCTGCATGCTTGACTGAATATTCCTATCCAAAATTTCCATAGAAACAAACATTTTCTTGGAACAACCGTCGTGATAGTAAAAAAAAAAAAAAGGAAACCTGCCATACATTGCTGACCGTGGCTGTTGCCGTTGCTGTCATGCCGGATAGCTGAAGGTTAGGTACAGAAAAATGGTCTTCAGTCCACGCTGTGGAGGTGGTTGGACATTGAAGGTGTAAGCGACAACTAGAACGTTTACCCATGGCGACGTGGATTGAAGTTATTCACGTTGCGATAGTCACACGAAGTTTGCCAAAATATTGCCCTAAAACGTTTCGACGGCCCGCGAGTTGGCTTGCGCCGCTACTTTGTGCTCTGACGAAGAGCGGACCCGTGAGAACAGAAATTCCCCGCGTGCTCGTATGCTTAGATTTAGTTGCACGCTAAAGAACCACAGGCGGTGAGAATTATTCCGCAGTCCTCCCAATACGAGGTGCCTCAGTCAGGCTTGAGTTTTGGCGCTTAAAGCTGCTGAATTGGGGTAATTGTTTAGTCGATATTCAAGTCAGTCAGTAGCAAAGGCATGTGTACATGCTAAGAATCCCTTTGAGGACACCCTCGCCTTCGAGGTATTCATCCCAAAAGCCTACACCGAATACATTTGGTTAACACAAGAAGCTTTTCTAAAAAAATTCTACACTTTCCGCATTTCACCACAACCTTGCCTCCGGACGGATATTTCGAAACTGCGATGCAATTCTGTATCAGTTTTAACTTCAAAATCATAAGGAATTTTTGCTGTATTGCACAATTAGCGCGTTTGTACACGAATATTTACGCTATTCATGAAATACATTACAGCTTATTTACGGAAATCTGAAAAGTGTCGATAAATGCAGATGTGTAGTGTTCACCGAGTTGTTCAGCTTGAATTTAACGCGAGGTACCGTTTAGTTGTTTCTGCTGAGTCCTGATAACGTATTTCGAAAGCAAGCCTCAAGCCATAACATGGAAATTGTAATGCTGCGCAGTTTACTTAAGAGAATGCGCTCGTCTAAAGCGTCAAATGCTTTCTGCAGATAGAGGAATACCACTGCTACTATTTGGTATTGTTTAGTTTCAAATTAATTATCTGCATCATCCCATCAGGTTTTCATGTGCACAACAGTCAGGTGATTGTTAGCTGTTTACTATATAGGCGATATCTTTCGGTAATAACAGGCACCCATTTAGCCTCAAATTGTCTGTCTGCTCTCTTGGAGCAAAAACACAGGCGACCATCTCCGTCATTCGTTTGGCCAGCTGCTAAAGTCACACATACGTCCAAACAGTTTGACGTCGAAATGAGATTTTTCAGTACAGCGAAGGTTGACAGACATCATTTGCCACCGCCTGCGTGTGCGGCTGAGGTATACGCAACCGCCGAACGTAAATGTTTCCGTCGAGCAGAGGCAAATAATCGAAAAAAAGAGAGTATTACAAATGGGGCCCACATTTGTGGTATAGAAAATTCACTTTGCTACAGCTGCATGTAGGTATCTTTATACACGCCCGCAGAATTCTCTACGTTTCAATAAAAAGCTTTCTTTGTCTCTCTGTCTCTCTTCTAGTGGGGGGGGGGGGGGAGGTGATTTTGTCGTGGTTGGCAGGACTAGTACGTGGGAAAGGGGTGATGCGTCTGCCCTCTCTTCAAGTAGAGTTCGGGCAATATGTCGTTGGCACTGCCAGAGACACTCGGTTACACCGCTCCCGAAGAACACGGTAAATTTGCAGCCGCATCGGGAGCACAGCTTCAGTGTCAGCCCTTGTCTCACCTCGCGACCGTCCTAGATGCACCGCTGCAGATTGCGCGCATGTATGCGTAACGTCCGCGCCAAGCGTTGTCCGTAGCTGAAAGGTGAGCTTTGCATGTACAACAACAGCCACAGCAGCTTGATTAAGTTGATTAAGGCTCGTTTCCGCTTAAACCATTTACAGTGATAACTATCATGTCGTCGTCATCGGCGGCCGTTGTAACACGTTTCACAGATTCTTCCGAAATTTTTTTTTGCAGCATGGAACAGCAAGAACATTGCACAGGGCTGAACGTAAGTTAGTACGGATATAGTAATGTCAAGTCCTAGTGAGGCTGAAGAACCAGCCAATGTACCCACGTCAGTATACAGCGGCTGCTGCTGAATCCCAGCAGTTCAGCAGTGTGCGTTCACGTACAATGTTACGCGTTGCAATTGAGAGGGTTGTTCACTATGCTGGCCTTTATTCAGTGCATCTAAGTTACAGCGCATCAGCAGTGTAAATGCAAGCGTCAATAAGCAGGCGAGGTCGGCCTACGTTAAACTATCGCTGAACGTCGCACTGTATGTTTGTTTACAGCATATTACTGTCCCGGAAGGTCGCTGCGTCTAAGCGTAAGCAAAGTTCTCCGGCGCGCCAGACGAATGAGTCGGAAACAACGCCTCCAAAGGGGCGTACATGTTGACGGTGCAGCACATAGCATGGATTGCGACGACCCCGCCTTCTCATCCGTTGACTTCGGACACAACGGAGACACGGAGTCAACTTTGTGTGTAGGCTTCAGGTACGCGGGAGGTTGGGGCGCGGGGGAGTGAGCGTGGATGCACCCAGAACGCGTTGTCGTAAATCTCTAAGGCTATAGAGCTGTCGTGTGGGCGTGCGCCCATATGGAGGCACCCAGACCGCGGCGTCGTAAATCTCTAAGGTCATAGAATTGGCTAGTACTCTTCTGGAAGCTCGGCTTCGTTGAGCTCGTAAGCCGCAAGCGTAAGATGTCAATTAAGCCGTTATTAATGCAGCTTATTTTCGCTCACTACTCAATGATCAATCGGCCAGCTCGCTTTTCCAACGCGTTCGCTTGTTTTTTTTATTTCTGGCCCTCTGGACTACACGAGTAAGCTGGGAAATACGTACCTTTGGTGAGCGAAAAACGTACTGTCATCTATCGTCCCTTGTGAACACATGCCATTTCGGTCAGGAGGCAGAAACAGTATGCCTTCCCGGATCTCATGCGCTGTAATTTTTTTATTATGACTTTGCGAAAGTCCGCGCTGTTGCAACCGCCTTTTTATACGACATTGGGAAACAGAAACGCCAAATGATTACAATTTTGCTGTGTGAATCAAGCGCGTCCTGCGCGATTAAGATATCGGGTGGACGCTGGTAGTCTTACAAGTGGCACCAGCCTGGCTTGATGGTGAGAAAATATTAGGAAAAGAGGAAATATGGCTGTCCTATTTTCACGAAGTTTAATTTCTTTGAAATTACCGTTTATTTTTGGTGACGTTCCGCACGTCTGTAGTTCATTGTCAGACATGGTCTACGCACGGTATTCACAGCTTTGCTTGTCAGTCCGGTACCCTTTATGCACAAATGTTTTTCTTATCTCAACGCATTGCGCATAGTACTTGTGAGAGAGACCATACAGTAAGTCGTGCAAGTCGCGCGATAATATGGTCATATATTGTTTTACAAACAGAAATAAAAGAAGTGCTGACGTTTTTAGCAGAGAGGAATAAGAGGACGAAGTAGAAGAAGAAAGGCAACTTTAGCATACGAGGTGAGTGTCGTTCGGTCCCTTCTCGCTGCTTTACTACTATTATTTTCTCCATCAGAGATGGCGTGCTCACGTCGGTGTTCTTACTTTAACTTCCGGCACTTCTCAGCATGGCGGGGGGACAAATGTTTTAAGGCACTATTATTCAAACATCTGTTAGCAGTGCTGCCACTGGGGCAGTTCTTAGCTTGGAAAGGCCTAAAGCAGGTCACTTGCGGCCTTTTCAAAGCATTTCGAACGATTCGCTTTAACTTTGTTGGCAACAGTGGGCCCAACGAAATCGCTACGCTCATGGGAAGCCTGCGGTCAGCTATATACAATCCGGATTGGGTGGGGAAGTGAAATGCTGTGAGAGGCGCTAGCGCGTGAAGCACTAAATGTCCTGGAGAGAGGAATGTATAGTATTGAACATCCTATGTTTATTACACTTGCAACGTGTGCCCTAACAAGTCTGTAGTGAACGACGCGTTGCTGTAATAAATTTGTAGTTTTCTGTCTGTAAGCCTGCTATGAGGAAATAGCGGGGTGTTGACGTTCAAGCTGCTGTAAACATTTCTCTGGTTCCTTTTCATGGTGTATGCACTGGTGCACAGTGGATAAGCAGCAAGCCTAACGTTTCTAATCTATTTCTAGCACACGCGTGCTACGTCTAGGCATGCTGTCTTCCTCGTCGGTGCTTGATTGGTCGGACTGTTCCTGGCATCTTCCACCTCATCTCTTCAGTTGGCTGATGTGGGCGTGGTCGAGTAGACCCGTTTCTTTCCGTTCATCTCGGTCACTCTGTAGGTGTCCACTGGGAGTATTTCAATCACAGTCAGTGGACCTGGGAACTTATGGGTTTTTGTTGGGGCGCCGGTGTGCTCTGGAACGCAGCGCATGACCACTATATCTCCAATACTCAGCTTGTGTGCTTTGAAGTGATGCTTGTCGAAGTACTGCTTCGACTTTTCTTGCTGGCTCACTGTTCCCTTTTGAGCCATCTCTTCAAGTTGCTCCGGACATACCCACTCGTTATTCTCCGTGTTTAGCCATCTGAGGACACCATCCTGCATCATTGGTATCCATGCAGAAGCCTGAAAGGACTAGTGCCTGTTGATGCATTGTATGCATTGTTTAGGTAGCTGTATAACTCCTCGATGTTCTGATCCCAGTCCTTGTGGGTCGAGTCCTTGATTGTAGCCATAATACACGGTACCATAGTTCGATTCACACGCTCTACCTATCCGTTAGCCCTTAGATGGTGAGCAGAGTTTGGTGTGTAAGCCACACCATTTTCCTGTCAGAAGGCTTCGAAGCCGTGAGACGTGAAACAGGAACCACGGTCTGAGATGATGCGCTCCGGTAGTCCGAGCTTGGTTATAAAACTCTGCATGCACCGTAGTACATTTCTCGCTGAGGTGTCGCGCACGGGGTAGAGACGTACAAACTTAGATTGTCCACCAACACCAGGATTCACTGGTTTTTCTTGGAACTTCTCACAAACGAACCAACATGGTCCACGTGTACAACTTGAAATGCTCCCTTCTCAGGTGGTATCGGGTGCAGAAGTCCAGGTTTCTTCCCTCCTGGAATCTTTGTGAGCAGACACTCGAAACACCTACGGATGTGCTGGTCCACGTAGCGCTTCCCCTCCCCCCCCATCCGAGGAAACCAACAAGTTTCCTTCATTTTCGTCACTGTCCGGTCTGTGCTAAAATGGCCCTTTAAGTCGTGGAACTTCACAAACAGTGTTTTACGCATGCTATTAGGCATCACGGAAAGAAGTCGCCCGTCTTCTTCCACGTAAAACAGCCTTCCATCCTTCAGTCGTAAGTTTTTTACGTTGACACTTTCTTCCTTGGTCCTTTCCTTGATTGGCTTCTCGAGAATTCATGCGAGGTTAGCCAAGTCCGCATCAGATAGCTGGATGATCACAACTTGGTCATCTAAACTCAAGGCAAGGCACACTTCGATCCTTGTCTCGACAACCTCATCGAGCGTTTCCTGCGGCGCCCTAATGGGTTCCTGACTCAAATAGTCCACGTGTGCCATTTTCTCATCTGCTCGGTGCTTCACCTCCAAGTCATACTCTTGAAGTAAGTCGAAGCACCTTGCTATCTGTGGTTTAAGAGTCTTATGCGCATTCAGATACACAATTGCTTGGCAATCTGTTACCATTACCAGCGTGAACGGAATGCCTAGGAGGAATAGACGAAGTCTTTCCATACTCCAGACTATTGGCATCTGCTCCAGCTTTCCCGCATGGTAATTCTTCTCAGCCTCAGTGGTGCGTTTACTGACACAAAACACCAAGTGCCAGCGCCCTGACTCATCTTGTTGAAGGATCATTCCCGCAAGTCCACGTTTGCTTGCGTCCGTGTGGAGTTCTGTAGGAGCCGAAGGGTCATACAACATCAGAACTGAAGGCTCTGTCAGTTCTCCTCGGAGCTGGTCGAAAGCTTCCTCTTGCTCCACTCCCCATATAAACTTTGAGTCTTTCTGGGTCAGATAAGTAAGTGGTTCTGCCTTCACAGCATAGTGGGGAATGAACCGTCTGAAAATCCTGTCAGGCCCAGAAATCTCTTGACACTGTGAACATCAGTTGGCGTGCTAGCATCCAATATAGCTTGTTGCTTCACTTCACCTGGCTGCAGGTAGCCTTTCGCAATCTTGAAACCTAAGTAGTCGAGTTCTTCACTTCCAAACACACACTTGGATAGCTTAAGGGTTAGACCAGCAGCTCGCAGATCATCCAGTACTTGAGCTGAACGAGCAAGTCTTCCCAGTCCTTGGCTGGAACCAGCAAGTCGTCCATGTAACACAACACTACAGTGTTGCGCAGAGATCCGAGGACCTTGTTCATTAGACGTTGAAATACAGCAGGACCGTTTCTCAACCCGACACACCATACGTTCAAACTGCCTGGTCTCATCAGGCGTGATGAATGAAGTTTTGGCCTTTGATTCCTCACTCAGTGGAAGTTGAAAGTATCCGTTTGCACAGTCCAACACACATTACATTCGTGTTCTGGACAGTCGTTGCAGCTGGTCATCAATGTTTGGCAAGGTAATATCTTCTGGCACCGTCCGGCTATTTAGCCGCCGATAATCTACGACGACGATTTTCTCAATTTTTCTTTTTCACGAGTAGCACTGGACTAGCGTATGGTGAGGATGTTTCGGTTACAATGCCAATCGCCTTCAACTTATTGACAATTTCTTGGATTGCTTCTCTTTCCTCTGCATTAGTCGCGTACGGTTTGCAGCTGGCTGGAGTGCTTCCGGAATACTCTGTGATAGTCATCTCCAGTTGGTTACAACACCCCAACTCTGTCAAATTCAGTGCAAAGCAGTATTCCCTGTATTCATTAAGCATCTTCAGCAGTGCATCCACTTGTTTTTCTATGACGTCCTTCCCGACATTCAGCATGCTACGATCAATGGGCTTCGGCTGAGGCACAGGTTTCACGGGGGTTAACACTTCGCTCCCTGAAAGCAGTTCAGCGTGAGCCAACAAATTTCCCTTGATCAGCTGTTGGTCTTTATCCTTGTCGTTTAACATGGATATCTCAACCCTTCCTTGTTCGATGCGGAGTAGCATTCCCTCACCAGGCCACTAGGTAAGATCAGATTTTTTTCACTCTTACCGGTCTCCACCGTCACCCAACACACAGTTCTTTTGGGCAGCACAATGGTTTCCTTGACACGAAGTGGTTCCTTGGAAGGCTTCATCTCGGCAAGGTCGATGTTACAAAATGGAAGATCATCTCGGTTGCCAATCCTGAGTTCATCTCCCATGCGTAGGTATGCAACGTGGTCTTGTTCCGTCCAGGTTCTACCAACCAGCATGTCCACGGGCAAGGCATTGTTGTTGACGACAATCACCTTGACCTTGCGGCATACCACGTCATTGATTTAGATGTCCACCTCCGAGGTCCCGATAGACCGAAATGTAGATGTGCCGGTGTTCCCAAACCCATACAAGTCTTGGGCCCTGCACACAACTTGTAGGCTGCACGCAATATACAGTCTGAACTAACCGGGTTAATCATCATCGAGAGCTGGAGAGTTCCATTGATGGTCGCACTTTTCAGAAACTTTGATGGACCACTGTCACTTGTTGGATTCCCATTCACCACGAAGTTAACAACAGGATTTGTTTCTCGACAGTCTCTCGCTATGTGCCCATACCTTCCGCAACTGTAGCATTTTCGCTCCGCTTGATCACGCTTGGGTGGCCCTGGCGTTTTCTTCGGTGGTCCCCACCGCTTGTTTGGTCTGTGACACATGCATTTGTGATCACTTGCTCAGGTGGACGCGCGACAGTCCAAGATGTTGAAGTCGGAGGCTTGGCCCGAGGTGTCGTTGCACCTGGAACACCACCTTGTGGCTGGGCCCCTGGTGACTTCTGCATTCTAGCTTCGCTTATTCGCTCCAGTCTTCGCAAGTCTGCCAGCAATTCATCCTCGTCCTTGTGTTCCTTCGCCGTCATGCGTCTCGAAACCGCAGCCCCACAAAAACTCGCTCCTTGGTATCTTGCATACCGAGGCTCAATCCCTTGCATAACAAGGTCATTTCGAGGAAGTATGCCGTGATGGACTCTCCCCTCATCTGAACTCTTTCCTGCATTTGCTTCCACTTTTCGGTCGTGCTTGTCTGGCCCAAAAATGCCTTTTTGAAGGCAATCTTGAAGTCCTCAGACGTAGTGAGGTCATCGACATGGGCCTGAAGCCAAAATCGAGCAGGTCCCTTCATGTGAAGCCTGGCGTTTTCTAGTATGAACCTGTCCGGCCAGCCGTGCAGGACCGCCATGGAATCGATACTCTTCATCCACGCCCAGCTTCGTGGGATGAGCCCTCGCTGTCGAAATCCTGGATAGCTTTATTCATGTCCGGCATTACGTGGAACGTTTCAGGTTTCCTCTCGAGGAGCTCCAGTAACCGCCAGTTTTGCTCTAGCAGAGCGTGTATCATTTGGTGTTCGTGAGTTTTGCCGCCGTCTACCATCTTCGGGGTTGTCTAGGCGTCTCCCTAGGCGTACACACAGTTTTTTGCCTCCAGCTGAGCGTTTAGGCTTACGACGTCACACAGAGCGTCTGCACACACGTTTCTGAGGCGTCACGAAGACTCACGTTTTCGATGTCGGCACCTCACGAAAACGGTACCGTTGCGTCTCGTAGATGTCACACAGAGCGTACGCACGCACGTTTTCAAGGCAACACAAAGATCCCTTTTACGGTCAGTACCTCACGATGACGGCACCAACGCAACGTCCGTTGAAAAGTCAGCACGCATCACCGTCGACGCAATCCCACGACATTGGCTTCGAGGATCGCTTCACCACGAAGATTTTGGTGTATTCCACTTCTGAGATGTTAGGAATTTCTTCGCAGACACACAGATTTTAAAGAAGGGCGCTTTTTAATAGATAAATAAAAGAAGAAAAAAAGAGTTGAAGACAGCGTGACGACTGCCTTCCCACGCCGCCGCCATCTCTCTCTCTCTCTCTCCTATGTTGCCAGCCTTCGCTTCCGATTCCGCTGACACTATTTAGACGTGTTGGTGTTCCCAGTACAGGGGACGTGGCGGGTCGCGGACAATGACAACAGAAAGAAACAAATGGTACACAGACGGCGCTAACTCGCCTCAATTCTGTTGTGAAGACTTGTGAGCGTTTTTATGCAGACAAGGTAAGTACTGCGCATGCCTCAGGAGAGAATACTCTATAGATGCGTGTTTCCTCAGAAATTCAAATTCTCTAGCTGACAGCGTGATTGATATGCCACGCTGATGCATATGTCCGCTAATCAGCAATATTTTGAGCTCGTGTAATCAATTGCGTCAATTCATTCCTGCTTCTTGCGATTACTGTGCAAATATGGAACAGGGCCCCGAATTCACAGTACTTGCAATGTAGGCTAGTCGCCCTCCTGTATTTCGTTTTTTTTTTTACTGTTATACTCGCGGACAACTTTCTGTGGCTATGAAGGGAGAGCTACGGATTCAAAGCGCGCACAAGTGAGTGCGCTTCTGAAAAAGAGTCCCGAGTTTTAATCACCTTAGTTTAGGGTCGGTAAGACAAAACATAAACACATTATTAGCAACAGTTAAATAAGGCAGAACACACTAGTGAGTGTAAATGTTTACTTATTTTGTGGCTTTTCCCTTCCGCGTCTAGGGAAACGCGAAACCGTCGCACGTGGAAGCTGCGTTGATTCAGCGTCTGTTCCGAGCAACTAAAAACATTGTTAACGCTGCCAGACTACTTACTGCACATGCGCTGTAACACATGTGCAGCAGCCACGCGCCCGTAGCTTTCCTTTCATAGCCACAAAAAGTTTTCACGAGTATAGCATGCTCGAAGTGACTTTATTGCTAATAGAAGGCCCCACTATTTAGAGAAAAAATGCGCCTGTGTGGCATCATTTGTGCTGTCAGCTAAAGAATTTGCATGTGCAGTGCTTCCCATGCCATATATATATATATATATACACACACACACACACACACACACACATATATATATATATATATATATATATATATATATATATATATATATATATATATATATATATATATATATATATATATATATATATATATATATATATATATAAACTTCAGTGCCCTTCCACTCTGGGAAGAAGGGTGGCCAGTGAAGCTGTGTATTGTTGTGCCCGTACCACCATCCCGGAATCCGAATCTACAAGATGCAGAATTTATCCTGTGAACGCCCTTTGGACAAACCCGGGGCTGCGCCGAAAGGCACAGCGCCCTAAACTCTCCCTTGACAAGTCAAGATGCTGAGCCGCCAGGCAGCGGAGTCCTGAGGAGAAGCATCGGCAAGCGACATGTCCAAACGTGCAACAAAGTGCTAGACAGGTCGGCGCCGTATTTCCTTTTCCCTGGAGGTCACCGCGCACGGCAACATTGGAGCGGGTTGCCAGCGCGGTCGCTGGTTGGACCTCTCGGGCGACCGTCGAGTGCTGGCTTTGTATTGGGCCGTTTGAGTAACAATCGTTTCTCGGGGCTTTATAAGCCCCGACGCCGCCGCCAGGAGAACCGGATCCACCGGCCCACCGGGAGCCGAGTGCCGCTCTCGAGTGGAGTGAGATGTGTCACGCGTTGGAGTCTCGCCGGATGCCGCCGTGCGGGAACAGTCGCCTTTGCTGTGAGCTCTCGGCCCCGGTGCCGATCCGATCTTGTCCTGTATAATGACCTGTATATAGTGTATAAAGTCCCTTTGGTTATTCTCACCGACGCCTGACTCGGAGTCTTCGCTACCAACGCTCTGTCAAGAAACGGGTGACGAGCGCTACGCGATCACCTCAGAGTCGCAACACGAGCTGGCAACGCTCTGTCACGAAACGGGTGACGAGCGCTACGGCACTACCTCAAAGTCATAATAGTATGTGGCCCCTTAATGGCGAACTGCACCTACGCCGTGGGTCGGCCCGGTGTTGCACTATCTTCAGGATCGGCCCACGTATGGGGAGATTTGTGTCGGCACAGGGGCACGATCCTGGGGGGAATTAGCCCTTAACAGCTTCGCTGTAATTCGCTGTTAAATTTGGTTTTGTCTTTGGGTTTCTTAATTATTGACGACGACGAATGCGCCAGCGAGCCAACTGTGGAAGAAGATGACGACGCTGGAGCCAATTCTGATGACAATAGTTTTAACACACGTACACGATCCTGGGGGAAGTGTCACAGAGTTTCCTACAATTTGCGCAACGAGGATGCAGCGTAGGCCGGGCCATTTAGGAAAAATTATTGTATGAAACTCTATGGTAAATACCCCTTAATAGCTTCACTGTAAAATGGTGACGAGGTTGCTCAATAAAATTGTTGCGGGTCGGCTCCGTGTGTGTATCACCTGTGTCTTTTTTTTCCATTGTCCGCAACACGCTGCATAATTTTACTAAAAGCAGGAGCGGCGTGTGCCACATCACGGCAGTCTTGAATTACAGAGCAGCCCGACTACGGTTCTTGCCGAATACAAAATCGAGTTTTGTATTGCTGCATGCGCAATAGGAAGCAACTTTCTTGCATCGTCGTTCAAGCCGGCTACCATTACCTGCGATGGTAGTATACATAATGAAAAAAAAAAAAGTGTGCGCCATGTTCTTGCAGATGCCTCTCGTGAAAGACCGCATCGTGCACTCTCCCTTCCCGGACGTCCGCATACCGGATTGCACGTTGTACAACTTCATCGCAAGGTTCCTAAAGCGACATGCGGACAAGATTGCCTTTGTGAGTGCCTTTTTGTGCTTTCTCGTATGTGTGCAAGGGTCTTGAAAATGCGCCAGCGTCTTTTATCTGAACAGCAACGAGGAAAATTTATATGCATCGTCTCGCGGATCTCCCTTTTTTTCTTAACGCCACTTATGGACGCCTTAATGGCGCTGTTGGCACGGCGCGAAGCTTAGAACCTCCTTTTTCAAACTCCATGGTCCATGGTTGCTCTCGAGACTTTAGCGCTATGATGACATTGAGAGTACCAGAACAAAAATTATGTGTATATATATATATATATATATATATATATATATATATATATATATATATATATATATATATATATATATATATATATATATATACATACACATGTATAATTTTTGTTCTGGTACTCTCAATGTCATCATAACGTTAAAGTCTCGAGAGCATATATATATATATATATATATATATATATATATATATATATATAAACCATCTGGATATGTTTGTGGTAAACACTGTCGAGTCGTCGCATCGTCTTCTGACTATTTCGGCGTGGATGTGATATGTTAATTTTTCTCCTTATCAATTTTGTCTCGTTAAATGTTCGTCAAATAATTGCCGGATATTGTTACGCAGTCGTCACCCATACATTCATTTATTTAGACACTGTGTGGAAAGCTCATACACTTCTCTTTCTATTTTCAATGAATAAAGAGCGTGGTGATTTAGAACTAAGACTTTTTGTAATCTAATGCCTTAATGTCTATTACTTTTGCAAACAACTAATTAGAAACTAAAGATCCACACTCGACCGAAGGAAATGACTAGTTATTGAATATATCTATGAACATTCCGCGACTTCGTATAACAAAAGAACCGATCTCTAGGAAAGCCAACTGGTGTACAATTTGAAGTGTACAGACGCTCCATATACTGTCTGCATTAACTTATGTAATGGCACAGTGTTATATTTTCGCTAACTCCAGTTTTCTACATTCTGAGCAATAGCCCCAATAAAGGATTAACGCTTTTTTTTTTTGCTCCTGCATCTGTTCAAGGTGGAAGGGGACGAGAGCATGAGCTACGCGTTCCTGCAGACGCGCCTGCGCCAATACGCCATGGGCTTCCACAAGCACGGCTTGAGGCGAGGTGACCGTTTCATCGTAGCCGTGGACAACACGGTGGACGCGCTGATCTCCATCCTGGCACTCATGTTCTCGGGATGCGTGGCCTGTTTCGCCAGCGGGCCCAGAACGTCGCGTACGTCTGTTACCACCTTTGGCGAAGCGGCTGCGTGTAAAAAAATCCGGACGTCGGGGCTGCAGCGTAAACCTCAGGAAAAAGGAAATTTGGAAGGTCGGCACGACCTCGAAGCAGGGCGTACATGAGCGTGCTGTGTGCGGCAGCATAAGCCGTAAAGGGGACACAGCCTTGGAATGCTCACGTCCTACGTCTCGCTCCCGCGGGTTCACTTTGCACTAGTGCCGACAGTTTGGCGTATACACTTGCGGACTCAAAGGTTGGCCTCCGTGTAATCTTGAAATCTGCAGCCGTTGTAGGCAGTTTCTTCTTAATACGCGTCGTGACTTCACACGGGACACTCGCAGTAACCAGTTGTTTATAAATAATGGTATGGTAACTAGTTTGTAGTTATACATAATGAATGGCGTTCGGTTTGTTTAATAGCGTGGCTGTGAAACAGCGTTGCATAGATTTCCGCCAGGGTAGCTTAGTAGCTTCAGCGATGTACTCCTGAGCCCGAGGAAGCGGGTGCGATCGCGGTAGCGGCGGTCACATTTAAATGGAAGCGAAAGGGAAGAACGCTGGCGTATTCTTAAATTTAGGTGCACGCTAAAGAGCCCCAGGTGGTCAAAATTATGGCGATGACCCCCTCCATGACGTGCCTCATATTGAAATCTTAGTTTTACAGCGAAGCTGTTTATGGTTAGTCTTCCGTGCATTTTGTTCTGCGTCAAGAAAATATATCATCAGCAATGGCTCATACCCCAAAGCAAGCAGAAAATACAGTAGCTCACTCCTCGTAATGCAGGGGATATATATATATATATATATATATCTATATATATATCTATATATATATATATATAATCCACGCAGATGTATATAAATAAATGTGATTGTACATTTGTTTAATATTCAGTGTCACATCTGTGCCGTATGCTAAATAGCTTCGCGGGTCATCGACCTTCACAGAGTGGAATGGCTCATAATTTTATGCACGTAACACCCCAGAATTTATTTGTTTTCTTTTTAAGTAAAGGTACTGGGTAGTCTTTAGAGTATTTGTTTGTGTCAGTTTTGCTGTACTCCTTTCTTCAAAAATTATGCAGCACTGTTTCACACCCAACGCGTTTTTGCGCATCAGCTGATGAAAACTAGCACGGGGTGCCCATACTACGTCGTCACTGTGCCGTCTTTTCTTATTACCTCGGTAGCTGTTGCTCTGACAATCACATTTCCTGCGTCACAATCAACGAAAAAAATATTCACAAGCACAACGCAGACATGACAAATATTCTCGTCTCTTGTGCTTTGGGGCCCAAAAGGAAGGCAAATAAACAATAACAAGACTCATTGTAAAATCCCAAGCAGCCAAGAAAGAAGTTCTTGTATTGGTGCAGCTTTCGGACATAAAGCAACAAAACTTATCGGGATTGTGTTTTCGAAAAATTTGATGCAATCGCATTTCATGTATTTCTAACCACTTCGACGTCGGAAGTTAATCGTTAGCGCCCTCTATCGCCTTTCTCTTCTCTGCAACAGATGAGTTCGTTTATCAGGTCAAAGACGCCGGGGCATCGTTCTGCCTCACGGACAGCGACAACTTGGCGAATATCCTCGACGAACAGCATCGGTGCCGTTTCAAGGTGCGCCGCTTATTCATGATTGTTGACCTTCTCAATCAAAAAAGTTCCAATTTCGCGAAGCATTTATAGCGATAGTGAAGTATTTTACAACTACACCAAGTAAGGTTCGTTATATACTCGGCAGTATAAATTGCGATAACATCCGCTTACTGATTACCTTAAGAAGCATGGTGTCACGCGAGCACAGGCAACTTGAACCGATCTAGCACTATGACCGCGAGCACTCGCTGTCACAACGGTGGAGTGGTGAAGAGCGCTGAGATAAGATAAATAACGCTTATTCTTGCTGCTTCTCGCTTTATCGCGTCTCCATAAATTGAGATTCAGCACTGGGCGCGCATGCAGCCACCAGCCATCTTGGCTCACCCCTAGCACTCGTACCCGGCGCTGATTACCTTCAACGTACGGCGTGCCGTCTACGTGTGCGCGAAGCAACGCTGGCAGCTGTGCATAGCCGCGACCGGGCTAGAGGAGGAGGCACGCGTTCTCCTCCCCTATCGCGCCCTTGATCTCATGACCTTTAACGCAGGGCGCTTGGAAAGACAGCGCGTATCAAGCCACTATCCTTCTCGGCTCATCCTCGCACGCGTTCTCTCGCACCATCAGCATGGCGGTGAGCAGGGCGCGATCTTATCGAACTTCAGCTTTAATCAAAACATCACGGCGACGTCGACGGCATCGGTGAAAATTTGCCTGTTGTGTTCATATCTTTCCTATCGAAATATTTTACCCGCCCGTCGAGAAGGAACTCGCTGTGTTAATGCTAGAAATTGTGCACTTGCGACCGCGTACAGTCCCAGTGAGGGACATTTTTTAAAGGAACACTGAACAGAAACACTAATTATCTTTAGACTGATAAAGCATTCTTTGCAAACTATAGTTTGGTCAATTTTGCGACAACAGGTTGAATATTAAAGGAGAAAATAAAGGTCGAAGTTGGATTTCTTGAATGTCGCTTCAGAACCACAGCGCCGGCATGTCAGTATGACGTATTGGGTTTCAAATTACTTTTTGCAGATTTGGGCCCTTGTGCCTTGATAAAACACTTTTAAACGCCATTAGTTCCGCCTTTGGGTGATTTCGAATGCATTGTAGTTCTTTATTTTGAGGCGTTCAATATCCATGACGTTATGGAGGCCTAGCGAGAGAACTGAAAGGCGGCGTCGCCACCGGCCTCTCGTTCTTGCGTCTCTTCTGCTTCGCCAGGCGTTTTCTCATGGCAACTGGGATCATTACAAGGGCAAGACCAATTTATTAATACAGCTTAAATAAATTTTCACTTTTAGTGCCCCTTGAATGGGTGCTGAAGACGTTGGCACTTCCATGCGCCAAGCATGCTAATTTAAGTAACGAAGTTTGTGTGCGAAATGAGACACTCATACAATGTGTGAACGCGCTTATTATAAGCCAGTGAAAAGCACAAGAACACAGGGTAACGGGCAAATAAAGTGTCCGATTCAGGGTTTACGCCTGACTGATAGCACCTTTCTGGTCCGCGACGCACTAGCCAAAGTCAATTTGAACAGTTTGATGCTTAGTATGGTGCCAGAAAACAGCGCGTGCGTAGTCTTTTAAATTGGTGCGCAGTGAATGTAACGACGATGAACTGAAATTCCAGCCTACTTTAGAAACGATAATCACGAGGAATGAAATATTCCGTATACGTATATAGTCGCACGTGTTATTAAACAGTCATCGCTAGTGATTATAGGACTCATTTGGCGGGCTTCTCGCACTCTAAATACATGATTTCATCGAAATCGCCTTTGGCGGGAATAAGAACAGTGTTACTGATATAAATGGCGTCAGTCAAGATATAACAACGTGACTTCTTGAACAAGGATGAACAACCAAAGAACACAGACAAAAGCAGCACTTGTCCTTCTCTCTGGTTTTTGTTTTGTTGGGCTCGTTCAAGAAGTCGCACTGTTGTACTTTGAGTCATGCATAACCTACTAACCCAATTGTCTGTATGAGTACACCTGTTCGAAACTATAACGATCCTTAAAATGGAAATTCGAGGTTTCACGTCACAGCCGTTTACCATTTTCATATAGGGATTTAAGAACGTTCTAGTGGACCCACCTCCGAAACAAAAATATACTAATGAGTGTGAGTTAGGCTTTTCTGACTTTATTTTCATGAGCAGCACTTGTAGTTGGGCACCCAGTGTACCTCATGTTCTTCACATGATGGAGAGCGTTGTTACAAGTCAGGAATATAAGCCTAGGTTTATTGGTTGGCGTAATATGTGACATCTAAGTGAATAACCCTGTAATTATAAAGGCGTCATACTTCATATCACGTCCCTTTCCATAATTTCGTGAAAGGATAGGATAAAACAAGAGATTTTAGTCAGGATCGTGAACGTGAAGATGATTTCATTGAATGCTCATAATACTAGCCGATGCCAACCGATTCCAGCCGAGGAGAAATATGGCCGATAAACGAAGGGCATCGTGATTTTATGCCCCGGAACGTATATTCGTCCGATATGACCCGGCATAGAACTTCCTTTATCGATGTCAGCGCATGCCACAGTGATACTCCGCCGTTCTATTTCCAGATGATATTCGTGATGCGGGACACACCAGGGTTCGTGTCCGTGGCCTCGTTTCGGAAGATGCCCGAGATGGCACTTCGGGAGCTTCAGGAAGAAGACACAAAGAAGGCGCTTTGCGCGATCGCTTACACGTCGGGCACCACGGGCGATGCCAAGGGAGTTATGGTGTCGCAGTACAGTTTCGTAGCCGCTATCCAGAGTATCAGGTGCGTCATACCCTCTCGTCTTAGGTCTATGTCGTGGTGCGGCTGCTTTGCACTGCTCATTGACGTCACACCCTTGCGCATCAGTTGAGTACATTCGCATTACGTTAATGGTCCTACCGGTAGTTCCTACCGCCGACGGCGCATGCAGTAGGTTTTCCGTTCTTGCCAGCTGGGCTGAAGAAGTAGTGGTAACAGTAGAACAACGCTATGTTAAAGTTTGCTTGCCTTAACATGCATGTCGCGCAACTCATCTTGTAACTCCGACTGCGTTTGATGTGACGCCAAAGACGCACTATGTCAACGTAGACTGATAAATTAAACTAAACTCCTTTGCGGCTGTGTAAGGAGATCATAAAAAAACAGTAACTATCTTAGCATTACCCCCATAGCGGATTTCATAATGATCCGACAATACTGGAACTATAACTGGCGCAATGGTAGCAGCACTTACCAACACGAGGAATTATGTGATTACCTTCTGCGGGGATATGTAGTCCACGCCCGCCGACAGGGTAAACATAACGAGGCATAAGGTATCATCTCGACAAGTTTCTGTCACAAGCCTGGGCTCTTATTCACGTAAGGCGCCTATTAGATTGTTTGTAAGAGAAAATTACGGGAATCCTGATGCTGGGCATATTATCAGCGAAGGCGATCGACCAATGGCAAAGAACGCTTACGAAAAAATAGCTTCCTGAATTCGACCCCTGTTCGACCATTTCATTCGCTTCCTTACTTAGCAGCGTTAGACTGGATATTTAGGAGGGATTAAACATTATATATATCCTATCCAACTACCCATCTGTGCTCTCTGCTCTCATGTGCTCGCCTACTCTTTTCAGGGCAATGAAGTGCGCCGGTGAAAACGAAGTGCTCATAGTATTGTGGAACCTGTACTCCGTGAGCGCGATACCCCTCTTCATGGAAGCGCTCTGCAACGGAAGTACGTCGGTAATCGTGAAGCCGAAGCATGGAAGTGCAAAGATGTTTGAAGCGATCAAGAAGCACAACGTGAGTCGTCCTTGCGTTTCCTCGTGCGTTAAAATGCCGTACCAAATTCTTTCGCCAGGGCTGCCCTTTCTTTTCTGTCTTGTCCCGGTCGCCAACGCAGGAGCATTGGCTTACGTGGGTTTCGCAGATGCAACTGCCATGACATTCGCGCAGACAAGAAAGCTTTCTTTTTCGTCTACACTCCTACGAACCACCTCGGCGCACCTACACAACGGTTGCATGTTTTAAAAAATAACGTTACTAGGACGCGTGGTAGGGGAATGACCTCGTAAAGGAAAAAGCCAGACGTCACAGTGATGTGGTGAAGCTTCCATCACGCCTAGTTCAGACAAGCGAAGTCGAATACACCCTACTGGTGTTGATTTTTTTTCGAAAGATGTGACGAATACTTAAGAGCAAGCTTAACTGTATGGCGTTTTGTCGATCTATAACGCAATAAATAATTGCTCCATTATTTTGAAATTTACAGCACGTTTATCTAATCACAACCTCTACCTCTACAAAATGTCAACCCAATTAACTGGATAGTTCCTTTTATGGCAAGCTTTGTTCCTATGCAGTACCTTAGTTAGTACAATTTTGGCATATTGTCGCTCGCTAATTCACCCTACCACTTTGAAAATTAGCTAGCATATTCTAGAAAGTACACTACTCGTGTAAGGTTTATATCGGATACACACCATGTAGTTATTTCGCGGTGCGTCTGTACAGTCAAGAAATAGGCCTGGGCTCACGACGCACATAGCTCATCTCACTCTTTCAACTTTATCCACGTATCACCATTATCGCCCCTCACATTGCCTGCAACGTTGACGTTTTCCCACTACGTTCGATAAATGAATGAACCTGTCATTCAGTGTTTCGGTCAGTTAATCGAACATTCAGTCAAATCACTCAGGCTACCTGTCTTTCATTGTATCAATCAATCAATCAATCAATCAATCAATCAATCAATCAATCAATCAATCAATCAATCAATCAATCAATCAGTCAATCAATCAATCAATCTGTCAATGAATCAATCAACCTGTCAGTCAATAAATTAGTAAAAAGGTCATTTAAACAGCAAGCCATTACGTTTTCTTTTGTACGGCCTTCTTTTCGCACAGGTGACGACGCTATGCGGATCGGCTACACCCTTGCAGCGGCTTGTGCGCGAAGCGTTCAGCGCGGGCGAGAAGCTGAAGAGTGTCACACGCGTCGGCAGCATCGGCGGCACTCTGCCCGAGACAGCCGTCGAGCAAATGCGGAGCGTGTTCGACCTGCGCAAGCTAGGGCACGCGTACGGGCTCACCGAGGCCGCCGGCTTGGTTCTGGCTCCACCGTTTCATGACGTCACCGTCGCTTACCTTGGCTACGCGTGCCCTGGAGTGCTCATCAAGGTTAGTGTTATAGAAAGCTAGACCTTCCAAATTAGACCAACCATGTCGTCCCAACAGGCTATGGGGCTAAAATAAGTATTCAGAAAACAACTTCTTTTAAAGAATAGTTTGTAACAATTTGAATACACACAAGGATGTACAAAAACAAAACACACTGCCATTATTATATTCATTAAAAATGAATTGGGTGTGTCATTGCTCTAGGCCAATTACGAGGAGGGTATTTACAGAAGAATAAAAATTGGAGGACGCTTAAGCTTCGCCTTCAAGAGTGGAACGCGACAGCGCTCCCGTCGACCCGCCAAGGGGTGTAAGACAATGGGCTACGGCGCAGCGACTACGCGCCCCGCATCGGACGCGGTGAGCCTCGAGCAACGCAGCGTTCGGCGCGACAACGAAATGTGCGCCTGAGCAAGCGACGCACGCCTGAGCCTTAGAAACAGCTCGTTTCTAAGGCAACACCGCGTTCACTAGAGGCGCTTTTGTACCGCTTTGAAGCATCGCACTCGTGCCTCAGTCGACTCTGCCTCTGGACACGGACCCTGGTTCGATTCCCACCCAGCCCGTCTTGGAAGTTGCTTTTTATTTATGAAGTGCCTGCCGTGATTTATCGCTCACGGCCAACGCCGCGGACGCCGACACCGACACCGACGCCGACGACACCGGCTTTTCTGCGACACGAGCTCCTTAACGCTATCGCGTTAAAATGGGTTGGCGCGCATGCGGCAGGCACTGTCAAGCGATGAGCGAACCTAACCCCCATTATTGAAAGGAAGAATGTGCAATGATTGTGTTATATAGTTACTGTCACGTGGGGAAGAAACTTGGAGGTTTACAAGTATGCTGGAAAAGATCTTAAGGACCAGGCATCGAACGATGGAGGAGCACACGGGGATAGGTGATATTCAATATGCGTAGGGCAGATAACGAGTGGTCTATAAAAGTTAACGGAATGGGTGCCAAGAGAAGGGAAGCGCGGTCGAGGACCGTAGATAACTATAGGAGGTGTGATGACATTAGGAAGGAAGAAATGGTGCTTTAGGCCATGACAGCCGTTGACAAACGTTTATTTACCTTAGCATGGTTGCTTCTTTTTTTATTTTTGACTAAAGGTCAAGAGTTTTGGTTCCCCATATTCTTCTCACCCACAGCATACTGAGAGATTCGGCTCTGCTGTGTTGATGCCTTGAGGTAGCTTGCAATAGTTTACTTACCAGTTGACGGCATCTAAGAACATATACTGCTTGACACCTGCAGTTTATTCAATGTCGCGCCTCCGCTGCCGTGACCACCGAACGGCCTGGGTAACACTCCCAGTTCCAGGATACATATAAACAAGCATATAACAAACGGGACGAAAGGTTAGTCATCGTCACAGCTCAATCGGTATATAGAGCACCAAAAGCGTCATGCGAGGCCTATGAATACCGCTCCCGCAGTTGAAAAAGTTCTCTCGTTATCCACTTGCGATTTTCCCTTATTACCAATGTTAAGTTTATCCCAAACTTAACCCTAGATCGTAATTATTTTAGGAACAGAATAAAAAATTGGTCTCCAAACCACGCTGTGAAGGTAGATGGACGGCGAAACTGTAAACAGCTAGAACGATTACCCATTGCGACGAAGCTTGAAATTATTCACATGGCGACATGCACAAGCACTTTACCTAATTGTTAGCCTAAGACGTTTCAACGGCCTGCGACTTGGCTTGCGTCACTACTTCGTGCACCTACAAAGAGTGGGTCATAGAGAAGACAAATGCACTTATCCTCACTTTCGCTGCGCCTCGTAAGCAAGGTCTCTTTCAAGAGTCCTCACTATACGTAGCCTTCCCATAGCACTGTCACAGCACAAATAAGTTGCTAGGCGGGTACATCTTTTACATACGAAAGTGAAGTTACATCACTCTCTGTTTCATCTGCTACAGTTGCCGCTTCGCGGCAATTACAGCTTTGCAGCCGCACTCTTTACCGGTAAACGCTTGCAGGGAGTGCTATGCGTGAAGGTGAGCGTTGTAGTTGTTTTTTTATCTTTCCCCCGCACCGCGGGCGCCACCGCTGCCGTGGATGGATAGATGGATGGATGGATGGATGGATGTTATGAGCGTCCCCTTTGGAACGAGGTGGTGGGTTGCGCCACCAAGCTCTTGCTATCATACTGCCTAATGTCCTACCCAGGTTAAAAAATAAAGAAAAAAACCCATTATGAACTCCCACAACCAAATTTTCGTACCCCTATTCCGAACTTTTCTTTTGTACGTCTCCGTGTTTTTGTCGTTTCCCTACTTTTCTTCCACGAGTCTTCCAGTCGCCTCTTACTAATCTCTATAGCGGACATGTTTACTTTTCCACTGCTCTCGCTGAACCCAAGGGCTTCAAAGAGGCCAGTTGTATCTAAATCGACCGCTGGGCAGACATCTTCACATTCTAATAAAACTTGCTCCATCGTTTTCCTAGCTTTACCGCAGCAAGCACATGCTTCTTCTTCCTTCTTATACCTCGCTTTATAGGTGCGTGTTCTAAGGCATCCCGATCTCGCTTCGAAAAGTAATGAGCTTCCCGTTGAGTTATCATAAATTGTTTCTTCCCTGAATTCATTTTTTTCCTCTTAAGTAGTTATTCATGGCAGGTTTCTTTTCCATTGCCGCCACCCATGATATTATTTCAGTCTCTCTGACTTTCCGCTTGACGTGCTTTGTTGCTGTGTTGCCCACCCTACAGGCCACATACTTGCTGGTAAACTTCCTAGTTCTTTTCCTCCACTGTGAATCAATGCTTTTCCTGTACAGATACCTCAACACTCTCCCAGCCCATTTACTTTCTTCCATATTCCTCAGGCGTTCTCCATACTCAATTTTACTGCGAGCTTCCCTCACTTCAAAAGTAGTCTAGCCCATATCACCCTGCACAGCTTCATTTGTAGTCTTCCCGTGAGCGCCCAATGCGAAGCGACCCACTGACCTTTGGTCCCCACCGAGTCCTGATTGTACCCCTGATTTAAAGCAAATAACCGCATTTCCAAAAGTAAGTCCTGTAACCATTACACCTTTCCACATACATCGGAGGACCTCGTTCCTAGTGTATCCCGATAGCGCTCTGTGCTTCATTATGGCTGCATTTCTCCTCCCCATCACTGTTATTGTTTTTTTCTTGTGTTTCCATATATCTATCACTTTTGTTTATCCATATACCAAGGTATTTATATTCTCTTACCCGTGGTATTTCCTGGCCCTGTATTGCCACTGTCTGTTCACTGTTTTTATTGAATACCATAACACCTGATTTTCTAACACTAAATTTCAAACCTAAATTGTTGCCTTCCTGTCCACAGATATTAGCCAGACGTTGCAAATCACTTTGCTTGTTAGCTAGGAACACAATGTCGTCCGCATAAAATACACCTGGAAGCTGCTGCTCTACTACTGTACACGCCTGTCTGTATGATAGATTAAATCCGATATTGCTTCCTTTTTGGGCCCTCTCCATCTTCACCATGTACATCATAGACAGCAATGGGGACAAAGGGCACCCCTGCCTCAGTCCTTTGTTGATATCAACTGTCTCCTCGCTTCTCATCTCTTCCCATTCAACGCAAACGGTATTTTCTAGGTAAATCTCTCTCACAAGCTGTAAAAAAACGTCACCTAAGCCTTCCCCTTCCTGAATATCCCACAAAATATAGCCGTCTATGTTGTCATAGGTTCCTGTAATGTCTAAAAAGGCCACGTATAACGGCCTGCTTTCTACTTTTGATATTTCAATACACTGAGTAAGAACAAATAAGTTATCATCTAAACGTCTAGCTATTCTGATGCCATTCTGAAGTTCTCCAAAAATGCCATTATTCTCTGACCATGCTTGCAGCTTTAATTTGATTGCCTGCATTGCTGGCCTGTATATTACCGATGTAATGGTCAACGGTGTATACGAGTGAATTCTATCTTTCTCCCCCTTACCTTTATAAATCAAATTCATTCTACTTTGCCGCCAACTGTCTGGTATAAGTCTATCTTTTAACGTTTTTTCCACTGCTTTCACCAGAGCTTCCTTACCTTTGGTCCTAGTTCATTAATCAGCCTAACGGGAACCTCGTCTAGCCATGTGGCTGTGCGCTTAGGAATTTTTTCTTCGGCTTTCTTCCAGTTGAAATTTGTCAGCACCAGATCCTTTTCCACCTGGGTCTCTTTCATGCTCGTCATTGCCTTGGAACCATGCTCGTCAACCTCGTCATTGCCTTGGAAAGATTCGGCTGTTATGTTTAGGCTGTAATTTATTGCCGCTTCCCCTTCCAGTTTGTTTCCATCTTTGTCTAGGATATGTCGTTTTATTGTTGTTGACTTCCTGCCTAATAATTTTATGTGGTTCCAAAATATTCTCAGTGCGGCCTTCTTTTTCTCACGTATTTCTGACAACCGACATTCACTTTCACCTTTTATCTTTGCTTGCACAAGTATTTGAACCATAGACTGTTTTCTCCCGGTATATTTCCCATTTACTGGTTGCTTCATCCTGCGGCAACTGCGCCTTCTTTGCCTGCCTGTGCTCTCGGGATGCTTTCTGTCGTTCGGCGATCGCTTCTCGTATCTCCCTGTTCCACCAGCTTTTCGGTTTCTTTTTTTTTTCCTTTCCAACAAACAGGTTGTTTCTCTTACTATATTTATGTCGTTATTAGACTTAGAAGCTCATTATATTCCCTCTATTGGCCATTTGCTAAGTTCTTTCTCGACTCTTGTGTCTATACCTGTTATTTGTTCAGCGTCCAAGTTCGAACTGGCCATTTTGCACTCCTTGCTCTGTTTCCCAACTACATATCCCATTTTCAATGTGATACGTTTATGGTCACTCCCAATGCTGCTATACCCTTCCTCATATATGACCATTTCTCTCAACTTATAAATTCCTTGTGTCATCAGACAGTAATCAATGGTCGATTCCCACTTCCCACGTGATATGTCCTTCACACTTAGGCCCTGTCTTCACGATAACGATGTTATGTTGCTCACAAAGGTCTAGCATTGACTTCCCGTTGTTGTCGGTATAGCCATGTAAATCCTGTATGTGGCCATTCATGTCACCTAATAGGATAATTTCAGCATCATTCCCGAAACCCTTAATGTCAGCACTTATGCATTCCACTAACCCTTTATTCTTTTCTGTGCAATTATTTACGTTCTACAAACACGTAACGCCCAGCCAAGTTTTTCCCCCACTCATTGTACCAGGTAACAAAAGATGCTCTTGACAGTTCGAATTAACTCTTTTCCATTTGGCTCCTTGATGAATGAGCATTCCGACTCCACCTCCCTTGCTTTCTGACTTAGTTCTGCTCCCTTCCCAAACGTAATTCTCAATCGCTGGCGGCTCTTCCGAGTCTCTAAGGTGTGTTTCTGTAACCGCATACACCCCTATTTGTTCTCTATTTAACTGCTCCTCAATCTCTGCCCACTTTTCATTTCTTCTGCCGCCCTGGATGTTTATGTAGCCTATTGCATGGCCAGCTCTCTTTCTTGCTTTCCTCCTGTTTCTGTTGTTGACAGCGATGCTATACTGAGGTTCCCTTAGCGGTCCTTCTTCATTACTACCTACTTGGCCTCCTTAGCGCCCGTGGGCCTTCCAAAGAAGCCACAGCGTGGCGAGCAAGTCGCCAGCCCACTTTTCGTGCAAGCCTGTAAGTGAAGTGGACCCCGTCTCATTGAGAACCACCACACCTACTCACTTCCCTGTTTACGTCGACAACCTCGAAGCCTTTCTCTCGACTTATTTTCCATATCGCCTCATTAGCAACCACTACGGCTCTTTGTATGTGACTGTCACGTACAGGCACATCCGGCACCGTGCACACCACGATCTGCACCTGAGGGGTCAGCTTGCGCTAGTCGTCCACCCCCTTCGCCAAGCGCTGGGATAGTCCTGTCCCTTTCCTGTTTAGGACGTCATGTAGCCCACCTGCTACTATGAAAAGGTTGTGCACGTGGACATTTTCGGCGAGCTTTGCTTTTGCTCGCCCCATGACAGAACCCAGCGTCTGCCTGGAAATGTCCCTACCGCCACTCTTTTATCGCCTTTAACCCTCTCCCCAATTGCTTCTGAGCAACTACCCAGGTTTGAGTCGCCGGTGATAATCACCATTTCACTCTCTCTTACCTATCCCTGCTTCCCTTTGTCCTTTTCCGCGTGATTCGGACGTGACAAGGGGCATTGATCCATGCGTTCCAGCTTTTTCCGCGTGGCGACCTCAAGGTAGGTGCCGCTATTTCCAGCTAACCCCTCGCCACGTTGCCCGCATTCTACGTACTTTGCTGGCACTACCTCTCCTGTCACGTCGGGGGACTGCGTTCCATTGTCACGACCATTCTCGTTTGCAATGGCGCCCCTGTTCAGCTTTTCCTCGGCTGCTTCAAGTCTTTTTTTCACTACCTTCCGTGCATCATGCTCCCTATTTAGCTCATTTTGAGCTCTTCAACCTGTTTGACAAGCTCTTCCTGGAAAGCCTCCATTTTCTTCAGACTCGCCTCGACATCACAGTGTGTGCCGATTGACTCGATTCCCTCTCCACTCTCATCCGTCCCCTCATCTGCCTTGGGGGACCCCGCGCACACTTCACGCTTTCCCGGCTTTCTTGCCATGTATTGCCCGGCTTTTTCTACTGCAAATACTATGATACTATATCACTATAATAATGCAGAGCACGTGCTTTCTAGCAAAAGCCGATACGCACAGGATCTAAATCCTCACAATGTCGTAAAGTAATTCTCACCAGCCATCTAAAAGCAATCAATGCCGCGCAGACTTACGGTATGACACGTTTTCGCACGTGTTTGACCACGCGGCCACGCACTCACTTTCCTAGCAACATACACACAGTAAAACCACTAATAGCTTGCCACTTGCCACTTTCAAGCTACTATTTAAAGGCTATAAAGACTTAACGTTCCACCCGGTTGCCCGTGTTGAAGCACGTGGCGCGAAACGACGCTCTGACTATCCTGCTCAACCATATGTACACGAAACACGCCCGCGCACACGAAAAAAAGAGGGACGAAAAAACGAAAATAGAAGAAAAACACCCAATTGTTATTGAAAGGCTAAAAAATAAGCAAATCAAGAACAGAAGCAAGCTCAAAGCATGCACAAAAACCTATGATTTCGTCGTCGCCACGGAGCCCTATAAAGCACGTCCATCCGCCACAAAAGCTCAAGCCACCGACGCTCTAAGGTTCAGCGCCAACTGCTGGTGCTGCAGGGAACCCAGTGGCGCGCGCGTCCCCAACTTTTGCCCACGGAGACGTCAGAGCCATTGGGAGGTAGTGATGTACAGTTTCACTATAAAAAGAGTTTACTACCTCCCCTCCTCCCCAGCTTTCCTTGACGGCACTGTCCCTTGGATTTTACAATGAATTCCTTGATTGCTGTCGCCATCGGAGGAGCGCCACATAAATGGCATGTAACACGAAGAGGAGGGTAAAGCAGACCTAGGTATGTAAGTACGTGCGTTACGCTGAACATTGCAGTGCGCAGAGACATTCGCTTTCAGTCGTGCTGAACCAGTTGGACGACCAGCCTCTGTCGGAAGAAAGCATTTTGTAACATCGACGCGACTTCACGTCGCATAAAAAATGCCGTGCAAGCGCTACTGCACTTCAGATCGACCGGCCTGTGTGGACGCCTGTGATTGGAGCGCCTTTTCTTAAACTTAAATTAGGGGGTTTTACTTGCCAAAACCACTATCTGATTACGAGGCACGCCGTGTGGGAGACTCCGGAAATTCCGACGACCTGGGGTTCTTTAACGTGCACCTAAATCTAAGTACATGCATGTTTTCGCATTTCGTCCCCATCGAAATGCGGCCACCGTGGCCGGGATTCAATCCCGCGACCTCGTGCTTAGCAGCCCAACACTATAGCCACTAAGCAACCACGGCGGGTGGAGCGCCTTTTCTGTTTCCTGTTCCTGTATTTTTTGTTTTTCGCTTTCTCTACACTTTTTCCAACCCCTATATCTCCCAACCCATTACAGGGCAGCAAATCGGAAACTCGCCTCTTGTTAACCTCCTTGCCTTTCCCTCTCTCTCTCTCTCTCTCTGACCAGTGCGAAGGGTAGTAAAACAGATCAGGAAGAGTTATGTGAGCATTCAGTTATTAAATGTTGTCCATATTCCTAATACGGGGTCAAATCTTCAGCTGTGCAGCAAGTTTAATTATTTTACAGATTGCTGCGTTCCGCACTTAATACTGTGGTTCTACACGGCATGCCGTGCCACTCAATTGGAAGTTATGGTTTCGGCAAACTGCGGTTGTCACAGCTTGTCGTCACCCGCCGTGGTAGTGCAGGGGATTTCACCTTGCGTTGCTGAGCACAAGGATGTGGATGCCTGCCGCGGCGGCCGTATTTCGTTAGGGACGAAATGCAAGAACGCTCTTGTACGTAGCTTTAGGTGCACGTTATAGAATCCCAGGTGGCCAAAATTAATCCGGAGTCTGCCATTATGGCGCGCCTAATAATTACATCCCAGTTCTGACATGTGAAACCCCAGAATTTAATTTAACCACAAGTCGGGGTGGGGGGGGGGGGGGGGTGCACCAAAATCAGCGAACTGTTTACGATCTCAAAAGCACCTCAAAGGCCACGTTTTGGAACACGCTACAGATGCACATCTGCCCGATGTAAAGATTTCTTATAGTGCGTATGCATTTGCGCTGATGATCAGAATGTTTAAGAAAATTCTGTGTCCTTTAGGAATGAATAAACCTCTCGAATGTTGTCCACTTAAGCATTTCATCGTGACACCTATGTTGCTAAAGACGCAAGCTGGTAGTCATCTTTGCGATTCTTTTTCTGATGCAGTCGTACATTTATTCATTCATATTCATTTTCTCTTGCTTAACAAAAATTGTTTAACGAAATTTGTTTGGTAAACCGGAAAATGAGCTGAAGTATCAAAACTGCACGTCGCCTTTGCTACATCACAAGTGTACTTTGGTAGTACAGTTATGGATAGGTATATTTTTTAATTCTCCCTTTCATGCATTCACAACCAGAACATGTGACAATTTTCTTGTGACTAGCTACGAAGTTAAAGAAGAAAGAAAAAGAAGACAGTCTCCCCGGGTCCTGACTGATAGTGCATGTTTATTAAGCATTATATTAGATGTTTACATGTGCTGCTTGCTTGTCTTTCCTAACAGGTGGTTGACGTCACCACAAGAGAGCCCCTTCCTGCTGAAAAAACTGGCGAAATTTGCGTGAAGATTCCTAGCGTCATGATGGGTTACTTAAACAAACCGGAACTTACAAAGCAGGTCCTTGACTCTGAAGGCTGGCTCTTGTCCGGTGAGGGCGTTTCCCGTAGTGTTACAAAATGTGGGTTTCAATGAATGGAACACCCTGTCAGCTAAAATCTTTTAGGCGGCTGGCCATATACCAGCTGTTACTGAAACTTTTTTCCTATACCGGAGGTGCTATTTGTTGTGTGCGTGTGTACGTGGGCGGCGTCGTCGCGTTCTGTGAGTCAAGATATATATATATATATATATATATATACACTGTGTCGAAAATTTTTCCGATAATTGCATTGCACATACCCTTATATTCAAGATAAAGCTCAGCGCAAACAGGACGGCACGTGTATGCACAAGGTCCTACTCTCACCTGGCATCTTTACTACGTCACACCCCTGCGTTGGACTGTGATATAATAAAGATGCCAGTTGAGAATAGCGCCTTGTCCTGTCTCCTTCTTGTGACTAGCCAATGCATTCAATGCATTTTACTACTGTTATGTTGTTTAACTGTGACTACTAAAATTTGTGATGCTGTAATTTCCTGTAACTGATTATTTTATTTGCTGTTGTGCTCATAGGCGTATCGAATTACGCACACTTCCTCGGACCTTTTCTGTTGGCCCGTAGTATAAGTAAATAAAAAAATAAACAAACAAACAAACAAATAAATAAATAAATAAATAAATAAATAAATAAATAAATAAATAAATAAATAAATAAGTGATCAGCCATACGAATAGCAGTATATTGATGATATTAGATTTCCTAGGTATAATTAGTGTCTTCCTTTCTTCTGTCCCTCACCCGCCGTGGTTGCTCAGTGGCTATGGCGTTGGGCTGCTGAGCACGAGGTCGCGGGATCGAATCCCGGCCACGGCGGCCGCATTTCGATGGGGGCGAAATGCGAAAACACCTGTGTGCTTAGATTTAGGTGCACGTTAAAGAACCCCAGGTAGTCAAAATTTCCGGAGTCCTCCACTACGGCGTGCCTCATAATCAGAAAGTGGTTTTGGCACGTAAAACCCCAAATATTATTATTATCTTCTGTCCCTTTTCAAGAAATGTATTTTGCGCCACAAGGTATACCTAGAAAATCTAAGCACCAACTTGCCCAGCAGGAAGTCCTTTTGATGATATTAGATTACTCATTAAAAAAAGAATATGGCGAACGAACACCGGAGCCTCTAAATGAGAATGATTTGCAAGCGCCTACATCCTTGTGATGGGCATGAACTGCATGTTAGACCATTTGTGGAGGAAATAAGCCTGCAGCGGCAGCAATATCACGGCTTTTTTCCCGTAGGAAATGTTTTCTCAATTGCGGTTTGTCGTCGTTCTCGTACAGCATCGCCGCCACAACTGGGGATGGTGTACGTTCTTAAGAATAGTTCGTTCCTGTGATCGTAGGCATGAACGATAGGCAACGTCTTCACGTTGTATTGCAACGCCATCCAAGTCGAAACTGTGCCGAAGTTAGCCTAACCGCGCCGGGCATTTTCAGGGCAAGAAAAATGTAAGAAAATGCACGCACCTCCGACGCACTGCTGGAATCTAAATGACGCAAACCGTGTTTAAGTTGGCGAGGCAGCAGCAGGGCCCGATGACACGAGCCCAGCCTACTCGCGTGTAGCCGCCTGTGTCACGAGGACCAAGAGAATGCTTGTAATAGGGCGTAAAATGGGCGAGAGATTATCTAATCCCTGGAATGGCACTTACCCAGTGGCACTAGTTGTTTATTCGGGCTGGTATCCAGTTGTCCCAAGCTGTCTACTCGACACGGCAACAGTAGGCAGCAGTCGCAAAGTTGAGTGAAAAGGCAGAGAAAGGCTACGGTTTAAAAGAGCCGGCGTCGTTGGCGGAACGCGCTAGCGACGCGTAAAAAAAAAAAAAAACACGTTCTAATCGCACAGGAGATTGCGGCTACTACGACGAGGGCGGCCGCGTGCACTACATAGACCGTCTCAAGGACACAATTAAGTGCCGCGGCTTCCACGTTCCAACTCCGGAGCTGGAGCATCTCATCAGCTCGATGGCCGAAGTGAGCGAAGCGGCCGTAGTCGGCGTGCCCTCTGCCGAGTACCAGGATGCACCGATCGCATTCGTTGTGCCCAAGCCCCCCGCCGTCGGGAGCGTTGCCCTCGCCCTCAAGATCAAGCAGTACGTGGCAGGTGAGATGCGGTTGTTTGTATTGTGCTGTTGTACAATCACGATCACCATCACTATTGTCATGATCAGCCGATCTGTGTCTACGGCAACTCAGTTTTGCGTAATCCTTCTATGTGGGGGAAGATTAATGAAAGTGTAATGATTGTCGTCCACCTGGGAAGTAGTACGAAACTACAAAGGAAAGCCAAGGGTATTTCCCACAAGGCTTATCAGCTGAAGAAAGATATAGCCTGGTACAGCGATCGAACATGGGACCAACGCTTTCACTGTCGGTCGCTTTGCAACCTGAGTCAACCAGGAGGCTATCAGATCGCAGAGCGAGGCAGAATCAGTCGACAAGTTGAAGCGCAGAGACGTACAACATAGAAAATCAATTTTGCGGAAATCCTCAATGTGGAAGAAGATTCATGAAAGTGAATAATTGTCAACCACCTCGGGAGTAACAACAGGTTATAAAGGGAACCCAGATGGGTTACTCAGAAACGAAGCTCCGCATTTGAAGAAAAATTCGTCCTGGTTCAGGGATCGAAGCTGGGACCAAAATATTAACTTAGAAGCTTTATTTCTGAAAAACCTGTTTGTGTTTCCTTGGCATCTTTTCGCTTCTGACGAGGTAAATGACAATTATTCCCTTTAAATATTTATTTGTTTATTTAATATTTATCACAGTACCCTCAGCGCCACCGATTTACTATAGAGGGGGTTGACACAGTGCTCAATTTGAAATATGAACTATGTGCAGGTGGAGGATCAGCATCATTAGGAAGCATCGATACCAAACTTGTAAAAAAGTTATACGATATCAAATTGAATAACAAGCGTCAAAAACTAACTCAAACAAACAAACAAACAAGCAAACAAACAAACAAACAAACATCTGATGTCGCATTACCATCCATCAAATGCAGAATTTGAGAATAAAAAAAGATATACTGTGTTTGAGAAAAAAATTACTCAAAGAGTAAAAGACAGCGTTAGAATTAGTGATGGCAACATTGTCCGTTAAGCGATTCGATTCTAAAATTGTGCGTGGAAAGCATTTCTAAACGTCTCAATTATGCATTCGTATTATGTAAACTTGTTAGTATCGTGAGGAGACGTAGTACAGCTGACTTAAGTAGTTGGCCCTGTCCATGCCTGTTCTAGAAAAAAATACACTTTGAAACAATTTTTTTTGCTCTAGTTTTTTCCTCCGCTTTACGAGCGTTTCCCTTTCAAGGCTCTGCTTCGCTAGGGACAGGCTAAAATGACGTCGATAATTATTCAAAACAAACCTTATGTCTAGATTTGGCACCTTTTTTAGTTTTCTGAAATTTTTTTGACAACGGATCCCATACTGTACAAGCGTAATCAAATATGGACCTGACACTTAATTTGTATAGAATCTGCTTATTTTCTGTTGGGAAATGTTTCGCGTTTCTCCACAAGAAACTAAATAGATTACATGCTTTGGCTGTGACGTAATGGATACGGTGGTGCCTAGATAATTTAGTTGTTAAAACATGTCTGAGTACTTAAACTATTTTACCGCAGTAGTGCCGTCGTCATTTATCTTATATTTACACGCATATGTAATTTGCTTTCGGGTAAATGACATCCTTAGAGTCTTCTCTAAATTTATGTGAATATGCGAAACGTCGCATCAATGAACAACTTCAACTAGGTACTTTTGCAAAGAAACGCACTTGGGTCAGGCATTACCCTGCGTAAAACGCAGTCGTCTGCGAATATGTGTACAGAAGATACAGAACACTGGCGACATTATTAATGGAAATTCGAAACAATAAGTAACCCAACACCGAACCCTGTATTACCCCTGACGTATTAATAACCTCATGTGATGAGCACACGTAGTTACCGATTACCACGTGACTTCCTTCACCTAAGTATGCTTTAGTCTGCGCAATAAATAATGTGTTTATATTGTACCCATGCTAATTGTTCGAGTAATAAAAGGTGAGGAACAAGGTCGAAGGCCTTTGTGACATCTATAGAAATTGCATTAACTAAGAAGCACTTATCTAGTGCACGTGTTAATTCATGTGTTAGTTATGCAACTGGGTAACACAAGAGCGTCCGCAACGGAAAACATGTTGTGGAGAAAACAGGAAATAGTTTCTATTCGAATATGTCACGATGTTAGTAAAAAAAAAAAAGAAGACATGGTCAAATAATTTACATGCAATATTAGTGAGCGACACTGGCCTACAATTAGAACCCTTATTGCGAGGACCCGACTTGTGCACAAGAAACGTCAACCAATTTACAGTCGTTAGGTAGCGCATGCTGGTGAAGCGGTTTTTGAAATATAACATAAAGATCCAGAAATTCAGCAGGTGCACGAAGAAAGAAACGCAGAGGATAAGTCGTCTGGTAGTGTTGCCTTGCACACATATATGTCTTTTAACAGTAATTAAATTCCACTATGGTTGAATCTTATGTCGTACTTGCTTTCTGGACATAATTTATCAAAGCTACGTAATTTTGCACCATTCGCTTAGCTGCGTGTAAACAGTGAACGAAAAAAGAAAATGAGCTAGGACATTTTGCTTTAGCGTAGCTGTTATGAACAACATGACCATCGTGGTTAAGGGCAAGGCAAAGGTCTATCTCAGAGTCCTGCAGTTATTTCATCCGGCATCAGACAAATTTCCTGATTCAATCACTGCATGTAAATCTTTCCCAGTCCTCCGCTGTATTTCTTTCCCTTGGAATCGATTTTGCTACTCTAGATCGCCACCAGTTGTCTACGCATTACATGAACTGTCCAAATACACTTGTTTTCTTAACTCTGTGTTGTTAGCACAGTCAGAATAAAATGATCAGGCACATATACACCTCGTTTCAAGGATGTTGCTAGGATGACGCTCACTACTGAGGAGTAGCCTTGAAATTCGCTATGACATATTTTTATTAATATGCAGCTTTTCTTTCCATGGTGCGGGCCTCCTTGACTACGCGGCCTTATTCATTCCTCTTCACTAATTCAGGCACTCGTTCACTGACTCAAGCGGCCGATATCAATCATACTGCAGTATAGTCCATTTTAACTGTGGCAAACCCGAAATCAGATGACGTAGTAGTAACTCGAAAGTGATTTCTGAAGCCTAATGTTTCTTATACAGCTATTAGTGAGTGAAAGTAAGATGGCATATTTTTTACAGCGAAGCTGTTAAGAGCTACTTCCCCCAGGATTATGTCCGTGTGTAGACACAAAATCCCGAAGATAGTGCAATGCCGGGCCGACCGGTGGCGGAGGTGCAGTTAGCCATTAAGGGGCCCACATACACAGCTTCGCTAGTCATCTTTCACAAGGGGCCCACATAACTTCGCTGGTCATCCTTCACAGAGTGTAAGGGCACTGACTTTTTTTTTCTTGCACGGGAGCGATGGGAATTAATAGGCATATCCCAAGATTCTAAACTCCTGAATTTCTCGTCGCCTTTGATTTGCTTCCTGCAGTAATACCTTTAACCCTTTAAGGATGAGACATATAAATACCCAGAAAAAAGGACTATTTTGTATCTGAATGTGCAAAATACATCGAGAATAAACATAATCAACGAAAGAGCAAATATTTTGCGGAAATGTTTTCAGCGAAATTTCAGCACTCTTTCGTATCGCCGTCGCATTGCCAGCCTATCATTATTTCACAAAATTTTTACAGTTCTCTCGCCATCGCACCATACATTTCACCACCGGCACGAACATCATGTCGCACTGGTCATTCATTAAGTATCGCTCGCCCCAAAAGGCGCACTATCGCTTTTTCCTCTTCTTTTTTCCCTCGTGTAGTAGCAGACTGGAACGGCCTTCCTTTATGAAATCGCTGCGATCACAAGTTCATCTGCATTCACGGAATAAGTGTCAGCGATTATCTCACCTGAACTAATATTGCTTTAACTGTTGTTGTTATCCCAACCCTTATGTAATACCCCGTGTGGGGTCTTTAAAGAAAAAGGAAAGAAAGAAAGAAAGAAAGAAAGAAAGAAAGAAAGAAAGAAAGAAAGAAAGAAAGAAAGAAAGCCCCAGGCAGGAAACTGGAAGTGGGCTTCACCGCAAGCCACCTAAGGCTTCGTTTTCAATTTCTATAGACAGCTCTCGTCATATTTGAACCGTAAGCGTATACTTTTCATTTGCTTTGGATCGCTTGTGTGACACCACTGCAGCTGTATATATTGGGTCAGCCTGTCTCCTCTGACCTTGCTTGCACAATAGAGTGAGTCACGTGCTAAACTTCTTCCTGATCCAGTGTTCCTGCTTTTAACCAACAAATGACGCATAAATGAATGTGCCACTTTGGAGACAATCAGATGCGCAATAAATCCGATAAGCGCCCACAACAAGCCATTGCATAGCATTCACCAGGTTCTTGTCAATGTACAACACTTCTTTAGCAGTGAGTGCCAATGATGGAGCGCTTACACATTCATCAGCAGCTTTTGAAATGCAATACGCCTCAAATATTCCCCTATCTAACTGCCTGGCGAACCGTCTCAGCACTTGCGTGTTATGAAAACACGGGGAGCATTTACGATTACATATACGGCAGTGGTCAGCGAAGTGGCTGGCGCCTGTTAGAGCGTTTACAGCGTTCTAGTGCTCCCTAAGCCGGTCATTCAGGCACTTGCCTGTTTGTCCAGTATAGCACTTTCCACAGGAAAGTATAATCTTTTAAACCACTCTCACATTGCAGTCAACAAAGCGAGTGACATGCTCCTCAGTGCATGTACCTTGACTCCCGGCGTTGTTTACCAGCCTGCACATTCTTGCGAGCTTTAGTGGCGCTGAAAAAACAAGGCCCACACCGCACTATTCGCCACCTTTTTTAGGCGGTGGCACACCCCGCGTACATATGGCACGGCCACAGGGCGCCTACGCGCGCCATTTCATCGAGCGGCTGCTGAGTCAGCTTTTACCTCTTTTAATGAGGCTGTGAGTGACTGACATCCTCGGTATAACCGGCCCTACGTCAACGGCTCGCTTGTTGCTGAACGCTGCAGGAAACCTGGCGCACACAAGATTTGACCACAGCAACTCTCAGGGAATTAGTAGCTATGCCCCGTTTAACTAATTGGAGTGCGCTGAACGATAGTCAAGCAACGGCTTCTTGCTTCTAGGAGAGTAGATCCAACAAAGGGAACTATCGCTTAGGACGATACGAATATCTAAGAATAGTAGGCGACCATCTACTGGCAACCCATGTGGGAATTGAAGTCCTGCTGCACACTGTTCAAAAGCACCCAGAACGTTTTTAGCAGTATAGCCGCTTCCATCAGGCTTCAAACCTTTCAGCAGAACAAGAAAGTCATCGACATACCTAAAAATCTTAGCTACAAGATTATTGTCAAGTAACGAGAAAATACGATTGTAAACGACAAATAAAAACAAATAACTTAAAAGAGGTGCTATGCGTGAACCGATGCAAACACCATCTTTTTGGACAAATATTCCCTGGTTGAAGTTTAGCGCTCTGTCCTGTCCCAGCCTTTCTTCCTATTGTCTCGTTCGCGCCAGTAACTATGTGGAGAAAGCACTGACAGGACAGCTGACATGCTCGACGATATACTTCTAAGTATGATATTATTAAACCCAGAAGTGTCACAAGTAGACGATATCTTCAGTTTGTTAAGAAGAGAAGAGTACCACCTTCACTAATAATTATTTCAGGCATAGGAGTGTCAGTTACGGTGTTAATGTTCGGGCATGATGAAGTGTCCTTAAAGGTATATACACCGCTGCAGCTGGATATGTTGTGTTGGCCTGTCTCCTCTGACCTTGCTTGCATAAGACAGTGAGTCACGTGCCAAACTTCTTCCGCATCCAGTGTTCCTGCTTTCAACCAACAAATGACGCTTGCTGCCTGTCATTCAGTGTTGGCCGAAGACATTTAGATAGAAATTTCGTACTCAATACTGAAACTCGGCAAGACATTTTTTTCTGGTATGTTGCCTGTAAGAAACATTCGTCAATAAAGAGTTAAATCTCCATTATCATTGGCGCTTGAGTGAGATGCAAGCATAACGATGTCGTTGCTGTGTAGTATGTAATTTCATCCAATCGCATTTTATGTATTCGAGCCGGCTGCCACGATTCCTCAGGTTGCTTTGTTTTGAATTACGTTCGTTTCCCTACTCACGCCCACAAAACTCAGTTGTAACATATCGCTTAATGCGCCAATTTCTTTTATAGTTTAGTTGATAAACAAGTGAAATGCAGCAATACCACATGCACTGTAGAGCTTTACTTAATCTCGTTCTTTTTTCTTGCATTTTCAGCAAGAACGCCAAGCCACATGCACTTGTATGGAGGCATAGTCTTCACGGACAGCCTGCCACGGAACGAAATAGGAAAAGTACTGAAAAGGGAGCTTAGAAAGATCGCGGCTGACAAAGATACGGTCAAGCTCTGAAGCAAATTGCGTAATATGTCATGGGCTGGGGTTTGTTCTTTGAACCTGACGCTGCCATTACTTGATAAATGATTTGCGTATTAATATGACTCGGACGAAGTTTCGTTATTTCACGTGCTCGGAAGGAACCCGACGCCGGCGTTAATAAACTGGGAGATCTTGCGCAATCCGCGCTTGTTTTGCGTCTCATTTCAAAGGTTGCTCTAGTTTGGCAGTTTTGCGTGCTATAAGGCAGCAAGCCTTTGTTGATGGCATATCGCCGTCATGAACGTATCTGTAGTGCACATATAGCGGTAATCGTCGCATTTCTTGATACGTCGAAGCATTTAACTAGTGTTCCACGTCATTCTCTAACGTGCTCTTTACTGTTCGCTTATGATCACGACTACCTTCGTCACGAACGCGAGTACTGCTGTAGCACAGAGCACATGTGTTCAGCTGACATGAGAGGGGGTCACGATGCTTCTAATAAATGAAATGAGTGCTTTTGTTGCGCTTAGTGTCCAGTGTATCAAAACTCTTATCGGCAAACAGTCTGCAGGTATACAAGCTGCATCAAGTAAATAGGTAAACTTCGTTGCGAGTGTGATATAGTAGCGCTTAAAGTGCTGCATGATAACTGATAGAAAATGAAATGCTTCTGTACGCAAGTATTTAACACACTGAATCGTCATGGTTCGTTCGCCGTTTTATTGTATGCATTAGTTTATTGCTATATTTGGTCCGGCTGGAGATCGGACAGCGCCGCCAATGTAGCGAGCGTCGTCGGCGACCGGGTAGTAGCAGGCACCGATTCCCGACTTCTCCAGCTGGTCGAAGTAGCGAGCCCGGTACTTGGTTTCGTAAGGGCCCCAGTCGGCGTCGGGAGACAGGGCCCTCCACCAGTCGCCGCCGCACTGGACGATCCTGGCCACGGCGATAACGACCACGGCCGCCATACCGACGATGGCCAGGAGCCAGCCGTAGCCGTCCGCCCAGACGGGAAGTACGTAGTCTCCCACAGTGCTGCGGGGCAGCGTGGCCAGTGTGTAGACGAGGAAGGTCCCCAACACCACGGGCGACACGTACTTGATGGCGGCCAAGAAGTAGTAGCTCGGACACCTGCCCGTCATGAAGGCGACGTCGAAACAGAAGCGGTCCATGCCGTACACCCAGGCGACGATGAGCGTCTCGCCGAAGCAGGTGAAGAGCACGATCAGTGCGCCCAGATAGTTGTCCAGAATGGTGAGGATGTAGAGGCCCGCGCGAGTGGTCAGTGGCAGGCCGATCAGGAAGCAGCTGACGCAGTAAAGAAAGGTGGCGACCTCGCGGCGCCCTTCGAGCGGCGGAAAGAGATCCTGGACGGCAAAGCGATGAAAGGTGTTTGTACGTTGCAAATTGATGAATGTGCTCGCAGACGGCGCATGTCATGGTATAAGACTCGCCCAGAGTAAGTGCGTACCTTATGTCTGCGTGCTTGTTTGCTCATTGCGTGTAATTTTCAGCAGACAAGTCCACATCGGCAGCTTGTGAGTTGCATAACATGCGCGTGCTGATCCTTTCTTGCAGCGAGAAAACTGCCAACTTTTGTTGTGTAGGCACATGTCTCCTGGTGAAGAGTAGCAGGCCGGAGCGTGAGAGCTCAGGCTGATTTTTTCTTTTTGATAAGTTATCGTATAATTAAGAATAAATTGAGACAGCTGATAGTTTCGGCTGTTTTTCCCCTTATCTCCCTCTGTGTCGATGTGATTAGCATACTCAGTAAATATCGCTTAGTGCCTGTACGGAAGCGTGTAGGTCTGATCTAGTAGTAGGGGAGACAGTAAAAAGTACGTTACAACAAAGGATAAAGAACAGAACACAGAGTGATACGCAACGACATCCGTACAGACAGGCGAATCTTAAATGTTTCGCCGCTTGACTTCCCACCGTGACCACTAAATTGGTAAGTGGCTACTGTGCATCTGTAACGATTATCAGTGATTCATGATGTCATATTGTCACCTTCCGAATGAGGCAGCTTTGTCCTACAATGGGTGGGGGCGAGAAACTATTTCGAATTGAGGTCGGCTTTTCACTATACCCGGGAGCGCGTACCTGGATGGACTTGATGACGAACTCGCAATTGGCCATCTGCGAGTCGATGCCCAGCATGAAGAGCATGGTGAAAAAAAGCACCGCCCACAGGTTGGGAAAGGTGAGCAGGGACAGGGCCTCCGGGTAGGTGACAAAGGCCAGGCCCGGTCCAGCGCTGACCACCTCTTCGATGGGCACATCCAGCGTATGCGCCAGATTTCCAAGCACGGAGAAGATGACGAGTGAGGCGAAGGCGCTCGTGAGGAAGTCCATGATGCAGATGATACGCACGCTCCCCTGCATGTCGGCGCGGAACTCTTGGAAGCTGCCGTACAGGACCAGGCCGCCGGTGCCGATGCTGAGGGAGTAGAAGACCTGCTCGGTGGCTGCGGCCCAAACTCGGCCGTCGAGCAGCGCCTCCCAGCGCGGGAGCAGCAGGTACCGCAGCCCGATGGTGGCGCCAGGGAGGGTGATGCCCCGCAGTAGCATCACGCTTAGCATGAAGTAGGGCGCGGTGGCCGTGAGTAGGGCTACCTTGCCGGATACCTGAGCATTTTCGAGAAATGCCAATTGGCAAGCGCTTATGCCAATTGGACAGAAAGCGGACGAGAGCAGAAAATTCAGTCAGACCACTTGCTTGCTTGGCTATGGCGTTCTGCTGCTGAGGTCGCGGGCTCGATTCCCGGTCGCAGAGGCCGCATTTCAATGAATAAATGGTCGCGGGCTTAAAATTACGTGATCAAAGCCTTCTGCTACCGCCTCCTTCAAAACTTACTTGTTTGTGCGTTCACGCGGCTTAACAGTATTCAGATATATTGGAAAGCAAAATACCCCTTTCACGGTGACGTTCGCGTATTCAAATTTTGGTGTTTGTATAAATTACATACGAGGTGTGTTAACACGTGGCGCAATTACTGTATGACACAGCCCCCTCTAATGCTCTTACCAATGCCAGTCACGTCGGAGCCGAGCCACCCGCTGTGCCCTCCCTCTTTCAAGCGCGTCCTCCTCATGGTGGTGCTGCCTTCTGACCCTCTTGCAAACGACCCGCAGGCGGCACTGAGTACTTTCATTATTCTCGCCGAAGAGAAAGTATGTCCTTACGATGCGCCGAAATGGCGTTCATCTGGACGATGTAAACAATTGTAAGTTGCACTAAATAGTAGCGTTTTTCCAGGTTCTGGATGCAAAAATTTGCTGATGTTGTGTGCCCTACTGCCAGTCCAGCCAGCGAAAAAAAAAAAAAAATATATATATATATATATATATATATATATATATATATATATATATATAGAATAAAAAAAGAAAACAGGCTGACGATTTTTTTTTTTGTACGAAGTTCCCACGGAATCAACGCTCTGAGATATTGTTAGTTAAATGGGATTGTGAGGAAGAACAGACAGCCAAACTCAAGTTCCAACTATACTTTCTTTTAGCTGGAGAAGTATCAAGAAAGGAAAATGAGAGCCTGGGCTCGTTCAGCTCACAGCTGTCACGTCAGCTCGAAGTGGGGCTGAGCCCTGAACGACGAGGACCGAAAAAAGACTACAAACGTGTATGCTGAGTGCGTTGGTTCTGATAAACATCAGAATTTAGCTCGACCCATGAGCCATGTTATTGGCAAACAGCAGCGACACTCCGAGGGCATGCCTGGTGAAATTACCTGAGGAATCGTACTTTATAAAAAAAAGATGGACAAGATGTTACTCTTGCTCGAATGAGGCAACTGTTGTGAAAAACAGCTACGCTGGCGTCGGGTTCCACGTGTTTTGCGTTCGTCGACACATAGACGGAAAAGGTGAGCTTGACAGCCGCCATCCTGGAAAAGAAGGCGCTGGCCTTGAAAGTCCGAAATGATCGACTGAGACGACGGTCAGGGAGATCGACGGTCAAGTTCCTAAAAAATTAACCTTGAACGGCTCAAAGAGAAGTGTAAATGGCCCAACTTTATTCAAACTGTTTCAGGCTCCAATCAAGAAGGCGAGACTACCAGCTGTCAACCATAAGGCAAGGAAATCAGCATGGGTAAAATAATTTTCGTCATTCAATATTATTTTGCGCAAGATATACGCGTATTTCCCTCGGAAGTTACCAATAGACTAATCTTATGCACTTGCATCTGCTTCGCCTTCGTTCAAGCTTTACGAAAGTATTGTACACGACAGAGACAAACAAATGGACCTCTCCCTTTCGTAAACTGCGTGACGTCAGGGGCCACGCGCAAAGCGAAGTACGAGACGTGTGCAAAAAGCTGGTGGGCAAAACATTTCCCTTGCACTATGGCATCGTCTGTGGTGTTGAAACGGAGGCAACATGGTTTTCCGACAAAATCCGACTACTTGGTGCCCCCCGGACGTCACTCCAGTCGAACTAACCATGATAAATGTATCAGACCATTCTTTTCGCGTTGCGGCACACAAAAATGCTTATTTTTTCCTTCAACAATACATCTGTGGAATTCCCTGCCAAGTGACATCGTTTGCTCGCAATCTGTGCAATCTGTGCAATCTGTGCAATCTGTGTCGACACTTGAATTGCACTTCGAGTCATTATCGGAATGATGACCGCATTGTGGTCGTCTTGGCTAAGCGTTCCTGAAAAATTATCAATGACGTATTGCCATGCCCAACTTCTTTCACACGCTGGTGTCCATACGTTCTTGCACACGTTTGTCCATAGGATGGTATGATAATATACATTACACTTGATACTGTTTGTACATTACACGGCGCATCCAAATACATTTTTTCCTGTATTAACTGCTTCTTACACTTTACATGGCGTACGCACTATATATGTTGTTTTTGTTTCCTTGTATTTACTTATTGATGACATAGCGCGTCGATTGTAGCCATTGCTTTTTTGTTTGAGTTTGCTGCAAACCCCCTGTATAACAAAGCGCTACGCCTCTACTGTTTGTATGTCCACTGCTGTATTAGCCTCTCAAGGCTTACAGTATCGATAAATAAAGAAATAATAATTTTTATCTCCATCCTTCATCACCCTATCAGCCTCGGCTCCTTTATCGCGTTTCTTCATTGTTCCGAAAAGAAGAAAAAAAAAATAATGCCTGCGCTGCGTCAAATCTTGGTTCCGGTCCCATATTGCATTGGGACGTGGCAGCAACTTCTTCGTTGAATTTTTTTCTTAAAGTGCTGCGCCCCTTTTGCCACTTGATGTCCATCGCAGTCGCCAACAGCTTGTTCAATCGGGCTCTGTGCGGGGAGCCAGCTTTTGATAATTCGTTCAACTTACATTTGAGGGCACTAAAAGCGCGGCACGTTAGCCGGCAGTCACGTGGTATGTCTTAAGTTTCGCGCACTTGAAAGAAAAGCTCGAAAAAAATAAACAAAACAGTTATCTTAGCATGCATAGATGAAATAGTCCGATGTTTCTGAACAAGCGCTACAGCTTTTGTATTGAAGATGTTTCGCTAGAGTTACTATTTAAAAAGTTAATTAAGCAATCTTTGTCGATTACCCAGCTTGGCGGATTGGAAAAAAAAAATATCATGACGTGCTCCATATGTTCTCAGAACAATAGTGCGTCAATTCGACACGCGTAGCGCTTATATATGTATGATCTTTTTTTTTTCAAATACTTGGCCCAAATTAGCTAAAACACCCTGTATATAGCAACTTCGAGCACTGGTTATGTGTTGACTGCTGTCTTGTCGAGTATAGACTAGGCCACTAGGTAGGTGCCCGGATAAACGACTTGCTTCTGGTCTATACTAGACCAATTGGGTCATTGAGCATGTGCCGCTGTGTGTCTGCTGGAATAGGCAACTAAGGCGCTGGGTATCTGTCACTGACGTTTACATTCCAGGACGTTCCTCCAGAATGAATATGAAGCCTTGAATCTATTAGATACAGGCAGCGCTTCCCCATGCATACGCTTCTCATCAGCATCCTTCGATTCTCCTCAAGCATCACACATCGCCTTCCTCCGTGACGCACACGCACGACACCTAAAGGCGACGAGGCTGAGCTCGCACCACATGCTACTGCTGCTACCTCGTCATATAGGTTGTAATATTCTGTCGGATTTGCGTGTCCTATTGGTTTGTAGTCATACTAGTAAACTCCAATATATATATCTCAGAGGTTTCCTTTTCGCCGGTAAATTCTAAACAATTGTTAGGATTAGCAGTGTTTAGTAACTACCTGAGTAGAAGCATATGAATACTTGTTATCATCGCATATCTCATAAGAGTTTTCATAATTACCAAGAAGACATCTTAAAGTCGCCTTTCTTTCTCCAAATTAATTTTTTCCGTGCCAAGCGAGCACGCACCTGAATGCCTTTGAAGATGGCGAGAAAGATCAGGGTCCAGCAGAGGCCATAGCAGATGAGCAGCGGTTGTTGGATTTCTCCAGTCTCTTCGATGCTGGGGCTCACGTTCAGCACGTAGTTGTTGTAGAACGCATCGGTCGACGACGCGTTCGCATTGATGCAGCCTGCGAAGCGGGCCGCGTACTCGTTCTGCGACACCAAGACCGTGCGGTTCATATAAGACACGACCACCAGATGGTCGGCGCTGGTGTCGTTGAGGCCTGGGCTGACAAGATTGCGCCTGATGTTGTCGCACAGGCGCTGACCAGTGCCGTCTTCCCTGGTCCTCCTGAAACACCCGTCTAGAGTCGTGCCCCACCACTCGAAGCAGTCGGTCCAGGGCAGAGGCCGTTTGAACGAATGGTACAGGTAGAGGAAGGCGTAGGTAAGCACCACCTGGTAGTAGATGGTGGTGATGAAAGCGCCCCACATCATACCGAACGCGTTGCCCTGCAAAGATGAAACACGCGATTAATGTTTAAGCTTGAGTGCGGCCATCAGGCGAAAGTGGCGCCATCTGGTGTTTATACGGGCTCTGTCACCATACTGGAATGCGCGGCCGGCTGCAGCGGCGTTTTACTGTGCGAGAAATGGCCTTTGCCGAGCTGCGTATAAGTGTTCTTGCGCGCGTGCGTGCGTGCATGCGTGTGTGTGTCGCGTGATGACCGTGTTCCTAAATGTGTTCATGGAACTATATCGCTTCCTGTACCAATATTTACAAGGGAAATACAATCGTTTAGTAGTTCATCTACTGTGCTAACCAAATTTCCACAAAGCGCTGTCCTGCGGTCGCCTTAGCAGTAATAAAAAAAAAAACAAGCAGGAACGCACCAATTGCTGGAAAGCTACGTTTCGTTTATCGCTAAACACTTAAATGCATATTCTGTGTGTACGCTAGATTTCAGAAGAGTGCTTGTCAGGCGCGTGCGCTCCTTCGTGCTACAAATAATTTCTCCATTTAGCGTAAGGCGGCGACCGGTGTGGCATTTTGCTAGTTATTCACAGTCTACAAAGCATGCAGCACTATGGTTAAAGTCAGCGTTTGTTCCGACATGCACATGCACTAAACCTTCTAGCTCATTCAACACACGCCGAGGGTATGAAAAGATCAGTTTATTCCATGACCTGCAGACAGCTGAGAGAAACGTTATTTATCAGGTGCTCTCGGTAGTCGGCTAAGCTACAGGCGGTTTAAGAGAAGTGTAAGACGAGGGGAGTTGCACTGAAAACAGTTTAAAACGAAAAGATAGCATCTGCAAGCGGTCTATCAGGGCCATGCGTTTGTCGACGATTGTGGCGCGGTTATTACAATCGCCAGAATAGCTCGCCTGGAACATGGGCGACAGCCGGAAGGCGCCCAGCGGGCCCGAGCTGCTGAACTGCCCGAGCAAGAGTTCGAGGTAGTAGATGGGCCTCCCGACGAACATGTTGATGGCGATGTAAGGCACGAGGAACGCCGCGCCACCGTTCTTGTACGCCACGTAAGGGAACCGCCACAGGTTGCCCAGACCCACAGAGTTCCCGATGCAGGAACACAGGAACTCCATGTGGCTGGACCACTTTTCTCTGGCAGTCACCCGTGCGCTCATGACGACGTCCGGTGGGGAACGAGGCATCTTCAATATCTTTTCCTTAGGAGGAGAAGACAACGTCACCCGATCTATAAGGCCGAGACGATAAGACAAGGCTAGGTTTAATAAGAATCGCTGAGCGAGAGCGTGCGTTGACTGCGGGGGCTAAGCCACGTGACGCACGCACTTCTGATGGCGATGGCAGTGAAGATAATCGCCCAAGGCACTGGCCCGTGTTGTTGTTATCCCGAGTGTTTTTGACGCATACCCACAATGGGGAATGTGCCATGAGTCGGAAGAGAAGAGGACAAGGACGAAGGGAATTAAGGTAAATTTTGAAATTAGGGTAATGAAGCTGAGCTATTTGCTCAAGCATGTGTTCGTATCAACAAGCCCGACAAGCCACTATTCTGAAGTTAAATTAATATTAGAGGTAAATATTATAAGCTGTGGAAAAAACTAAACTAAAATTGCAACTATCCTAAAACTATGAATTCAAGAAAGAAGAAATAGAAACGGTCACTCTAGGACGCTACTGAATTACATATACCATTCTGTTTGATTTATGGTCGGTTTCTTTCATATCTTCGTTTACAATTTTTTTTAACATAATACCACCCGATTTGCGTTCTATTCCCAACGATGGACTTGCGCAATTGTTGAAGGAATCATCATCATCATAATGGTACACACCTACAATGAGAAATTGGCTAACAAGCTTCGTTTTCTTCTGCGTGTGTTTATGTTGTTGTTGCTGTGGTTGTTGTTGTTGTCGTCGTCGCTGATGTCGTCGTCATCGTCGTCGTCGTCGTTGTTGTTGTGGCTGTTGACCTCTGAAATCGTGGCTTACATCGATTATGGGACACTGGCCAAGGCTTGGGTGGATAAAACCCCATATAAATTAAGTTCTACTGGCAAATTTTCGACATTCAATAAATTTAGTGTGACAAAAGCAAGAAAATGTTTAATGATGAATGAAGCACATTTAAATGGGCCAATCAGTTGGAATCAATAATAAGTTTCTGGTTGGCTGCTCAAGCAGCTCTTTGCCTGTACCCAGGGAGTGGAAGCTCCAGATGAAAGAATAACGGAAATTGATAGATCCAGGCCGATTTTGCACAAGGGAACTTCAAAATTATTTTCCTCGCTATACCAGATGGGTTTCAAGACAAAAAGAAATGATCTATTGTTTTCTGCTCATTGCAGAAAATGCAAATGGCGGAATGCATGAAACCAGACTGTTTAGTATCCTTTCGGCGCGCATCTGACGATGGGGATATGACCTCGTCAGCAAATGTAAGTTGCACTTAAGAAAACGGTTCGCATTGATTGTACTTCTGGCAGTCTTGGCGCACTGCTTTTTCGTATCGTGGCATGGATACGCAACTCTGGGTAAATCAGTAGCTCAGTTCTCCGATTGCATTGCCTTAGGCATCGTGTTACAGACAAATTGCAAGTGAAATGGCAGTCGTGTAAGAGTCTTGCACTCGATCCACTGTGGTCGTTCTATGATGCCACTTATGGCTTCGCCACTGCTCTACTGCGCTCCAAGAGCTTCGTTTCTTTATAGACTTGACCTTCGGTGCCCAGAGCACTTGGGTGCACCTCATTAGAACTATCTAGAACCCTCTGTAGACAGATCGGTCAACCTAGTTTGAGATGGCTGTGCCACCACATTTTTTGCAGTATGTCTTGATCTTCTAGCCTGGTAGACTGCTTGTCTCTTTGACAATTGCAGAGGGAGGCGCCCTCCACAAACTGAGAATGCGTCACTGTCAGAACTCTGTCATACTCACAAACTCAAACTCTGCGCGTAATAAATGTTTTCGTCGTCAACCTCGAACATTTTGCCGATAGTCGTCAGAACCACTTAAGAATTTCGGTCGCAAAATGTCTCATTGCTTTTCAACGGTTGTATTCTCGTGCTAGTATCACTGGTTAGTAAAGATAAATTTAATTGATCTCGCAAATGAATAATTGTCGAGCCCCTGAAGTGAGAAAATATTGTTTCTTTATTTATTTAATTACTTCTTTATTTATTTATTTATTTATATATTTATTTATTCATTTATTTATTTATTTATTTCACAATACTGCAGGCCAGATTGGCCCAAGCAGGAGGGGCATGAAAACACAAATCATAACAGCACGCAAATGCAAAAAAAAGAAAAAAGATTACATTGCATGTAACATACAAGAGAATCAAAAATTAAAAATGACAGAGCAGAAACTAAAACAATGAACATTGAAATTGCTTACTTTGTACTGAAGAAACAAAGTTACCAGCTGTCCATAGAAAGAGATCTGCTGCTTTGAATCGTTTCGTCGTAGTACTTTGCCGAATGTGCCTGAGTAGGGGCCGAATTGCAGAGCATACATATGGGGCTTATAAAATGCTGAGAGAAACAGCCTGTTCAAAATATGGGCGTTCAAAGCTCGGGCGTTCAAAATATGGCGCGCTCCTTGTTTGCTTTGCAGACTGCAACAAAGTATGCTACATGGGGCATTACTTTTTCTGTTCATTTTTCAGAACAGCGTGAAAGAGCGGGACGCACAATAAAGCGCTGTCAGAGAGGTCGATAAGAACGTATATCGCTGTTTCGTGCTGTTCTCAAATTTATTAAATTATGGAGTTTTACGTGCCAACACCACTTTATGATTATGAGGCATGCCGTAATGGGGGACTCCGGAAATTTCGACCACCTGGGGTTCTTTAACGTGCACCTAAATCTAAGTACACGGGTGTTTCGCACTTCGCCCCCATCGAAATGGGGCCGCCGTGGCCGGGCTTCGATCCCGCGACCTCGTGCTTAGCAGCCTATAACACCACAGCGACTAAGCAACCATGGCGGGTGTGCTGTTCTCAAAGTGAACCAACTTTAGCTCGCCCAACTTTCAATTTTACTGCGTTTTCTTGTGCTTCTTTTAGGGCTGTAGGAGTTTAATGACATACAACTTGGTAACTTGAAAACAAGTTGATTTCCCGCATTCGTGCTTTTCTTTACAAGGGCGGTGGGCAGCGGGAAAGGTCTCGCAGCTTTCCGCTCGCAAGTGCAACATTAGTTCTCTGGGCACGATGTAACACGACTCCGTACCGGAAAGACACTCTAATACAGAAGAGCTGGCGGCGTAGACTGCTAATATGGGCTTGCACCGCCCGAAATATCACTACCGCTTTCCTGCAGCCAATTTTTCCCTGGCAAAGATACACACACTTGGCGTCCCCACGCAATAACAAAACAAAGAAAACACACTACCGGCCCACTATTTTTAAGAAAATATGCTAATAGAACGAAGATAAAATATTACCGAGTGTGCTCAACATGTTCCTGTTGGTAAAAACTCTTACAGAGGACTGTTTCTGCTGTTGTAAGACCTGCACGGTGGCGTCCATTCGAGTAAATACTTCTTATAAAACGCCGAAGCGTTTTGTCACGGGGCGTCCTGGTAACATATAATTACCGTGAAAACTTGGAATGAAACTTACGCCAGCATTGCCAGGCAGTTGAAGCAGTATAGTAGTTAAAAATGTATCAAACGAGAAGACATGATAAGAGGTGATGCGATCAAAGGAAAACATGAACATATGTACCTGCCGGCTATTTAGAGAAAACTGCGAATGCTTTTTAGGTGGAGTCAGCATTAATAGTGCTGGCGCCACAACAGTGTAACGTAGTGGCGAAGACTCAGGTGATATGAAGCGTGAACTAGTCCAATAGTTCTAGTACACGTCGTGTCAATCATATTTCAAAGCAAGAAGAGACTGCTCTTTGTGGTGCTAGCCGTCTGCGGGGAGAGAATTTGGGCGTTTTTGAATGGGAGGCAATGCCGGAATGGCACATGCGATCCGTTGTCGCCACCGTCACAGTTCTAGCCAACGCTGTGCTCCCTTGTCCACTCTGCCTGCCCCGACCAGTCCTATTCCTAAGTGAAATTTGTAAATGGCACCATAGACAAAGCAAGGGCACGCTGGCCGCTACAAAAAGTTGGACGCAAAGCACGATAACTTTTGAAACGAAACAAAGGTGCAGACATGAGTTAGCCGGCTACCTACCGAAACACTTGGTTTTCTTTTGCGGGATAACCTGTGGAGGGTTTCTTTCTCCACTTCTCGCTGTAAAAACGTGGACAGCCGAAGAGCGACGTTTCGCGATAACGTCAAAACATTTATCCGGTGAACATTTGAAAACAAAAGAGTACTTGCATGCTCAAGTTCACTCATCTGGAATATAAAGTGGAACGGCGCAAAAGTAAACGTTGTGACCACGTCACGTGAGAAAAATGCCTTGCCTTCCAAATCGGTGCCCTCGAGGCTAAGTAATCGCTGTGTACATTTTTCTAGTAACACGGCAAACGCCACAGCTTTTTTTTTTTTCGGACATTTGCCACCGGTGGGCTGAGCTGGCAACCAGCTGTTTTCTTCAAGAACAAAGGCGTAAACAAATGGTATTTTGTTGTTATCACTCCAAGTCTTTTGTATTTTAATTCTCTTGTGGCCTCTAACAGGGCGTCACAACCTCAATGATTCACAAGGCACTTTGCTACTTGCGTTTCCCACCCTGATAACAGAAGCCATCGTTTCGACACTTGCGCCCTTTCTGGGAACAAACGTAATTGTAGCACAGCAGTGGTGTGCTGAAAGCAGGCGTGCAAAATATGGTCCCCTTTGTCTTTTATGCATCACAATTTCTGCATTTCTATGGCATTTACTTTTCTTCAGGGTGGTTCTCCAACTTTTTTTTTGTTCTGGTCAATCACCTGCTAATATTGCTTCTTGTGCGTACACGTGCTGTTGCCGAGTACGATGGCTACGTATTCACGTACATCACAAAACGTCTCGGCAATCATGATTGCGCGTCGCGATAAGGCAGAATTTAGAAGATACGTTCATTGCCCATAACACATTTTGCCCGAAAAACTTTTTTTTCTAGGGATGGCCAGCCATATTTTAGCATGGGGCCATTGTTTCAGATACGATTTTTTTCCCTTTTTAAATGGGTATTTTATTTTTCAGTGCGTCGCTTTTGGCGGAACTCACTTCTGAAAGCGGTACAATTCGGTTAAACTGAATTTGTGGAATAAGTAAACGGCTCAGAAGAGTGTGGGTGTAGGCCAGTTGGTGAATCATGATTTCGGAAGTTACCGCAAAGAACACACGGTACGAAGAAAGAGGCAACACAAAGCCGTCGTGTTGCGTCTTTCTTCGCCCTGTGTCTTCTTTGCGGTAACTTCCCAAATCATATAAATGGTGCTGACAAGAAAAGCACAAACAAGGCCTAGTACGTCGGACCAGCCAGCGTCCTTCGTGTGCATTTCATATTGCTTGTTCCATTCAAGTCTCACTTACACAGTTCAGAAGTTGTTTTTCTTCATCTTTCTTTCCTTCGGGGGTGGGGTCAAACTGATGTAGTATTTCATACCGCGGCTGCCTTTCGGTCACGAGAAATACAGTTTTGACTACCTGCGATTTTACAATGCAAAACGAAATCTGAGTACACGAGTGTGCAGCAATCGGCCCGTAGCGAAGTGCGGACGCTGAGGCAGTATAATGAACCTACGATTTCGTGTTGAGCATCAAAACGCCATTGTCGCATCAAAGCGCCATTTCCACTGAGAAGATGACGAGTTCTCTGTGCACTTGTGTCCAATAATTCGCAACCTTCTCTCAGGTCAGTCGTACTCGTTTGGCCTCCATACTGGGTTTTAATTACGTTTTTTGCCACGCAGTCCCTGTGCCACCTTATCGCAGGAAACAACCATCTTGGCCACTAGCCCGTGCTTGGGCAACCCTGAAACCTTGAACGGGCACTTACGTCTGGTGATTCTGCAATAGGGTTGAGCCCCCGGTGTGCACCTCTTCATTGCGTGCAAAATGACGCAGAACCGGCCCTTTGTATACCGCAGCCGACAAGTGCAGAAGCTTGCAGTGTCACTTGCCTTATGCTTAAGTGGCCGTCACCCGCACACAGCAGCCAGGTGTTTACCATGACGATAGAAAACTAACTTCGTTCTCACAAACAGCGCTTGACTTGTGATTTCGGGAGGGAGTTAAGTGCAAGTTGTTTGTGTTTAAGCGCAGAACCCGTTCTCTGTCATTCTTGTCTTTACCAGTGTATGTAGATGGTGTGGTTCGTGCTGTTAAGCAACCGGTGCAGCTTAAGAGGACATTAGGCTTGAATATTAAGTCAAATTACATCGGTAGATTACGCGCCTGGAATGCTAAGTATGTGAGTCTTACTGCGAGCCGCGTATGGTGCTTAAACTTGGAGGACAACAAACAAACTTGAGAGGAAGCTTAGTGCCGCGTGCCGACTGATAGATGTAAAGTGACAGTGTGACGTTGAAAGATACGAAAATGGCGGTAGGGGGCGTAGAGAGTAAACAAATGTGGCTGATTATGCAGTTAAGAGGCAGAAGGGGATTACTGCTGCTACTTCAAGTGGATGAGTCACTTCTGCAGTTACGCTTTAATTTCAAGTTATGGACGTCAATAATAACACAGTAATTGCATTCTCACTTCGTTCTGCCAGCTCTGGCTTCATTCCTAGTGGGTAGTAGCCACAAAAATATCAATACAGAGTTATTGTTCCTGCAGCTCCCCATAATACTCGATGCTTCATGGCTTGCGCTTAGGACGTTAGCGCATTTACTATTTAACTCGTTAGATCATAAGTTTCCGTTGATGAAAACGACCTGGATTCCGCAGTAGAATGAGCGGAAATAATCATGAGCAAAAATATAAGCTTGTTCGATGATTTAATGTCGAACGCCAACCTCTCTACAGGTCAGAAAAATGAAGTAAGCGTGGTTACAAAGCTCTGCTTGTTGGTAGTTAATAAGCAGCTTCTTTTGAAAATTCAGGGCTATAACGACTGGCAGACATGAACTTGATGTAATAGGGCAACGAATTCGTTTCGTCAAGTTGCTGGATATTTACAGCGTAGCATATGCCTGTGGCACTTCCAAGAAATTTATCGTGGTACTTCGGAAGCACTATTTTTACATGAACCTGAAATTATGCCCGCGGCCAGTATATAGCTGATTTCCTTGATCCTTTGTGAACTTTCAATTAACAGGCAACTTTGGCCTTGTTCGTTAGAAAAGCGGTGACTCGAGCCAAACAAACTCGTGTGTATACCTACCCACTAAGGCCGCTCACGTCCAAGGTACGTAAACACTACACTTCTTCGGTCGGCCTACTTTTCTTGGCAAGCATTTCGTAATCTTGCGAAGTCCTTCAGGAAACGTGCAAGGGATGAAGTGTAGGTGGACCAAAGGAGAGGAATCCCGAAGAGCTCTCCACATCCGGCGTCAGCTCATGGTACAAGTTCTTCTTTGCGTTGAATACCAAAAAATGGGTCAGCGCGCAGGGCAAGGGAACGCTAGTAAACCCGAAGAAACCCGAACTCAAAGCTACTGCGCAGTCGTAGTCGAAATAAAGTGGAAGATGGTCGTATGCTTCCGGCAGTCACGCTGATTGAAAGGATAAAAAGTACAAAAAAAGAAAGGCTTTCGTCCCTGGAACTTCTGTGACACCGCCTTGACATCGAGCCCACAGTGTACATTACTCCACAAACGAAATTCGAAGCCACTACCTCGCTGTTGTCGCATGGCCGCCTTGTCCATGAGGACTTCTTTCCACGTCGCTCGTTTTCTTTCGCGTTCTTTCTTGTCACTTCTTACTTTTTTGATGGCCTCGCGGCTGTTGACGACCTTCTCTCTTACTCTCTGTCCACCGGTGCGCTTACTTGCGGCGGGACGTAAGCGCACGCCGCCTTGTTTTCTCTCAACTCCTTTGTTCTGAGCGTCAGTAATCGCGCATATAACAGACCACTCGAGTCGCACGCGAGGCGTTCGTTTCCCGCGCGTATATGCATTGTCGTCCACGTGCCCTCGCACACATGCGAATACGCCGGTCGGAGAGCGCAATTATTCCTCCTCCTCGCCGACCATTGGGATGGCTCGTCGCGGTTTTCGTTATTTTCTATTTTATTCAAGAAGCGGCTTTCGCCAGCGCCCCGTTTATAAGCAGCGACGCTGAGTGCGCCGGCGTTTGGACGAAGCTACGTAGGTATCATAAGGACGCGGGTTGCCCCCTCTCGGCTGTCTCCAGTCCGGTCGCTTTGTCTGCCTGCGGACTGATACGTTAAAGTCTCGTGGATAGACTGGTAGGCTCACACTACGTGCCTTTAAATGCGTTATGGACCATTCAACGCATAACTTTCGTTCTGGAATAATCATTGCTAGCTTCCGTGCAGTTGGAGTGGTCTTAGCACCCACACGTCGAGACTAAGGCAGATAGCAGATGTTGCTGCGAGCCATGCTTGTGCGAAGACTGTGAGTTACGCAACCATCGTCTCGTTGGGCGACATCCACGTTGATGCGGAACGGACTTTCCTGTGATTTCAAGTGTGTGCCTTGTGGCAGAAATATCCAATAATTTTTGCATTTCTTATCAAGTGCGTGTGTTCTGGTCGGCGTCGGTGCAAGTTGCGCACCAGACAGTTAGCTGAAAGAGTGCACAGTTACGGCTATGATCGTAGGGACACGCTGAAGAAAGACAAGAGAGTGAGTCACTGCCCCGCGACGAAGCCTAGTGTTTATATCCCTCTGAAAACTCCTATTCCCGTACACTTACCCTCCGTGCAGGGTAGTCAAGCAGGGCTACATCTGGCGAAGCTCCTTTCTTTTTTATCCTCCCCTCCTCTCTCCCTGAAAGCCAAGACACCCATATTCGTATCGCCAAGTAAGTGACTCAGGCTCTGGCCAGTATGGTTCGCGTGGCTGTGATAGGCGCCGGGGCGAGCGGCCTGACTGCTCTCAAGGCGTGCCTCGAAGAAGGTCTTGAGGCGGTGTGTTTCGAGAAGACCGAGGACCTCGGCGGCCTGTGGACTTACCGCGAGCATAACGTGGACGGTGTCGCCTCTGTCATGTTCTCCACCACGACCAACACTAGCAAGGAGTTATCGGCCTTCAGCGACTTCCCACCACCGTCGCAGTACCCGAACTACATGCATCACCACCTCGTTTCCCGCTACCTGAATGACTACGCCGACACCTTCGGCTTGCGCAGCTATGTACGCTGCTTGCACTCCGTAACTAGGGTGAGTGGCGTGAAAACGAGCGTTTTGACTTGGGGAGAAACAACTTTGACGGGGAGAAGGGAAGCTGTCATTGACATGAAATTAGCAGGAAGGCTCCCTAACAAGGGAAACCTAAAGGAAACAAGTAGGCTATACCGCGTTATAAATTGATTGATACGTTTTTCAGGGTGAAATCACGACAAGTGAACCCCCGTAAGTGATTTCATCTCCGAGCGAAGCACGCATTTTTGTCACTCGTCTTCGTAACGAATTTATGCGTAAGCAGACTTGACTGATTGATGGCAAACAGGTGCTTCATACATGCGGCGTACATTGTGCGAATGCCTGTATAGCCCAGGAGACTGTGGCGTAGAACCAGAATCAGAAGGTGTATTATGAGAGGTTTGGTAATGTGACAGGTATTTAATGTACAAAAGTAGGCTCTATGGTCAATGACTGTATCGGGACCTCCTGTACACGAATACTTATGATAGGTGACAAGTGAAAGTAAAAGAAGCATGCCAATAAAGGAGTACGTAGGAAAAAAAAAGCTAGCTGAACAAAATGGAAAATCGATGGCAAAGAATAACATTTCAGCATACCTCATGGTGACAAGGTAAATCGCAACAGAATATAAATAAATCACATAGAGAAAATACAGGAACTAATTAGCGTCGTTTCAAGGGCATTGTTTTTAGAGCACTATAAGAAGAGTAATGAATCACTAAGAACTTTCGTTTCGTTAAAGCGTGACTTCGGCACTGTTTCCGCAATTATGTCAATTACCTTCACCTTTGGGGCACACGCGGCGCCATTTAAAAGAACAGACAACCGAGAGTCATGTTACTGATGTACAGTTATCTAACACACCGCAGTTATTTCGAGAACGGAGTGTGTACGTTCTGCTCTGTTCTCTTCATAATTCTAATGTATCTTTTATCAACTGTAGATTTTGTGTCGCATGGACATGGTGCCCAACTTTTCGTGGTCGCGCTAATGTAGCCGACCTAAGCACTCTTTGTGTACCGGGCGCTCGGGCGTAGTTTGAAGGAGTCATGCAGCGAGAAAGGTACAAGGACGCCACAGGGGGATGACCCGCAGAACGCAGGTTATCTGTGCACGACCTCGGAACTTCTTTGGCTTTCGAAAGTCGTTCATGCTCTCAGCACACAAATACGCTTTATGACTGGAGGGGTTGATTAATTGCGTACGCAATTGCATTCAGTGCAACGAATTGCCTATGTGATGACGTATGTCCTTTAGATGTATGTATACGTCTTTGTTTGTACTCGTATTTGATCACGAAGGGCATGTTTTTTTTTTTCTACAGGGAGTTACAAACCCCCGGAAATTTGGTCTTATATAACACTGTAAATAATATAGTGCTCAAGCGTGGTTGTGTCGCGTCCATGCCGCGTGTTGTTTTGGAGCCGTATTTGAAATAGAACAGCGCGGTTTTGACGGGGACAAGCATGGAGAAACGACACGGACGAGCGCCATCAGTTCCTTTTTTTGCTATAGCTCGGTATTGAAAACGTACGAAATAAGAATAAAATCTGATGAAAATCGCACGTAACTCAATTAAGAGTCTGAGCGTTTGTCCGGCATTGAGTAATCACACAACTTACTATTGTCAAGGCTGCGCTGTGCACATAATTTGAATAAACATGTCGTATCCCGTTAAAATCAAACGCTAGGTAGGACGAGCGCAGCAGTTTTACTTAGTATTACTCAGTGGTTCAGTGAAAACACGGGGAAGGCGGGAGATGGAAATTCAAGGCGATGCGCAATACGAGAACAATGTAAAAGAGGGAGCCAATGTTTCGACAGATGGACTTGTCTTGTTCAAAGCGACATATACTTTCCACGACACAGTATATATAGGTTGGGTTGTCCTAAAGGGGAGAGGGGTAATTAGGCGGGTGGGTGGGGCAACGACAAAGGATGTGTTAGCGGCGAGTGTGTAGAATTGAGAATAAAGGAGTGCTGCGCGCAAGGCCGGTGACACGGCTGCGTGTCAGCCATCGTGTCGACGGCTGTGTGCACGGCGTCCTCTGTTACCTGCTTCGCTGGTGGTCGTGGGCTGTCGTGTTTCCGAAGGAGATAATAAAAGCAGCGGCAGGAAACGGTGCTCGTAAAAAAAAAAAAGAAAATTACTGACATGGAATAAATATATACATAAAAGAAAAAAAGGAAGGAAAAGGAGCGAGAAATACAAAAACAATGAAAAAACCACTAAGCAACAAATTAAGTGTTGTTGCCTATGAAGACACAAGAGTAGAGAAGTGGACTTCTCTACTCTTTTGTCCTGTCTGCACGCCTCACCTCTTTTTTTGCATAATGAATCCTTACCCCATGACACAGCCACTTACTTTGCTAGTCTAAAAATAAATTTGACGCAGGAGTATGCTCATAATTTCAATGCAGCTCTTCGTCCAGCTTGATGATGGGCAGTACTTGCATTTATGTGTAATTGGCCCCTTTTTCTTTCACCGAGTTTTGTTTTGTTGAAGATACCTATCTTTTCTCATTTTATTTGACTCTGTTATCGCTAGTTTGTTATATGGGAATGGTTAACCTCATTCAGCCTGTAATTTCTACCATTGTACTATCTTCAGTATAATACAAATACAAAATAACGGTGCAAATATATATAAAAACGCAATTGCTCACGTCGAGTAAAAATAGTTCTAAAATCTCTAGATATATTTATACTCCCATTGCTAAAAACCTAGGAGTTGCTTTTGTGCTGCTAGTCACGTGTCAACGAACTATTCGTAAAGGTAAAACACTCAAGTGCTCTGAAAAGTAAAGTGTTGCGTAGCTAGCATGCAACCACATGGTACAATAAAATAACGCAGCAAGATGGTTAAGTTAGTTGACATTCATATTGGGCGAAATTTATCTCGACAGAAAGAAGGAAAACGGAAGAACGGTAGGACAATGCGTTTACTTAAAACTACAGAAATTATTGAAAAAAAAAAGCTTCACATTTAGACACGTAGAAGTAATTGCGTATTGAGAGTAAAGATAAGGACAAATACCAAAAGGATAAAAGATACTCAATCGTGAGGAAACCTCTATATTAAAGGTCAAACATGCACACATGCTAACAGTTGTCTGCGTTTTCGCGTTTCTCTATGATTAGCATACTTGTATCTATGTCTGGCTTTAGATTCATAGGTCTTTTATCACAATGAACTATTGATATCCTTTCGGTTTTTATCCCTTGCTTGTCTCCGAATGCGTGATTACTCCTATGTATATATATGTGAACGTTCTTCAATAAATTTTTCAGTTACGAGTAAGCACTTTATTTCGTCGTTTCTCCACATTCCGTTTTTTCATTGCGCTACGAAAGTAACCCTGGTAAACATGAAAGTAAACCGCAGCGTGACATCTCAACGTAGACTTGCTAAATATTATTAAACTTCATGAACTACTTATCATTTGTACGGCGGTTGAAAGACACAAGCCCCATATTTACCACTTTAATTTTTACGCAGCATGAATTTCGGGGATCCCAGTGACTGAGTCAGCTAGCTTGCCGCTTTTTCGTCTGCTCTGCCGTCTTGTTTCCACAAAGCAGTGCCGCGAATACAGTCTGTCAGCTTCTTGCTCACGTCATAAAATGTGGCTGCAGCTCTCCTTTATCCAGCAGTATTATTCTCACTCGCACTCAAAATAAACTAAATTTAGAAATCATTGAAGCGTTTCATACTTCTCGCCTTCGAAATGACCGGCTTAGCATACCGTATATCGCAATAACAGGCAAATAAATAAAATATCCTTCGCATTCTCGGGGCCCACGATCTGGACATGAGGCAATGTGAACATATTCGTTGTAAATTTCATACGAATGCTTTCCGCCCTTGTTTCGCACTTTCTTTGCTTGTGTGTGTTAAGTGAACAATTTTCCACGTGTCGTTCGCCCAATATTGTAAGGGTCGCGGTAGCCGGTGTTCAGTAGTCGGAGGTCGGTTGACGGACTTTCACCGCCGGGTCAAATCGCAACCGAGTGGAGGGATGCCTAGTATTATTATAGCTCATCGAGACGTGGGTGCCACGCGGGAGGCGTCTGGCGGTGGCTGAAGGTATAGGTGCTGTACTAGCGCACGCACGCACGCGCCCGTACACACACACACACACACACACACACACACACACACACACACACACACACACACACACACACACACACACACACACACACACACACACACACACACACACACACACACACACACGCACACACACGCGCGCGCGCACGCGCGCACACGCGCACTCGCACACGCACGCACACACACACACACACACACACACACACACACACACACACACACACACACACACACACACACACACACACACACACACACACACACACGCACGCACGCCCACGCACACGCACGCGCACGCACGCGCACGCACACGCACACGCACGCACGCACGCACACGCACACGCACGCACACACACACACACGCACGCACACACACACACACACACACACACACACACACACACACACGTGTGTGTGTGTGTCAGCTTTCTGGACTCCAACACGTTGTATCGCGAGACTGACCGACATTCACATAGCGCGAGCTGCACGTTACGCTCCCAACGCCTCCTGCGCCAACTGCACCGAGTTATCGTCCGCTTGGCAGCGAGCGCTGCACCTCTCCTTGAGCGCCCGGCGCGAGTTCCCCCGCTCGCGGCGCTTCTTTTCCGCCACGAGACAATGACCTCCTCGCTGCGGGCGCTACGAGTCTCTCCACCACGTCACGCGTTTTCCGGCTTTTGTCGCGCAGCTTTACTTTCTAGATTTATTTTTCGGGCGTAAAATTGCTTCTTCATTCGCCTCCTGCTCAATCTACGCCGTTGTGCGCGATTCCAACCACCCTGTGTATCACACCGGTGATTAAGGCAAAACAGATCGCAGACTGAGGAATAGGTAAAGAAGCACGCGAAGCGTTATCCTGCGAGTTTTACGGCCTGCTCACTCTTAACTGAAGAATTAGCGAGAAACAACAGTATTAAGAAACAAGCCTTTTAGTTTTGTGAGTGCATCTTAAGAAGGTCGGCGTTAGTCATGTACGGACACGCCGGAGCGAGCACGGCTCCACAGGCATTTCCACTATACAACACGCGTAACCAAATGGCCCGCTTGTGGAGGAAGAATCAACAACAACAACATTTGTGGAGGGTTTACACGTTTCTCAGCTGTTTGTCTAGCGTGTTCTACATTCGCTTCCCTTTGTCTTGTTTCACAGTCACTGTGTCTCTTACTCGCTTCTTCAATTTTTTTTTCAGTATACAACTCTTGTTTATGTCGCAGTAGCGCTGAGGCCAGGAGAAGTGTGATGGACGTTATGCAATTGAGATTTAAGCTCCACAGCCTAGCCGAGAGGCCGTCGAGGCCTTCTCTAAAATTGCCACAAAAAGCTAATAAGCGAAATAAGTCCCGAAATCTGCCACTGGGTAATAGAGACCTGTATAGAGGAGGGCTCAGGATTAACTTTGACAACATGGCGTCCTTTAAAGTGCACCCAAAGCACGGTGCACTAGTGTTCTTTTATTCTACCACCATGGTCGGAAATTGAACCAGTGACCTTGTGCCCAGAAGCAAAACGCCGTAGCTATAAAGCCACCATAACGGGCGACAAGTGCCATTAACTAGCTAATGTTAGTATAGTGAAATAAATTTCCTAATGTGGCAAACAGTACGAGCTCCTTGCGACAGATATTATACAATGACTGTAGCTAAAGCCTTTTGCCAGCTGCCAGCTTAGAGACTATGCATAATTGAGCATTTTTGATCTGTTCAATCTTATACGAAAGAATTTTTCTGGAAGTGCACGAAAAAAAGAAATGTTCTTTTTTGGTAGCAGATTAATGGCAGTGGACATCATAAAGTGTGTGATACATACAAATTAGCAGCGTCGTTAGTGAAGTTCACAGATTAACTTCATTGGCAGCTGCAGCGCACATTGTGAACTCGCATGATCGAGGCTGGTCACTGTCCAAAGCATGATTCACCAGAATGGAATAAATGGTGCAAATGAATAAATTTCTGATGGCGGCTTCTGCTAATTAGTCGGGCTATACTAATCCGGGCACAACCAACATTAGGAACCCTGGTGTTAACAGCGCAAAACATAGACGGGACACGAGACGAGAAGACGACACCACAAGCGCTGCGCTTGTGGTGTCATCTCGGCTCGTGCCCCGTCTACGTTTTGCGCTGTTAACACCAGGATGGAAAACCAACAAGCCCAAGCTGCTATCTCGCAAACTAGGAAGACCCACTAAGCTTCAACACATGACACTTGCTCACCAAAAAAGAAATTGGCCTCCCAGGTGCAGTATTAGGTCACTCCTTCCCAAATGTCTCATTCGATCAACCAACGGCCCTCAGTCCCTAGGAGCTGCAGAGCACCTAACCAAGGCGGCGGTCAAAACTGTAATGCAGCAGAGGGTGCTAAGAATCTCTGGACTCGGACAGACTAATGGAAACTGGCCCTTGCAACGTATAGCACCTGAGCTCTCTCGACTGAAGCTAGCTTAGCAGATCTCTTTGAGGAACTATCTGGCATTGTTTGGGATATCATTGGCATTAGTGAGGTTAGAACTGGTGAGACTTATACGGCGCTGACTAACGGCCACGTCATCTGCTATAGTGGACTCCCAGATAAGAAGCAATACGGGGTAGGATTCCTTATCCTTAAGGACATAGCGGGCAACATTGACGCATTCTGCAGCATTAACCTAATGGCAGCAGTAGTCGTAATAAAACTTGCTAAGAGGTATAGAATAAAGGTAGTACAAGTTTACGCTGCAACCTCCAGTCATGATGATGATAAAATAGATCAGCTTTATGAAGATGCTGAACTACTGTAGTCACGGGTGACTTCAGTGCAAAAGTGGGGAAAAAGGCAGACTGGTGAGCAGAAGCTTGATGTGGGCGAGTTGGTTTAACATACTTGAAGAAAAGAAATGAGCGCTGCAAAAACGTGGACTAAAAGAAGAACATGTACGATGACAGGCGCAATCTGGCGTACAAGCGCCTGTCCGTCGTACATGTTCCTCTTTTAGTCCGCGTCTTTGTAGCGCTCATTTCTTTTCTTCAGGCTGGCAAACAAGCAATTGGCAACTACGGTGTCGATTCTAGGAGCGCTAGAGGCAAGATGCTGGTTGAATTCGCGGACAGGAATAAGCTGCGAATAATGAACACCTTCTTCAGAAAGCGTAGCAACAGCAAGTGGACCTGGAAAAGCCCTGCTGGTGAGACAAGAAATTAAATAGATTTCGTACTTTCTGCCGATCACAGCATAGTGCAGGATGTAGGAGTGTTACGGAGGGTAAAGCGCAGTGATCATCGGTTAGTGAAGTCTAGGATTCACCTCAATTTGAAGGGAGGAGGAGAAAAAATGGTCAAGAAGAAACATGCCAACCTAGACGCAGTAAGGGTAAAAGCAGACCAGTTTAGGCTGCTAATTGTAAACAAATAGGCAACCTTAGAAGAGAGAGATGAAGCTGACATAGAAGTAATGAATGAAACCATAACTAAGTTGGCTTCAGAAAAAGCAGTTGAAGTGAGAGGTAAGGCACCAAAGCAAACAGTAGGCATGCTCTCCCAAGTAAAAAAGGACCTAATAAAGAAAGAACAAAGAATGGAAGTGTCCAACTCAAAAGAGCAGACAGAATTCGCGGAACTGTCAAAACCGATCCACAAGGAGAAAATAAAAAACATTCGAAATTATGACGTTAGAAAAACTGAGGAAGCAGTAAAATATGGACGCAGCATGAAATCAGTGAGGAGGAAACTTGGCATAGGAGAAACCGAGGTGTATGCATTGAAAGATAAACAAGGCAAGGTCATCAGCTATCTCGAAGATATAGTAAAAGTAGTGGAAGCATTCTATACTCACCTGTACAGTACCCAGAGCAGCCACGATACCTACATTCGAAGTTGTAATGAACAGGTTACCGGGGCTCCTTCTATAACTAGCGATGAAGTTAGTAGGACCTTGCAAGAGATAAAGAGGGGCAAAACGGCAAGCAGATGGAAAAGCACTCGATTTAATCAAAGATGGAGGAATCAGATTGCTTGAAAAACTGGCGTCCCGTTATACGAACTGTCTATTGACCTCAAGGGTCCCAAAGAACTTGAAGAATGCCAACATTATGCTAATACATAAGAAGGAAGACTTTAAAGGATTGAAAAATTATAAGCCCGTTAGCTTACTTCCAGTGTTGTATAAAATATTCACCAAGATAATTTCCAACCGAATAAGGAAAACACTGGACTTCAATTAACCAAAGGAACGGACTGGCTTCAGGAAGGGATACTCTACAATGGATCACATTCATGTCATCAATCAAGTAATCGAGAAATCCGCAGAGTACAATCAGCCTCTGTATATGGATTATATATATGGTATATGTATATGTATATGGTATATGTAATAGATTACGAAAAAGGCATTTGATTCAGTGAAGGTACCAGCAGCCACAGAGGCATTACGTAATCAAGGAGTACAGGACACTTACGTAAATATCTTCGAAAGTATCTGCTGAGATTACACAGCTACCTTAATTCTCCATAAGAAAAGTAGGAAGCTACCTATAAAGAATGGGGTCACACAAGGAGACCGAATCTCTACAATGATATTCACTGCGTCCTTGGATGAAGTATTCAAGCTGTTAAACTGGGAAAGCTTAGGGGTGAGGATCAACGGCGAATATCTCAGCAGCCTTTGGTTTGCAGATGACATTGTCCTGTTCGGCAAGACTGAGGACGACTTACAACAAATGATTGGGGACCTTAACAGATAGAGAGTAAGAGTGGAGTTGAAGATTAATATGAAGAACGCAAAGATAATGATGAATAGCCGGGCAAGGGGAAAAGAGCTCAGGTTCGCCAGCCAGCTTCTAGAGTCTGTGAAGGAGTACGTTTACCTAGGTCAATTACCCATAGGGTACTCTGATCATGAGAAGGAAATTTACAGAAGAATAAAAATGGCTTGGAGCGCATACGGCAGACATTGTTAAATTCTGACTGGAAGTTTACCATTATCATTGAAAAGAATGTACAATCAGTGCATTTTATGAATGAATAGAATTTATTGATAGGAAAGACAGAGAGGTCGACCTGAGCTAGTGCGCTCTAGTCTGCTACTCTGCACTGGGGAAGAGGGAAGGGGAGTGAAAGTATTGGAATGGATGATGATGATAAGAGAAGTGGTGAGTGCTTATGTACATGAGACAGTTGCCTCGCTAGAGCCGCTCGTCGAGCTTGGTGTCCTGCAGGAACTTCAACAATACTTTTGTTGCACGCATTGAAATTGCAGTGTCAGGCCATGGGCCGAGGATAGCTTCCTCCGACAGTAGTTGCCTGCCAACGCTGGCTAAGAAACTGTTTAACGTCCTTCGCTCCAGCATATATGCTGGGCAGTCGCACAGTACGTGTTGCAGTGTTTCGGGCATCTGGCAGTGTACACAATCAGGGCTGTTCGATTGGCCGATGAGGTGTGCGTAGCGACGGGTGAAAGCAACGCCGAGCCGAATCCTGTGTAGCAATGATGTTTTGCTCCGTGTAAGCTTCGGGGGCAAACAGAATTTACCGTCTGGGTCAATCATATGTAGACGTCTGTGAATGTTATTTGTGTGAATGTGAGTGCATTTTACCGATGCTAATATATGGGGCAGAAACTTGGAGACTGAAAAAGAAGCTTGAGAACAAGGTAAGGACCGCGCAAAGGGCGATGGAACGAAGAATGTTAGGCGTAACGTTAAGAGACAGAAAGTGAGCGGTGTGGATCAGAGAGCAACCGGGGTAGCCGATATTCTAATGAACATTAAGAGAAAAAAAAATGGAGCTGAGCAGGTCCTGTAATGCGTAGGGTAGATAACCAGTGGACCGAATGGCTGCCGAGAGAAGGGAAGCGCAGTCGAGGACGGCATAAGACTAGGTGGGGCGATCAAATTAGGAAATTTCCAGGCGCTAGTTGGGATCGGTTGACGTAGGACAAGGGTAACTGGAGATCGCGGGGAGAGGCCTTCGTCCTGCTGTGGACATAAACCTAACTGACGATGACGATGATCATGATCATAAAACGCGCTGGAAACATGTACGAAATATGACCTGTTCTGTCCTTAATTAATTCAGCAACATTTTAAAACGTGCCTAAAAAAATTTTGAAGTTCGCACTCTTTTTCTTTGTTATACTTAGCGGGGTGGAGATAGCTTTCCGGACCACTCAGTATGTCATTATCATCATCACAATCCTAATTATATTCATTACAGGACTAAAGTCTTTTATGATAATCTCCAGACGATATCGCTATGTACAACTAGGAGCAAAAGTACTGGGGCGACAGCAAGAATTTTTTTCTTTTGTGGCATGGTCACGCAACCAGGAACTCGAATGTACCTTGAGCTGTTCAAATGCACACATGTGCATAGCGCGACTCGACGTTTGGGCGGCCAAATAATAAAAATATTTGTTTATTTAAATAAATAAATAAAAATAAATAAATAAATAAATAAATAAATTTACTTTGCTATTTTATCACTCATATATTTATCAAAGTACCCGTAGTGCCAACAAGGCATTACCAAAAGCGGATACGAGGGGCGGGGGGGGGGGGGGGGTGCGCGTTACACATTGTAGACGATGAAATCGTAGGAAATGTACAGGTAGGAAATGGACGTTACCACTGTACCTCTTTTAAATTTTTAGTACGCTCTTGAAGATCTTCACGTTTCTTATCAAATAACAACCCTCCGTGGCGGTGAAGTGGCTTTGGCATCGCACTGCTAAGCCCAAGAGCGCGTGATCAAATTTCAGCTACGGTGGCCACATTTCGGTGGGGGCGAAGTGCGAGAAAGCCGTGTACCGTGCATTGGGTGCACCTTAAAGAACCCTAGGTGGTCAAAATTAATCTTGAATCCGCCACTACGGCGTGCCTCATAATCATATCTTAACTTTGGCACGTTAAACTCCAGAATTTAATTTTAATGAAATGGCAAGAGCCAAACAGGAGATTAAGAGAAAGAAAAAAAAGCGTTTACAGCAGGGAGGAAAAAATCATTGTTAGGAGCTAACAATGTCCTATGAGCGATTCCATTCTGGAATAGTGCGTGGGGAAAAATTATTCTGTCCGTTCTGCACTCGTTAATATGACGTTAATATGACCTACTCATAAAAGACGTAGTACGGCTGAAATAGGTAGTTGACTATTTATAGTTAACATTGTGTTTTTAAACATTTTGTTGAGTGCCGAAGCTCACCTGTTGTAGAAAAAAATACACTGTGAAACATTTTTAATCTTAATTTCTCACCCTAATCTTCCAGTGTCCCCCCTTGGACGCTTTTCTTTGCAAGGGACAAACTAATGACTTCTATAATTCTTAAAGACAATTCTGATGGCTAAAATTTGAACGCTTTTTTGTGTCCTGATATTTTTTGTTAAACACAGATCCGATACAACCGCTTACCATCAGCCATGGTGTTCAAATTGTTTGGGCGTTTGTACAATTACCTTAGCGTAAAAAAAATTCAAATTGGCATTTTATTTATTTGCATTTGGACGCATGATGCCAGCGTTCTTACAATCTGAGGAAAGAGCAATGGGGTTGCAGATAATATAGCATTATACCAGTCGTTAATAGAGATAGAGAAAAGACTCGATTCATTCATGGGGTTTACTGCCCCCATGCTGCACGTGTGTTATGGGAGAGGCCGTGGTGGAGGGCTACGGATTGATTCGACAACCTTACGCTCTTTGTAGTGCACGTAAGCCTAGATCAGAAAGTCCCCCTCCAGCCCCCCCCCCCTTCTCCTTCTTTTTTTTTTACAATCTCTTGAAAAGGTGACCATCTCACCCAGAAATGGGACCATCGACCTCGTAAACAGAAGTAGAACGCCACGGCCATAAACTCACCGTGGCGGTAGAGGAAGCAGTTGCAAGACGCCGTTCCCATAATGGTAGTTCAACGCCTGGATTGATTCACTGAAGAAATAAAACGGAGGACACCGACCAACATAGAAGTGCTAAAAAAGGAAAAAAAAAAATCTAAAAGACGTTTCGGCTTCGCTACGGAAGCCTTGTTCACAATGGGATGACGGAAGGTTCATGGAAGCTTATGTATGCTTTAGAACGTGACGTAAGCAGCGCGTGTATGACGGGGGGAGGGTTCCCTCATTTCGATTAAGCGTGTGACGTGTTTTTTGTGTCTCCAGTGATTCCAGATACAGACGCGATTTTTGGTTTCTTTCTTGCCCTGATTGATTCACTGTTTCCTATTAGCGAGCAAGAGCGTCACGGGAAGCCCGCAAATGACTTTGCACTGGCACTTTGCGAGGGCTGGTCTATTGACTAGATTCGTTAAACTAGCGTAACTTTCGTGCTCGCTGTTTCCAAATTCATCGGCATTCCCCGTAATAATCGTGCAGCGTATTATCTTCCCAAAAAAGCTTGTCTCACACGCTGCAAAAAAAAAAAAAAAAAAGTAACGCCGAACGTCAGTTTCTCTGCGTGCTTCCAATATGGTTCTACGAAAATTAGCGCTTGTCTCACCGTTGGTGGCGAATAGATCTGCCTTGAACATCGATCAATATGTAATGCATGCCTGCAACGTCTACCATAGCATAATTCTTCGTCAACTTAATCGTTGAAAGCCTTGTTTATTGGCGAATGGTGAACTGTGATGCTCCGGTGTTCGAAAAATCTAAGGCGCCATTATGCGGCCTTTCATAGAGGGTACAAGAAATGATACTCGATTAAAAGAGAAAAAAAGTGAAAACAGAGGAAAAAGTAAACGCTTGTTTTTGCCCAAGTTCAGAATTTCATTTCGTTTGGTGTTGTTTTAGGTATAATTAGTTCATTTTGTAGAGATAATTCGTTGTCTTGCTACCACCTAATAAACAGCAGCGGTAACAACGTTCTTTGGTGACAAATTGTCCGTCACGCAGAACGCAAACGGGCATAATGTTGCAATACTTTTACGTCCGCTCCCAAGCGCATTCTTTCTTTATGGCGAATGTCAATTGTAGTCGAGGTCGTTCGGTTGCACGTGCCAACGTGCGTGATTGATAATTTTTCTTCAGCCATCGTCCCCAAAACAATGGATGCAGCTCAAGGATGCGAGAGCACACAGTTTCAAGGCCTATATATATAGTGAAGCTGGGCTAGCAGCGGCGCATGATGTTCACCGGTAATCGCGTTTCTTGACGGGACCAACGTTAGCCGCATTGTAAGATGAATTATTTTGGCCTTGGATTAGGGGAGGGGGGCAAGGGGACTCTTGCGGCCACAATGAATAGGCGTAGGTTTTAATAAGCTTACGTAAGCTATTGTGTTGAAAAGCACTGGCCAGAAATGCCTCGTGACGGTGCCGGACATTTCCATATTTTCGGGGTTTTCTTTTGCGTGTAGCAGTCACTACCTGCCAACTTATTCTGCGAGCTTCATTAGCTCATCAGAGTCGCAACATAATCACCCCAGGTTACCTTATATAATTCATCAAAAATCGAGGATTACTACAGGCTGCTAGGTCAAAACATGTCGCAAATAAAGAAAATAATGAAAGAAGTGATATGCCCCTCGCAGGCTTGTCGAGGTTTCGATAAGTGGGCCTATCCTTGTCAAAGACGTTTTAATCTTATGTTCTTTAAAAGGAATGACTGTTAGACTGGTTATTATGACATTTAAAATATGAAAAATTTGCGCAAAGTGGTGGGCAGACGCAAATACACAATAGTAAAGAACGAGCGCTGCTGTGAACCGGGTAAGAACAATTTATTAGCTTCGGATCAGCGAGGCACGTCCACAAGCCTTCATACTTCCGAGTGCGATTTAATTCGACAAGCTTGATTTTTATATCAGTGCCGCGATGGCGTAACGAGGTGCGGGTATGTTCCTTGAAGTAGTACGTAATTACACCCAAGGGGTGCCTCATGTATCAACACAAGTTGATAGTAGCCCTCGTCCTTGTCTTTTTAGTGTTTTCAGTGATGATGGTGTTTTAGTTCATTGCTTGCGGCTAAGAGACCACAGGTAATTTTATGTGGTTTGTTTATTGCAGTAACTTGTGTTCGCTAGTGGCGGCGACGTTCTAGCAGACAGAGCAGCCCTTTGCTATATGAGGCCTGAGCTGGCAGCTTGAGGACGAACACATAACGGAGCGAATGTTCGCATCAAAATGAGGCGTGTGTTTACGGCAGCAAATGTCCGGAAACGACTGAGCAGATCGTGCTGGAATGTCAATATATTCACACAGCAAGACTCGTAGGGAACGCCCACTTTTCCAGGAGCGCTGGAATTCAAAGTAGATGAAAGCCTTAACTGGTCAGCAGTCGAGATAAGCGAGAGACGTTTCGAGTATTGGTGAAAAAAAAAAGAACAGGTAGGGAAGAAATTGACAGAAGCACAGTCGTTACAAGCATAAGTAACTGTACCATGCGAAGATATAGGTTTTAACGAATAAAGAAAAGGTGACTGAGATGTAGGCAAAATGGTAGGCCGATTCGCATGGGTATAATATAGTTTAGCTCAAGCACGCTAGGTGACTATTTTCGCTACCACGGTTCGTAGGTGATGCCAACAAAAATCATCGCCATCATCATATTGTAAAAGAAGCTATCGAAAAGTGCGTTCGCACTGCTTTGCCGAATGAACGAGAGTTGCACTCAATCTGTTCATATTTCAGCTACAAATTAAATTCCTAAGTATTAAGTATTAAGAATCAAAATGTTACAACATCTCTTTTCATGTCTTGTCCAAGCTCGTCTAGTCGAAAGGCACGGTACGGAAAAGCACAGCACAGCCGGACACTTGCAACGTTCTATTGACAACGTTTCGGTTAATATGCGGAATAGAGAGCAAAATGAAAATATGCTTATAGACAGTTTACAAACATTCAGTATATCACACCCGTCAACATGGTGAACATGGCATTAAAGGGGCAGGATTTCCTGCCCCTAGAATGACGTCGTCGTTGTCGTAAGTCTCGCAACGCGGTGACAATGGGAGTGAAACGAACGACGTCACTACGTGCTCGTGTGCTTCGACTGTACGTGTTTATCAGACGTGTTTATGGCCAACACAACCCGCACTCTAGCCTCAAATAACCTAATGACAGAGTTTCACTTGAGCCGAAATTCAGGCTAGTTGGTTATTCATGATCGTCAAGTAAGAGCGTGAAGAAAAAAACAAGGAAAGCTATTTCTGCGCAAAGTGTTGACTGTTTTGCTTTTTTGTTTTGTCAACTATAAATTTGTGTCCTCTGAGAAATAAAGACCAATTGAAAATGAGCACTCTGTATGTCTCTTCTGCATTTGTCCCTTCTTTTTTAGGCGCTGTCATTTGCCGACAGAGTTTCGGTGGGCTCTTGATGCTTTTGCTGTGGCACTATCGCTTATCGCGTCATTTGGTTTCCTCAAAGAAACGATGTTGCTGGCATGTCTGGCCGACGCTGCGTATGCTGTAATCTGTCGCACCTTAAGAGCCCGCATGTTGGCTGGGCTCGTTAAGAACTCCTCTGAGAGCGCCGCAATCCTGGAGGGAATACTCGCAGTGTGTTATTTTTTCTTATTTTACAAATCCTCTCCAGGCGCCGCTTTAATATGTCTCTAGAAAGCTTTGTTTTTGAAACACTTCTTGCCTTTATCATGGCGGAAAGAACGACTAGCAGGACTGAATAAAGATTTTGATCAATTCAGTGCCTTTCTTTTCGTGTCACCATCAGAGAGATAGACGCTTTAATATAGAAAAAAAGATTAGAGGTCGGCAGGAAGCGGGTGTCTCTAGCCTTCTCCTCCTCATCAGGGAAGGGGAAATGGGAAAGCCAGGGAAAGAGAGAGGTAGATGGCACGTGACTATACAACAGCACAATAAGATAATGTACACTAAGAACGTGATTGGTACATTTCATGTACTATAAGAGAATGTGAGTGGGATCAGCATGTGTCACTACAAAGAACACAATGAAGTGTGGTGTTGAAGCGCATGTTTGGGGCATACATTGTCTTTTCAAGAATTGAATAATTAAGACGTTTTCTTGCTGTTGTAGGTAAATCCGACGCCTGACCACGGTCACACGGGGCAGTGGGAGCTGGTGGTGCACGACCTGGAGGAAGACACGACCGTTGTGGATACGTTCGACGCCGTCATGGTGTGCACGGGTTACGATCACACGCCCGTCACGACCGAGTTTCCTGGCCTTCGGGACCGGTTCCGAGGTCGCGTGATGCACGTCAGGGACTACAAGCGGCCCATCGGGTTCTTCGGTGCGAAGGTTTTGGTCGTTGGACTTGGAAACTCCGGTTGTGACGTGGCCGTTGAGTTGAGCGCCATTGCGGACGCTGTAAGTGCAATGGGTTGTCCAGTGAGCACTTGATCGCGTCGCACCGCGTTGCAGCGTCGTCTTTGGTTAAGGGCTAGTCAACCGTTAGCGTGCAGCGCCTGGCTGCTGTGTACGTGAACGCTTATAGCGAAACCCCCGTCCTGCTGCACATTCAGTGGACTCCTTACTCTAATGTCACCACCGAACAAATCCACTGGTTGGGACGGAACGCAAAAAAAAAAAAAAAAACGCTCGCGCATCAAGCTTTAGTGCAGGTTAAAAAACCTCATGTGCTCAAAAATATCTGGGGCCTTCCTAACTGCTACGGTATCGCGCATTGCCACGCCTTGCCGCGCCTTGAATTTCTGATGTTTGGCACTGTGAGAATAAAGGTAGGTGCAGGATGGTGGGATGTCAGTTGTTGGTTGCGTCGGGGGCACGTTGCGTCTTTGTCAGAAGGCAACTGATGGGAAAAAAGGAAACTTTGCCTATGCATTACATGGAAGCTGTATCACTAAAAGGCCTGAATGATTTCTAAATGCAATCTGAGTTCTCACTGAATTCGGTCAATCTTTCACAATACATTACGATCTTTTAAAACCCTGACGAGGCAGTCAGCCGCCTGGAAACCTTTGTACTCGCCCACCCCATGTACAGTCATTAAAAAAATGTGAGTAATTATCGGCTCTAAGATTTTACCACACGCTCTTTCAGGCTGTCATAGGTGTAAACACAAGTTCCACTTAGTTGCTGTAAAGTTTTAGATCGGCACGCCGTCTTACCTACCAGTGGCGATAGATTGAAAATTGGCTGGAGGCTCCAGTTTCCTGAGACTGGGTCAGCTTTCAACGGCTTGCTCTGCCACTTACGTGCACGTGGCACGTCTGGTACGTGTGAACGCATTACGCAGGGCATGTGGCGAAACCATGAAGGTGAGGAGGAGAGGCTTTTCCTGTAAAAGTGCTTTCAGTATGAGCTTTCGGGATTGAAATTAAATGATAAATGCCGTCAAGCGCGTTTCCATAAACGAAGCTATGTATGTATGTATGTATGTATGTATGTATGTATGTATGTATGTATGTATGTATGTATGTATGTATGTATGTATGTATGTATGTATGTATGTACGTATGTATGTATGTATGTATATGTGTGTGTGTGTATGTATGTATGTATGTATGTATGTATGTATGTATGTATGTATGTATGTATGTATGTATGTATGTATGTATGTATGTATGTATGTATGTATGTGCTCTTAGTATGGATACTGGCACTCACAGTATATGCAGGAGAATACTAAATCTCTTAGTAATACAGCGGATTAGGATCTTTAAAGGGACACTAAAGTGAAAAATGATTTCTTCTGCATCAGTAAATTGCCGTTCTACAAAACCAAAAACACCACTCTTACAAAAAACAACGATAAGACGTTTGGTAAGCCAGAAAAAGCGCAAGAACGAAATACCGGTGGCGACGCCTACTCAAGTTCCCGCACCTGGGGGCTGTGACGTCTTGGATTTTGATGGTAACTTCTAGGGCCTGCTAATTATATATAGCGGTACAGATTGACTACATTGTGTTCTAAAGGAACCAAATAATAAACATGGCAAGTTTCGGGAACCTTTACTCAGCCAACGCGGCCCAAATGCGAAACCATACTTTGAAATCCCTGACGTCACGTTGACGTACCTGCGCTGGGGTTTCGGGGCGAAATTCATATACTGATACTTGGACCTTCATTTTTCCCGTCTAAAAACCAAACAATTTTTTTTGAGATGACTGCCTGCAGGGTTCTCAAATAATGCTTCATTAGTCTAACCTGATTTATTGTTTCGCTTTAGTGTCCCTTTAAAGTAAGGCTCATGTTAGAAAAATATTAGGCGTGCAGATAGGGGCACACGCGTCTGCATGTCTAATTAGCTCAACTAACTGCCGTCCACAATCACCAGCAATCAAACAATCCTCCACGCATTTGGACGTTACCGTGCAGCGATTTACATCTGTTCCCTGTCACCTGTTGCAGGTGTACGTGAGCACGAGGCGGGGCTGTTGGACCATCCCTCGAGTGGCCTCGCGAGGTGAGCCCTTCGACGTCGTCAACGTGCGGCGCTCGTGGAACTGGATCTTTCACTGGCTGCCGTACTCGATCGTGTGCAGCGTGTGCGAACGCGAAGCCAACCAGCGCTTCGACCACGCCCACTACAACCTGGCCGCGCGACATCGCATCCACGGCCAGCACGCCACCATAAGCGACACGCTTCCTTCCAAGATACTAAATGGAACGGTTGTGGTCAAAGGTGACGTGCGCTGCTTTACAGAGGATGGAGTCATCTTCGAAGATGACCCTAAGGTCGCCACCGTTGTCGACGTGGTCATCCTAGCCACCGGGTACACGGCACATTTCCCGTTCATCGACGACTCCGTACTGCCAATCCGCGACAACCGCGTGCGCCTTTACAAGTATGTCTTTCCGTCGCTGATGAAAAAAGGAACGCTGGCCTTTATAGGAGCCGTGCAGCCAGAAGGCAGCTTATTCCCGATTTCCGAAATACAAAGCAGGTGGGCGGCGGGGGTGTTTGCGGGGCGTTATGCGCTTCCCGCCTCCCAGGCTATGGAAGATGACGTGGACCGCCGGGAAATGCACGTCCGCGAGCGTTATATACCTGGTAGCCGGCACGCCAGGCAAGTGGACTGGATAGATTACATGGACGAAATGGCCGAGCTTGTGGGCTGCAAGCCGCGGCTGGGCCGACTTCTTCTGACCGACCCGGTTTTGGCGTGGGCGTGCATGTTCGGGCCGTGCCTGCCATACCAGTATCGGCTGCACGGTCCCGGAACGTGGGCCCGCGCCCGGCAGCAGATACTTGACTTTTGGGAGAACTACAGGCTGGGCCTTGAAACGAGGAAATTGTCATGGCTCAAGCCGAAACGCTGGGACGCATTGAAGACCAAGACGACGGTGGTTGACCTGAAGGTGGCTGCCATGGCACTCTCTTTCGTGGCGGCTGGACTCAGAGTCAAGGTGCTACGATTGCTCTTGCTTAGGTGCCTGGCATTTGTTGTACAACTTGCTTGGTCACTAAGCGAGACACTGCGGACGCAGAAGAAGCAGTCACTGAAGCCCGATGTGAAAAGTTATTTAAATGTTTTGTCACGTATGACGATGTGACAGACGACGTACCTTGAGGTTGGTGCATGTAGATCGATCGAGCAGCTGTGTAAAAGACGAGAATGAGAAAACCGCGCCAGAACAGAACAAATGTCGTGCATGAAGCGGATGAATAGAACCTTCACACACCGGTGCTACCATGGGTTCAGCGCATCGTCTCTAACGTTACTATTCAGATGCTGAAGAGCCTAAGTGGGCTGGTGACGTGGTCTACCTTTACTATTCTTTTTCTGAATGTTTAAGTGTTCTTCCGGTGATTAAAATTTATCCATGGCCATTTATTTTCTTTCACCAAACAAGGCACCTCACAGCTGATCTTATGCAGGTACTGTTTAAGTATACCTGCCAACCCGGGAATTTAAAATTTGTGATAATTCCATATGCGGGATTGGGGGGGGGGGGTGGCAGGAGAAGGAGGCCATTTACAGCGAAACCGTAAATGGCAAGCCGATTCGTCCGTCCGTCTGTCACCTGTACGCCGAAACTCCTCCGGCGCAACCCCATGCGCGTGCGCAAAAAAAAAAGAAGAAAAGAGAAAGAGAGGCGCGCGATTGGTTACGCCAATAAGGAAGTCGTCGCTCTCCGTCGCAGCCGAGCGCGCGCGCAGCGATTTCTCTTTGGCTCCGAAATGGGTAGGCTAGGCGTCATACGTACTCCTGAGGAGCAGGCAGTTTTCGATGAGCAACGCCGCGAGCAGAACCTGGAACGAACTCGTCTACGCAGTGCCGATGCTGCAGCCCGGGCACAAGAGCGGGCTCGTGCAGCCGAGCACCAGCGGAAACTGCTTACCGAGGATCTGGCAACCTACCAAGCTGTCGTTTAATGAACCGTCGGGATTAACCCATTGATAAAAACAGGGGCCACGCGTTTCATCTTCGCGGGTTAACCATCTGTGCGGAATGCTGGGACGGTGATCTTTAAGAAAACTTTGCCATGAGCACACACCTTTTGTGGCATACATACGAGCTTTATTAACGATGATTACGCTGTACGCACAGCACAGAAGCAGTAGCAAACTTGGCGCAGCAAAGTCTGACACGCTGAATTCTGTTACTAGACCAGAATGAATATTTGAGCGACTTTGCTGACACCAGTTTCGCCTTCTTTACTAAGTATAATGAATAAACTACCTTGAAGCGAACACCCCACTGTTGTAGGGCTTCTTGCCACAACTTACTTTTTGAATACATTTTGTCTAATTTCGCACTTACACATCTCTCAATGCCTTCGAAACTTTTTCGCGAAGCTGTATTTTTTTTGTAATACATGACATCAAATTTGCAAAATTGTAGAACTTTACCTAATTTGTAAATTTCATGTGAAATTTGGGAAAGTAGGCAAGTATTGTTTAAGTTTTCATTTTTTTCTGAAGTGCTTTTTTTGCATAAGCATCGTTAGCCCCTTGGCTCCAAAGCATACGGCAGAAGCAGCAGTGTTTTCACGCAGGCCATACGAAGGCTCACTTGAGCGTCTTGGGTGCTTAGTGCGATTACCATTCTTAGGATAGTTGGTGCACTTTCAGGTACTTGCGTTTTCCTTTCACGCCAACTCGGGTCACTTGCGAATAGCACGCGTGCGAGTTCTTGTCGCCCATAGGCGAAGCGCTCACTTCCTAGCGCACTTCCTAGCATCGGATATGTGCCGCTGGTTAGGCGCTACTGCGTGTGCCACTGGGTGCCACTCTTTCAATAATCATCATAGTATGTAAAACGTATCATCACCAATTACACCCCCATCATACGATAGATTGCTAATCGAAATAACGTCGGGAATTATCACCGAAGGAAGAATGCACCGCCTATTTTTTCTTTTTTTTTTTTCGGAAAGCGCTGCAGCTGTGATGTCTTGGAGTGGGCAGTGTTGCTATTTGGTGTCTCACAATTGCTCTGGTGCGGAGAAGTGCGCTTAACGATTGTGAAAACAGGAAAGGAAAGCGAAAAGAAAGGACCTTCAATAGAAATTTTAGGAAACTGATGCGCAGACCCGTCATATAGCGAAAACCGTGTCCAGAGCAACGTTTGATCTCATGCTTTACGCTCGTCCACCATCGTGTATCCCAAACAGGTGGCACTTAGTAAATACATTCATTCCCGTAGCACTTCGCCTACTGACGATACTTGCCTGTTCTTGTCGTACAAATAAGTGCCTGACATTCACGCACCTATGGCAAACGAATAGAGCCTTGATTAGCGCGTTTGTCACAAATTTGAAATTGACGGTGATTGAAATCCGCCAGGGTTTCGAATCCGTGAGCACTATTGCCTTCATTGTGCGAGCTTACGCAGTGGAGCCAATTGAGATTGCGAATCTCTACCGTTGTTTTTAAAGGTCATAGAAAATGCTCGTGAGACAGAGTATCAAAGTAAAAGCGGCTGGCGTACTTGTAACAAAAATTGAAGAATACGGCCCTTAGCGGGCATTCTCAGGAGTGTGAAACCTACACGCATGAGAAGCACTCGGTATCAACTAAATTTCAAGCACAAAATCGTTAAGCACCGCTCCGCCACTGCATCCCCGCAATTCCTTTTGTCAGAGGCTTTTTCAGCAGAAGCGTACTCCCCTAAGGGGCACCTGAATGAAGGCTAGCATAGAAGGCCAGTAGCGTACCCCTGTTAAGACACGTCAGAGTTAACGCAATATTTAAAGGTGAACAGGCATACGTATGTTTAGGTAGTGTGTGCCATATGGCGTAAGAAATATGGGGCCGGAGGCAGAACGGGATACGGCGGGATCACGTCTTAAGATTATTATTTATTACTATCATTATTATTATAATTGCATGTCTTGACGTCTTACGGAGTATGTATACACGGACCAAAGTTAGCAAAGCCCAGACAGGCTGTTGAGAAATCATCAGTTAACTGGCGAAAAGCTGGGAGTGGCTGTGTTGATATCACTTTATGCTCACGTTATAAAGTAAGTACAATGTAGGACCCATTATGCGATAAAAACAAAAACCATGGGATGACGATTAGAAATGAATAACTATCTTCTGAAGAATATTTACGAAAGCAACGGGCTAGAAATTTGTTCTAAGTGTTAGGTGAATTGTGTAACTTTTTATTGTTTGTGCGAACAAGTCCCGCTGCGCTAACTCCTGTATGATGTGATCATGTACATGATGTGATCGGAACGCTTCTGGTGGGAATTTCACGCTGGCGCTATTGAAAACATGCAATTATTTCGCAGCCACTCATTTTGGAACCTTACAGCCTTAATATATTTGTTGAGATTAAATAGGTGTATTTGTCGTAATGTTAGGGTGTGACCCGTCCTTATATTATCGTTCTCTGCCTGGTAAAGAAAGAAAAGAGGATACTCATGCGGTTAATGCCTATGTCTTCTGATTGAGTCACTGCTGCAGCTCATTTTAGAAATTTTCGAGAAAGCCCTGACTGCCGGACATTACTTCATGCCTTCACAACATATTTGTTTGGCTACGCACTCACATTGGGATTACATTTTAAGGGCTTTCCGTGTTATTTGGTCAGGTATACAAAGATAACGGAAGATAATATGGAGAAAGCCGATAACGAATACGGAGATACGTTATTGCGTTGAAGTGCTTGTGGATAGCGTTTCCGCACAAATGTGTGAGCATGCGTACGAAGATTGTACAACTTCTTTTTCGATAAAGAAGCGTAAATGAATGGCACCGTCTAAGCCGCACCTGTCTCAGCAACTGTAGTGTTCTTCTGCTGAGCAGAAAGTGAGGGGTGTCATTTACGACTCCAAAGTCGCCGTTCTAAAGGGTTGTGGAATGCGAACTCTCGTATTCGTGAATGCTTTGGCTTATGTTGAACATCTTGAAGGGGCAGCGCAAAAAGACGATGACAGAAGACAGGAACACACAGGACTGTGTGTTCCTGCGTGTTCCTGTGTGTCCTGTGTGTGTTCCTGTGTGTTCCTGTGTGTCCTGTGTGTTCCTGCCTTCTGTCATCGTCTTTTTGCGCTGCCCCTTCAAGATGTTCAACCAGTAACCAACTCGCCCAAATGTCGATCCTTGGCTTATGTGTAAGCAGGTTGAAAAATAGCAGATGGTAAAAATTAATGTAAAGTCAATTAACGTGACGTGTTTAACAGGGCACGTGTAGATATGAGACGATGTTTGTGACCCAAAAGGCTAGGAAACGAAAGAAGAAACGGACAGAAAGAACGTCCTTTCTGTCCGTTTCTTCGTTCCTTTTCTAACCTTTTGGGCCACAAATACGGTCAACTATGCACCAAGTGGCCCAGCATCGCATTTTGCTAGATATGGGACGTGGAATACCCTCAACTATTACTTGCAAGTTTGTTGTGCAGATCTTCGCAACCAACACAGCGGCGACACTTACAGCCGACACTTAACATTCGGCGCGTTCTCCGCTGCCACGGAAGTTCCTTAATTGTCCCACGCTACTACTGCAGGGTCCGATTGCACAAGAGCACTCTTGAAAGATGTGACTTCGTTGCTCCAACCAATGGCGCAACCGGATCGCAAACGGGTTCTTCGCATGCAGCGCACTGCGCTCAGTACACGTTGCACACAGGTTAGACGCTCGGTCGTCTTCTCTGGAGCGAATTCCGTGCGCTCTTTGTATCAGGGAAGCGGTGACAGGGCGTATGTTGCTGGCCAGCTGCCTTATCTAGACGAGCCCTGGAAAGGAAAAAAACGGTCTCCTTTTTTTTCGGTGTCTTCAGGAAGGAGACCACGCACTGGCCGCTGCTTGCATTTTGATTCGGTCCACCTGCCAGAAACGCTCAGTCGCCGCTTCCCTGACACAAGAGCACAGAGGATTTGTTCCAGCGAAGACCGCTGAACCTCGGACCTGTTCAGGGTACGCGAAAAAATTTCAGTGTGCTGAAACCTGAAAAGTTCTTTCGGTCCGCAGAGCAGCGTGCGCGTAACACCGCGATATCGCGCACGGTGCGGCGCCAAGTCCGCGCCGCCGTCCCCTATGTGTCAGGTGTCTGAACATGCGCTCTGCGGACATCTGACGTGTACTTGGCCCATGTCCCTACCCAGAAGTGGCAGCACAAACCGGTACGCGCGAAATAACGGCTCGAAAAAGAGCTGTTTCCAGGCGAGGTTGATAAATACCCTGTGCCAACTTTGACTATGTGTTACATAGGCGACAGCGGGAATTTCGAAAGCGGCTAAGATAACACATGACTGACGCTGAAAAAAAAATAAAAGAACCTCATTTCCAACGCACTTGCAGAGCAAGCGGTGGCTGCTAATAATCAGGATGACTGCGCTAAGGCAAGTGTAATCGCAATGAGAAAGACTAGAATTCCCTCCAGAATTTATAATCTGTCCTTATCCAAACTGCAGAAAAACGCTGAATCGTAAAGAATGGCTATCCTTCACATGCATTCGCAAGGTGTCTTGGCCGCGTACTAAAACGGACTCTAGCTGGCTGTTCGACGAGCTTATTTTCTGTGAACAAGGCTTCCGCACGGAAGCCGAAACGTCTTAAAAGCTTTTTAACCTATACTTCTCGGCCGGCGTTTTAACTATTTTATTTGTTTTTCATGCTTACTCCCGCAAACAAGATGTAGTCGAACCATCCTTCTTACATTTGCTTGGCGTCCCGTCCGACGCTACTCCTCACTGGAGTGATTGCCATAGTGCCGATGCACAGGGCAACTAGGCGACGGGAAGGTCACGGTAGTGATAGGTGTACCATTCCTTTCATAGCATAGGTTCCGTTAGGCTTAGCCAGTCATCACGCACCGATAGTGATACATTCTAAAATACGCGTCCGAGATTGCGGCCCCCGTTAGCATGCAACAATTCTCACGGGGTACAATATCAAGAAAGACAGTCTGCAGCGAGTGATGGTATCAAATGCTATTCGTATGAAACGTACGCAACTGCATTTTTATTGCATTAGACAGCTGCAGTGACATGCGTCCGTCCAGATGATGTGCAGCGATATATGTGCGGACTATTCAATTTTCTTTGGAGGCAAGTTTTGATTAGGCGTCTTCCAATTCTTACCCTAAAACTACGTTGAGAAATGGAAGACAAATTCATTTCTTTAGCGATCACTGCACGTGCTTTGTACATTCCACAAGTCTAAGTAGTTCACGAAGAGAATAGGCTATAATTTCTCTCGTACGTGTGCCTCACATGACCTCATAACGTTTGCTTTCTCACCTGGCTAACCAAAAATTTAAAAATAAGACATCGTTTAGTGTAGCAATTGGGTAGGACTCCAGCGAGAAAAATGCGCGATGTTTATTATGATTATGCACATCGTAACAAGGAATACCAAAGCTTTACTTTCCTCACCATCGCCCTCGCCGCACCATGCAATCCCGCGTTCTATAAAACCATATAAAAAAGAGCAGTTACAAAACTTCAGTCTTCGCGGAAGACACGAACCTTCTCAGCTAGTAGAAGGCAGCGCTAAAACGTATTACTGTATCATAGGGACACGAATAAAGAAAGCATATTCGACACTGAAAAAAGACTTAAAAAGCTCGGTTTTTTGGTGTCATCAAAGTGTGCTGCGCCGGTAACATCAATCTCTGTTGAAGCCTATGTCGCGCACACGCGGTTTATGCACTCATTCCTGCTGCGGATTTTTTTTTTTTATTGCTGCTCTTGCTCACTTCAACTCTTCAACGCTGAACATTGCTTTCTGTTCATTAGTCCATTCGGCAAGAAAGGACTCTGCGGCAACTTCAGAGAAAGCATCGAGCTTCAAATTGTATTTGTACCCATGTTATGTTATAATAAAGAAACAAAGAAGAAAGAAATAAAGTAAAAAAGAAATCGTCCGTTAGTATTTCGACGTATTGAGGAGTCAGTCGAGTCATCAGGAATTTATGTAGCCAGGCGTCGATCTTCGGTGCAGCGTTCTCCAAACGGAGACATGAGTGAACGGGATTTCATCCCAGCACAATGAGTAAAATGAGCGCGACAGAGAAAAAAATACGCACTTGGGATCCTTTCAGTTTTAGGCGCACGCACCGAGTTGTTTCAATCACTAAGAGTTCATGTAACGTAGCAGTGCGTCGAGATTTGTCTTCAGAGGTCGGAATTCTCTCCTTATTCTTTGTGCTTCCGGAAACACAGATGGCTTTGACTGCGTGTGCCAAACTAGAACCTGTAAAAAAATAGAACAAGGAGAAATATAGGCAGGATGATTACTTCAATATTGGAACTGTGCGAAAAGACGGGATGTGAGAAGCAGAAGACAGGTGTTAATCTTCACGTCCCGCCTTTCCGAGAATGAACAAACACAAACTACCGCAACGTTTAGTACTAAAAAGAATATACTGCTGATCGAGTTGGTATTTCACGATAAATAAAGGAGCGTTAGGGATGAAAGAAGGGAACAATAAGGCGACCGCACAAGCGCTTCAATACTACTGTGGTTATTTGGAAACAGTTACACGAAAAGGGTACTTCCAACTAGATTAACAGTCTGACTGGCAGGGTTATCAGATACCAATATGACATCCCAATTGCATGAAGTCAATATTCAACAATATTTGTCAACGCGCTGTCAACGCGCCGTTATGATTCCTTGGTCGCAGGTATACTTGCACAAATTTAATAGCGTGCTTAGAGGTAAACTTTAATGCTTAAGATAAATTAATGCAATCCTGAAACATTTTCTGACGAAGCTTAAATTTTTCTGATTTCCAGTTTGTCTAATCCTGTCAAGCGTACTAAATGTAAAAAAAAAATCATGTGCTGCAGAACTGTCTCCCTGTTTTAATTTCGAGGAATTTCTTCTACTTGGCCTCATCATTTGCCATTTTCTTTTTAGCTTCTTAACTTTGAGGTTTTACGCTGTGCAATCTGGCCCCTCTTCTAAGGCAAACCTCGTTTCCTTTGTCCACCGACATCAATACCAACTTTTGTTTTGCCAATGTTGCTATTGTATTTTCGATTCCGTTCGCAAAAGAATCTGAGCTTTGCCTTTTCAAGTTTCGCTGCAGAATACCCACGCTGCTTGTGGCTTCTCCAGCACACTCGCCTTGACTTATGTCTCTACTTGCCACATTATGCACCAATCTTGGCGTCACCACATCAATAGTCTTCACATTTTAAACCTTAGACTTATTTATAGGCTTTTCTAATTTGTGCAGAATAGCTAGCTCTGACACTATACTGTAAACTTCACTTCTCAATGTGACTATTTGTTGCCGCGTAGGTACATAAAATCACCCTTTTCATGTTTTGCACTACCTAAATTCTACTTGCTACTTGTCATTCTCGGTTTTCTTGTTTATTCATCTTTGACACGTCGTCGCAATAAAAGTGAGCCGTGTTCTTGATAGTCGTGTGTCGTTTAATTTGAAGCCTTCGAATTTGTGACTTCCTGCGTCAGAGACCACGCAATATATTTGCCTTGTATTCTTTACAGTAAATTTTCTTTTATTCTAACTTAGCGTCAGCGCCGTGTTTCGAACTTGCACAGTAGACTACGTAACTGGCGTACAGTATGTCCCAAGGTGCCTCTGCATGTCGGCGGGCAGAACAGCCATCTCCGTACTAAATTGAAAAGGCCCAGTGAAAAATCTATAGGCTGTTGCTTTTTCAACACACCTTCGTGGCATTATCGCACAGGGGCTCCAGGTCTGCAAGCGATATGTTGAGGCTTTCAAGGAATTCGGTCTCCTGGCGACCTTCTCTGTGGGGCATAGACAGGTGTGTGTTGTTTACCACCAGACGCAGGTTGACGGCGAAGCCGGCCATGTCGACGGCGAAGCGCCGCCCCTTGGTGCTCGGGTCGTGAAAGCCTATCACGCTGCCATCCACCACCACAGGGCTACTGACTCCGGTTCTCAAAAGGGATCCAACAGGAAACACGCTCACAGTCTCTGTCCACCGGATCTAGGAATAATCGCAAACTTAGTATTATGAACTGCATGCCGTTGTTTCGATGTAATACCGCGCTTTATCTTTGTTCTACTGCACTAACAAGGAAACCGAGGAAAAGGCTGAAGAGCTTGACGAGCTGTTCTTCTACTGCGACACTGCGGCAGATAGCCATTGTCATTGAAAACGATAATTTGGAAACGTTAGCAATACTCGTTGCTACAAACCCGCCCCCCCCCCCCCCCCCACACACAAATCATAGTAATAAAATTATTAAATTGATTTTAGCTAGTGACCATCATCATAAACATGTATACATGCAGACTGTTAAATGTATTGTGCAGGCACGCAGCCCTCAATAGATGCACTAATTGTACCGGTTCCTTCGAATCCCTAAACGTATGTACGCGTGCTTGCACTTACCCATAGCTGACAAAACCTACCCTAATCATTGATGTTTATACTTGCACAATTACAAGGGTTATATTGACTATGGGGCAATTATGTAGGCAGTTCGAGTCCACTGTGTTTCTTGGCGGGGTAGTGATGATTTAAATTAATATACAAGAAAATACATGTTCGAATTCAGTCGTCGGAGATACTTTACCACGTCACGCTGACTTTCATAAGTAATAAGACTTCTTGACAGAAGGCACACCTCGTCGAACAGCCGATGGTCGTAGGAATTGTCGTCGTCGGCGAAGTACAGAACGCCAGGCAGCGTGGCGTTCGCCTGCAGCCAGGCGAGCGCTGTCCGGCGTGCCGACACACCCCTACCCTTGGACCGCGTTTTGAGCTGTGGCGGGCAGGGCCCTAGCAGGTGGACGTGCGGGAGGCCGCAGTCGCGGAGCAGGCGGGACACCTGGATTAACCACGTTCAGTCGATAAAAGAAGGCAAAGCAGACCAGCGTACCATTAGCCGAAAATACGACGGCGCACTTGATGTAACGAGAAACGGTTCATCTCAAAAACGCTTGCTGTAGTCATGCTTACGCGACTGCTATGGTAACGACTTAAGCTTACTAGTGCATTACATTAAAAGGCCTCAGCGGAAACATGAAGTATATGAAGTCTGTCTTCATGGTGGCGGCTCACCTCGCGTGTTTGTCAAAATGTGTTAAAATTTTCTTTTTCTACAGAATACATCTTAGTGGTGAGGTCCTTAGAGTACACACCGGCTGTGTCCCAATCCCTTTTATTTCATTGCTTTGGCGTGCCAGTAGTTCACTCGAATTCTAGGCCACTCCTTTCTTAAGTAGACACCTCTGGCCATTACGCGTGTTTACACGAATTCATGAAGATGAAAATACGTGATGGCTTGATATCGGTTTAATATTAGTGCTGCTAATGAAATTACAGGGATGAGAGGTTTGGTAGAACGCGCTGTTGTTTTCTGCATTTCTTTCAAACAAATTTGCTCATGACCAAAATTTTGTCTGAAATATTTTGGATCTTAACGCTTGAGAAAGCCGACCAAGGTAATGAGCAACCAGAATGGTTTTAAACAAGCTGGGCAACCATCCCAGAGACGCTCAAGCAAGCTAGAGGTGCAAACATTTCGGAGATGCTCGGTGTGGTTATCTTAGTGCGTGCGAGGCCATAAATTACAGCAATCCTTGAACTTTAAAAAAATACACATCTCTGGATGTTTAAGGAACGCTATGAACGAGTTGGGGACAATGAAGAACTGACCCATAGCTAACCAGCTAACCCTCGCACACATTTTCAGTGACTTGAGCCTTGCACCAGTGTTTCTGTTTGCTTACTTGGAGAAAAGAATGATAAATTAAGCAGAGACTATTGTCAAATGAAATGAAGAGGAGGTCCCGAAGAATAATTTACAGCCACTATATATACAATTGGAGGCTACTTTGTGCATTTTGTATCTTTAAAACTTTTTCGCCATGTGAGAACTTAGCGCCGCCTCTTTTTGTGATTGCCAGCCAAAAAACAAAAAAAATTTTTGTTGATTAACTTGTTTAGCCTTCCTCACGCTTGCTCTGCTACTGATCGACTAAACAGCACAAAAGATGAACTTAGTGCCTGATTGCACAATACTGCTGTTATTGTATGTAAATACTACGGTCCTGCCTTGTGCGCTAAACACCACATATAATCATCAATACAGACTACGGTATAATGAAAAGGGTTTTGCGCTGAATTTTCACCTTCCAAATACCGTGTACCAACTAGCCCCAACCGAAGTTTTATTGAATTCCAACAAACGTCATATTTGTCTCACTAGGACGCACTTTGATCAAGAGGACACTGAGGACTATCACTTTTTAACGAATGCATAGAGAACTGTCCCGAGGATCACGGTTACCTTTCAAATGTATTTATAACCACTGACATGGGTGTGAGGTCAGGAAAAATACAAGAATATTTCGCGTACAGATATTATACTTACGAGGAGATATTCATAAACTGCATCGACTGACCACGCCGAAACCTGGCGAGTGGGATTTTAGGGAGCACAAGACACCAGCGAGAAGCAATACTGACATCACATTTTGTAGGAAAGCTAATTCAACATAAACTAGAAATGTACTCCTCTTTCACCGCCACAAACACGTGGTAACATTCCTAGCCCAGGCAAATTTCGCCGAACTTTTACACCTGCGATCGTGACATTTGTTGTGATCAGATACAACGAGTGGTAAAGGCCACTCTTACGTGTTCGGCTCGCGACTGAGAAGCGGAAACTAGTTTAACACTCTCAGAATTGACGGGTCGCGTAAAAGCAAAACAAGTTGCTCGCTAATCCATGAAATAACCCAAACTAAACGTGAAGTTAAAAGGCTTCGAAGGCAGCACAAACAGTAGTGCAGCATAGTTTACTGAAACGAAAGGAAAGTTGTTAAGGAGTGTCAAAGGAAACTATAGGCAGATTTTTAAAAAAAAATTGAACGCTTTCCAGATAGTTTTTGTTCAAAGTCTGATAATAAGAATATACAAATAACTTCTAGGGTTTTATGCCAAGACCACGATCTCATTACATGGCACGCCGTACTGGGGGACTCCGGGTTAATTGGACCATCTGTGCACCCGAACCATTAGCAGGCACCGAAATCAAAGCACACGAGGGTTCTTGCATTTCGCCGCCGTCGAAATGTGGCCGCCGCGGCTCAGATCCAACCCACGGCCATGAACTCAGCAGCACAACTCCTCAGTCACTGACAAACCGCGGCGGGTGAAAATTCTAGCATTATCTAAGTGAACGTAAAGAAGAAATTGTCAAAATTAAGGTTGACTGCACGATAACCGAGGCGACACAAATCACTAGTCATTTTAATAAATATTTTCGAGCGCATTCTTATAACCTAATATATAATATATATATAATATAATAATATATAAGAATTAATACGAACTAAACAGCCGTTTAACTACACTCATAGCAGTAGTGATATCGCATGGAGGTGTTATATATGTGTGTTACTAAACATTAAACAAAAAAAAAATCTTCTGCACCTGATGCAATATGAAACGAATTTTAAGGCGCTATGCCGAGCTAAGTCACATTATCTCACTCGCCTATTAAAGACGTCGCTTGAATGGGCAACTGGAGTACAATGCACGCTGCGCCAATTTTCTTAATAAAAAATAAAATAGCAGTTCTCTACAAAATTACCGTCCGGTTTCTATAACGAGTACCTGCTGCTAATTATTAGAGCATGGCGTAGATTACATTCGCAAATTTTTATTAAACAATAACGTGTTGCTATACTAACATGAATTCAAAGAAATATGTATGCCATACCCTATAGCTCGTGTCTACAGCGTGCGAATTTTCGAGAGATCTATTTGAGTCCCTTAAACAACGGAATCAGTTTGCAGAGATATAAGAGGTTGTTTTGTCTGTTCTGAGCGTTACTCCTAATGCCCCACTCGAAAGTGTGTTAAGATATTTATTGTTTCTAACGTTAAATCTTAGTAACGTGGAATGTTGGGTGAGTTGGTGGCTAACCATGATATCGCGCGGGTGAAGCAGCGCATTGACCAGGGCAAAGCAGAGAAGCACAGGAACACACGACACTCGGTGCACTCGCAAATAGTTTATTTCAGCGCGGGTTTTATGCGAAGCATACTAGCCGCACAACCACGCTCTTCCTTGCTGCGCCGCGCGCGGCCGCGTAGCTACCATATGACGTCATAACAGCTGCAAAAGCGGAGGCTCAACTCGTGCGCTCGCTTGCGGCCGCGTAGCTGCATAGCCGGGTCTCAGCTCGTGCGCTCGCCTGCATGAGTTGTTTCTTCGTCTAGCCGAACCAAATATAGCCAAGCAACAGCAGTTCACCAGGCTAAACAGTGGTTCAACAACTAAAATAAAGGCTAGTATGCTTCGCATCCTGGGCTTAACCTTAGCTATGCCACAGCCATTTCTTTTTACTTTAAAAGTGTTTTTGATCTCGCTTTGCATATTTTTGACAATATGAAATGTTTGTTCAGAAATAAAGTTGTTGCGAAGATAAGGACTGTCGTGCGTTCTTGTGTCTCTCCGCTTTGTCCTGGTCAACGCGATGCTCGGCTCACACGGTATGATGGTTAAATGATTTACTTGATGCGGTACCGAAACACGCATTTGTTCGATGGTTTGGGCATAAATACGTAGTTTCGCAATTGAATACGTTCGGCGAGGGATCATGCTTTGCTGGAGAAAGTTTTTTTTTTTTAGAAATAGTTGAATGGTGCTAACGATGTGGAATGGAACCTACAAGAATAAAACTGTTTTCTTGCGAATAAAAAAAAAGGGAAGGATAGCAAGCAAGTGCATTCTCCCATATTAAAAGCATTTTGAAGAGGTTGGGCTTTACAAGTATTTCCGTGTGACACTAACTAGTAAGTTTTCATGCTCAATAAGCATTTCGAACATCCGCAAGTCTGCGATAAGCAAAATGCAATTTGGCAGATCAGTTTCTATTTCATGAAAATGTGATTTGTTAAAAAGAACTTAAAGGTGCCACAAGAGAAACAAAAATTACTGCCTTTGATGCTTATATCAGGTTCACAATTGAATAAGCTTGTATAATTTGGTATACACATACTTAGAAGAAAATTGCCTAATTATAAAGGGTGCTAATAAAAGAAATATTTTTCAGTGCGTTGCTCGTAGCCTGTCGTAGTAATTCGTGTTTTCTTTCTTTTTCTCAATTCTCTAGTGTTGCGTATCTTGTACCATTCTCTTATTTCAATCATAATGCATCTCGCTCTTGGCCAGAAACTAGGCCCGCAGTATCCGTAAATCATTGCATGAAAGCAAATAATATCGTACCGCTTCCGTGGTTTGGATGGCGTCCTCGACGAGAACCCAGAACACTCCCGTGGCTAGCATCAGAGCCTGGGCGACGCGCACCAGGTCGGGCATTTGGGTCGGCCGGCGATACGTGGGCGTGACCACGTACACGGTCGGTATCGCAGGAGCTTTGGCTTCAGTGAACGTCTCTTCCGACGATGGTGGCTTCCATTGCGGGCAGCCCACCGGTGAGTCACTGTTCGTCGTCCTCCAACCTCCGAATGTCCTGCTTTGATAGCCTGAAACATTTCGTCACCTCATTTTCTTGCCGTCACGATGGCCGACATTGGGAGATGGTGCTGAGTCAGTTGGAAAGTGGCACATCCATAACGCATAAACAACATAACCGTCATGCTTTCTGCGTTTTACACTTACTATTTTGTTAAAGAAAAACGGATAAGATGGGAGAAGGACACCTCCGTTCGGTGTGAACGTTATGGTGGGAGGGCGCAACTTCATCAAAAGCATCCTTGACGACTTTGACGAAGCAAAGACTGTTCGCTTGGCTCTGCCATGGTGAGGATTCTGCCAACGAGAGGCCACCCTGCTTTGTCGTCTATGGCAAGGAGTAGCTTTAAAAAGATATTTTGCCTTGCGTATTGAATGACTGCGAATGTTGCTTGTGATTAATTTGGTGGCGAGGAGGCCCTTGAACATTGTTTTGCGTGATTGTCCTCGATATACAGTGTACGTGAGGCAGTCGCTTGTTACTGCGCTAGCTCATATTACTGACAGACCATTCCCAGAGTAAATCATTTCCGAATCTCGACTTCACAAGCTATCGCAGCAGAGGGCTACGAATGCATTGTTGCAATTCTTACGGGTTACAAATTTGCACAAGCGACTTTAGCCCCCACAAATGGTAGCCGTAATCATATCCTGTAAACCAGAGCGCCGTAATGAAATTTTTTTTTCGTTCTGGCTTTCGTTCTGCTTCGCCAAAGAAAGTTTCAGTTCCGTTTCAACTACCGAGTGCAAAAATTACGGTTTCAATAGTTTCAAACCGCTTCATGTTCATTTGCATAATTGAAGAATATTTACGGAAAAACCACATTAATTTATTTTGCAGAGAAATTCGACAGTGCTCCGGAACTGCACGAACAATTTAAAAAAGAGATATGCCTGCTGTTTCGCAGATTCGACTAAAATATTATAATCTATGCGAAACGAAGCTTTTGTAAAGCGGTTCGATACATGCGGTGTAACGTCGTCTCAGCAATGCAGCAGAGAAACAGGTGATGTTTCACGTTGTTTTCTAAGGACAGTGATGACGAGAGGTACATGCAATGAGAAGTACGATGTATCCGTGTGTAAATACATTTCACTATCCTATGACACTTGCGCCATACTAGTTCTGGAGGAATGGTCAATAGTGAAACCGCAACCAAAGGCAGATACCAAGAAGAGGTAATCCAAATATTCTAAATAAAAAAATAATCTAATAAGCCGTTGAACGTTATTAACAGGTCTGTGGGCTTTAGAGATATCGACAAGGCGACATTTAAAATTAAATCCGGCGCGGTCCTGTTGCTGCGGCGTTGCTCTGCTGCCCTAGAGGTCGCGGGTTCGATCCCGTCCGCGGTGGCCGCATCCAGATGAGTGTGGAATGCAAGCACACTCGCATACCGTTCTTTGAGGGCACGTTTTGTTCGGCCAGCATCTGCCACAACGTGTCGGGTTCGTACATGCCACGACACACCATCATTCAAATTTCGTCACACGCTTGGTCACGGGACGCTTCCGTCTGTCGTAGCAGTGCGGACCGCTGGGTTTCGATATTGCTTGGATTGAGCGTTGAAATTCCTTGATGAATATCTTGAATTAAGTGCAATTTTCGAGATAAAGAAAATATTGGTGCACTTAACTATGACGGCCTCCATATTTTCCATATAATTGACTGTCCTTAATGCTGTTATAGAAAGGTTAACACATATTCATCAGTCTTTCTTTTAAACACACGCGACAAAGCATGTCCGCCTCTTCGAAAAACGCCATGTTCGCTGCGTTCATGGCGTTTTTATAAAATAAGTATAGTATAAAAAAGAAGCAACATGTATAGAGTACAATTAGTTTTCGCCCATAACGTCCAAATGAAAAGAAGTGTGTAAGGGGTAAATGCTTCTGTTAGACGGCATACATACTTGAATGAAACCACGCGCATTTAAACAATGAAGTTCCACTTGAGCGAATTATTGAAGTATTATTTTTTACAAGGGCTCTGATATGTTGCATGAGTTGAGAAAAATGGAAAAAAATTTTTTTGAAAAATTGAAGCTTTACGTTTCCACCTGTTTGACGACTTAGTGAAAACGGCATTTGTGCTTCTGTAAGCCGTATCAGTGATAACTGCTGAAGCAGAAAAAAATAATGCATAGCGTGTTACTTTAGAGTTGATGCTACAATTTTATACGTGCTATGACCTTTACAAAGTTCAATAAACTAAGGTAAGAAAAACGCGCTAACCGCAGATCAATTCGCTGATTTGGCCACTTGGCGTTCCGTATCATTGCAGCATGTGCCGCGGTGCTATAAAAGCGAACGAAAACATTGAGTGACTTCAGTCACTAATGGATTGTAATGCACGCTGAGACGTTTTTATGAGTTCATGCCCCGTTTAACTCGCGTGAAATCCTGGTTGCGAATTAGTGCCAGGCATTTGATGAGAGAGCCTATATAACGCACTTATGCTCGCGTGTGGGTTTATGTCAAAAGAACCGCCCCATGGCAATAAAAGCTTAGTGTGCGTTCGTCAGTACTGGCTCTAAATCTTGCCGCAAGTAATAACAGTGCCACAAGAACGCGTGTTTACGTTTTACTTTCCTTTATAATGCTCTTAAACTCAGACACTGAGCATACTTCAGTGGTTTTACCGTATGTTCCGAAAATTCCCGGCAACCGTCCGTGGCTGAAGGCAATACGACATTTTTTTTCTGACTGCGCATGCTTCTTTTTAAAATTTGTTTTCTGGAGACTGGAAGTGTTTTGTGTGTAAACGCGAACTCATTTTGTTAGTGCAGTGCGTGTAGATTCTCGAATTTAGGACCGTTCGATATTAATTTGTGCGCGTCGCGCATGACGTGCATAAGGAATATATGAGGGTTGGAGACACCTGGTCGAGCCTGTTTTTGTAGGCGCACCAGCGTCGGAGATACTCACACTGATATGCATACAGGAGACGGCGCTTTGCATGAATGTTGCTTTAAAATATGCCCGTCATTTATTTATAGATTATATAAACAAAAACTGCCTTCTTTGCGTGATTGCAACATAAAACCGTAGTTACTGCAAAAAATAAAAAAAAAGATTCTGCGGCCTCTTTTGTTGATCTGATAGTTTTAAATTTGCTTCGTACTAGCTGTAGATGTCATACACTAAATACACTAAAGTAGTGTGATCTCTGCAAACAAAAATACCACGAGTACAGGGTGAGCCAACCAAACATTATATGCCTTAATATTTCAACCTGACTTCATTGACTTCGCAACCTATGGTAAAAATAAAAACACAGCAAAAAAGGGAAATAAGTTTAATAAATAGTAAGTGGGGCCCCTCTGTTTCGCCGGCAGCGTTTTCTACAAATTGCATTAGATTGTGCGCCCGTTTTACTGGCGGGACTGCGGATTTTTGTTCATTTATTTCAGCTCGCACTGTTCAAAGCTTGTCGCATAGTGAACAGATCATGTACATCGGATAATTCATTATAGAGAAATTCAAGTTTAGTAACGGTACATGAAAATGCCAAGTGCGGATCGTTGTTAAGGCAGAACATTATGCGTGTAATTCCAGAAGATGCGAACGCATCCGTACCTAAAACGCATATTTAAGTATATACTGTTTCCCTTCATTCTATCGATAATCACTAACCGCATAGAAAAAGGAGTGTTGCGCACACGAGGGCAGCAACGGCGAGCAGCATCCTTCCTCGTAGTGGTGACGCCATCACAGAACCGCTCCTGTGGAAGACAGGGAAAGATAAGTTCACCCAAATGCACAAGTAAGTGATCGCTGGATGTGAGCGTCGAGATTGTTAGCTCGGTGTAAACAGTCAGTCCGCGACGAACACCAGGTAGCTTAAGCCTGATAACCTTTCTTATTGATATCAATAGACGGGGAGATGTAGGCATTGATATATGGAGTTGTTTACCTCTTTTCACGTTGGTAGTACTTGAACGCATCCCCTATTATCACAAATCTCACATAATGTTAGATAATATTCCAGAAGTAAACATTTTAACATGAACAATAAAAAAAGCTGACTCATTATAGGTACCAGAAATAGTGCAGATACAGTAAAATGCGCAAAATGCCACAAGAGAGAGAAAGAAGTCATAAGGGAAAGACTGGAAGGTTAACCAGAATGAGCCCGGTAAGCTACCCTGCATTGCGGAAGGGGGAAAGAGGATTGAAAGAGGATAAAGAAGAAAGCAGTCCACAAATCGCGCTGTTACAGACACAAGCCTTGATCGCTGAGTTCGTCACAGGTGGTCACACATGCTGGTGCATTTCAAGAAGCGCACCAGTGCCTTTGTGGCCTTGTACATAGCAGACGCACAAGGCCACGGACCCATAATCTTCTCTTATGGGAAAGGTCGGTCGTCTAAGTGCCCCAAAACTGCCCGAAGGGCACTCTTCTCATTTTCGTATGTGGGACAGTCACACAGGATATATTTGGTCGTTACTGACCGCCATTCCCATTAGGAATCAGTAGGCGTTTGTGAAAAGAACTCCTACTCGCAGGCGGCACAGTAGCGTTTTTTCCCGTTGGTTACAACGAGGTAAAAGTTGCAGTGTCATATGCAGGTCTATGGCATATAGGCGCCGGTTGGTGAACTCCGGTGTGTTCCATTTTCTTAGAGTAATAATATGCGTAAGACCGCTGAGGTGCCGCGCTGCATCCGTTCTCGACATTGGTTTCGTGGTGCTTTCGCATACATCATGTGCCTCACATGCAGCTTTGTCGGCACTTTCATTGCCAGGAACGTTGCAGTCCCAGGGAGCAACTGAAATATATTGTCATGACCTCTGTTCGCCGCTTGATGGTAGCATAATCGTATCTCTGCTATATATAGGTCGCAGCGCAGAAGAGAAAAGAGATATTGTAGATCTGCCTTTGAGTCACAGTAGATAGCCCAGTGATTTGGTGGCTGTTGCTGCGTCGGACCGCTTCCATGTTGTGACGTGGCTGATCTTGAACTTCTTGCACATTGACATCGACGGAATGACCATCGCACCACTAGAGGTGGTTAGAGTCGAAGAGTCATCTGTATAAATATAAACTCGATTGGAGTATGAATCATGCAGTACATCTAGAGCGGCCTGACTCGGGGCACAAGTTGACGAGCCGGCCTTCTTTCCAACTGACGAAATGGAAAGCCGCACTTGTGGCTGTCGGAGACACCACAAAGGACAAGGTGATCTTGCTTCAGGCGTAAAATCGGATGGAAGACAGGATCAGTACAAGGCTACAATGCCCGAAAAAATTGCCTCTGGTCTACTTTCCGAGAGAAAAGCCATACTTTAAAACTAGAGTCGGCAAAGGTGACGAAGATGATTTCTTATGGTGTCCGTGGCGATATACCTACTGATGGGGTATTCACTGGCAATGGCATTTGTTGCGGCTGTTGAAGCGCATCGCGGTAGACCAAGACATGTTCCAAGCGCCTGAGCTTGCATGCTCTCAAGCACTCTGAGATTTGTTCTCCGGGTGCTTGACAGGACCGGAGTGCTCTAACGCAGAAAATCTGTCAAGAGCGCTTTGTACAGTGGAGTGAAAAAGTCTAGAAGACACGGCATATGCAAAAAAAAAAGATTTCTCTTAGCACAGCCGTGCAACGCCAAATTGTATTAAAAACACGTATTCAAAAACATTGTATTAAAGAAACAGAGACACAGAGACAAACAGCGTGCTCTCTCTGTGTCTGTTTCTCTCTACGTCCTCGTTCAGTCGCGCTTATACATTTTATCATGGATTTAAACCAACTAGCCCGCCAACGTGTTTTAACTAAATTAACAAATACAGTGTCACGCGAGCACACGTCAACATGAACACATATCGCTCGATGAGCGCGGAAAGTCGCTGTCAAAATGTTGGAGTGAGGAATCGCGGCAGCAGCAGCGATCAAATTGACCTTCGTGTATCTGTCGTTTCAGCGGGAACGAAACGTCGAAAGCACAACGCATACGAAGCTGCCGGCACTACACACATTCTGCAAACATAGCAAATCGCTTTGAAGATGAGGCCGGCGATGGCGCGCGCTTTCACCACGTCACAGATAACTTTCAAGTTACGGCGCCTGCACGGCCGCGCCATAATAAGCAGCCGCTGGAGGAGAACGCGCCCGCTCCCTCGCTTCACCTCCGTGCCTCGCGCGCGACAAGAGGGCGCGCTACCGGCCCGCCTCACTCTCACACGCGAGATTGAGCCACGTTCGCCGGCTGACCCTCGCACGCTTTCACTCGCACATGCATCATACGGCACACGGTGACGATTTTATCGCCCTTGAACTTTATGCGGAACCTCACGGCGACGGCGGCGACGCTGATGCCCACGACAGAAATGCGCCAGGAGTGTCCATACAATTGCTGTATCGCAATTAAGGTGACCGAGTAATGTAATCGGGAAAATTGTTGAACTGACACAAGTAGCAGGAACTAGCGGTGATGAAATTGCATTTCAGTGGATTCTCAATCCTATCGACATGACTGCAAATGAACGTTAAATAAATGAAGTTGGAAACATATTGTGAAAGCTATCAGAAGAAAGATAACGAAAGTGTCAAGCGGAAGAGTGCAAAGCCTCTGCAGATACGCGTCTTTCAAGAACACTGTGTAGAAGTAAAATTTCTTGCAATGCAAATTGTACGCGACTGCCTCTGGTTCCGATTCTATGTCATCAGGGTGTCACGACCCGCGCAAGTGGCGATCCTCCAGCGAGCGTTTCCCGGGAAGGACGTTAGTTCATTCGATATTTGCAGCACGTGTCGGAAACCAATGGTTCGCATTCACTTAGACAATAATCGAAATGGCTTTTGACATAGTTTTTGTTCAGTGATTGTCCTTTGTTATGTTTCCTTTCTATTTCATTGTTGTGAGTACGAGTGTCTGTACACCCTAAGAAGCCAACAAACACTGACACCAAGGACAACATAGGGGAAATTGCTTGTGCTTAATAAATTAAATAAATAAACGATAAATTAATGGAAATTAAAGTGGATGAAGAAACAACTTGCCGCAGGAGGGAACCGAACCCACAGCCTTCGCATTTCACGTGCGATGCTCTACCAATTGAGTTGCCGCGGCGCTGTTCTCCCATCCACTTTCTTGGGTGGACTCCCTTTCTTCTCGTTGATTACAAAACGAGGGTGTCGAATCCGGCAAGATTGATGCCTTCAGGTAGCATATGTGGGCTTATTGACCACTTGCCTTCACCCAAAACGATCACGTTCTCGTGACGCCTGCGGCAAAAAGGACGTCCCACGTCCGCCGCCAAGGTCTGTGAGTGGTGGTGCTGGCTAACACTCCCAGGGTTCTATTAGAACACATAAATACCCAAGAAAGTGGATGGGAAAACAGCGCCGCGGTAGCTCAATTGCTAGAGCATCGCACGCGAAATGCGAAGGCTGTGGGTTCGGTTCCCACCTGCGGCAAGTTGTTTTTCATCCACTTTAATTTCCCTTAATTTATCGTTTCTTTGTTTCATTTATTAAGCACAAGTAATTTCCCTTATGTTGTCCTTGGTGTCAGTGTTTGTTGGCCTGTTATGATATGACTAATAAAAATCGAGCCCCTCGGTAAACCCCCTTTCTTCTCGTTGTACACCCTAAGGTGTTATTATATTTTTAATCTTTATTGCGATGGCAATCATATGAACACTCCAGTCACCATCGGCGCCTCTGCAATGTGCTGTAAAAAGTGCAAGGGCGATAACACCGTCGCCGCGCGGTATGTTGTATGGGTGAGTGAAAACTTGCGAGGGTGAGCCGATGATCGCGGCTCAATGTCGCGCACTTAAGGCAGGGACGTGGGGAGGATAAAGCCCTTTAGGGCAGGAAGCGCGCCGTCTTTCGTCGAGCGAGCAGAACTGACGGGTAGAGGAGGCAGGTGGGAGGGCGTCGTACTTCGGCAGCACCGCGCCGCCGCGCACGGTGGCGCGAGCTTTATCTTGAAAGCGATCTTTTTTGCGGGCAGTCTAGGCCACGGTGGCCAAACAGCGTCGTTGTGCCAATGCGCCGCGCAATACGCGATGGATCTCGAGTTGCCGCCGCTTTGCGTCAGGTGGCAGCAGGGGTCAGCCTGGGCCCGTTTCTCCGCTCCGCCGCACTTGCAACTACGTAGCCGGCGGACGTCGCGAGAATTCAAACCATATTTTTACGTCTCTGACGTTTGAGAAAGAGCTCTGCATCGTAGTGCCGTACACCAGATATTCAATCACACTGAATAGTTACCGTCGCTTAGAGCGGACTTTTCGTGCGGATTTACGCGTGACTTTAGACGCGTCGTTTATTCCTTGTTTATTTGATTGTTTTATTTCCTCATTTTACTGGATACAGATTGGTTCTGAGAACTATACGGTGACTAATGCGTCATTGTCAAATGAATCACGTTTGAAATGAATATGTTTTTGATATGTTCAGAATCAATACGTACATCTGTTTCTTTTTCCTTACTACAATATTAATAAAAATTTTTTATTAGCATGTACGACTATGCAGAAAGAGTATTTACTGTTTTCCCAAAAGTACTGTTGTCGTGTTAACCAATATAAACGTATATATATATATATATATATATATATATATATATATATATATATATATATATATATATATATATATATATATATATATATCAATACGTTTGCTTTGCATGCTCTGATCACAAGGAAACGATTATGGCTCATCTACTGCACTGCTACGTATCAATGAGAATGTGCCAGTAAGCAAAAGAAAAAAAAAATCGAAAAGCGCTGGAGAAAAAATCTAAGGAAGCTATCAAAACAGGTTTGAAGCAGCCCGTCTCAACAAAAGGCGTAGGAGATTTCGTGTTCCTGTACTTTCCTGCGCTTAATTGCGCCATCTTGGCGCATTTAGTTAATTGTACTCTGCAACTTTGAAAAAAAGTATTCAGTTTCTAGCATAGCGTAATTGTATTCGCAAGTTAAGTGCCAATAAATTCTTTTGTTCCTTTATTTCCCACACTTTTTTTTCTGTTCTTAGAGAGTTGAACAATAATTTAAGAATTGGCGAGTGCACAGTGAAATGATGCGAAAAACAAATATTTTTTTACGCTGTACACGCGCCGGTGAGAATTTTCACGCTTCCCGAAAAATACATTCGCCTCTCTTGCGATCGGGGTTCTGTGTAAGTCTTGTCGAGATTACCGATAAGAAATTTTTAAGCTCTATAGAGCTAGACGTGCCTACTCTTGTGGGCAAGGCCAACAGACAGCCTCTACAAACTATTAAAATCCTAAACAACGTTTTAAAGCCAGAAAAAAGGCGATAATTACCGACCTTTTACAGCACAGGGAATGCTCGCGATGTGCTTCTTTGAGCCCGCAAACCCCTTTTGCCACCTGGCGACTGCTGTAAACTCGAGAGGTGCGGCGACGCGCTTGCGGTGGTCGTTGGGCCACCGCTACTAACACCGTGGTCTAGGCATAGAGAAAGAAATTCATCAAGAGGCGACACTCGGGCGAAAACTGGCAATAGAAGCACGTCACACCTAGCCTTCGCCCCATCCGTTAGTTGACGCGAGCACCGGAAAATAAAAGAGTGTAAAATAAACTTGCAACGTATATTTTTTTTTTATTTTTTCCCTCTAACACTAAAAAGGTTGGCATATAAATGAACTTGACGATTTATTTTTCTTGCGTCACCTAGCAACAAGCCAACGGCACACCAGACGCGCCAGATGCATGCGTCATGCGCCAGATACGCATGCGTATGTGAAGTTCAGCTCTTCGGCGACGCGTCTCTTTTGCATGCAGCCTGTTAGGCTCCCGGCATATTCTCGCTTTCATTCTGCACTTCGACACGACACCACTGCACTACTGCACTGCGGCAAGGTGAGAAGTTTTGTTTGACAGTCTGCGACACGCTTCAAGCAATTTAGGTCTTTACGGCGCAGAACCGAAACTCCTGATGCAGTTAGCGAAAAACAGCTCGGCCGTCCTGAGGTAGTTAATTTGAGTTCATGACTAGTTCTGGTAGGTGTTTTTTGCGACGCTGTTTACGGGCTTCAACCTTACTTTAACTTATTTCGATAGTTTTATGGCACGCTCATCGCTCCCTGCTTTGTGACGCAGTTAGTTTCAAGTGTAGACAATCTAACTGGCACAAGTTCATTATGCTCTCTCTTAATTGCAATTGTAATTACTTAGTTACTTTCTTTGGGTACTCTTCAAGCACATAGTGACCTGTCCCGGTGTTGTGAAGCAGTTAGCAAAGAGCAGCTCGACAGTGTGATGCAGTTTCGGGTGTACTGAGCCTTTCTGGGACAAGTTCGTGACGCATTCTTTGATTCCCAACATTATTGTATTCGTTACTTTTGGGGATACTTTGGAGCACACTCGCCGCGCCTGGCGTTTTGACGCAGTTGGCAAAAAGCATCTCGCCCATAATAAGAGTTAGCGTGTACTGAATTTTAGTCAGACAAGTTTGTGACGCCTTTCTATGGCTCCACAACATATACTTTCTTTCGGTGCATCCGCATGTAGAAAACGCAACGAGCGATTTCCAATAGTGATAACACGAGAGTCTGTTGCTTGCGCAGGCAAAACGCGCCAAAGATAACACTGAGGAGCACAGAAATCAGGAACCCGAAAATTCTGTCTTCTGAACGTCTGAAAATAGCCTTTGCACCTCTGCACTTCACTTGAGTGCGAGTAGAAAAGATTTTGCGAACGTCTAGAATTGTCTGGCTGAGAGCTTGTATTGTGGCCATCTCTGTGCACGTAGCGTTCCATTGCGTTGCGCGAAGCTAGTTTGTTTTGGAAACGCGCAGTTTCCCGTGTATTCGTGCTCTTGAGGAGAGGAAATAATGCCCAATAATAAGAAAATGCTTGGAAATAAGATGTGTTCTTCATATTTTATTGTATTGTTTTTGATGAGTCGGGTACGTTCTAAGCGATGTATATAAAAGCGAATTGAGTTTGTTTGTAATGCTGCGCATTCACCACTTCCGCACGTTACGACTCTACGCGCAATATTCCTATAAGGTCTAAATACCAAAATGACACATGCTTGTAATTAACTTTTTTTTTTAGCTGATGCCGTTCGGTGGAGAGAGAGAGAGAATGAAGAGGAAAGGCAGGGAGGTTAACCAGATATCAGTCTCCGGTTTGCTACCCTACACTAGGGATGGGGGGTAGGGGTTAGAAAGACGACAGAGAGGAAAACGCAAAAAAAAGGAACGCGCACACATGGAGACACACACACAAAAGGTGTTCCAGTTAAAGTCGTTCACACAAGCCGGTAGATCGCAAGAAGCGCAAAAGCGCTTGCACGGCCTTCTTCTGTGACGGTAGGTCCTTTCGATGTTGTAGAATTCTTTTTTCGGATAGCGGTTGGTCGTCCAGTTGGTCAAGTTCGTGGCTAAGGCATGCCCTCTGTGGACTGTACTGCGGCCAGGCGCACAAAATATCGCCAATTGATTCTTCATGGCCGCAGTGGTCACAGGTTGGGATGTCGGTCATCCCTATGCGGAAGGCATAGGCTATAGTAAAGGCAACGCCCAACCAAAGTCGATATAGAAGCGTGGCGTCTCTACGGCGAAGCTGTGATGGCGCTCGAAGACTTAATGTTGGATCAAGTGAGTACAGTCGCGTATTTCTTAAATGTGGCTCATACCATTGCGACGCGGTGCACTGCCGAGCAATTAGGCGGAGCTTCCGTGCCGCCTCAGTTTTAGAAAGAGGAATTGGGACGTGGGCGCTCCTCAGTATGGGCTGAGCGGGCAGCGTGATCCGCCCGTTCGTTGCCGATAATCCCGCAGTGACTTGGAAGCCACTGGAAGGTTATTTATTGGCCTGCATCACTTATATGGTGTAACGTCTCTGTAATATGGAATATTAGTTGATCGTGTGGTCCACGTCGTAAAGGTGACAGTAGAGACTGCAGTGCCGCCTTCGAATCACAGAATATTGTCCATTTGTGTGGCGGTTCATCACCAATGTGATGAAGGGCAGTAAAGAGCGCTGCGAGCTCTGCTGCCGTCGATGTTGTCGCTTGGGTCGTCTTAAATTTAATTGTTGTAGCTTTCGCTGGTATGACGATTGCCGCCGCGGAGCTGCTTGGAAGGACAGATCCATCAGTGTAAATATGCGTAGAGTCACGGTGGTTCTCGTACAAATATAGTAGCGTGAGCTGTCTAAGGGCTGCTGATGACAGATCAGCTTTTTTCGAGATACCAGGTATTGCGAGGTTGATTTTTGGCTGAGCGAGGCACCATGGAGGGATCGAAGGTGCCGCAGCCGGAGTGAAACAAGCTGGCAATGATTCATCAAATTCGGTTATCGTCCGGCTGAGAGAGAGAGAGAGAATGAAGAGGAAAGGCAGGGAGGTTAACCAGATATGAGTCTCCGGTTTGCTACCCTACACTGGGGATGGGGGATAGGGGTTAGAAAGATGACAGAGAGGAAAACGCAAAAAAAAAAAAACGAACGCGCACACATGGAGACACACACACAAAAGGCGTTCCAGTTAAAGTCGTTCACACAGGCCGGTAGATCGCAAGAAGCGCAAAAGCGCTTGCACGGCCTTCTTCTGTGACGGTAGGTCCTTTCGATGTTGCAGAATTCTTTTTTCGGATAGCGGTTGGTCGTCCAGTTGTTCAAGTTCGTGGCTAAGGCATGCCCTCTGTGGACTGTACTGCGGGCAGGTGCACAAAATATGGCCAATTGATTCTTCATGGCCGCAGTGGTCACAGGTTAGGGTGTCGGTCATCCCTATGCGGAAGGCATAGGCTTTAGTAAAGGCAACGCCCAACCAAAGTCGATATAAAAGCGTGGCGTCTCTACGGCGAAGCTGTGAGGGTGCTCGAAGACTTAATGTTGGATCAAGTGAGTACAGTCGCGGATTTCTTAAATGTGGCTCATTCCACTGCGACGCGGTGCACTGCCGAGCAAGTAGGCGGAGCTTCCGTGCCGCGTCAGTTCTAGAAAGAGGAATTGGGACATGGCACTCCTCAGTATGGGCTGAGCGGGCAGCGTGATCCGCCCGTTCATTGCCGCTGATCCCGCAGTGACTTGGAAGCCACTGAAAGGTTATTTCGTGGCCTGCATCACTTATATGGTGTAATGTCTCTGTAATATGGAATATTAGTTGTTCGTGCGGTCCGCGTCGTAAAGGTGACAGTAGAGACTGCAGTGCCGCCTTCGAATCGCAGAATATTGTCCATTTGTGTGGCGGTTCATCACCAATGTGATGAAGAGCAGTAAAGAGCGCTGCGAGCTCTGCTGCCGTCGATGTTGTCGCGTGGGTCGTCTTAAATTTGATTGTTGTAGCTTTCGCTGGTATGACGATTGCCGCCGCGGAGCTGCTTGGAAGGACAGATCCATCAGTGTAGATATGCGTAGAGTCACGGTAGTTCTCGTACAAATATAGTAGCGTGAGCTGTCTAAGGGCTGGTGATGACAGATCAGCTTTTTTCGAGATACCAGGTATTGCGAGGTTGATTTTTGGCTGAGCGAGGCACCATGGAGGAATCGAAGGTCTCGCAGCCGGAGTGAAACAAGCTGGCAATGATTCATCATATGCAGTTATCGTTTGGCTGAAAGATGTGTGTGGCCTGTCCGCTGGTAGAGAGGCTAAATGGTGATGAGGAGTCCTGGCTAGATGCCTTATATGGGTCCTGAGTACTTCAATTTCAATGTGGGTCTTGACAAGGTGGTCTCTAGCGATTGCTATCGTCGCCACTGTTGAAGCACTCTGAGGCAGGCCCAGACAGATCCGGAGCGCTTGACCCTGAAGACTTTGTATTGTGCGTAGATTCGTTTTGCCTGTGTTGTTTATTGCTGGCAAGCTGTATCGCAGAAATCCCAGAAAAAGCACCCTGTACAGTTGTAACATGGCACTAGGCGACATTCCCCAGGTCTTGCCAGCGAAAAACTTGAACAGGTGGCAAATGCCTGTCAACCGTTTTTTCACGTAAGATATGTGTGGGCTCCATGACAAGTCCCTGTCGATTATGACACCTAGAAACTTGTACGATCGGACCCGTCGTATAATTTGGCCATTTATCGTTACACTGTAGTTTGCCATGGGTTTGCGCGTAAATGGCACAAGTGCGCATTTCTCGGAGGAAATTTCCAGGCCTCGATTACGGAGGTAGATAGCAGTTTGTGTCGCGGCTTTCTGAATCCTCGCTCGCAGCTGAAGGCGTGTTACTGCAGATGTCCATATGCAGATGTCATCCGCGTACATTGATAGCCTGACTGTGGTTGGCACGTGCTCAAGGAGAGCAATTAGTGTTAGATTAAATAACACGGGGCTAAGTACACCGCCCTGGGGGACGCCGCGGTAGCTATAATGTAGAGAAGTATGGCCTTCCTCGGTGCTTACAAAGAAGGATCGCATGGATAGATAGCTCCGTATCCATTGAAACATCCGACCACCCACTCCTACCTCTGCGAGAGCAGAGAGGACGGCTTCATGCGTAACGTTGTCATACGCCCCTTTAACGTCGAGGAATAAGGATGCGCAGAGACGCTTACGGCGTTTCTCATGTTGAATGTAGGTCACCAGGTCGACGACGTTATCGATCGATGATCGACCGCGTCGGAAGCCCGCCATGGCATCTGGGTAGGTGTTGTGGTACTCCAAGTACCACTCCAGGCGTCCTAGGACCATCCTCTCCATTACTTTGCCCACACAGCTCGCCAAAGCGATCGGGCGATATGATGAGAGATCCAACGGCGACTTGCCAGGCTTTAGCAGTGGAACAAGGCGACTTGTCTTCCAGGTTGTTGGTAGCGTGCCATTTCTCCAAGATTCATTGTACACCTCAAGAAGAACCCCTCTCGCTTGCTCCCCCAGGTGACACAGAGCTCGGTAGGAAATTCCGTCAGGTCCTGGCGCTGATGTGCGGCTACACAAAGCTAATGCTGCCTTAAGTTCGTGGATCGAGAATGGTAGATCCAACCGGTGATCACGTGGTGGCGCACAGCTGCTCGAAGGCGATGGAATGTTGGTAGCTGTGAGTTGGCCGGATAATCTGGCACAGAAATCCTCTGCCACGTCAATCTCCGATCTCTTTTGAGAGAGGGCAAGTGCCTTGAATGGGAATCGCTGTACGGGAAGTGTCCGCAGTCCGCGCACCGTTCTCCATAGTTGCGATAAAGGCTTGCGTGGATCTAGCGACTCACAGAAGGCAGCCCAACGTTGCGATTCGAGCTTGTCTAACCGGCGCTGTATCTTCTTTTGCGTGCGCCTGGCGGTCCGTAGATCGTCCATTGTTTTCGTACGTCGGTATCTTCGTTCAGCACGTCGTCGGATTGCTCGAAGTCGTTCTAGTTCCACATCAAAATCATTAAGTTTCGAGGAGCATGTTAGAGTACGCATAGTGTCTTGCACCACGCTCTTGATTGCCTCTTCCAAGTCGAAAGATGGATTGGCGTCGCAGTGTTCTTCCATAATAGACTGAAATTTAGGCCAGTCCACTCTTTGGATCGTATCCCGTATTTTGGAAGCGGTCAATCCTCTGATCTTGATGTACGTGGGGATATGGTCGCTTCCGTGCGTCTCTATGTCCGCAAACCACCCTGCACGTCTGACTAGGCTTCGTGAGACGAAAGCCAAGTCAAGACAGCTGCTGTACGTGGAGCCACGTAAAAACGTAGGACTTCCATCATTCAGCAGCCAAAGTTCATTACTGGAGGCGAAAGATACCAGAGCTCTGCCTCTTGCGTTGATGATCGGACTTCCCCAGAGTGTATGATGGGCGTTGAAATCTCCAGTGATGACCCAGGGATCGGAAGTTGAGGAAAGGATGTCTCGTAGTCTTTTGTAATCAAATCGACTTGACGGAGATAGGTAGGCGCCTACAAAAGTGAAGGCCAGATTCTTTTTCCTTACGTTTAGGCATATATATTGATTACTGTCATTAGGTGGTACAGGCTGATGAGTGTAGGTGAGGTCACGGCGAATAAACACCAAAACCTTACTGTTTTCATACACAGGTGACGACATAAATGATTCATATCCAGAAAGCCTGATGTTGTTCGATAAGTTCGGCTCGCAAATGACGATAATGGGAAACATATTGGCGAACACGAAGCGACGGAAATCCGAAAGGCGCGCTCTGAGTCCGCGGGCATTCCACTGAAAAATAGCTGCTTGTCGGACCTCTGCCCTAAAAGACCGTGGCTGTGGAGCCATGATCTACTCAAGGGTTGCAAGCACCGGACTCAGAGCGTCCAGTACTTGAAGCGCACTTCTGGCAGACGGTGTGTGCATGTTGCTTAGCAGCACGCGAATGGCATTCATTAAAGGCCTAATAAGTGCTATCACTTGCTCATCTGTTTTCCGCGACTCCTCGGATACAGCACCTTGCTGTACTGGGGGCGGCTTCTTCTGCGGCTCTTCTGGCGGTCTTGTACGCGGAAGTGGCGGCCATTCCTTTGTGGAGAGAGATCTGGCAGTTTGCTCCCTTCCATCATTGGTGTTCGGAGTGCTGGAAACGTCCGCTGATGATGATGCTTGACGAGGGGACTTTTCCTGAAAGCTTGATGTTTTCCGCCGTGAAGACCTTCGTCGGTGACGTCGTCTTCGCCGTACTTTCACAGCGGCCTCTTTGTGGGTAGAGTTGTCTCTCACCATTTGCTTAAGAATGGTGAACTCTTTCTTGATCTGGGGACAGTCTTTGGAAGAGGCGCAGTGATCACCTTGACAGTTAGGACACTTGAACGTGGTTGCGCTGCAGTTGTCTTCTGAGTGGGGTTCGGCACATCGAGGGCACACGGCTGAATTACGGCAAACACCCTTCACATGTCCAATCTTCTGACAATTGAAGCATTGCATTGGTCTTGGAATAAATTGTCGAACCTGGTGGCGAAAGTGGCCGACCTTCACGTAGGGTGGAAGGCAGTCGCCTTTGAAGGTTATCTTCACACAACGTGTGTTGCCGAGGCGACCAACATGCACAATCACGTTGTGTTCGCTTGCTGGTTTTATGAGGATTGGGAGGTCTGCATTAGATATTGCATTGTCAATGTCATAGATGACTCCTGTTATTGTGGCACCATTCGTTGGCACGATGGATCGGACCTTGATGTTTCCCAGCTGCGTTACATGTTGTAGTATGGTCAGTGCACTCGGGTTCATCACATCGATTGCCAGGATGTTTCGCCTAGTATTTATCCTAACATCCTTGATCTCATTTGGCACGGTGTTTTCTAGATACACGGAGAGTGCTTGCCTGTTGAGGACGCGCAGGTTGTCGGTAGCGTTCTGTGGCACAAACAGGATGGAGTGAGGCCATCGCTGAGGAGCTGTTTTCACAGTGTTCGAGCTGGACGCCGAAGATGAGTTGATAATTCTTCGTTTGGCCTTGCGGTACTGGACAAGTCGAAAGCTGTCTTCCGAGGACTCGTCACCTGATGCGCAGTACAGCTCTGTGTCCTCGCTACCACTCGACGTATTTCCTCGCTTCCTCGAACCGATGTCCGCCGGTGAACGGGAACCGGGAGGATCCTCGGGGTGTTGTACATCCATCACCGCGATGGAGGGGGCGGTAGACCCCACAGGTGCAGTAAGAAGTCCAGAAAAATACAGAGACGGGCGAGATGTGTTCCGCAAGAGAAGCACTTCGTCCATCGTCCGGCTGAAAGATGTGTGTGGCTTGTCCGCTGGTAGAGAGGCTAAATGGTGACGATGAGTTCTGGCTACATGCCTTATATGGGTCCTGAGTACTTCAATTTCAATGTGGGTCTTGACAAGGTGGTCTCTAGCGATTGCTATTGTAGCCACTGTTGAAGCACTCTGAGGCAGGCCTAGAAAGATCCGGAGCACTTGACCCTGAAGACTTTGTATTGTGCGTAGATTCGTTTTGCCTGTGTTGTTTATTGCTGGCAAAATGTATCGCAGAAATACTAGAAAAAGCACCCTGTACAGTTGTAACATGGCACTAGGCGACATTCCCCAGGTCTTGCCAGCGAAAAACTTGAACAGGTGGCAGATGCTTGTCAACCGTTTTTTCATGTATGATATGTGTGGGCTCCATGACAAGTCCCTGTCGATTATGACACCTAGAAACTTGTACGATCGGACCCGTCGTATTATTTGGCCATCTATTATTACACTGTAGTTTGCCATGGGTTTGCGCGTAAATGGCACTAGTGCGCAGTTCTCCGAGGAAATTTCCAGGCCTCGATTACGGAGGTAGATAGCAGTTTGTGTGGCGGCTCTCTGAATTCTCGCTCGCAACTGTAGGCGTGTTACTGCAGATGTCCATATGCAGATGTCATCCGCGTACATTGATAGCCTGACTGTGGTTGGCACGTGCTCAAGGAGAGCAATTAGTGTTAGATTATAATAACACGGGGCTAAGTACACCGCCCTGGGGGACGCCGCGGTAGCTATAATGTAGAGAAGTATGGCCTTCCTCAATGCTTACAAAGAAGGATCACATGGATAGATAGCTCCGTATCCATTGAAACATCCGACCACCCACTCCTACCTCTGCGAGAGCAGAGAGGATGGCTTCATGCGTAACGTTGTCATACGCCCCTTTAACGTCGAGGAATAAGGATGCGCAGAGACGCTTACGGCATTTCTCATGTTGAATGTAGGTCACCTGGTAGATGACGTTATCGATCGATGATCGACCGTCCTTTTACTTGGAACTCACAACCTCTGAACTCTACCTTCCGAAGTCCACCTCCCAACTCGTCAGAGCTGTACTCAATGCACTATTTCCATTTTCATGCAGGTGAGAGTGGCTAACCCTTACAGCTGTGGTTCCCGAGCCCGGTTCCCGGCCATCCTCCAATGCAGACAGCCGAGGGGAAGTACAACACCTCACATGTTGCCATGCGTTCCATAGTGGAGAGGTGTAGTAGGCTCTTGAAGAGCCGTTTCCGCTCTCTGCACTGGAAACGAGCTGGAACGTGCGGCTGTATTGTCGTGGCATGTGTGGCGTTGCACAACTTTCGGCTTTCTGAGGGGGACGTAGAATGCGGTGATGAAAGTGATGACAGCAGTAGCAGTGAGCTTAACAGTAATGGCGACCCTATACCACACTGTCTGCCCCGAAACAGAGGGTCTAGAATGTTGTAAGGAAATTTTTTGAGAGGGCGGGCTGCTCAAAAATGTCATTGGAATGTTTGGCACAACCGGTGCACAGCATGTGCGTTACTTAAGGAGTGCGCGGTGGCAGTTGCGATGTCAACAGTGGCGTGAGCATCGCTAGGTGCATACATGCTGTTGTAGTGTCTGCAGGATGTGGCGGTTTAACAGATACCAAATTGCATTGTGCATTTAATGTTATGAAATTGCTGACAAATTTATATACTCAGTTGTAGCTGTAATGCAAAGCATTTATGATTTGTAGAGAAATATAAAAGTTGTGTAGTGAAGGGTTATGTAGAGCATACATTTATATTAAGTAAAACAGAACACTTAGTGATCAGAAATAAGACTCAGAGAAAACTAAAATTCTTTTGAAACTGTCTTTGTGATGATTTGTTTGTTGCTGCTGTCGGCACCTAGATGCCCTGTGTGCCATGAATGTAGTCTGCAGTTTTGTTTTTTAGCCCTTTAAATGCGAAGCATTTCTTGGCGAACATTTGCCACTTTGACATTGTCTATCTACCTAGCCGCCTACGTCTTGGTACTCTCATGGTCGTTTCGTTTACTTGGTATGTACCAAAATTGCCATAGTATGACGAGAGCATGACGAACATAAATGATAGGTGATGACATGCTTGTCATGTAGGTCATGAAACAGCCGCCTACGTCCTGTTATTAAAATTTGCGTAATATGATGCTTGTGTGATGAACATAAATGATAAGCCACGACATGAATGTCATGACATGGGTGTCATGTAGGTCACGAAACAGCCGCCTACGTCTTGGTGCTTTCATGGACGTTTCGTTAACTTGGTAGACTATCCACACACTGCTTAGCATAACATCGATTCCCACAGGGCGTGGGATCTGCGGGCTTTTCTTTTTGTTACTGGAATCGCTGACACTTGTCTGGCATCCTTGTGCAATGATGGACATTAACATCTGTCTCCTCGCTTTTCACTCGCGCACAGAAGCTCGCAAAAGCCAAAATGCATGGTGCACGTCACACCTTCCACTTCATAGAACGTGCTGTTGCATGCACGCCTTCTAGGTCCATGAAGAAACCACAAAGTTTCTTCCTAATGACGAAAATACTCTCAATTGGTCGTCCATGTCGAAGGCTGTGTCTCCCGTGAAGTGCGTTCGTGCATGAGCAGTTGAAAGGTTTCAACAAAGTACCCTAACTTGTAAATAGAAGTCACTAACTGGGTCGTTAGAGAGTAATGTTTTTACAGTGCAAGCTACCACTGCAAATGTAGTAGTGACATGTAAATAAGAGCATTAAACAGAAGCTTTATTTCAACCTACAGCCTCTTAAAGTGACACGTGTGGACGCACACATCAGGTCCAATAGTCTCTACATTAAATAACTGAAAATCATCAGACTACAGCAGTAGAGACATGTGCAACATGTCAGTGAGACACGTCGCAATAAATACCGCAGCACCTTGTACTTGCATCTAAAAAATCAGATAAATGCCCAAGAAAACTTCACTCTCTAGTTATATAGCATCCGGCCTGAACTGCTTTAGCAAAAAGTGTACCCGTGCATAAATGATCACGCACTAACAGAACAAGATCACAGCCAAATGTATAGGCACTACATGTAGAAGGAACACGCTGCCGTGGCGTTACATTCAGAAAAAAAAAGCCATAAAATTATACTTTTATATCAGCAAAGAGAGACTGATGCATAAATATTGCACACAAACTGCACCACGAGGGCTAAACACACAACGTACCACAACGTGTCAAAAACACTGTATGAAAACGAAATATGTGACAATGAAATAGTTCCACAAGAAAAGTATAGATTCAAGCTCTATTCCGTGGTAAAAAATATAAGAATGCAGAAAACAATAAAGCACAATACAAATGAAATGAACGAGCAGAGACATGGAATTTTCATAACTTTTTTGTGTGTTTCTTCCGACGCTATAGTAAGTTCACCCGCAACTCGATAAGTGATTGTCACCATTTGATGACATAAAATGGAATTGTAGAACAATTGCAATGTGGCCTCGTGCTTATATTGACATGACAACAATCAGGCACTTGAATATTTCGGCGCCAAAGTCAGGATCCCCGCACCACCAGGCTTACTGGCACTTGTGCCGGTGAGCCTGATGCTGTGGACACTCCTATTGCTGCCGTATCACTTCAAGCACGTTGTTGTCTTATTCGTGGTTGCATTAAAGGGTGGCATAAGCAATTATTTGTCGCAAACCAGCAATAGTCGGACTTCATATCATTATTACTACATCGGAAAATATTTTAATGCTAATAATAAAATGGCCTCAGAAATTCCTTGCCTATGTTTCTCACGAGGGGGCTTAGAGGGGCGAGTGGCTTGACTGGCACCATGACCAAGAGCAGCCAGCAGCTGCGAAAGGCGGCGTTGATTTGCCTCGTGGGACCGGCGTTCCTGTTCGAGGGGCTGTTGCTCGATGTCCCACAAGCTTCGCACTTCTTGCGCCAGCTGCCGCAGGCTCGCTATTTGCGCCTCATGGTGCTGTTTGCAAAAACATAAAACTAAACACAAGCTATTGTTCTGTCGTGGAAAGGCGCTCAGTGCTTGGCAGCATTCCATCCACTATCCACTATGTTCCAATGTTCTTCCTCAGGTGGTATGAATAATTATTGTTGGCCCTTCCTAAAGATAAAAGAGAAAGGTTGGACGCCATACAGTACATGCACCGAAAACCACGAAACAATGCAAGCACTACACGAATATTTACTCACCTCAATTTTGTACCTCTCGGCTCGCGGCAGCAGTGTCTGAAGTTCTTCCCAGACAAAAGTACGCCACTGTGGGTCGCAGTTGCGTCTCATTACGGAGTAGCGTAAGCGCTCGATGATGCAACCAATCAGCTGTTCGGGTGAGCTCAAGGGCGTGGATTGGATGCAGATACGAGAAATATGTGGCTACGGCTCGAAAAATATAACTTGCGTTTGCTTTTCTTTATGCTACGGTAGTTTTTGGGCTGTAGGGTTAAAAGAAAGCAATTCTGCTAAAGTTATCATGGTAGTGTACTTTTATTAAATACCTTTTTACGAAATAAATGTGAAATATAGCCCCAGAAAAAGAGAAAGAAAAAACACCAAAGAAACATCCGGCCAACGGAGGAAGCTTTTGATTGTAGAATTAAAAAAAAAAAAAACGTCGTGCATACGCATCCACCATTTCCAAAAGCGCTGACGTCACGCGAGAAGGTATTCATATGAAAGTAGGTAGTAGTAGCCCCGTACTACTACCCTAATGTACAATCGTAATACTACTACTAAGACTACTACTACCGTAGGGGACTACGCACCATCCTACGTAATAGAAATAGCAGCTCCGTACGAAGCTCAGGTGAAGCTTCGTACGGGGGATACTGCTGATTCCCTGGAGCCATAACATCGGATGAATGCAGAAAAAGCGCGGAACGAGCATTTATATAGAGCAAAATAAACATTTCCTCATTTATAAGGCGCCTTGGCTTTATAAAATCGCTCGTGGCACAGCTTCAATGGAGGCTTCTGAAGATCGTTTGAAATCATTTTTACTAAACATTAAAACGATGCCGCACTACGACCGTGCGCGCTTGAGCAGCAGCAGAAGCAGAAAACAAGAAACGTTGATCAGCGCAGCCGGCATAACGCATGAGCGAAACCGGAAGTGTGGTTCAAGTGTTAATCCCATAAGCTTGGTGCGTACACTCCATTCGGCAGCTGGCCCCTATGAGAATGTCCGCTCTTGTTGAATGTTTTTATGATCTAGGTGGGCCGTTGGCTCATTGCTTTTCGTCTGCTGTGTTCTCGCGGCTCAGTTTGCGTTGAAGCGATAAACAGCGCGACGGTCACTTCGCTCATTTCTGCTGCCACAATTCCTCAAGCTAGCGTTTTGACAGCAAGTGTCTGCGGTCATCTAGTGTGACCTGTGCACGTGTGCCTGTGCGCGCTGGCACCATGCTTATTAATTTAGTAAGCGAGTGTGTGGAAGTTTATACGGCCCATAAAACTACTATTTCTATTTCGTATGGCTGTCTGCTAATGGGCTATGACAATCGATGCTTCGCCTTTCGTGCGAAACTGCAACTTTTTATTTTAAACCAGATTTTTTTTATATAAGTGAAATGGAGCAGCCAGAGGCGTACTGTTTCTAACCTCTCCAATTAAACGCTATTTAACCCTGACTACCTACCTTGTTCCTATGAATATGTGCCATTGTCGTCCCTCCATCGTTATCTTCGTCACCGTCATCCTTCAATTTTCGTCATATAGGCATCGTCAGACCGTCGCCGTCACGCAGTCTTTGTCACGCCATCGTCTTCCTACAGTCGTCGTTATGCAATCGTCTTCATGCACCCATCGTCTGGTCATCGTCGTCATACATTCGGCGACATCCCATTGTTGTCCTGCCGTCATCGACATACCGCCTTCGTCGTTCCATCGATGTCCCTCCTTTTTCGTCATTGCATCGTAATCATGCTGCCATTACTTAACCCTGCTTGTAACTTCGTTGTCCTGTCATTATCGTCATACAATCGTCGTCGTGCATTCGTGTCATACCTCTGGCGTGATGTCATTGTGGCCGTTCCATCGTCGTCATTCCAGCTTCGTCAATCGATTCTCGTCATACCCTCCTCATCATAACATTGTCCTCATGCCGTCGTGGTCACACTGTCGTCGTTATACTATCCCCATCGTTTCACAATCGTTTTCATAGCACCTTCCACTGCGCCAGAAGAGATAAGCCTTGAGTTAGGATAAGTTCATTATATGAAATGATTTGGAGTGTATGCAGCTTGAGAAAGCCAACGAAGGTGACGAAGTAAACTAGCTTGTTATAACCATGTTCTGCAACCCGTCGAAAGACACTCGAGCAAGCTCAAATTTGTAGTCTTTTAAACTTCAGGTGTAACTAAGTTCGAGATACTCAATGCGGTTACCTTAGTGAGCGATAGATGTCGGGCTAGATCATAGGTAGAAACTTCTAGCCCACGTAATTTCGAGTTCGGCAGCCGGCACTGACGCAAGTGCCCTTGGAGCCAGCCAGGCCTCAGTCTTGGGTCACCCATGTGCCGAAGTTGAAAATAGCCACACAGACCCTCTAATATCCGCATGGGGAGACGGAGTGCTGCTTGGCGTGGGACAACTCGGTACGCACTGGTGCAGGCAAGTTCGCTGAAAAGATCGAGAAGAGGGATTCAGCCTGTCAGAGATCGAAGCTTCCACCAATGAGAATGAATGTTTTGTTGTCCAGGGAGCGTAGCTTCAGCAAACAGTGGGGCCAAGTCGCACGAATCCTGCTTATCGTATTGCGCCATCAGAGCGAGTAAATCCAGATGGCGTGTCTTACAATATCCCCCGCCTCATTTGTAACTCAAAATGAGCGACATTGTCTAACATGGTCACTACGTCTCGCCAGTGCCTTAAGGAACTCTAAGGCAACTCGCAGCTGACCGTAAATGTTAGAGCTACGCGGGTGGCAGATTGGAGGAGAGACAATATTGGGAGGAGATATTCGTCTATCATGCTTGTCGGTGTGTTTGATAATGGGTCACAATTAAATCTGCGGTGCAGTGAAATGTGCTAGACGAGTTTGGAATTAAAAAATAAAACGGATCGTGGCTGCAGAAGACTAGTAATATTGCTACTTGAACCTTCGTGGAATGACCGCTACAGATGCGCCTGTGCAACCGACAAATGTATAAAACACTCTAGCAATAATTAAGCGCCAATCTGCTGACACGCCGTTTATGAGCTCCTCATATAACCATTTTTCTTAGTTTGAACAGATTATGTAATAAAAATAGGCTGTGACACTATTCCACCTTTGCAGGTGCATTTATGGAAGAGGCGTAAGTTTACATCTCTAGGATCAAAATATCTAAGCAAGAAGATTGACAAATTAACCTTTTAATCTTTCGCTGCAGAGCACATGTTGAAATCGTATTTTGGAAGTGTATTCGCAATCGCAAATAGAGTTTTTATCTAATTTAGCGGTTGGATAGTTCAGAATGGGACCGTGTCGTAGGGCTATTTTCTTCTAAGGCACCATAGCTTGGCTACACTGCCCGGCTTAAATTTTGCCTATAAAACAGGTGCCTAAAATGAATGCATAAAACTGCAATGAACGCTTCTATTTGATTACACACATGGACATGGAAATTTGTCCCGCAATTAACGTCCATCTATTCGGGTAATCCGCATACACGAAGCGAATTGTTCTAATGCTCATGTGACCCAACAAAATATTGTCCTAAGTAAAACGCACGTAGTCACGCACGGTATACATACTGCTCAAACTCCTAATATTCTTATTGCAAAGTATTCTTTGACATCAACAGTTTGTCTACACATTCTTCTTGTTAACATAATTCCACAGGATCCCTGCGTCTGCGTTGTCATATCCTTACCGCTGATCTGCAGGAAAGCGGCGCTCAGTAGCCAATTCCGTTCTGCTCAATGTGTTCTCTTCATAGGACAGTTCCTGTGCACTGTTTATCTAAATAGACACTCAATGCACAGAGACCTACGAAATAAAGAGAAAGCATTGGAGAGAGAGGAGAAGATGAGGCTTGGCTTAAATGTGCACGGGAAGGAGACCACAGCGTAGAGAGGCATCACCACAAGATGGCGTACGTGGCAATGCACGGAAGCATATGTCGGCATTTTAAGTTAAGCATATATCTGTGCTGACTGTCAACTCTAAAAAAATGGAATGATCTGAAAAAGAATTCAGCATCAGTCATAGCATGCGGCTAATTAAGACGCGCAGCAGTAGTCTTAAAAGGCAAAGTGTGTGCAATATCCAGCGCTACAATACCAGGGAAAGGTCAATTCGCGAAGAATTTTCGGACATACATCGAGTACAAACAATATTGTAAACGCGGCTTCGTCTTTGTTATTTATAATACACGTATCTGATGGCATTCGTTTCTAGAAACAGAACCCGTACTGAATGTGATATTTAGTTCAAACGTGCCGACACAAGACAGTGACCAGCGCCCCCACTATGTTGGCTTTAATTATAACCTGTGGTGCTATTTCCTTGCTGTTTAACCATACTTTTATTGCTTTCAAGCATTTCTGTTCGTATGTCGCATGTTCGCCGTCCTATCTCGGAAATTTTTAACGTGCTGGTTGATGGCGAAATTAGCTTTTTTTTATCACAATTTCTTTACGGCTACTGTGATAGCCAATAAAAGCGGCCTATTCATTGTATATACAGGGTGCCTTAAAGATCATACACATGGATTCAAAAGTATGCAAATGCCGCGTAGCTCAGAAGAACTAAGGTATTGTTTAAATTCAGAGCGCGAACTATTTGGACACAAGCTAAGGCACAAGAAAAGACAGGACATAGCGCTACTTGCAACCGAAAATTCCTTCGAAAGGTTAGAGACATGAAATACCCGACATGGGGGGGGGGGGGGGGCGGAGTCCTATGTCGTCAAACGATATCAAACGACATAAAAGCCAAAATAAAAAAAATAGAAATATCACTTGATTGGTGTTAGCACGACAAATAAAATTGCAACGTTTAGGTCGTATCTAGAGAAGATATTTCAGTGTCATGAAGCGCTATAGAAGCATGACTGAAGCACCCTGCCCTCCTTTTCTTTATCTCGCGGGCCTCTACAACTGATCTTGTTGTTCAATCTTTGTCTATAAGGGACTGTTGTGTTTTCAAACTTGGATGTGCATTTACAGTGTGAATTGCCGTCTTTTATGTGCTTTGCAAGATGTGTGTGCGCAATACATTTTGCGAAATTCGAATGCTCCTTCAGCGTAGCGTTAAGACAACGGCCAGTTTGACCCACATATGTTTTTCCACACTAGAAAGGCACAGAATATACCACTCAAGTTGAGCATAAAACGAGATTGTATGCATGATTCACACTGCAACCAGACCGACTGCTTGCATCCGTAGTGCAGCTGCTCGATCTTTCACTATGAATGCGCACGGCTCAACAAATTGTGGCGAGCTTATTCTTCGCAGAGAAAACGACATTCACGCCGTAGCCATCATTCATTCAGCCGTGCGCAGGCGTAGTGAAATATCGAGCAGCTGCACTACACATGTAAGCCATCGGTCTGGTTTCAGTGTAAATCATGCATACAATTTCGTTTTATGCTCAACTTCAGCGGTGTATTCTGTGCCTTTCTAGTATGGGAAAACATATGTGGGTCAAACTGGCCTTTGGCGTGACACTACGCTGAAGGACCATTCGAATATCACAAAATGTATTGCGCACACACATGTTGCAAAGAACATAAGAGACTTCAATTCACACAGTAAATGCACATCCAAGTTTGAAAACACAACAGTCCTTTATAAACACAAAGATCAAACAACAAGATAAGTTGAAGAGGTCGACGAGATAAAGAAAAAGGGGGCAGGGTGCCTCAGTGATGATTCTATAGCGCTTCATGACACTGAAATATCTTTCTAGATATGGCCTAACACGTGGCAATTCCTTTGGCGTGCTGACGCCGATTATTAGTAATATTTTTGCTTGTTTGTCCTTTTATGTCGCTTGATAACGTTTGATGAAATTTGATGACAAAGGAGATATCAGGTTTTTAGAGTTAGAGGTTTAGAGTATTTCGAATAAGCTTTCGATTGCAATTAGCGCCGTGTTCTGTCTTTTGTGCCATAGCTTGTGTCCCAGTAGTTGGCGCGCTGAATTTAGTCATGCTTCCAAACCAACTCGCCCATGTTTCGCTTTCCATCAAGGTAATATTGTTTGCCGTCGCTTGGAGGTACTCAGGTTACTTGTTGCATTCCGCCTGATTACGTAATTAGTCTTAATTAATGAACTTCTCAAATATTACAATTAAATTAAAAGTGTTAAGGAGAAAATTGTAAAGCAACAATGAAAAACTTCTGATACAGCTTTGCTTCATACGTGCTACATAAGTGTTTTTCCGAGCGTGAAAGAAGCCCGCGAAAACACGCGAGTGTTCTTCGAGCGACCAATCGCGCGGCATTTTGGCTAATTTTTTTGGCGAGCGAGAAAAAGTTTAGGTGGGTCAAACAAAGATACTCGAGTTAAAATTATGAGGTATTGGAATACAATATTGCATTCTTTCTGCACAATTTCAAGCTTACAAAAGGTGCTGTATATCCACAAGGTACTAAAGCATGTCCTATTTAGGGTGTTTACCAAAAGAGGATTGAAAATAGAGACATTCGGACGGAAATAAATTGGCAGGAGTCGTCACAGTAGTGATAGACATCATAAATTATGCGATAACCTACCATAAACTGTTTAGGTAATTAAATTTTGCTAATTTTTACTCAATCATTTTACCTCAGTATTGCAACTACATTAATGAGCGGGGTTGGTGATTAGCGCAATTTATGCTTAGGGAGAACCTCGATGCTAACATCTGTTTTCGCACATCAATCTCCAACTTTATCGATGAAGTAGGCTTCCACTAGACGCAGTTTTACCACGCAATCCTTAAAAGGGCTATGTGACAAAGTTATTGAAGGGTGAGTTTAAAAGTCGGAGAGAAGCTATGGGCTACCAATAGAATTAATTAACTTTCACCCCTCTGTTTTTTCGCGTGGTCATAATGTTAAATAAACGAGCGTTTTTCCATTTCACGTCCATCGAAGTATAGCCACCGTGGCTAGGAATCAAACCTGAGATGTTGTGCTGAGAAGCAGAGAGCGATATTTCCAAAACCCAAAGGGCGCTGGAAAACGGTACGTGCAGTGCCAGTGCATCTATTACGCCGTTAGTGTGATGAGGAAAATGTCAGAAGCAGTGCCAGCATCCAGATGAGTGCTAAGTGGACATGCCATTAAATATTTGCCAACATCTATTCCGCAAATTCACAAGGTGCGACTGGCTTACCTTAAGCCGAAGATTAAAATAGAAAATTGAAAGCTTATGTGTGGTGATCGAATAATTACTGCGACACGCTATTGATATGCAGTTCGGCCTAGAAGAATTGCTTTCTCTAAAATCTCTCTTATCTGCTATGGTGGCTTAATGGTATGGCGGTGCACTGCTTAGCAAAAGGTCGCAGGATCAAATTCATGCGCATTTCTATGGGGGCGAAATGGAAAAACTCTCCGTGTACCATGCGTTGGGTGCAAATTACTGAACCCCAGGCAGTCAAAATTAATCCGGAGTCCCCCACAACGGCGTGCTTCATAATCAAAGCGTGGTTTTGGCACGTAAGCCCTTGAATTTCTTTTAATATGCTACATATGACAGCTGGACACAAGCGTCGGTGAACCGCCTGCGGTCCTAATGTCATAAAAACAATGTCATCATATTGCCTTTCTGTCAGTTATCAGTTTGCCATGGTCAGGTTGGTACACCGCCTTTATACGCTTTCCTAATGGTTTAAACTTTCTGCATTAAAACAAAAACCGATATACAAGCATGAGCAAGCGTACGGCAGTTCTTACCTTAAAACGTCTCGTGGCTTCTTTCTATCCAAAGGTAAGATCAGGCGCTGCGAGGAGCATCGTCGAGCTTTTTGGTTGCTTGCATCTGTGCGAGGCAAAAATCGCTCGCGTCTCAGAGAGGTGACGTCTTGGAACCCCTTTGAATAAGAAAGCGAGGTGTCGACTGTCTTGGACGAGCGGCTCAAAAGGGGAATCAAGGACAGGCTGTCGATCGTCTTTCAGCGAGTCATATCTTGCACTCATTGGATGAGAGTGGCTGTGGCAAACACCAGCATTAGCGCTAAACCATAGTGGGGCTCAAGTCAAAGGAGCTACACACATCGAGAGAGTCCCGTACATTCACTTTTGAGCCCTACGAACGAAATGCCATGCGACACGTCGGTACAGCTAGAAAAGCGGCATTGGGTAAAGGAGAGGGTAACTCAAGGCTGTTCGACAGTGATAACGCTGGGCCTCACAAATTGTTCAAAAGGGATACAAAAAATGTGGGAACTGTATGGTACGGCACTCAGCGGAAACGCTGACTTCCGCCTCCACTGTGTGTCTAGGAGTGACGTGCGCTGTAAGAAGCAGAGAACACCGACAGTCTCTCCGTTCTGCGAGTGGCTAGAATCCACGCGACGGGGCTAATGACACCGTGTAGCGGAGGAACTCTGTTGTGTGTGTCTTATCGAACCTCACTTAACGCTGGAATGTTTTCAACTGGGGTGGATTGCCATTGAAATTTGGGACTTGCAATTTAGCCATGTGAAAAACCACAATAAGCACGCTTTGGTGTATGTTTCCATACTTTAAATACAGTTCAAATAGTTGTTGGGCGTAGACAGACTTGAATTCGCCGTATTACTAGCCTAAATTGTGAGACTTAGTGCGTCAAATTTTCATGCCCAGTGGTTCTTAGTTCCAGTGCACAAAGAAACATCTGAATTACTAGCTTTCAGATTCGCACAGAAGCCGTAAGATCGTTTAGAACGTCAAATTTTTGTTTTTGCTTTTGGAGTAGTGCTCAAAAGTTAAGAATCGGCGTAGACTAGACTTAAGCGAAAGAAACAGAGAGTGTAGACTAAAGAATGACATGGTTGTATCTAGAAGCGTAACAGGATTGAAGAACACTATTCTGTTAAGAGTTTCATAATTATTTCCTAGCGTATGGAGAGAAACAGGAGCAGACCAATACATCTTGCTAAGTTGTGCAAGCTTTTCAAGGACATTTTTCTAAAGCTATTTCTTTTTTTCAAAGCCCTCACTTCCTCTCGTCGTGGGTACACTCACGAGCGGGCGACTGTATGAGCGCTGCACTATGCGCGTGACTGAGTCCGCCCTACAAGTTTGTCCCTAGCAAAAACTTCCACCAGCTTTGAAGGTTGGCGCTCAGTGGTGTTTCAAACATTGCTTGTCGTTTGGCAACCATTTACATACAGCTTTCTTTCAGTATGTTGAATCAAGTTTAATTAGTGAAGCTAGAAAACGTAAGAATTGCACATTCGGGGCGTTGTGCAGTAAAACGTATCCTTCATGCGGTTGCGACCGTTTCTTCTTATGGTGACATGCAGTATCTTAAATAGCACCGTTGCTCACCCAGTGATCATAAGCCCGCTAAAGCTATCACAGGACACTCTCTCGTTTGTTTGAGACATGAAAAAAATTGAAATAGTTGTGTAGGTTCTTTGGTTGATCAAGTGCAACTTGTTCTCTGACGAATATGATATTCCATGCAACGAGCACCAGAGTGATTTGTACGGAATGTGCATGCGCTCGAACTTTAATTTGATTAGTTTTTTTCTTTTGTTATAGCAACTATACTGACGCTCGAAGCGCAGAAACACCGTCCGCGCCACCGTTATCGCCCATGCCAACTGGACAGATCATGCGCGGCTCGCGCGCGTAAGAATCGAATGCCTCCAGAGATGTGGAGTGTGTTTGGCTAGAAAAACGACGAAGCGGACTGGACGCACCGTCAGCGCTACGCTCAATGAATCACCTCAGTGATGAAACCAGAACCACGTTCTGCCTTCCGCTGCTGGTCGCAGCGTTGTTGGCATGCCATTATACGCACACTATAGCATTTTTAGGGAACTGCTGTCTGTGTGTACTGCTCTGAGTGGAATGGGCAGTGGACGACGACGTTATCTAACATTTCACTAAGCGCTGACCAACGCCTACGATTTGCCGTCCTCGTCTCGTGCGCAGTCGAGGTGCGAAGCCTGCAACGGCACTCGGGACACTCATCTTGCCAGCGTTGTGAGACGCCTGGGAGCTGCCAAGGCGCTGTTTCTACTACTCCGTACTACTACTCCGCCTTGCATGCTGCGTCGCGCAAACATACCGCGCGATGCCATAGCCCTCACTGGTGATTTTAATTCTCGCCACATGTCATGGTGGTTTAAAGCTGATTTAGGTGGAAAACCCCTGCCGAAAATGAGTTCTTGATTATAATCTATCTTGTCTAAATTCAAAAGTTGCTATGTTTGTTCGCGGCCAGTCTCACTCAGCAATAGACCTCACTTCTTGCAGCGCGTCTCCAACTAGATCCTCATGGAATAGTATAGACTATGCTAGAAACAGCGACCACCTTCCTATTATTTTTGAGGTTGATCTACCTGTGATTTGTTTCGGTAGAAAAAAATAGCACATTTCTAAACTATGACAAATTTCGACTATGACAAATTTGTGCTGTTCTGCAGCACAAGTAGATCTTTCAGTCCGTGGTGGAATTCGAAAGCGCGTGGGCTCACCGACAACGAAAAACTGTCTGGAAACAACTTCTTTGTAATCAATTTTCAAACAATTAGAGCGACTGCCAATTTGTTTCTGCATCTCTCAAGCGCACGATACCTAAAGCCAAATATGAGTAAAATATAGATAAATTATCTGATTTGTCTAAATAAAAAAAGCGAAGAAAGCAGTTTGCAGATTTTTTGATTCCCGTTCCAACAAATGTTGGCTCTTTTGTCCTTTCGCGACGTGAATTGTCTGAATTATTGAAACATATTGGAAAGGTGCTAGAAGACAGGTTCTCTTGAATAGTTCCACCGTACCTATGAAAACCGCTATCACTAGAGGAATTTAGGGAAGTCACATTACACGAATTGGCGACTGCTGCTCGCCCTCTGCCTTCTTCAGCGCCAGGCATAGATTGTGTTACCACAAGTGCTAAACATTCTGTACTAATTGCCTCCGCAAAAAATTTTGAACATGGTATATTACTCTTGAAACAATTGCTGCATACCTTCAGAATGGAAACTTGACGAGGTAATTCTGATACCTGAAACACTGGTAGGTGTGTATGATTAAGTTCTCTCACATCCAGCTTGGTTAAACTAATAGAAAGATTTGAATTGCCGAATGACGACCTACATTTCTGAAAATTTAATGCTTAGTCACAGTAAAATTGGCTTTAGATCTGGGCGCTCGATATGGTGGGCGTACGTAGACTTAGAGAGTCGCATACACTTTGCTCGTCACCGAAGGGAATATTCAGCGTTAGTGACCCTATTTCTACCTAAAGCTTATGAGTACGTGGAACATGGCATACTGATAAAGCAACTAAAGAATCACAGGTTTTCGAAATACATCATGGCATGGCTTTCGGAATTTTTTATGAAACATAGAATTCTACTGGTTTCAAAGCGGATGTTTATCGTTCTTGTATAAGCAGAAACGCAGAGTATACGACAATGGTCAACATTATCTGGTATTTTGTTTTATATATGTTCAAGCTCCTTTCTCGGGTTACCCCAGAAACTATCATAGATAGAAGGCCTCCACCACAGCTTGTACCCCGATGACATCACGCTCAGTGTTTCTGAGGAACATGACGGCCATGTAGAGCAAACGTTGCAGGCGGCCGTCGACGCGGGGCAGCAATATCGGCGCGACACAGGCCGCGAATGCTCCGCGGCCAAATCGGAGCTCCTGCTCTACAGACCCACGCGCAGGGGTCGCAAACCCAAGAACGCGGATTCCACAGCCGAGCGCGCAGACTGAGAAATTAGAGTAGTCACATCTGACGGCACCGTCATCCCGCATGTTCACAACGTTAGGGTACCGGGCTTACACCTGTCGACCAACGGCCACAACGGCAAAATCGTACGCAGGCTAGAGCGTGTGGTCGATGAAACGATTCAGTTGCTGAAACGTATCACATACAAACATAGTAGAATGAAAAAAAAAGCAATACGATCCGCTTGGTGCAGGCGTTCGTAACCAGTCACGTAAAGTACGTCGCCTTCTACCTCAAGTTGCAGGTGACCGAACGAACGAAGCTATAGACCGTCTCATCCGCAAGGCGTAATAACGTGCCATCGAATTGCCGATCAATAGCAGCACGGATAAATTTCTCGAAATGGCTTTACACAATACCTTAGACGAGATAATAGAAGCGCACAACGTCGCGCAGTGCGAGCGTTTGGCAAAAAACAGAACTGGATGACACATCCTCGAGACGCTGGGCTTCAGCTGCCACACGCAGCAGGGCGAAAAGGTCGCGATACCCACACCGATTCGCGAGCGCATCGTCGTTTCGCCGTTGCCTGAGAACATGCACCCGACGAATCACGTCGCCCGGCGCAACAGGCGCGCGCGGGAGACTTGCGAAAGAAATACGGTAGCAGCAAAGAAACAGTTTACGTAAATGCGGCCCCTTAGGGGCGGCGACGCGGTTTCGCGGTCGCAATCACGGAACACAGCTGTACTTGCGTTGCGAGCGCGACGATACGCACGGAAGAGACGGAGGCGGCCGAGGAAGCAGCGATAGCCCTCGCGGTAGCCACCACGGACGCCGAGATGATAATAAGCGACTCGCACGCAGCGATACGCAACTAAACTAGCGGCCGGATCTCCCGGGAAGCGGCCCGCATTCTCCAAATTAAACATGACAATATTTGCCGCAAGAACGACAGTTTCCTCGTATGAACCCCCGCCCACACGGACCCTTCGCTCCCAGGAAACGAGACGGCCCACGCCGCGGCTCAAGGACTTACAATGTGAGCCGCGGCGCCCGCCGGCAATCCCGATCGCGAGAGCGATGCGGGAGTGGACGTAGGGGGATCGCATGACCACTTTCAGAGGCATCACGCAACACTACAGATTGAACAGATGTAAATACCCACCATCGCACGCCAAACTAAACAAGAAACATGTGGTTGCCTGGAGGCAATTGCAAACACACGCATATCCGAACCCGGCGATCCTTCACCTCTGCTACCCCTTCATTTATTCGTCCGACGATTGTAAAGCGTGCGGAGCCAGAGCGACGCTGCAGCACATGCTGTCGGCATGCACCGGTAGGGAGCAGCAGGAGTCCCCAACAAACGGGGTAGACATGGCTGTCTAGAAGCGAGGGGCGCGTTGGGAGGTGGCCCTGCTCAGCCACGACCTCGCTGATCAACTGTGGGCCGTCCGGCACGCCGAGGAAGTCACCCGTGTCCAAAGACTCGAGGCCGTCAGGGGTGCTTATGCCCCCCTCCCCCCCCCACTTCCCAGATCGCCGGACAATTCGAATAAAGTTTTCACTCACTCACTTCATCCCTCTGCTCCAGGACATTCATGTATACGTTTATGCCGATGCCATCGCTTTCTTCTTTTTTTGCATTGGATGATCATCCACTTTCACTTTATAAATCGTTACAAAATTACCTATGTATTCTTGAAACTTGGATTGAGGACATACACGTGCCTTTGAACGTCAGTAAAAGTGCACTTCTCCTTCCTTTATATGTTCCCGTTGACATTTCACTCATGTATCGTCAAAAGTTCGCTCCCCAGGTGGATCCTCTTAAATGCCTGGGAATAACGTATGAATAACGTATCATAACACTAAACTGGCAAAACAACATTGAAAATGTCGCGTCTAAGGCAACTCGTGCCGTGGAATGGTTGCGGAAGATCAGTAACAGACAATATGGGGTGCGAAGACATATAATAATTCTGATGCATAAAATGTATGTCCAACCGATAATGGAATTTGGGTGTGTCTTGTTTTCCGACAGCCCAGCTTATAAAGTACAGCCTGTGATAGTACAAGAAAGGGAAGCTCATAAGTTTGTTGCAAACACCGTTCTTTTTATGGAAGTGCGAATAGGATGCTTAAAAAGTAGATTCAAGATCCTTACAGTCCAGACGTACCTAAATATTTACGATTCTCCTAAAAAAAATTGATATGTTTTCGTTAACGAACCCAGTTCATTTTTTTAAATAATCCTTCGTCGCGAATACACCCCCCACGCCAGATCGTATTTGTACAGGCACAGCTAACGCCGCTGAATGCGTAGATTCAACGTATTCAACTAACATGTCAATCCAAGATAAGCTTCCATATAAAATTTCATGCTATTTTCCCCTGAAATGCTAAGTTAACGCCGTACCAATATTTAAATGACCAATTACTATACCTTTTTCACCTGGAAACAAGCAATAAATAGCCACTGATGCTTCAATGTCAGACGAGAAGGCTGGCGTTGGCATTTTCTCTCCTTAATTTGTTGGTACTCACTCTTTCTGTTCACCTTACGGATTGCACACCTATTTTCATAACACAATTATTGGCTATTGTTCTAGCACTGCTCAAACTTCCCGCAAACCAATCCTCAGCTGTCGTAGTTGCAGATTCTCCGTCGGTATGTGCGTCGCTTTCCTCGCCAACGAATACAGGTATCTTATGTTTCCAAATTTAGTCCCTGTAACATTACAAAGAATGGGCTGTGGGTTCCTGGACGCCGCTGTTTACATTTAAACGAAGTGGCAAATTTATTAGCCAGAACGTCTTTAAGTGAACTTTTCATTCCTATTTTACCGGTACAGCTTGCGCCACTGCGTCGATATACGTAACATTTTGTGTACAAAATTACTTAAACAAATTATTACTGATTTCATGTCCAGATTTTCAGCATCTCGGTTCTTGCTGGAACAAACAGTGGTGTTCTTCTCGGCACTTGGAAGTCACATACAGCAAATTACGCTGTCGCATCCTGCAATTGAATTTCTATTTAGATAGAGCTGGCCTGAAGATGTGCCTGTATGCCACAATAGTAAGGAATTGAATGAATTATTATTTGGGGCCTCGACCCTATGCTACAGGCACATATACGTTTGCTGTGCAACTTCTGATTTTTTAACGAAACAAAACGATTACCCTGCTAATTAATGTAGCTTTATTCTGCCTATCAGATCAGCATTCATTTCACTAAAATTGGTTTCTCCAAATTCTTTATTTGTATTTATTTTCCCGTTGACTGTAACCTCTCTGAATATTCACTCGAGTTCGACTGCTCGCTGGCATGCTAGTCTTGTTATGCCAATTTTAGTTTGCTTTTCTAATTATCAAATAACAATTTTCTTTAGCTACTCACTGCTGCCCAATTTGTAGGCTATACCCCCTAAGTGCGTACGAGCCATGATAGAGTTTCATCGCGGTAATCGTCATCGTCATCATCATCGTCATCATCGTCGTCATCATCGTCGTCATCATAATCATCATAGATCATCATCATCATCATCAAGCGCCCGGTAGGAGCGCCATACGTGATAGGAAACAACAACAACCACAAGCGTTCGGCGCCGTGCAACGACGAAGCTACAGAGAATGTAGTAAAGGCACAGGGGAAAGAACCTTCTAGGGCTCAATGAATTCCCTCCTCTGGTGATGGTGTGCCGCGTTGGTTTTGTCAGCGTAGTCAGGAGAGTGCCACAAAAAAGTGCAAAGGGAGCAAGACCGCAGATTCACCTGTGGCCAAGGGCGATACAAAACAAAAGTTCTGTGTGAGCAAAATGGCTACCGCCTTCATCCTCCCCTTATGTGTAGCGACACTCAGTGTTCGTGGGCTGCGGAATACAGAAATAAGGCGTCAGCAGCAGTTACTCCACGGGCTTCGGCAGCATGAAATTGATGTTGGTGCCGTTCAAGGGACCAATATTTCGTCTAAGGGATGCCAACCTTGCGCTGCAAAGTTTTCAATCAGATTGCGAGGTGTTCGTTAGCCAATCATGGAGTGCTTCCGCTGGATGCTTTTTGTTAGAAAGCAGTTAAATCATTTTCATTGTCGCTGCGTGTTGATGGAGAAGGCCGCTTTATATGTTGTGACCTCTCTTTTTGTTCCCGTAAACGGCGGTTTATTTGCGTCTATGCTCCCTTAAAACTGAGTGACAGGAAGGATTTCTTTCTCTGGTTTGCTCTGCTCCTAGATATTGACAGGGGTTTGGTAGTGTTGGAAGACTACAACTGCGTTTGTGATCCTAGAGGTTACTCAAACCTGACGAATAGTCATGATGCGAGTGCTACTTTGCTTCAGCAGTTAACGGATGACCATAATCTAATAGACATGAGAGCCTACAAGCATTCTTGGGTGCTATTTTACCAGAGTTAACTGACGATGGCCCAACTACCCGACGCTATACCAGCAGGGGCGTTCCTCAAGGCGGTGCTCTCAGCCCGACGCTATTCAACCTCGCTCTTGTTGGACTTGCTGAATACTTGCCAACTACCATCAAAATTTCAATATACGCTGACGACATATGAGTCTGGACTGGGGCATTCACACGTCCTCAGATACGTGCGCGGCTTCAAAGAGTGGCCACTTTGACAGCGAACTACTTTTGTAAACAGGGTCTCAGCATATGACCAGAAAAATGCGCACTAGTAGCATTTACTCGCAAACCGATGACGGCTTATGTCATCTTAGTCCATGGGCGGACCATTTCCTATGTCCGAACCCACAGATTCCTTGGCGTAATTATTGACCGACACCTCTGTTGGCGCCCGCACGTTGCCTACATGAAACGGCGCCTGACAGCAACCTCCCAGTTGTTTTAATACTTGACAGGAAAGACGTGGGGGATGTCAGTAGACGCAATGCTTAAACTATACAGAGCTCTCTTTCTCGGTTTTTTAAGATATAGCCTACCTGCACTGACCAACACCTGCAAGACAAATATTCGTGTTCTGCAGGCAGCACAAGCTCAAACACTCAGAGTCTGCCTTGGTTTGCCCAGATGCACGTCAACAGAGGAAACTCTTGCGATTGCTCGGGACCATCCAATTCGAACTCACATTATGGTGGAAGCCCTGAGAACGCACATCAGACATATTGCACGTGCCCCCTATCACCACCTTGCAACACTACCTTCAGACAGGCACCAATCATCATTCTCTAAAACTATCATCAAGTACAGCGACAAAGTTCCCTCGGGCTTCACCGCTGCATCTAAACCATCGATACCCGCTTGGTGTCTTATCAGCCCCACAGTCCATCTCAGTGTACCAGGAATCGGGAAAAAGTCCGAACTGTCGTCGCCTGTGCTAAAACAACTGTCTCTGCTTCTTCTGCACGAGAGGTACGCGGACAGTGAACACATTTATACTGATGGTCCCACAAACATCCAGTGTTCGTCCGGTGATGTGGTTGTCCCAGCAAAAGCTATTACCATCAGCTTTAGGACTGACCACCCTACAACGTCGACATCTGCTGAACTAGCTGCTCTTCGCGCTGCACTTTGTTTCGTCAATCGGGAGCCACCTCGACAATGGTCAATCTTCAGCGACTCAAAGGCAGCCCTACAATATGTACTATCAGCTCTGCGTCGCGGGCCATTCGAACAGCTCGTATTCGATATTAGATGCCTACTCCATACATCACAGGAGAAAGTACACCACGTGACGTTTCAGTGGCTGCCAAGTCACTGCGGCGTCACTGGAAACGAAGACGCCAATAATGCCGCTCGGGCAGCTCTTGAAGACGCACAAGAAGAGGCCATACCGCTTTCACGATCCGACGCAGCTAGCAGACTTCGAGTGCTTGCACAGGAGATCACGCTCTCTCTATGGTGCACACCAAACAGTCAGACCAACCAGAGCAACCGTCAATACCACCTGCCCTCTTTAATGCATCTCTATATGCCAACTGGACTCCGCCAAAGAGAGGCGACTCTGCTTTATCGCTTATGGCTAGGGGTGGCTTTCACGAAATCGTACTCATTTCGCATTGGAATGGCCGACAACGCTCTCTGCAATGCCTGTCTTTTCGAGGAGACGCTGGAACACATTCCGTGCGACTGTCCTGAATATAATGTTCATCGACAGTCCCTGGCATCCGTTCTAGCGCACCTTGACACTAGACCATTGTCCCTCGACACGATTTTCACATGGCGCCGACAGAAGACATCGCAGGGGAAGTCGACGAAGGGACTACTTTGGTTTTTGAAAGAGACGGGATTGAACAAGCGGCTGCGACAGTGATATCACGTCTATGCCAGATTGATGGACTCTAACGGACAATGTGTGTGTGCTGTGCTATGTGCTCTCTCTCTCTTCCCCTTCCCCATCTTTCATCGCCCCCATCCCTCTCCCATGTGTAGGGTAGCAAACCGGTTAATCTAAATTGGCTAACCTCCCTGCCTTTCCTTCTCCACTTTTTCCTCCCTTCCTTCCTTTTACCAGAGTTGAAGGCGTCTCTCATGCTCGACTTGATCGTGTGTATATTTCGACAAATCTCTCATCGCGCATTCACAACTGCACCATGAAGCCTGCATTTTTCACAGAACATTGTTAAGTAGCTCTTTCATGGGATGCTCGAAAGTTTCTCAAGTTTTATTCAAACTGGAAATTGTGAAAACATATTACAGAAGTTTACGAGAGGAAAATTTTGCAAACAAAGTGAAATAATTATTGATAGAGACAACGCAATGTTTGATCAATGAAAAATGTTCGAAAAGAGAGTAAAAAATGAGAAGATTCCTATTTCATGTGAGCTGCCGCTAAGAAAAGAATGCTGAAAAATGTCACCTTCATGATCTACTTCACAAGCTGCACGCTCTCAAAAGCCAAGAGGTTGTACAGCGATGAGATAAATACAGTTCGAATACAAACACAGAAATATGAAACGTACGTGTACAGAGGAGCAGTGGTGCGTTAACGCACAACTTGTTTCACACAGGAGGAGCCCACAAAAAGGGCTCTCGGTGATGAGAGCAGATACATGCTTTCCAAGAAAACATTCCAAATTGAATATAGCGGTTCCACATACACAGAAACGTCGCATATAAGTATTACCGCCCAGCCACTCCGTACAGATGGTTAGCCAGCGAAGCTGAAACGTTCGGTCCCGGTGTTCATCACTAGGTTAATCCCAAGGGTTCATTAAATGACGGCTTAATAGGCCTCGGGATCCTCGGTACGTATTGCTGCTTGCACTCGGCTGCAGGAGCCTGTCCTTGTGCCCGGGCTGCAGTATCGGCAAGATGTAGACGAGCTCGTTCGCCATTCTGCTCGCAGCGTTGCTGAACGAAAGCTGCCTGCTCCTCAGGAGTACGTATGACACGTGGCCTACCCATTTCGGAGCCGGAGGGAAACTGATGCGGCGACGGAGAGCAACGACGTCACTACTGGGCAGCTAATCGCGCGCTTGTCTCTCTCTCTCTTCTTTTCGCGCATGTGCATGAGGTTGCGCCAGAGGAGCTTTCGGTGAACAGACGACAGACCGACGAACGAATCGGCTAGCCATATACACCTTCTCTGTATTAACGATATTGAGTATAAAAATATATCAGTGTAAAACATATCAGTATAAAAAATCTAGTCACTACAGCTAGGCTTCAGAATGATTAAGAAGAAAAAGCTGATCAGTTTATTTCCCTTATTCCATATTTACAAGAAAATGATCGATTCAGCGCTGATGGACTACTAACTCGATAAGAAATTAAGTTTGTTGTTGAAACTCTGCAGAAAAACAAGACACCTGGCCCTGAGGGCCTTAGTGCTGAATATTATATAAAATTCAAGAAATTAATGTGTCCTTTTCTTGAGCAGCTTTTCAAAGAAGCATATAAACATGATGAGCTTCCTCTGACTTTCTGTCAGGGCCGCACAACTTTAATTCCAAAGAGCACTGATAATGAAGTAATAAAGAGAGATAATGGATATAGACCGGTACACTTATGTAGCGCCGATTGTAAAATATGTGCAAAAGTACGTATAAATAGGTTGCAGACCGTCGTTGCTAAATCAGTAGGTGACCGTCAAACATACAGAATTCGAGGACGCCCTATACCGGCAAATATTCATACCGCACGTTCAGGCCTTGAGTGAATAGAGGGTAATGTGGCTCAAGTAGCTCTTTTTCAGATTGACCTCGCCAAAGCTTCTGACAAGGTTCAGCAAAACTTTTTTGTTCCGACTGCGACATGTTCGGTTAGGGCATGCTTTATACAATGGTATAACACTTTGTTCTAAATATGTTATAAATAGTGCACTGCAAACTTAATTGTGAACCGTGCCCTCTCAGATATAATAAAGGTACAGTCATCTGTCCATCAGTGCTGTCCGCTCTCGCCTTTACTGTTCGCGATATACGTACTCGGAACCGCTTTGCTTTAGTGCATATTGTAACTCGAAGGTTAAAAGATACAGGTACGCAAATCAGGAAATTAATGTTCTAGCTTATGTGGATGACATTGCCCTCTTTTGAATCGATAAGCCCAGTATAACTGAGGAAATAAACACCCGCTCGTTTCTTTGAAACTGTAGGAGCTATTGTAAATTGTGATAAAAGTAGGCGGTTTTGTATGTAGGTGTGTGGCCTCTAATTCCCTCTGTGTTCCCTAGTATCCATTGGAATCAGTTTCCACTGCGATACCTTGGCTTGCCTCTCTACAACTTCCGTAACAGTGGACCTCATTGGACGTCCGCGATAACCACTATCCGTCGATAGGTGACAACCTGGCACGGACGTGACCTCTGCAGTTTTGAGAGAGCTAAGGCATGCAGTATAATTCTTGCTTATAAGCTAAGCTTTCTCTATGTTCTGCCTTCGCATCCATGTTCAGGCATGTCATAGAATATTCGCATGTTTTATTTGGCGTTAATAATGGAAAGCCACTAGAAGAGACAACCTTTTTCTTCCAATTGCGAAGGAAGGCGTCGGTCTTGCGCATATTTTTGTGGGACAATTCGTCATGCAATTATTTTATTTTAAAAACGTCCATCATCCATTACTTCTCGCAGTTAATCGAACACGTCTTGCTTCACACCTCTCTTTTGTCAAGAGAAACGTTGCTCAATAACTGCCGTTAAGGGGCTCCCTAAAAGAACTTGTCGACACTATTTTATTTTTAAAAGTAATATTCCTCTAGAGTATTTGTTTAGCGTTGATGGAACGTCGCTAAATATAGCACTTGTCAAACGCAACCTTTTCCTTGAACTTGTGCATCGAAATCCTTGTCTGTCTCTATACTTGGTCAATATGTTCTTTGCCTTGTGAGTAGAGTGCGTATAACGCCAGCAGCGAAAACATCTTTCTTTGAGCTGCACACTTCCACCTTGGCAGTTAATACATGATTTAATGAAAAAAAAAAAGATTATGTGTATCCCAGTATGCAAATTGTAGACTGCAATAAACCCTAGACAATATAATGTCCTTTATTCTTTATTCTTTGTTGTGATGCGTTTTATTTTTTAGGGACATTTCCCAAATTATTAAAGAAGTATTTCATCTCCCATATTACGGTATCCGGTTCCTTCCTTTCAAAACGGTGATGGTTGTAGCACTCTACTCATTATGAAGAAGCCGCATGATCGACAGACATGTCGAGCGAGGCTCTGCCTTTCGTGAAGAGGCTACTCAAGTACGTTGTATGGTTGGAACCTGTGATCACGTTGCTCAGTGGATTTCGCATTTGGACGCTTGTGTTTGTCTACCCGATTTTTGAACTTTCATTGGACTGCGTAGCATGTATGCATTTGTTTTTCATATGTGCCGAAATGTGAAGTAATTAATTTTCACATGACACCTCTCAGAATTCCATGAAATAAAGAGAGATGGCTAGCGCATTGACTAAAATACCTGGCTTTGAATCAAGAGGTCGCAAGGTCTAAACTTATTGTCGACCATTTACGTTTATAGCCATCTGATTTCCTTTTGTTTCGTTTATATGCACTCAGTGCATTTCCTTGTGCAGTGAAAGCGTTACGCGTCAGCGAAAGTTTTCCTCAGTGGGTTAACGTACAAGTGCTTACTCATTTAAATAGTAATGCGTGAAGGCGCTTCAGCTTCACGTTACATGAATAAAAACAAAAACAAAAAGTGACTCTGACAAGAGCAACCATATTTTGCCGCACGGAGTAATTGAAAGCTGTAGAAAAAAGTAAAATATAATTAAGAATAAATTAAATAAACAAGAAAGAACTTCAAGACATACTGTCTATATTTGGAACATTGGGAGGCGCTAAAAAATAATGGTGATTTCCAGTGCTGACGCACGAAAGAGGAGTCTTAACTCTAGGGTGTCCCAGTTTCCACAGAAATCTCTTGATGCTCTGAGGTCGGAGGTCTCTTGTTTCCGTCTTTACCCGAAATACATATGAAATATTCCGTTGTTTTGCTGATAATATGAGCTATTTAGGGGTGCTGTATCTGCTTAAAGATGAAATATTATCAATGTCTAAGCCTTGCTTGTTTCCTAAACTTGAGCTAGCTATTTATTGCTTTATTGGTTTGGAACGTTGAAGTGGTGGGATGCCGACAGTATAAGTATTCTTGTTGGGAATGCAAAAAAAAAAAACACTTTCGAGAGCATTAGCGGCCGCGTAACAATGTTGCTACGCCGCTTTTTCCAGTGCCGTCGTGTTTCGTTTGATTTCGTTAAACACTCCCACCAACATATCAATCTCTCTTTCTTTTTGTCTCATATTTCGCGGAGTAATGTTTTCGCCCTAACAAGGTTTGCAGCTACAGAAGCCTGTAACCTCCATTTAGTGTCCTCTGTATGTAAGAATATATTCGCGTCAGATGGAAACGCAGCCATGCTTTGTCACAAAAAGAAAGAGGAACAGATCCTTACGTTACCTTACTGGCGTTAGACAGTGAACGAGCGAACTTTGAATTCTAATCTGCGGTCGATAGCATGAAAGACCTGTTCATCGCTGCTAGAATTCTGGATGAACAGTGCAGCACATAAAGTGTGCCATCTGATGAAATTTTGTTGCTATGGCTCCGTAATTAGGAAACGCATCTTTTCTTGCATATATGGTTAAAAGAAAATATAGACAATTAGCGACAAGTTATAGTTTTTGCAGTACAGAAAAAGTGTGCGCTTTGATGTACCAAGTATAGTTACCTTCTCTTGCGGCAGACGTTTGGAATATGACCAGTGGCAATCGTTTGAGTTATCTCCCTCCTGTGATACCTGCAACAAACCACGCGAGCGCGACCAATGGCTTTTATCTTGCATTAAGACTTAGTGGTGTTCTGTTGTGCAATGAAAAGCTGAGTTGTGATACGCAAAAGAAAAATTAATTCCCATGTATCAAAGGTTAAAGGGAGTTATATATACTGTTCTGTGCAGCATTGTCAAGCATGCGTTCGGCAACTCAGAAGACAGGGCGCGTCGTGGCAAAATGGAAAGTATGTGTACTGAGTGCTGCCGGGAAGAAGTGGAGAGGAAACGTAACTGTCTCGGCTGCACTTTAGCATTCGAGTTGGAAGCCCTCCGACGGCTTTTCCTAACCCGACTGATAGGAATTTAATGCTGTATAGGGACTTTGCTTTAGAATGGTGCGCTTGGAACCAGCCTCGGAAATTTTCAGGAAAAGAAGATTCACAGTCTCGCCATAAAATAGCCTTCTAAATGGCATGAATTTTCTCAGTTAAGAAACTTGAGACTTCAGAAAACCTAGAATGAACACCATGCCACTTTAAAAGAAATCCCAAGAGAAACATAAACTTACAAAAGTACGCGACCGTAAGTTCTAGGTATTAGGTTGAGCGAACTCTGGTTGTTCACTTGAGATTTGTTTACATTAGGAAAAAAAATATATCACACATTTTAGGTACTTCTGTTTCGGCATATGAAAGGTAGTTTAGGGCAAGAAAGTACAAGGTGTTTGTAAAAAAAAGAAGAGAGACAACCCGTACCCTTTATAGCCAGTTGAATGACTGGAGATTTGAAAATATTTATTGGGCAATTCTTACAGAGCGCAGTTTTGCTAAATACATTCTGTATCTTTTAGTTTTTGATAAGAACAAATTACTCGGCAGCCTGAGAAACTCCTGACATATCATAAGCGCTCTGAATTGTATTACCTTCTTCCAAGTGGACATAACGCGCAACCGTCACCAGTGGCTTCGGGATCGCCAAAGAATCTTTAGAGATATGCAGGTAGGTTTAAACGTTTTTTGTATACAACTGCGGAACTCCTCTGGCTTCTTATGAGTCGTAGAAAGAAAGACAACATGAACCAAAGTGACTAACTGAATGAATGACCGAATGTAAAGACAAATGCGTAGAGTTTTTGACGTATTAAAAGCTACTTCACCAAAAATTGTTCCTAAATGAGCGACTTAGATCTTGTATGAAATAGGTAACTGAAGAACCGGCTATTATCGCGAGCAGCAACCATCAACGAAGGATAAAGGAAGATATGAAATGAATGCGTTGAACTTACAGATGATGTATGTTCTTGGTCGTGGTGATGGTGATAAAGAGGAGTAACGGAATAGTGTGCTTTCGCGCAGTCATCCTTAAAGAGAGACACGAAAAATGTCAAGTGAGTTTAAACTGACAAAAAATTATTCGTACAAAAATTTGTTTTCGTTTTTCTTCGTAATAGTAGGTAGGTTATCAGAACAATATGCTTCTTTCATCATCATCATCATCATCAGCCTGGTTACGCCCACTGCAGGGCAAAGGCCTCTCCCATACTTCTCCAACAACCCCGGTCATGTACTAATTGTGGCCATGCCGTCCCTGCAAACTTCTTAATCTCATCCGCCCACCTAACTTTCTGCCGCCCCCTGCTACGCTTCCCTTCCCTTGGGATCCAGTCCGTAACCCTTAATGACCATCGGTTATCTTCCCTCCTCATTACATGTCCTGCCCATGCCCTATGCTTCTTTAATGCATCTGTAAAAAGTATGCTTTCGTGAATTAGCAAAATTGACAAATTTCCTTTCATATACCTAGCTACCAGAAAAAAAAAACTGAGAACAATGAAACTAGAAGTTTCATTGAGCCGGCTTGTTAATCACACTGCATAGAATTAATAATTAAGAGAACAATAAACTACATAAAATCAATTCGCCTAGATTTTCGGATCGCTGGCAGGGCTGTTGTCCGGCCCAGAATTAAGCGCTATGTACCTTTCGTAATTGGTGGTGGTGGCGGTAACAACTTTATTGAGACTCTGCTCAGTAATGACCTGGCAGGCCCGAGTCCTAGAATGGCCCCTCACGAGGAGCGACCCTTTCGGCCCAGGCAACGAGGGCTTTTTGTACTTTTTCTTCCGGCGTTCTGAGCAGCTCTTCCCACGTCTGTTGTGAGGGAGCTGGCAGGAGCGGCCTGGGAGGGGTAAGCCCTCGCACCCCCAATGAATGTGATTTTGGGTAGCCAATGTTTGATTTGCGCAATTTTGACATATTGGGTTCCATTGCCCGTTGGTAATTATGGCTAGCCAATGTGGGTTGGGGAACGATTTAGTTTGGATTCGATGCAGGATCGAGGCTTGCGCTCGCGTGAGGCTTGCGTTTGGAGGCGGGTAAATTCGCCTTTTTTGCTTGTAATAGTTTGTTATTTCCTGGTATGTCGTCGGTGCCTACTTCCTATGGCGCATTAGCGCTATACTAAATATTTGCATTTCCGTCAACGGCGGACGCTCGTCTGGTTGACTTCCCTGCAGTTCTTCTCTTTGCTTTTTCTCTGTTCTCACGAGAAAACATGTAATTTACGGAAGTCGCAGCCAGAAAACAGTTTACCACGTTGCAGCCGTTTTACTAAAGTTTCGTACTAAAGCGAAGACGCCAAGCTTTTTCCTTTCATCACCAGCAGGAATTAGCACATAGGTTATTTCTTTTGATACAAAGCCGGTGGCCTAGCGTTCTCATATTTTTATACCATTACCGTATCCCCCTCCACTCCACCCCTGTGTTGGATAACTAATTGGACGCTTTTTCGATTAACCTTTTTCCCGAGAATGTGGTTAAAATGATGAACTCTTGTAAAAAAGGTGTAAGCAAGCGCACCTACAACGCGACAAGAGACCGAGAGAACTTATTGCTTGTTTGTGTGCGTGACGCCAGAAAATTTAGAATTATTGGAAAAAGTAAACAAATAGTATGACTTTGAACAACTTGGATGGCGTGGATTTACATACAGGGTGTCCACCTATCATGCAGCAAGGTATAAAGATATACAAAATCTCCGTAGCGGGACTGAACCAAGGTAATGCTTGCCGTCGGTTGGAGATACTCAAATAATTTTTTGCATTCCGCCTAATTACATAATTAGTCGTGATTAAATCAACTTCTCAAATATTATAATTAGATGAAAAACGTCAGTGAGAAAATTGTAGAGGAACATGAAAACTGCCGATACAGCTTTCTGTTGCACAATACGTGCTATATAAAAGTGTTTTTCCGGGCCTGAATAAAAGCCCGCGAATACACCTAAGGTGCCTCGAGCGGCTAGTCAAGCGACAATTTTGCGTGTATTCGCGGGCTTCTTTCACGCTCGGAAATACACGTTTATGTAGCGGGTATTGAGCAACAGAAAGCTGTATCGGGAGTTTTTCTTGCTGCTTTACAATTTTCTGACTGACACTTTTCGTCTAACTATAATATTTGTGAAGTTTATTAATTGACAATATGAAATAAGGCGGAATACAAAATATAATCTCAGAATTTTTAAGCGATGGAAAACATTATCTTGGCTCAATCTAGCCACATGGCACTTGCATAGTTTTAAGCCTTGGTGTATGATAGTTATTGGGACGCCATGTATAGAAGTCGGGTACCCAAATGGCTGAGGCGAATTCTGGATCGGAAGAGACGAGTGCTTTATAGGAGTCCGTTTGAGTAAATATGGAAGACTTGCAGTTTCGCCGTATTATTGTAAGAGTGCAATTGGGGTTGTCTATTATTTTCTCGATATGTTCATGTAATGTAAGGTTAACAGTAACATCCAGATGAATATATATGCAAGTAACACCATAGTCTACTGTCGTAGCATTGAAGAAATAAGGTATGTTGGAAGTGCTGGCACGACAAAATATGTGCATAGCCTTGGATTTCATCATCATCATCATCATCATCATCATCGTCATCATCATCATCATCATCATCATCCTGGTTACGCCCCCTGCAGGGCAAAGGCCTCTCCCATACTTCTCCAACTACCCCGGTCATGTACTAATTGTGGCCATGTCGTCCCTGCAAACTTAATCTCCTCCGCCCAGCTAACTTCCTGCCGCCCCCTGCTACGCTTTCCTTCCCTTGGAATCCAGTCCGTAACCCTTAAAGACCATTGGTTATCTTACCTCCTCATTACATGTCCTGCCCATGCCCATTTCTTTTTCTTGATGCAACTAAGATGTTATTAACTCGCGTTTGTTCCCTCACCCAATCTGCTCTTTTCTTATCCCTTAACGTTACACCTACCATTCTTCTTTCCATAGCTCATTGCGTCGTCCTCAATTTAAGTAGAACCCTTTTCGTAAGCCTCCAGGTTTCTGCCCCGTACGTGAGTACTGGTAAGACACAGCTGGGAGGGGGGGGGGGGGGGTAAGACACACTTTTCTCATGAGGGATAATGGCAATCTGCTGTTTATGATCTGAGAATGCCTGCCAAACGCACCCCAGCCCATTTTTATTCTTCTGATTATTTCAGTCTCGTGATCCGGAACCGCGGTCACTACTTGCCCTAGTGCTTCGCTACCTATAACAAACTGCTGTTCTCTTCCGAGACTGTTAAACATTACTTTAGTTTTCTGCAGGTTAATTTTTAGACCCACCCTTCTGCTTTGGCTCTCCAGATCGGTGAGCATGCATTGCAATTGGTCTCCTGAGTTACTAAGCAAGGCAATATCATCAGCGAATCGCAAGTTAGAAAGGTATTCTCCATTAACTCTTATCCCCAATTCTTCCCACTCCAGGCCTCTGAATACCTCCTGTAAACATGCTGTGAATAGCATTGGAGAGGTCATATCTCCCTGCCTGATTCCTTTCTTTATTGGGATTTCGTTGCTTTCTTTATGGAGGACTACGTTGGCTGTGGAGCCGCTATAGATATCTTTCAGCATTTTTACGTACGGCTCGTCTACACCCTGATTGCGTAATGCATCCATGACTGCTGAGGTTCCGACTGAATGAAACGCTTTCTCGTAATCAATGAAAGCTATATATAAGGGTTGGTCATATTCCGCACATTTCTCTATCACCGGATTGATAGTGTGAATATGGTCTATTGTTGAGTAGGCTTTACGGAATCCTGCCTGGTCCTTTGGGTGACAGAAGTCTAAGGTGTTTCTGATTCTCTTTGCGATTACCTTAGTAAATATTTTGTAGGCAACGGACAGTAAGCTGATCGGTCTATAATTTTTCAAGTCGTTGGCATCCCCTTTCTTATGGATTAGGATTATGTTAGCGTTCTTCCAAGATTCTGGTACTCTCGAGGTCATGAGGCATTGCGTATCCAGGGTGTCCAGTTTTTCTAGAACAATCTGCCCGCCATCCTTCAACAAGTCTGCTGTTACTTGATCCTCCCTAGCTGCCTTCCCCATTTGCATAGCTCCCCAGGCTTTCTTTACTTCTTCAGGCGTTACTTGTGGGATTTCAAATTCGTCTAGACTATTCTCTCTTCCATTATCATCGTGGGTGCCACTGGTACTGTATAAATCTCTATAGAACTCCTCTGCCACTTGAACTATCTCATCCATATTAGTTATGATATTGCCGGATTTGTCTTTTAACGCATACATCTGATTCTTGCCAATTCCTAGTTTCTTCTTCACTGCTTTTAGGCTTCCTCCGTTCCTGAGAGCATGTTAAATTCTGTCCATATTATACTTCCTTATGTCAGCTGTCTTACGCTTCTTGATTAACTTGGAAAGTTCTGCCAGCTCTATTCTACATGTAGGGTTAGAGGCTTTCATACATTGGCGTTTCTTGTTACATTGATACATTGATCGTGATATATTGGCCTTGAATTTATTAGTACTTAACGGCGTCACAGTCACAGCCCCAGGAAGAAATATTGTTAACGTTATTTTTGTAGGTAAAGGGAAGCATTATGGGCAATTATTTTATAGCAACTTGAACAGTTATTGGAAAATAATTTATTCACAGAAAAATGAACTCTCTCAGGTGATATGTAAATATGAATAAGTAACTACAGATGCTACAGAACACACTCTTGTGATGTTACATGTGAAGAAGCAGTCAGAATAATGATTAGCGACGAAATATTGTCAGCGGTATTGAAGAAAGTTGGTAATAGAGGACAGTACGTGTTGTCAAAGGTGAAATTTGTCATTTCTAAGCATGAGTAATGGATGAGCAAGAGTGTCGAAGGCTATGGCGAAATCAAGAAAAAAAAAGAGGGTACTTTCGTACGAACTGGGGCGAATCATCGGAAGGAATAGCAAGGTTTGCTGCCGGCCTCGAGTAGCGCGTGCGCCCTTTCGTTGTCCCGAGGAGGTCCGGAGGCAGCGCCTTGCAGCCGTGTCCCTGTAGGTTGGCTTTGCCTTTCCACTGTTTCTATCTATATCTACTGCTCTGGGATGATAGGTGGCCCTTCGAGACGAACGTCTTGCTATTTGTATCTCTCTCTGTTGGGTAGCGCCTTTCGCGGTCAACGACGACTATTTGACCGCTTTCCTGCACTCAAGTTTTTAATGATTGTAAACAAATGTGTTCTATTTGAACCTCGGGTAAATAAGTGTCCCTTTCGAGAGCGTCGCCTAGGTACTGCCGCGCCGCGCGCGCAGGCTCGCCTTCCCTGTATCTTGGAGGGTGCTCACCGCGCGCGCAGAGACGTGCATCGGCACGCGCTGCGGAGCAGGCTCGGTCGCTGCACACCGTGTGGGGCTCGGCGCGCTCGAACACGTGGTGGTCGCGTGGCGCGCGACTAGAGCGTGTGCGCCGTGCAAACTGTTAGAAAGAAGGAACCTACAAACATTTGAGGTGTCGCACCTGATTGCAGCACGAGTTGAGACCGTAGGAAAACCATCAGCGTTTCTAGCTTGAAGTGTTATGTCCGTTAAGCTCAGATCACTGTATGAACCATGGTGGGGCATATGTAAACATCTGTGCAGCGGGGACGCTAGCGCACTGCGCGTGTGCTAGCAGCAGGAGGCAGTCAGCTGCCCTGGCTCATCTGCAGATGCGATTAAGCGGAGCGTGAGAGTGCGTCCTCTTCATTTCATCGTTTGCCCACCCAAACGCATTGCGCGTCTCTGGCGCCTCTGAAGACCACAAGGAGATTTGACAAAGTTTCATGTCCTACACATCAAAGACAGCGAACATCTGTCAGCAACGCTAAACTCACTTGACCTCGTTGCTGGCCGACAATAGCCTCCTAAACGGCAGAGTGATGTTACTAGGCGCGATGGGTTCCAACGTAACAAAGCACGCAAGGTCGGCACCTTGTGTGGCAAACAGCTGTTCTCTGTGAAACGGCGACAGAGACAAGGTATGGTAGTTCTTTTTCTTGCAAAACTCCAACTGCATTTTAGAGCTTTTCGTACAAGTTATGGAGCATGAGCCACTTCGCTTTTCCAAGTTGGCATGAAAAATGGACCGGCAGGTGAATAATGTACGTAAGCCTATTTGGCGTGCATATACGAAAGACCCGAAAGCCAACGCTGCGATACTGATGAGTCTAGCCTGGCGTCGCTGTTGAAGACCAAAGGCGACGAGCCATGCCTTCGCCATGATCACAAGTGTTGAGTGTGTTTCAAGAAAGTAAAGCCTCTCGCAGAGCCGGACATATTTACAAGAAGCGCGAATAAATAAATGAGAAACAGACGGAAAATGGAAAAGCGTAGTGATGTTCTCGCGTGTTCTTGAATCACTGTGTCGCGTAACGCAAAACATGCGTCTGCTGTTTTTAAAAGTTGTGTGCAGCTGTTCATGTGGAAGATGTCTGCGCAGAGCAAAAAGTAGCGTCGTCTTGCTTGAGCATAGCATGAAGTGCATGTTCGATAACAGTGCTTGGCATTGCCCAGTAGCAGGTGCATGTCTTTAGTGGTGCAACAGAACACTGAAAAGTCGTGTTGAAATTACTGAGATGTGCAGGATTGACTAGTACTGCAGGTCGATCACATTGCCGAAGCTTCGCAGTAAACGTGAAGCCAAGAGCATATCTAATATACTGCTTTCGCAGAGGGAGCAATGAAACTGCGCAGTTATCTGTACGGTGAGGCAGCTACCTAAACAAGACAACCACTTAAAGCAATGCTGCAAACAGAGCCTGCAGAAGTACTTCTGCAGTTCACACGGCTGTTATTGGTACAACAGTTGTGTCGACACAGGCACGCCCTCATAGAATGGAAGTGCAGGCGCTTCCTAGTGCACAGACGAGTGCCTGCAAAAAGTAAAAGCATGCTTGTGTGTCAATACAGTGAGCACCCGTCTGATATCTCCGAAATGCGCCTCTTCGGCCATTGCTGGCGGCATGCACAAGATCTACAACGCACATGGCGCTGCATAGAATTACAGACTGTGAAAGCTCGGCATAGCGCGAATACAAGATCGTCGCGCTAGAGGTGAGCCCTCAAGACAGATGTTCGCGACAAGAGAATGCACCCGTCGGAAGGCGCACCCCACTCCCGCACCATATCGAAAGCGTCATCATGCAAAGGCGGGCTATAGGCGCTGGAGCGTCCATGCAAGTAACGGCTGCAGGGCGAGGGAGGCTTTGCGCAGCGCACTCGTCTCATCGTTCACGTGCCGTGCGCAAAGCTGCCTTCATGCCAGTCTGGTGCCCACTGCATCTTGCGTGGTCTGCAATGGCAGTCGTCCCGTGACGTTCGGGAAGGCATTTGCTGACGCCACGCAGACGTCGAAGCAGATGATTTGACAAACGTTGCGGGGGTGCAGCCACCATCTGCGGCCACCTTGTACACCTCAGGAAGCAAGCAGTGCGTGAACAGAGAAAAGAATTGGGGCAACACCAATAAAGCCCTTCGTCAACTACAGTCTGAATGGCCGTAGTAAAAAAAAAGATAAAGTGTCTTGCAGTTAATTTATGGTCTCCGATCGCTTGATAAAAGGACAGAAGGAATCATGGATTGATCAGTAAAGAATTTCCTCGAAGTGATGACGAAGTCCCAAAGAAGGAATATATTTTGGGAAAGTGCAATGCGTGGAGCTAAAGCTATACCGTTTAGGGTCCCCATATCGTGTCTGGAGAGTGGCTAGTAGCATTGTGTCATGGTAAAAAGTTATGAGATCCCCATGACGAATGCTCATAATTGGAGATTAAAGTCAGAAATGCAACGTGGGTTCTTGTGCACGTATTGCCTCAAATTTTAATGGAAACAGGCCTAACTTTAAAGAGAATGCTGACATGACTAATTTACGTTGCCTCCTTTGTTGTAGTATACCATGATATATTTTTTGTCAACGGAGGTTGAAGCTAATAAGTAACTGAAAGCAACAAACTTGACCTTTATTCTCATATACACGTATGTTGGCGGAGGCAATAGTTGCATAAAAATGCAGCACGTTGATTTATATTATTGATGTTGAGCTCCTGAAACACTCGCAATCTACAATTGGAAGAGACGTATGTTGTTGTTTTCTTCTGTTCACTGAAGGAGCTCTAAATATCTAAAGAATTCAGCTTGTTTCTCAAGGAGGCAAGAATTTGATGCAGTTCATAATTAGTTCCAACAGAAAAATGTCGTGAAGGCGTAGCTCGAACGCAAAACTAAATACATTATCAGATCACTCAACAGACTCAATAGACACAGCCTCCTCTGGCGTCGTTAGGTAAGTTAATGCGCAAAGTAGTTCACTGCATGACAACAACGACAACAATCACGGCAACGACCATAATGACGATGGCATGGCAACAACATTTTGTTGACTGAATTTAAAAGCATCGCAGAACTGTATTTACGTGTGAGACAAACGCTCAGAATGACTGTTGTGCGAGAGCCGCACAGCGAACGACAGCACTTGTCAAAGGTGTCAAGTGTGTATTTTATAGTAGCTAATGATGACTATAATACTGCTTGAAAATCTTTAACGTATGTAGAGCTCAATATCTCTTCTTTGAGGTCAGCCTAGTTTCTGTGAGAGAGAGTGTTGCTCCTTATCTCGTTTATCCTGCTGTTGAGAAAGATGTAAAGGGGCCACTTGGAGCATTATCCTACAGTGTTACGCTAAAACTTGACTCCTTATATGTTATCTTTGCTTTTCGCAGTGACAGGAAAGCCTGTGACAGCCTTTCTCTCAGTCAGCCGGAACATCAGTATGGGGCTTATATTGTACGCTGGGGCAGCTGCTGTGGTGTTTGTTTGTACTGATCTCGGTTTGCCAGAGTGGATGCGTAGAACTGCTTCGTCAAGGACCCGTTTTAATGCTTCGTATGACGTTATAGAGGAGGATAGCAACAAGGTTATTCTCATCTTAGTAACTCGAAACTCGGTTCCGACAACACTTTTTTTTTAGTTCTCGGCGTTCATACGATACGCATCGAAAGTGGCACAGCAGCTCCGATTTTAGGTTACCTTTTAGAGAAACATGACTTGGCAAGCGTAGAGTAGCGTTGATGGCTGAAAAATGACACCGTTTCGCTGTGTACCCTTAGATTCTAGTACCGGTTCGATATCACCCACTCCGATGTCATTAGCGCTTGGCAAGCGAGTAAAAGGATCACGCAGCGTCGCATACTATATAGTGGCGAAAAAGCTGCAAAGTCCATTTTTGTGAACGAGGATGCGATCAGTCAGGTGGGATGCATGTGCACCTATATTTCTTGATTATAGTACAACGAAAATTCGTGATAGTTTCCTTAGAAGCTCGAGGGAGCCTCAAGTTCCCTTTTGCAGAAACAACATAATGAAGAGTATGACTAATCTCTTAGATTTATGTTACGTTTTAGTGGATTTGAAAACTTGGCTAGTTGATGTGTGTTCTGCAAGGTGCAAAAACAGCGCAATCTACACGACACGCAGAAAGAGAAACCGGGAAGACGAGCGCTAACAACTGAATGATTATTTCGAAAAGATTAAATATAACGGCAATGATAAACGCTGGTGCAGCTGTTTATAAACCGTAAATAGCCACATCCACCAGATTCGCCGTCAAAATCTAGAAGCCTATAATGCCGCGACAGATTATACACTGTTTCATCAACAACGTGGTTGTCTGCACAAAGGGCAGTTTATTTTGCAAGGGCTAAGAATGGGGGGAGGGGGACTGGCTGACACAGAGGAAGTTTCCTTTTCCCAAGCGACAGCCTCAAAGAATTTCACGTGTTGTTTTATCGGAGTGGCGATGTACAATCTGTCTTTCATACAACTGTTGTTAGGCAGATAAATGTGCGATATAAGCCTAAGCTTGTTATGTTGTCAAGTGTTCATGTAGTATGCTATCTATTTGTTCTCGCGTTTAGTGCACTCAGCTAAAGAACAACAACTTCTGCATGCGGTTTCGGATTATTGAAACTAGACATGCTTACATATGTAGTACACACATTAATATTTTGTGGATTACTGAGCTCAGGAACAGAACCTTGTGTTCATGCTGAGTGACTGTAGTTTTCGATACATTTGTGACGCACCTTGCGATAAATAATGTGATATCTTCTTTTTTTTTTTTTGCCTAGTGGCCAGGTATCTCCAATGCCACCTAAAGGTGTCAAAGTTTCCTATTACATCATTAAACAAATGAGGCCCAAAAATCAACATCTTCATAATGCAAATGCAATTTACATGTTTATACGCTGTAGGAAGAAATTGAGTGATAGAAACTATTTTTGGAGGGAATAGACGCTTACAAGTGGCTGCTCCAACTACTCATGAAATAACTTTGCAAGTTCTTGCACTACCGATGAAGTGCGATCGCTTCGTCAGGAGGCAAGTAGACTACACGTTCTGTATATTGGCGAGTGCAAAAAATCTAAAAGGTTTAAGTGACACGGTCTGTTCAGGAACCAGACGCACATATGAGATTTGAACAGATGTGCGAAGGCGCAATCAGCGTGCGGTGGCCACAACGGCGGGAATGATAAAAGCTTATGACGCGCCGTACTCTTACAGTGCGCATCGAAGCTGTGATGAAGTGAAGCACTCGCGGCTTATATTCCTTGTCCCACAGCTTCTTGGAATGATGTGGATTCGGCTGGGAAGCCTGTTCTTCAGGATGACCTAAATAACATTGTTAAGTCGCTTTATACTTGATCTTAAGAAAGAATCAATAAGAAATGCAGCCTAATGCTAAATTCACACGCTGAGTGCTGTACGTTTTATCCATTATATCATCGATACCCCATAGGAAGCGTATCATCTTACCGCTACCTAGGTGTCCCTAAATCAAAAAACCTTAATTGGAACAAGCATATTGGTTATATAACGTTTAAAGCTAATAAAACGTTAGAGTGCTTCCAGCGACACTTTTCTAAGGTACAAAAAAGAAACAAGCGTTCGCGTAGCTATTTCATGCCGCATACATTGCACTGGCACGTGCAGTGCCACTGTATAGATTTGGATGTGCGATTTACCAGAGAAAAGCAGCGGAGAGAAAAAAATTGTGTAGGAACCATCGACGATGATTTTCAATGTGAGCGAATAGCGAAACGCTTCTATAGAGAACAATTCACTTTATTTAAAGAAATGATCCGCTTGAAGGCGTATAGTCGTGGTTGTGAGAACATTTACGCGGCGTTTGTTGCGTTAGTGCGCAATTCCGTAGAGAACAGAGTCAGGGCCCACTATGTCTATAGCGGTGCCAGAGCCCTTTTCTGCAGTCGCTACATGCGGAGAGGGCGGCCGCAGAAAAGAAGAAATGGCCTTCCCGAGCTCTACGCCTCAAAATCTAAACCTTCAGATACACCGAATATGTCGCGCGGCAGCACACGCTGATAGGCTCGGCCATTCGCTTAACGCACAGCTCTGTTACCCTGGACAGGCAATGCTACGAAGGCATGTCTACAATGGTGAGAAGTGACACTACAGCATTGTTTCACAACCTCCGCACAACCTATCTATACCAACCCCCGCAACAGCCCTGGATGTTCAGTGACATTTACGAAATAGATTTTCTTTTTGCCACTTCAAATGTCACATCTAAACTCATAAGTTTGTGAGAACTACGTTCGTTTCGAAGGCTTCTTAGGCTTGTAGAAAAACTGTCCGTGTAAGGCGCCTACAGCACGCGCCCTTTCCATCGGCGCATTTGTATCGGTGGTTGCCATTCGACCAGCAACCACGAACCATCGACCTTGAAAACCGGCGACAGAACCAAAGAAAGCTATTCGCTTTAAAATTGGCCGTTTATATCAAACGCGAAGCATTGACAGCATGAGTGCTGTAGGTCTAGCAGTGCTCTCAAGCTCCTACGACGGAGTTCAAACTGGATACGTGTGTGACGTATTGGCGTGACGCATCAACCAAGGCCACTGCTGCTGGGCAGAAGGAAGAGCGCCCTCGCAGCTATATACCAGGTGTTTCAAAACGTACGGTCGTTGAATTAATGTTTAACGTTAACCTAGGGATAAGGAATTAATGTTTAACGTTAACTTAGTTTTACCTAGGGACCTTACGCTAGCGTGATGAGGAGCGCCGCTAGTGGCGTTGGGGGAGTCACACCTTGAAGGTCCACGAGACCATACCAACGGGAAACTATCGGCTTAAGTGAGCACCCAGTGAAATATTAGATAACGTTAGCTTCACGCTTGCTGCCGGTTCCGCTCAGACCCGTGCTTACATGCAGCAGTTATGCCCACTGAGCATGCGTCGGCACAACGCTCATGCCAACAGCGGAAGGCAGAACGCTGTCCTGTTTCCGCCACCAGGCTAATTGAGCGGAGTTTTGATGGTGAGTCCGCTTGTCTTCGGCGTTTTTTGCAGCCAAACGTACTGTGCGTCTGTTCTCCGTCTCCAACCCCCTCGCCCCCGCGATTGTCACGCGTGTGCCGTCGATAGCGAGACAGCACGGCGACGGCTGCAACTGCTAAATCACACCTCAAGTGTTCTTACAGTTGTTATCGAAATGAAATTCCGTTTCATGACGAAGACCAAGCACATACTCCGGACAGGCAGAGACGTTGTGCTGGAGTGCGTGGTGCAAGTTGAATGTAATCTAGCTGATCCTTCGAAGTGCTCCCTTTAAATTGTTGTGATATCCTAATTAAGACATTCTGAGAAAACTGACCTCTAATGATGATGGTACGCCAGAAAGGGAAGTTGTGCACTGGTTGTGCCATAGTATTTTCTCTTCGAAAACTAGCCGAACCTGGAAAGTAATATGTGAAGTGCACTGACGCCATTGGAGGCTAAGCTTCAGAATAAGAATGTGTTCCTGGTCCGGCAGTTCCTCGGTAACATTGTACCAAGGAGTCTACGCCAGTCGTAGACGGACATTGTTGTAAGGTGGGCGGCTAGAGGAAAATAGAAGCAGAGGTTAGATGACCTACAGGTTTAATTTTTTACTTAGTTGTATGAACTGTCAACTTCTCCCTTAATTAATCTATTACACAAATCCTCGACTTGTAAATTCGCAATTTGTCAGTTTATACGATACGGTGTAGTGTTTTGTTGGGTCTATTCTACAATGAGACTGCTCCACATTCTGCTTCATTTTTGGTAGGGTTGGGGTCACCTGAGAAGATTCATTGCCCAGGGATTTTTTGCCGCCTTCATTCCTCATCATGCCTTAAACTAGTAGGTAATGTATGAAAAAAAATCAAACTTAAACTCTAGAGCTTTTTTGTACATATTCTTATTACGATTATTATCTTATTATTATTATTTTTACAAGAAGTTCCTGGAATGCCCGTGGCAAGAAGGCAGCGAAATGCAACCAGAAACGCACGCAAAACGAGCAATAGAAGCAAACGACCTATTCGAAACGTGGGAGGCCAAGCTGACCCTCGGGGACCTGGAAGACCAACGACAACTCGTCGCCAGGGCCAAGAGGGCAGTCGAAGTCAGAGGTTTCCTGGACTAAGGAGCCTTCCCACCTTAGGGTGATACCCGGCCTCGCTCGGGAAACCTTTTCGTTTAATAAACGTTTCCCTCTCTCTCTCTTGCCGCCGGGCTACAGAATGTTCTAAGAGCGACGATTTAAGCGTCATGATTCCTTGGTATGTGTGGGAATTGTTCTCACTTTACAGTGGAATTATGAACCCTACGTCACGGCCCATAACGGAGTTCACGTGCTTCTTGTTAGCCTTCTGTGTATATGAGATTTCCTATGGTAACATCCACCAAGCTCGCCTAGTTGATAGCAGGAGAGCGCGAAGTCAATTTTCTCAAAGTATGATGTTGAATCGGTGGTTTATTGAGCTAATGCACATGTGCCTTTCTTTCGGTAAGCTATATATATGCAATTTCCGTACGCGGTGGCGATTTTTTGACGAATGCCTTCCACTTTTCTGAAGTTTTGCGGTTGGCATTTTTCATGATGTAAAAAAAAGGAGAGGAGGGTGGGTACCGACTAAACGCGGTGGCTGGCGACGAAAACTGACGAGCGGCTAACTTTGGGCAAATCCATACGCGGAAACTATCGGTTCACGTAACTTCATATAAATTCCTGCAAGTACGTAGGTTGTACTCAGCGGTGTAGAGCGTCAGCCTGTGCCTCCTAATAACTGGCGGGAATCTCTTTAAATTTTACCCGACGTTGTGGTCTCAGTGGTGGTTATGACGTTCCGCTGTGGAGCACATGCTCAAGTGGTCGATTCCTGGCGGCCGCCGCCAAATTCTGATTGGTAGTGAACGCAACAAACAAACAAACAAACAAACAAACAAACAAACAAACAAACAAACAAACAAACAAACAAACAAACAAACAAACAAACAAACACCCGTGTACATAAATTAAGGTGCAAGTTAGCTTTGTAATTCTGAAACATAATTTCACATCACGCAAAGTAAGAACAACTTGTTAACCTTCATTCTTGGCCGCGGAGAGTACATTTGTACAAAAAAAGATGAAATGGCATTTTAATAAAAACCTAATAAGTACACAACATTTATTCAGTAGTAATCAGTTTGCTGAACTATCCACAACTGGAAACTCGCTGCAGCGCATCAAACGATGTTGCTACAGGCAACGTGTTAAGTGTACCGTAGCCAACGAATATCGTGAGGAATCAAACTGAGCAAAGCACAAGTAGCCAGGACTGGGTGAGTTGGAATGTGTTCACGATCTGTCAGTGCCACAACAAAGACGAAGTGACGATCACAGGTGCTGTAAATATATATATATATATATATATATATATATATATATATATATATATATATATATATATATATATATATATATATATATATATATATATATATATATAAACATTTCTAATTTTTCATTTATTAAATTCAGTAAGTAAGCACAAGTAATTTCCTATGTGTTGTTCTTGGTGTCTTTCTTTGCTTTTTATGATGTTAGTAAAAATGGGGCTCCTCGGCTAACCCCCTTTCTTCTCATTCATTAGATAACGAGGGTGTCCAATCCGGCAAAAATGATGCCTTCAGGCAGCACGTGTGGGCTTATTGACCAGTTGCCGTCACCGGAAAGGATCATGTACTCGAGACGCCTCAGGCAGAAAGGATGTTCCACATCCGCCGACAACGTTTGTGAGTGGTGGCGCTGGCTAACACTCATAGGGTTAGTTTAGTAGTAATACGTAAGTACCCTAGAAAACGGATGGGAAAACAGTGCTGGGGTAGCTCAATTGGTACAGCATCGCATACGTAATACGAAGACGTGGGGCTGTTTCCCACCTGCGGCAAGTTATTTTTTTCACCCACTTTCAATTCCTTTAATTTATCATTTGTTCAATTCAATTAGTACAAGTAGTTTCTACTGTGTTGTCCTTGGTGTGTTTGTTGCTGGCATCTTATGATGTCATTAATGAAAATCTGGCCCCTCGGTTAACCCCCTTCCTTCTCGATCACTATATATATATATATATATATATATATATATATATATATATATATATATATATATATATATATATATATATATATATATATATATGTGTGTGTGTGTGTGTGTGTGTGTGTGTTTGTGTGTGTGTGTGTTGTGTTTGTGTGTGTGTGTGTGTGTGTGTGTGTGTGTCTGTGTTGAAGGGGCTTAACCGGGGGGGCGGGGAGAGACATGGGGCTTCAGCGCCCTCCGAAATTTTTTCGTGCTGTCATGCACCGCCGACCAAAACAACTCCCGGCGCTGGAAATCATTCAGGATTTTGTCTAGAATGTGTTTTTCACGCTCGAAAAGACATTTAGGCGCGAAGATTGTGAACTCGGGCTGGATTTCGTGGCAACGCCCATGCACCTGGAGTCACATAACGCAAAGAGCCCCATCCGAGCACAAAGTTTGAAGGATTCGTCGCGGCATCTCGCGGATGACGTGGAATCTACGGAGCGCATCGAATTCAATTCCTAGACTATATGGGTACAAAAGATCGCATAAACTTTTGAGGCGAAAAGTGCACTGACATTTTCAAAGTCGTGCTTTAGATTTTCAATTCCGGATCTTTGTGGGTTTAATATAAACATTTGACGCCAAAGGTGCATTGACTTTTCTAATGTCGTACATCAAAACATACGAACCCGTCGTGGTTGCTCAGTGGCTATGTGTTGGGCTGCTGATCACGAGGTCGTGGGATCGAATCTGGGCAACGGCGGCCGCATTTCGATGGGCGCGAAATGCGAGAACAGCCGTGTACTTCTGTGATTGCGCTACAGGTTTATTTGCCTTGTTTGACGCACTATACAAGGTGTTTCAGTGAACTTTAGCCAGAATTTAAAGATATGCCGATGCACTCTAATATGCGTGACCAAATGCATGCTGCTCACTTTTGTATGCAGTCTCACGCTATATTTTGTATTTTCTTTAATTAGATGATTAGTCAAGAGTAATTAACCTACTTCTCAAGCGACGAAGCTAGGAAAAAAAATTCCCATTAGAAAGTTGCAGAGCCGTTTTCAAAATGTCCGAACAAACAGTTTTTGTCTTTCCATCTATTAATTTCTATCTATCTATCTATCTATCTATCTATCTATCTATCTATCTATCTATCTATCTATCTATCTATCTATCTATCTATCTATCTATCTATCTATCTATCTATCTATCTATATCTGTCTATGCCTGCTTACTGCGCGTGCCCACGAAATAAAAAAAGACACAACGTGACATGCCCACTTGCGCGTCGTGATTGCACTGGTCCCAAGCGTTCTGCGCACAAACAGCCATGACGTGCGCTGCCGTTTGAAAAGCGACTGGCCAAACACGCCAGCATTGGCTGTTCGATTTAACCTAGCAACCGTTATCGCTTGCACTGCGTGAAGCGACTGACGGACATGGTGATGATTAAATTCAGACAGCGATAAGCAGACTATCGTGCATCGGCTGCTAAAGCGCGAGCAATTTCGTGATGCCTTTTTCCAACCCGGAAAAAAACAGACATGATCCTTGTCCTAGGAGCTGCAAACGGAGAGACGGTAGGCTGAAAGAATATTTCGAAGCTGGCACCCGGGTACGCGACCCAGCCCGATGACAATAATCAACACCTACGATCGCTGAAGTAAACCAGAAGCTTCACAGGAAAGAGGCAGAGAGCTTCAGTCATAAATAATGAGATTCGCTCCAACGTTTCGTCTTTCATGACGGCTAATCCACGCTCTAGCAGGTGCAGCGTGAGCGCATAGCTCGGTGAGTCTAACTCAACTGCCTGGATGATCTTGAGAACAGCTGGAATGCATCCCTGTCATCCACATTTGCATAAATGCCTGAAGTCTCGACTTCAAGAGGCCCGACTTTGCGAATTTGCGACTCGACTTTGCGACTTTGCGAAAGAGACTCGACTTTGCGAATTGGATTTTGATTCAGGAGGAGCAGGATTCTGACTTTCTCACCAAGGTACTCTGCACTGACGAGGCGAACTTTTCCCGAAATTGCCAAGTAAATATCCACAACGCACACTATTAGAGTGAGCAAAATCTTTTAACTTTGCGGAATATATGACAGCACAATCATTGGCCCAGTGTTCTTTAACGCACTCTGAGCGGCAATAGGTATGCGAGTTCCTCAAAGGGCCGGTTGAAGACTTGTGCTGCAACATGACGCTAGCCCGGCTTGACACAACGTGGTATCAGTGCGACGGGGCCGCAGCCCACACCTGCAGTCAAGCACGAACATGGCTTGATGTTACTTTCCCAGGGCAATGGATAGGGAGAAACGGGCCTGTCCTGTGGCCGGCAAGGTCACCCGACCTCAACCCTGTTGAATTTTGCTTGTGGGGCTATACTAAGGATCCCGTATACACGACGGAAACGACGACTCCAGAAGCCTTACAGGAGAAAATTGACGTCTGCCACAGCATTTCACCGACGGTGATCAAGGCAGCGACAGCAAGCCTTCTCAGAAGATCCCAGTGTTGTATCGCTGCAGAAGGTGACCTCTTCGAGCACTTGTTGGGAAAACGCATGAAAAATACACGTAAATTCATTGAAAGACAGCGTCTGGCCATTTAGGATACTCATATTCTACCATATTTAGCCTTCTGAAGACTGAGTTTATTTTCATTTAGAAATGTTCAATTTGCTTACAGCTATTGCGAAATGACGGACTTGCTTCCCGCAGGACGCGCGATAACCGCTGCGTTTGCTTATCGCTATATTGAAATGTCGCGAGGGGAGCACAACGCTGGCGTAAATGGCACACCCAACGCCTACGTCGCTGCCCTGTCGCCTTTTAAGCGGCAGCTCGCCTATGGCTGTCTGTGCGCGGAAGGTTTCGGAACAGTGCAAACACGACGTGCAAGCGGGCATGTCACTTGTTCTGTATTCGCGGGCATCATCAGTAAGCTGAAATACACTAATACTTAATAGATAGAAAGACAGAAACTGTTTATTCGGACGTTTCGCAAACCGCTCTGCAACTTTCTAATTGGAGTTGTTTCCTAGCTTCGTTACTTCACAGGTTGGTTAATTAATCTTGACTAAAAATCTAATTAAGCAAAAAACAAGAAATTGCGTGACGCACTACATAATGCATTTGGCCGCGTCATCTTAGAGTGCATCGGCATATTTTTAAACTCTGGCTAAAGTTAGCTGAGACGCGTTTGCTTAGAAACGTAGATTAATCGGATACTTATACGTATATTTAAAAAATTTGTTGCGAGGTTTTGTGGGTGCATGCAGCGAAATTTGTTTCCAGTGACACTTCTTAGCCTTTATGAAGCTTTATCTTCGCATTTGTGTGTTCCATTGTATCTTCGCATTTCTGATGTATATTTTGCCGAACTACTGCTTTTTATATGTGATCTCTGTTGTGACTATAATTTCGATGCAATTACAATACACGACCGGTGACAGCTGCTCCTGCGCAATACATTGGAACGAAGAACAGCGCCATTGCGATTTTTTCCTGGCCGTTGCATAAGTACAAAAATGTAAACAAGGTTCTTGAATGACAAAGTTTTATTAAAATATTTGTCCTCAACTCGTTCATTTCACGGCATTTACATTTATCATACCAGCGGCATGCACTGCTTTGCTCGTTTCTATTGGCGGCGAGGAGTTACGGAGTCGCCATCTATCGGAAGCGCCTCGCTGGCGTAGTATGAGGGATCATGCGGCGCGCTCCTCATAGGTTTTGCTGTCAGCGCTCACTGAAAACACCACGCGCGAGCTCTCCCGGACATTTCTATAAGTACTTTCGAAACGAGAGAAGTTTCTTACTGTCTAAATAATAATCTTAGGCAAACTGAAAGCACACAATCGTTTACAGACGCTATCTCCTTACCGAATACGTACAGTGAACGACACTGCGCGCGGTCGCCGCGATGGAGTCTCCCGAACCGGCTTCTTGCGTGAAAGGTAGGTAAACGCTGAGAGCAAACTATGTGAAATATGTTCTTATAGTGTTTGTATAACTAAATGGAGCGTAATAGAACGAAGCCTCAATGCAGCGATCGCGAAGGTTCGCAGCGACCGACTGCGCGTCTGCATGCTTGTCCGCGCACTGTGTTGCTTTCTCCGCGCGCGCGTTTTCGCACCGTGCCATGAGCTTTAGGTCGCAGAATATGAGCATGTGACAGTATACAAGCAACCATTGTTGCGTGGGCGCTATCAGAGCTGTTCAAAAATAATTTCATTGTAGAGACTTCGACGCCTACGGGGAGTGTGATGTCCCGTCGCGACGATTCAATCTTTTTTTCTTCTAAATTCTTTGACCTTTCAATATTATTTCTCGAGTTGCGTCGCACTGTATGTTTATCGGTGTTCTCAGCGTGCAATTTCCCGCTGCTCCTTTTTTGTAATCCAGTGCATTAATTCATAACGCAAACATGACCATATCCATGCTTTTTTTAAATGTGCTTATTACCGCTGCCTTTCCACTCCACTGAACTTGCGAGCATCTATAGCATCGACAAGTTCATACACCAAACCGTCATGACATTAGCCGGGCAGCGGACTCGGGCGAGCGTCGCAGTGCGCGTTTTCAGAACATCGCAGACCGGGCGACGTAGCAGAAATCTTCCTCGCGTCTGTGCTTCCTGCATACCCGAGTTGTAGCCGATGACTGTTTGCCGGTTTTATGTTTCGCGAGCCAAGCTTCACGCAGCTTCTTGTCCTGCGGCTACGTGTGAATAAGGCTGACACCAGCCTCCGTTACGTGCGTCCGGCCCTGCGGAACCGAGCAGTAGCCTGCCATGTTGCGCGCCTTCAAAGGCAGCCACTACCTATTGTAGTGCTTTGAAGCGTTGTAAAGGAGACACTCGAAGCGGGAAAATTTCGCCACTAAATGAGGACCGCAGCGTACGAGGGAATTTAAACTCGTTTTCAGCTCGCTTCGGCGCGCCCGAAGCAGCCGACGCGGCCGCTATGTCCACGTGATCCCTCCTAGCACGTCACGGTGGCGCCAGCTTTTCCAGTGGTGTAGCTCGAGGCCAATATAGTTCTAAAGTTCATGGGATAATTTCTTTAATTATTAAATAGATATAAAACGTGGTAGCGTTGATATCAGTTAATGGCACAATTTTTTATACATACGAATATATTAGTTTATGAAAAAATACATATTTACTTGTCTTGATAGTGCGTAGCGTCCACAAATTCGTTTGCACAATCTTTGTCAATGGCAATGCAGTGACTATTCATGTATTTGCTCCTTCGCCAAATTCTCTAAGGAGCAGGCTGAGCTCCAACGTGAGACCCCCCCCCCCCCCCCCCTCCGAACGAAATTCCTGGCCACGCCACTGATGTACTGTACCACTGTACGAAAGCTGGTTCACCACCCGAAAACATAAAGTAAACACGTCTTACTTCCAAAAGCTTCGTCGTCTCTTTCACACACACGCACGCACGCACGCACGCACGCACACACGCACGCACACGCACACACGCACACACGCACACGCACACACGCACACGCACACACGCACACGCACACGCGCACACGCACACGCACACACGCACACGCACACACGCACACACACACGCGCGCACACACACACACACACACACACACACACACACACACACATGCACGCACACGCACACGCATGCACGCACACACACACACACATGCGCTGCCTAGACATTTATGCTGACGGACCTTAAATGTACATTTTCAATGAGAGCAGGTACGTAAGGCAGATGAGGAAAACAGAAGACAACAGAAGAACACATGACAACAAGATTAAACACGTTTAGCAACTTCAGTGAACCGAAATAGGTGTGCGTGTGGCGGTTCGTGTAGGCGTGCGCTTTCGGGAGACTAGCAACTTGGTCCCCAATGGGCATTGTAGCACAGTATAACTCATATTTCGTAAGTGGTGCAAGTCCACGTATATCTTGTCTAAGCAAACATAGATTCGCGGCGGCCCGACTTGAATTTCGCCATTGCAACCTGTACCCTGAAGTGAATAACACATGAAAGAGCATAGGTTTGGGCATGTTGGCATTCCATAACATTTAGGTTTTTAGCGCACAAAAAGGGACGAAAGTCAGAGGTACGACGCGGACACGTCGTACCTCTGACTCTCGTCCCTTCTTATGCGCTAAAAACCTAAAAGTTATTGAATAATACAGGGGGCCAAATTTCAAACTTTCGAATAGGAATCGAGTATTACATGCTAACAATGCGTGCTAGTTCTAAAAAAAATTGCAGTTCCGCCCAAAAGGCGAAGCACCGATTGCGATAGCAAATTAGTAGACAGCTGTATGAATTAGTTTTATCGGCCGTATAAAATTCTAGACATTCGCTTACTGACTAAATTAACAATGATAGAATGTGAAAGCAATACTCAACGACGACTTTGAAAGTAACACACACAGAGAAAGCGTTTTCTTTGCGTGTCTGCTTCTTTCTTCGTCCTTGTGCACTCGCACTTACCCATTCTATCATGGATTCAAACCGACTAGCCCGTCAACGTGTTTTAACTAAATTACCCAGCACCGTGTCACGCACGCACAGGTAAACATGAACACACCTCGCTCAATGACAGCGGAAACTGTCTCTGATAACGCTGGAGTTAGGAATTGTGGTTGCAGCCGCGAGCCAATTCGCCTCCGTGCATCTGTCGCTTGAACGCGAACGAAACGTCGAAACGCGCATGCGAAGCTACCGGCACTACGCGCTTTCTGCCAACATCGCAGACCGCTTTGTAGATGAGGCCCGCGCGGGTTCAAGAACACACGAGCGCCGGCAACGCGTCCCTACGGCGTCCGCGATTCGCGTGGCCAACGCCGTAGTAGACGCCGCAATGTCTCCAATCTGTACGGAGCGGCGGGCGAGGAGCACATCGACTGGCAGCCGCCAGAGGAGAACGCCCATCCTCCCTCGCCTGACCCCCCTTGCCTCGCGCGCCACTGGAGAGGGCACACATCTGGGCCGCGTTCCTCGCTCGCGCAAGCGAGCTTGAACCGCCATTCGCCGGCTCACCCTCACAAGCTTTCAGTCATACATAACCTTACGCGACGCCGACGCCGATGGCAGAAATGCGCCTGGAGTGTCCATATAATCGCTGTCGCAATAAAAGGAACTATTCGGTGTTTTTAATACCTGAAACTAGCCAAGCATTTCGGAACAACCGACTGTTAATGTCTGGTTACTGTTGTCCGAGTGCTTAAGAAGTGTCAGAAATTACCAGAAGTGAAACAACCACAAACGTTTCAAAGAAATGCAGAAACAAAACAGGTAAACCAAGCATTGTTATTTGTTTCGGGGCCGAAGGCTACATTGGAACCTGTGATTTGGGTGTAACCGGTCGTTTAGTGTTATTGGCAGTGTAGTTATATAGTAGTTTTATTTTAGAGCGCAGCTCTTTGGCGTCCGTTCCTGGGTTTCGCGTCGTCGTCGGCGTTGTCGTCGGCCTCGTAACCAGCTCCGCCCCCCTTTCATCCCCCCAGCGCTAGCAGCGACCGACTGATACCGCTGGATGCCGCTGACGCCGCTAGAGAGTCAAGATAACGTGACTGCATAGAACACCGTCGCCGCCATGCAGAAAGAGGAGAAAAGGGTCCCCCCCCCTGTTCTTGTGTGGCGGATAGGGTGCTCTTCAGTTGCCGACGCGCCGGTTATTTCACGTAGGCCCCGGCACGTCGACGAATACGTGACCACCTTCCCACGGCTAGACCTGGTTCTTAGCGCTGCGGAAGCGAGGGTATCATATTGTTTGTGTCGGCATCGGCGGCGTTGTCCCTGAAACCAACTCCGCAGCTGGGGTTGACTCACTATCGGCGTCAGCGGCATCAGTCAGTCGCTGCTATCTCTTCCCTCCTCCCTTTATCGTGTCCGCTTGCTGCGCGCGCTTCTGTCCCCATCGTTTGCCGCTGGGTGTACACGCCGCCCCCCTTCTCCCCCCTCTTCCTGCGAGTCTCCGGTTGTCAAAGCGCCGGCTCGAACTTAATTCCTTTCTTCGCTCCTCCTCCAATGCAACCCCTGTGCGGTGGCAATCAGAGAGCCAGATCGGTGGCGGCGGATCTGTATATGTGCACCGCCCGAGCCGAAATTGCCGCTGCCGTTCGCCCTGTGCGGTGGCAATCAGAGAGCCAGATCGGTGGCGGCGGATCTGTATATGTGCACCGCCCAAGCCGAAATTGCCGCTGCCGTTCGCCACTGCGAAATTATCTGCCAGTTCTTTCTGAGCCATGAGCGAGACGACCGATGGAAGTCCTCCGTCTGCTGCTGCTGCTGCTGCTGCTGCTGCTGCTGCTAAACGAGCTGCCAGAGCAGAGGCCCAGCGCCGTCGCCGTCAGAATCCAGAGGTGCATGCCGCCGAAGCAGAAGCTTACCGTCGCCGCCGTCGAGATGATCCAGGAGTACGGGAAATATAAAAAAAAAATTCTGTGATAGCGCATACATGTGTTGCTCGATTTCTTTGCCTCAATCTATCGAAAAGGTGAAACAGCTTATTTGCTGCGCTCAAATTTCGCATTAGGAAGTAACGTAATCGTCGGTAATTTTTTTTTATGGTACAATGAAAGACGTTTTCTTTGCAACCAATGTACCTACGGCAAACAAATCATTTCGCTGCTTTTTCCCTACTTCTGATCCTTTTATGACCCCCATTTACTTACCGTTTTCGGAAAGATAGCCATACAGCAGCCATTCATTCTAGGAAAGCTTGTTGGCAACCAGGCTACAAGTATATTGAGAGGCTATTCCTGCTGTTTTTAATGACAATTGGTGACTTTGTGTTTAAAGCTGCTTCGTTATCCCTGATAGTTGTCTGTATTTTTATGCCCTTTTAAGTACAAGCGCTGCAACTAATTACCCTAAAATAAGTATTCCTGCTGCAAAAATACGCCGATTCGATTAATTATTTGATTTTTGATATCTGATTACTATTCGTGTTCGATTCGTATGCGAAAAGAACTATATTCGCCCGTATCTGGCGAATGTCTGAAAAGTTATTTATCTAATATATTAGCCACCTGGACATGCGATATTTATCTAGATAATTTCCGACTCTTCCACAAATGCATCTGATTAGGTGGAGCAGTATTATCTGTCCCAAGTAGTTTTTAAGGACATCTGCTGAAGCCATAAACATAAAGAAAAAAGCGCGCTATATTTATGATCACACTGTTGAAGGAGCTTCCACAGCGTTGCCTCTCTCCTAACCATTTCCCTCCACACTCCTCTCACCAAACACACCCACAGCCCTGGAAACGTTTTTCATCGTTGTTCACGTGATCTCTTTCCTGTCGCTTTCACCGCTGAAGCGTCGTTCCATAATCAGCTCATTGAGCGCGCTTGGCTAAACGAGAAAACGACTGGTCATGTTTGCTTTTCATTATCTATGCCCGCGTCACCTCGCTGAAGGCGTGACCCAAGAGAGCCGGATATTTGAGTTCTTGGTAGAGCCAAAATTTGATACGATAGGCTCATCTTCGAAGAAAAAACACGTGTCTGTCAACTGTTATCTGGTCACGTCACATTTCTTGCTTGAAACCGAAAGTTTCCGCGCTAATGCTAAAATTACACTTCATTATGTGCAGTTAGAACCTATCTATAGGTCATTCAAAAACTGAATTTGCAGATTGCTTATAACGATTGCATATGTGCATTCGTGGAAGGAGATGAACACACAGAACGCTTCTTGGGAACGCAAATGTGTTCGCATTGTTCGCGCATAGAGAAACGTTGCGAGATTTACGATCACGAGGGAAAAGTTGCGAGCACATGAAACGCAGCAGCGTAGCATTCTTTAGCTTTGTACTTGGAAGTTGTAGTGTTTCTTATTTGCGACAATGTTGACAGGAAGAGAGAGAAAGAGAAAATACTCTTTGTCCTCTGAAAAAAAATGTTGATGGAGCTCAAAACCTTTCGTCCAGACCTCTGCGGTCACCCATCTTTTGAGAGATGTTCATGGTATGTGGCTCACTGAACGGCTGCTTCGATGTAGTTCGTCAGGTTCTGTTGGTCATGGAGTTCGGAAGTCGCGGTCAGCCACCTGTGATTGATGGGGGCGGGGGGAGGCGGGTGTACTGCTATTAATACCGAAAGCTGGGTTAGCTTGTTACTAGGCTTATGAAACATGGTTACAGGGCTAACGAAGACGATTAAATAGACACAACCTGTGCACGACGGACACTTGATATGGGAAACCTTCGAAAAAAGATGACAATGCATTCCGAAGTTTGTCAGCACGTTCGTGCTGTGTTGACACAAGGTTGAAAAAGTGCAGATTGATACCCGATGCATTTTCGTTTCATTTATTTACCTGAAAAGCCCATTTGGGCATTACATAAAGGGGACATGTGCAGGGGGTAGTAGAGAGACAATAATTGATACAAGGATGTGGGAACAAAGATATGTGTAAGGTGAAGAATGAAAAAAACAAGACATCTTATTGGCGATTCTATATTAGAAAAATGAACAAAACAACTGCCAACAGTGAAATGAATTAGTCGCATTGATTTAGAAGTTGTATACAAAAAGCCGACAATGCACTAGCACACTTGTTATGGGGATCTCGAGTAAAAGAAATGATTACTTGAACAATAGAATGCGGGGTGCGCGTGTGTGATTAGCGATTTGGAAGAAACGAAGGGCACTTTCGAATTTTTATGCGTCTGGTTTTCATGCACGTGAACATTATTGCAGTAAAGACAGTTGATACGGATTTCAGTGCCCATCCTGTTCAGTTTGTGTTTCTCTCCTTTCCAGCTGTAACTATGTTTCGTAATGAGATTCAAGTAATATGGGAAGTTAATTGGGACTGAAGCGATGAGAAGGGCACATCCGTAGCATGTGTTTTGTATTGGGACGTCCGCCGTTGTGAATGCAGTGTGGCGGATTCCCTGTGATGTGGTTTTGTAGGAAGTGAAAACGTGTGGTTGTGTGAAGAATGTTTGGTGTCTGCTTTATGAATGTACGCCCTTTGTCACGTGAGATGGAGATGTGAGCGTGGAAATATGCTTCAATCTTTGCGATATCGCTCAAGTGTGGGTGCGCAGATCTGCTTCATGCTGTGGCTTCATGCGCGGCGATGTTTGGTGCCAGGATTAGTGTGTGGCAAGGGAGCACATTCGTTCTTTAAGTGCCCAGCATCCTTTCGTGGCCTGGTATGTAGACAATGTCTACAGGAGAGCGTATACTTTTGATTGTATTTGCACTGAGATTGAGGCTTAGAGATTGTGATGGCAGGATGCAACTACATGCGACAATTGAATCGGTTAATATGACTGAGGTTTGCTTGGGTGGTTGTTGGGGTGTGTAATGATAATAGCGTGGAGCGGTGTGGTGGAGCGGCCTGTGATAATTATTCTTGGGGTGTGTAGTTCGATTGCGGTGGTGATTGTCCATTGCAGCAATTGCCGGACATACAACCGTGATTTTGGCATATGTGAAGAGGTAAATATTGCTGGGTGTCGCGGCCGCGACAACAATAAGATTTTTCTGGGAGAAATATCTCTTTTAAGAAAAAAAACAACAACAATGCATTGTTTTCTGTGTAGAACCAGCACATACAGTTCCTGCAAGTTGAGCTCACTGGCGAAATTCTAAAAGCCATATTTTATTTTTGGGAGATGCGCTCGATCGTAACAAAGGCTATTTCTTAATTGATGAGACGTCTACGAGCATCAGTCTATAATAGTCACATAATATTTACTAGCAAATTGAAGATATGTAATTTGGGCAGTGTCTGCAAGCACAAGACTGTAGAATACAAGGAGGTACAAGGTCCGACTTGCTCAAGTAGTCTGTATCGACAATATAGACACTTACATTAAAAATGTAATACCTCTTTCTAGAGATGTTAGTTTGTGTATTGACCAAAAACGACCACACCAAAACAAATTATTGTATAAATACCTGTAAATAATCTATAGTAGATATATTATAGGCGGTTGTAGATACGGCTCTCAGCGGTGATCAATTGCATTTTCTTTCACTTCAAATTTGTTCTTACATAAGGGTTCTGCATTTCAGTTAAAACAAAGTGAACTTCTTCTAATGTTTCTTTGTCTTCATTGCTTGCTCCTGTTGGCTTCATGTGAAAAGAACTAAGCCAATCAGTCTCTTTTATTTTTTTTTTTTGCTTGTAAACTAGGCTACTTGGCCGTAAAACTACTAAAGAGCTCCGACGCAAACGTTACCAGTCGATGTATACACTTAAAAGAAAACCTATCTTTTACTGTCAGAGGGCGTTCAAATTTATGCTATTGTTAATTAAACAGTAAAAGCATTATTGACCTTATTTCTTCACGTCAATTTTATTTCTTGCGTCTCCTTAGCTTTGTGTAGCTACTAGACTAAGAGTAACCCGGATAGTTTTGTCGGTTCTCCTCGCGCGTTGTTCACGAGTGCTAGCGCTTTCGGCCGTGATGCCCTCATCCCCCTTTCTGCTCAGGCAAAGTAATTCTAGCCCCCGCATGACTCGCATCTTAACGCACACACCTCACTTTTTGGAATCCATGACGCTGCTCCTATACGATGAGGACAGGAACAACGACTGTTTACCTGAAACTGTCTCGGCAGAACACAGAAACAACGCGGAAACTCGTGAAGAAGGCCAAATGTCATCCGAGTGGAATCACTTGCCAGCAGATGTGGCACTCGCCGACGATCTCGAGCATTTTAAGAAAAAGTTAAGTGTCTGCCTTTCTTGTTCATGACATGTGTGCCCTTCATTTCGTGGTCCCTCATGAACTCTGTGTCGCTGATTTCTAGTTTGCCTTGTTAGTTCTTGTTTTCTTTTCTCGTTTTTTTTAGCTTTCCATGGATGTGCGCAATTGCTGAAATCTGTAAATCTGTGAAATCTGTAAAACTCAGTGCAGTGAGCTATATGCAATGCTGTGACCCATGAATGTATTTCAATTTCTTGTTATCTGTGTTATTGTATGTCTTGTTCCACTCCCCTCAATAATGCCTGCAGGGACATGAGGGTATTTGAAATAAATAAATAAATAAATAAATAAATACCTTTGTTTTAGCCTCCGCGAGGTTAAGTGTCAATGCGCTTCTTCGAACCGAGATTGTCAGCGATAGAACATGGCGGAAATGCGCTGTGGTGTGATCGGTTAAGAGGCCACAGAAAATATACAAAACAGAGAGCGAGAGAAAGAAAAAAAGGAAATAAAATAATGAGTGCAAGATAGGGGACCAATTGGTGTGCTTGAGCTCCTTTGCAATTGTAATGTATACAAAACCATGAAGTAACACCGTCTTGTCTCCTTGAAGTGAAAATACGATACTCTGGAAGCGATGGAACACGTCGCACGTTTAGCAAAAAAAAAAAAATATCTGATTTGAATACGCTGATGGATAAAAAAAACTGACTAAAGAGCTTCAAACAGGGCACGTCGCACTGTATTTGTCCGGCCGGTCGCTGCCGTGACATAATTTAGGAAATAGCCATAGTTAGGCTCGACACTTTGTCTGCTGATCGCAGCGACGCACGTAAATAATTTTCGAGTATATTTTTAATTATTGTATATGAACCATGTGGCAAACTTCCAGCCACATGTCTGTATGGATGCAGTGTTCGACATCAGAAAATGAAAACCAGAACATGATCTTGTGAAAGAGCTAGAAAGACCTAAATTTACAATTAAATAGCTGGAACAGCCACTAGAACAGTTAAAAAAGCGTTATCTTCACTGAAACAGCTGACGCCATGCTTTGAACTCAAATTTATTCTCTCTCTTTAAGCGTGAGATACTTAAGAGGAAGCTTTAGCTCGGGCCCAACTGTGACGCGTCCTATTCAAATACATTGACAACGCAAAAACGTTTTTCTGAGATAACCCCTGGACCGATTTTAATGAAATTTGTTGCATTTGAGAGAGAAAGTTATATTCTAGTAACTGTTGGAAGCGGAATTTCGATTTAGTGCCTGAATCTAGTTACGAGAATTTGCAAAAGATACGAAGTTTGAAAGAAATAAAAGCACGAAGTTTACAAACTAATAGCTCTGCATCAAGACAAAATATCGCGGTTATGTAAACGCCATCCGTTAGATCATTGAAAGCGGACAAATTCAATATGTAAATTTATATCTTACGTGAATGTGTTACGTTGCGAAGAGTCCTGAAAAAGCTGTATTTCCACATTGATAATTTTTTTTACATTCATGTGTAACATATCCATTTTGTCCACTTTAGATGTGCTATTAGATGCAATTCACAGAATTGTGGTATCATTTTTCATTGCTGATTTACAGAGTTGTAAACTTCATAGTATTGTTTTATGAATATTTTAAATTTTTGCCATTTTTTATAAAAATTGACGACCTAAATAAAGAATTGCCTACATTTGCTACAGTCACTGCATTCTAAGTTCTTCTTTTAAATGCAATAAGGCTCGTCAAATTTGGAGCATTGGTTGACGAGAAAAACGAATTCTCCTTTTACATGTATTTAGATAGGAGCACCCGAGCTAATGCATCCTCTTAAAGGGCCCCTCACCAGGTCTGGCCCTTTTGAGCTGACAAGCGCCGGGCATACAATGAGCAATAACGATGATGTCTGCAAAATAGTACGTTGCTACGCGCCGCGGAAAGATTGGAAACTTCAAACCGAGCGCTGTTTTCGCTTGTCCTCGCGGCCACCGCGCTCCAAGCCGGAGGATGACGTGCACGTGTTTGCACTGTGACGTGACTTCGAGAATTATTCAGCACAACATCGGTTATCTGTGTTATCTGTTGCTTGAATTGACGAATTGAAGTTTAGAGAAATAAATGTCTTTGTGTTTCTTTTTTTACTTCGCACTGAAGCAAGAGAAATGTACTTCTGCTTTCTCTGCTTGTTCCCACGGTCGTGCGGTCACGTGCATAGGTACCTAAACTATGCCATTTTCTACCGTGTTCCAGGGCGTAATGACGCCCTGCGATCCGCTTGTTCTGCCTCAGTATTCGTGTAGCGCTAAATTATACCGCTAGTCGTGTTTCCTTGTGCACAGCGCGCAAAGTCGTGCGCTGTGCGAGCGAGAGAACAACTCGCGCACAACGCCGCTAGCGGAAGCGCGCATCGTCGAAAAAAGCGAGGAAAGAAAATGAATGCTTAGCCTGTGACGTATGCCTCACGGGATCCTCGAGGTTTGGTTGATGACCTAAATTTGAAGACCTAAATAAAAATTCACTACATTCACTACAGTCGCTACATTTTAAGTTCTTTTAAATGCAACAAACCTTGTCAAATTTGCTGCAGTGCTGGCCAAAAAAAGAGAAAAACAATTCTCCTTTTACATGTATTTAGATAGGAGCACCCGAGCTAAGGTTTCCTCTAAAAGGGCCCCTCACCAAGCCCCACAGCAAGTTTTGGTTATACGCTGGAAGTTATTACATGTCCTCTAGGAAGCGTTCTGCGCAAAAATTTACAACGTGGGTTCATTAATAGCCGAGATAGAAATATTTCAGTGTCGCGAATACATGATTTGAGCAGGCGGGCTCCACTGCGTAGCGACACTCTCTCTCCACTCGCCTCGTCTAGCTCCTGCAAGCGAAATTCCTTCCCTGCGTTCTCTCATGCCGGACCTTGAGGATCGCGTGACACATACGTCACCACGGGCCGCGCCCTCATTTTTTTCTCCACTACTTTTTTCTTTTTTAACGCGATAGCGTTAAGGAGCTCGTGTTGCAGAAAAGCCGGTGTCGTCGGCGTCGGTGTCGGGTGTCGGCGTCGGCGTCCGCGGCGTTGGCCGTGAGCGATAAATCATGGCAGGCACTTCATAAATAAAAAGCAACTTCCAAGATGGGCTGGGTGGGAATCGAACCAGGGTCTCTGGAGTGTGAGACGGAGACGCTACCACTCAGCCACGAGTTCGATGCTTGAAATCGGTACAAACGCGCTTTTAGTGAACGCGGTGTTCCCTTAAAAACGTGCCGTAGAATGTTATACTGCGGTGTATATCGGTAATTATGAGCACGTAACTTACAGAAGTCGCATTTACACGAATAGCGAAGTACGTTTCCGCTACATTTCTTCTGCACTTACCACACACACGCAGAGCCATCTTGCGGCAAACGCAGAAGACCCCTCCTCTCAATGTACGGCGCTGCCCCGACAGGTGGCGCGCCATGCGCGCATTGGGGCTGTGCTGTGCGCGGACCGGTGCCAGGCGCGTTGCGGCCCCGACTCCCTCTCCCCTGGCGACGCTTCGCCGTGCTCCCACGCGGGTTGCAGAATCAAGCGCCGTTCCTTTCTTTAGATTACTATCTGTCTATCTCTCTGCCCGTGCCGATCACGACGTTTGGCTGGCGTAGATCGTTTCCCCCTCCGAGACACCGAGTTCTTTGGTTCGTTCCGTTTGCTCAGGCGCACGTTTGGTTGCTGCGCAGAACGCTGCGTTGCTCGACGCTTTCCGTGTGATAGGTGGACGCAAAGTCCGATGCGGGGCGCCTCGTAAGTGATCCCTGCGCCGAAGCGCTTTGTCTTACACCCCTTGGCGGGTCGATGGGAACGCTGTCGCGTTCCACTCTTGAAGGCGAAGCTTAAGCGTCCTCCAATTTTTTGTGTGATGCACACTTCCGCAGTCGGCTTCCGCGCGAGCTGTTGGGTCGCTCGCACAGCGCACGATTTTGCACGCTGTGCAGAAGGAAACATGACTAGCGATATAATTTAGTGCTACGCGAATACTGAGGCAGAACAAGCGGATCGCAGAGCGTGATCACGTGCTGGAACACGGTAGAAAATGCCATAGTTTAGGTACCTACGCACGTAGGTATACCTAAACTAGGCCGACAGACCGCACGACCATGGGAACAAGCAGACGAAGCAGAAGTACATCTCTTGCTTCGATGAGAAGTAAAACAAAAAAAAACACACAGACATTCCGTTTGTGTGTTTTATTTCTCTAAACTTCAATTCGTCAATTCAAGCAACAGATAACACAGATAACCGATGTTGTACTGAATAATTCTCGAAGTCACGTGTTGCCACGAGCGACGTCACAGTGCAAACACGTGTACTTCATCGTCCGGCTTGGAGCGCGGTGGCCGCAAGGAGAAACGAAAACAGCGCTTGGTTTAAAATTTCAGATCTTCCCGCGGCGCGTAGCAATGTAATACTTTGCAGACACCATCGTTATCGCTCATTGTATGCTCTGAGCTTGTCAGCTCAAGATGGCCAGACCTGGTCAGGGGCCCTTTATGGCAGAGCTTAGAATTGTTTGTTTAGTGTAGTAGAAAATCATAAATGGTCCAAATAAAATGGAATAAAGTTAAAAAGCGTAGGAAGTTAGAAACTTCAACGTTCGTAATAGTCTTCGCCTAAACCCGAGCGATAACTTAGCAAGCGAAATTTACATATTCATATTTATTATATTTAAAGAAATGATACACAACAGTATTTAGCATCACAAATATAAGAGTGGAGCGAGTTACTAGAATACAATCTCAACACCCCTAAAAGTGAGGTAGCTTTCGAGTATCTTTGGAAAAGAGCATTTGTATACATTCATAACGAAAGCATACAATGTTTTATGTTGTTCAGACCACTGAGAGAATACTTCACTTCCCTACATCCCGGTTGAGCAACAAGTAATTTTGTTTCTTCTTTGCGTACTCACTTCTGAATGCTTTTACAGCTGAAGTCCATCAAACCATTGTTACGCAATAAGCTTACTTTAACAAGAAGCATTCTCTCGTTGAGCAGCCTGGCAACGTGCCTCATATTGTATATCGTATGCATTCTGCACCACGAAAGTGACAGACGGAAGGGGAAGGGAGAGAGAGAAACAAGGAAGGCATTTCTTATGAGTACACATTACCACGATGTTGTTTTCTTTATTAGAAGGCAACGCGTTCAGTCTCTCAGCGGCTCACCCCTTACTGGAGAATAGCTGCTGCGTGAAAGGCCTGCACTTGCTGCTTCGCCATAATTTACGTTTTCCGAGAGGGTTTTCTCTTTTTTTCACCGTTTCCCTCTTGTCGCAGTACGTGACCTTCCGTTTGTCCACTCACTGCCTGCTGCTTCTCTGAGCCACATTCTGCCGAGAGGCTCTTAGCCAGATGACGCCATGATTATTAAGTGAGTGAGAATGATCCTCGAATTAGGCCCCTCGGCTTTCCGCTACCTCTCTCTGCACTGCCCGGGCTTTGATGATGCCGGTTGCGACGCGTCCGCCTGCATTATGGAGAGACGAGTCTCTGGTTCCTTTTTCCTGGTTGCGCGCCGTCCTGTCACATTGCGCCCCCTCGTAAGTCTGGCAGCGTTGTGCATTGTTTGAGCGAATATTTATCATCCAGCTCAATATTCGCTGACGGCTGAATTCGGGGTACGTAATTTGCGTTGATCTTTAGGTTCACCCTCGCCAGTTCCACTCGTGCATAGACGCCGAAATGCCCGCCTATGACAAGCAATTTGGCATTTTATGTTGCCTTTCATTGAAGCAGCCGCCATTTTCCGGGTCCGAAAGCAATCTTTTTTGCACGCAATTTATATCGGCATAGGAATGTTCAAACGTTTATAGCCGCCATAATGTCCAACCCATTAACCCGTTTCGCGTTAGTGACGTCTCCTTCTCCGTTTCCTCCATATCTCTACGATCGTTTGCGCATGGTACGTTTTACAGAACGTTACCTTGCGCGTAGAAGGTACGTCGACGAATCTTGAGTCCAAAAGAAAAAAAAATAGAAAGAAATATAGAACACGTAGGTAATTAGCTAGTCGTCGCCATTGATTGGGTGTGAATCTGAACGCCTGATGCGAGAAATAGCAGTTGTAATTTTTTCGCCGCCTCTTTGTAGAATTACACTGTAAACCTACAGTGACTAGTAAATTAAGGCGATATACTCTCATAATAACTAAGGAAGGAGCGAATGGCGTTGGAAATGAAACGTGCATGAGCAATTACTTTAGTTTTATGAAGCAACGAATAACGCAAACGAAGAGAACTGCCGTTCACCCTCCTCTCTACGAAAATGTAGTGTACGTTTTTCATAAATCAACACATTCACTAGAATGGTTGCGTGAATGTCAGCCAGCACTATCGTGTTTTCGTGCTTAAACCTTCTGTAGTTCTGCTCCCAAACGGAATCGTTCGTAGTGAGATTTCGGAAGCCAGCTTTTGTACCCAAGATTATTGGGGGATGGTCACGGTGATGTGTTCTCAGTGACAATATTCAGTGGAGCATTTTTGTAGGTATACGCACAATGTCTCAACTGTGCATTTTTGTACAAAATCATCGGAACAATAGAGCCAGTGTTCGCGGCGTTGAAAGCCTGGAAGTGACAGGGGGCTGCATAGACGCATGTAACTATTAATCTCTCGAACACAGTTTGATCAGGCGTGTGGTGTCTGTTTGCCATATGATTATTGAAATAATCTTACTTGCCCGGTTATGAAAACGCGATCGAACGGTTATAAAAAAGCGATCGAAAACGCGATGCCCGGTATGAAAACGGATGTATGAAAATAATACATCCCTCTTGACATTGCTAACATTGTTAAGACAAAGTTCTGTGGCCTTTCGCGCAATTAGGTCGTGTGCAAAAAAAAAAAAACAAACATGGGCCGATATTTGGCTTTAGTCAAACCATGTGATGTCAAGATGTAGAAAACCATACGATTGCTGTGCTGTTCCTTCGCGAGCTTAAAGAGGAAGCTTTAGCCCGGGGCCAACTCGGACGTGGCCAATTCAAATACATGTAGAATGCAGAAACTGTTCTTTGAGATAACCCCTGGACCGATTTTAATGAGATTTGTTGCATTTGAGAGAGAAAGGTAACTTCTAGCGACTGTTGTAAGCAAAATTCTGATTTAGAGCCTGAATTTTGTTGAAAGAATCTTCAAAAATTCAGAAGTTCGAAAAAATATGGAAGCACGAAGTTTACAAATTAATACAACTCCATCAAAAACAGATATCATGGTTCTGTAAACGGCACCTATTAGATCATTCAAAGCGGACAAATTCGATATGTCAACTTATATATTGCATCAATTTGTTAGGTTGTGTTCAAAAGCTCTGCAAAAGCTGTATTTACACATTAATAACTTTTTCAGATTCATGTGTAGCATATCAATTTTGTCCGCTTTAGATGTACTATGAGATGAAGTTCATAGACTGAGTTACGGAGTTGTAAACGTGATAGCTTCGTTTTCTGGAAAGTTGTGATTTTTGCCAATTTTTAGTAAAAATTGACAATCTAAATAATAAATTCGAGACAAACAGCCACAATAAATAAAGTTTATCCTTTAAATGCAAAAAACCTCGTCAAGTTCGGTGTAGTGGTTGCCGAGAAAAACGAATTATCCTTTTACATGTATTTAGATAGGCGCACCAGAGCTAAAACTTCCTCTTGAGTGTTCTACATTCTCGATAGCGTGGATTTTGGCACCTCGCGCTTACCCTAGTTTTATTAACGGTTTGTTTTGAGCCAGAGGTTATTATTTTGTGTGATGGAGAGCATCTGTACATTATTAACCACTCACATAGATCCAACTTCTGCATCGAATTTGGAAAGTCCTTGGTATGCTATTGCTTCTATCACAAATTTTTAGTTAGTGCTTTTCACTTTTTATAATGTGGGTCCAACGCAGCGTTAGCGATCATCGCTGTCTGATTGCCATTCAACATTGGAGCAAGCAAAAAAGAGGAGATATAAATAGCGCAGTATCGTCAAGCTAAGCGGAACGTCACTCTTGTAGTGAACGTGACGGCGAAGTTCTAAATATCTCCACTGCGGAATATCAGGGCTTCTGGTGACACGCCGACTGGTCGCATGTAATGCAATAATCCTGTAAAGCGGGCGACAGCGAGATACTGAATCCACGACGTAGATATTGCGCAAACGCACGCCTATAGAACTCAATTTTTCCAGAATACAGTCGGCCATCGCTTCGGCCCTGAAGATCAGTCCACCAACTGCATAGCCGCAAGTTTTCTTTAGTGTGGAAGTGCAGAGTAAACTTACTTGCTCGCCGATATCCCCAACTCATGCCGCTAGGAGGCGTCTGGGCTAGGCAATGAAGATTGAAAAGAAACCTTACTGGCTCGGTGCTTATAGCCTCCTCCGTCACCCTGCACAGGAAAACTTGCGGCAGCAATGCGCTAAACGAGTTATGGTCTCATAAACAAAGCAACATAGGGAGAGAGAAGAGGAGAGAGAGAGAGTGTATAGGAAGACAAGGAGGTTAACCAGAGGTATTTATGTTGACTAGCCTGCTCGTGGAGAATGGGGCAAGAGAATGAAAAAAAAAGAACGGATAGAAAGACAAGCACCAACCAAGTACACCAACATATTCGACGGACGTAGGTATTATAAGACAGATATGTAAAAGCACAGGAATGAGATAATACACATACATATGCTATCTTATAGAGATATGAAATTAGTAAGATTCAGTCATTGCTGGTAAATGTTTGTTTAAAACGACACACGCACAGACACACACATGAAGGGAGTACGAAATTTTCTGAAAAACGTAAAGTGATTAAACCTTGTATCGAGAACACACATATACAAACACACGTGGTATGTATTTGAATACGTCATACTTTGATGCAGTAGGTTTGCTCGTGAGAATATTAACGCCTATTTTTTATTTTTCTGTTTTATTTATTCATGTCTTTGTTTACTTATTCCCTTGCAGTTTAAATTATTTATTTACATGTTTGTTTTAGTAGGTCCAACTTACATCTCCTCTCAATTTTTGTACGCATTGCGGAAGTTTAGCAGCGTTTACCTGCATTTCTGATTGATACCGATTTTGTAAATTTCGTCGTTTTCACCAATTGCTTCTTTTCTTAGCCTGAACAATTACGTGTAATTGTACCCAGTGTCTCGTCGCTTCCTTTACAATGCTCATCAATCCCCTGCTAAGTGTTTGTCACTTAGAGCTCGTCATTGCGTGTATGTTGCGTGTTGGATGGCCCAACTGGAACGAAATCATCGCGTTGCCCTATGACTAATGCTTGAATTACCTCGTGAGGCGCAATCGGTTGCATTACTCACTGAATCGTATCAATTACCCCTGAGGCTGCAAGTGGATCAGAGAGCTCTGTCATATTGAGCGCCTGCACTGCGCATCGAACGGTCATTCGCTCCTTGATCATCTCATTCACCGCCCGTTATCTCGCATGAGAAAAATGGTGGCATTATTTATGAATATCACTGACATTTCTGAACATGCTGCTTTGGTTACGCCTCCGCCTCCAAAAGATGTCACGAAACACGTATTCCCCATTTACTTCACAATCCCTGGCATGCACAAACAGTATGATATGCCTGTTTCGGCAATATTCCAATTGGCACAGTCTCGCATGTTCGAAAGGTTTCCAGATTATCTACAAGTATTCACAGATGCACCTGTACACAGCGATGGTCAAGGCGCCTCTGCCGCTTTTTTCTGCCCTTCGACTCAACTGCGGCGTATCTTTCAAATCCCTCATCCAACTTCGTCAACAACTACTGAGGTAGCAGTGATTAATGTTGCACTTAAATACATGCAAGAGGAGTTAACTACATTGAAGATTGTTGTCTTTACGGACTCCAGCGCTGCCCTTAGCAGGTTGCAAAGCAGTGAGATTGATTGTCCACTTGTACGCAGCATTACTGACTCTGCGAGCAAAATTTCATCACGTGGGGTATCTCTCGTTGCTGAATAGATACCTTCCCATGTAGGAATAGGCGGAAATAAAGAGGCTGATCGGCTAGCTTCAACTTGCGCTCATAGCAACTGTGACTGCACAGCAATATTGTGCAAGCTTGATGACGCTCGTCGGCTGATTCGTCACGATCAAGCAGCAGCAGCATCCAGACCAGCAGCATCAGAACAGCGCAGCATCCAGACCAGCGTGTCACAAATGAGACGTTCCTGCCCCGTGTTCGCGGTCGAGGCTTGCCTCGTCGCGCTAGATCACAACTGCTCAAGCTGAGGGTTGGCTGCGTGAACGTGACAAGGACGTGTGGCGAGTCCATCGTGCGCGTCTTGTGGCCGCTGCGAGACACTTCAGCATCTTATATTTGAGTGTCCAGCTTTCAGTGCGCAGCGCATGTCGCTAGTGAGAGACTATCATCTCCTTGGCCTGCGGTGTACGACACTCGATGAATTTTTGCACCCCAGTGGTTGTGCGTCTAAACGTGATCACGCTCATCGCGCTAGACTAACTTTTTTTGAGTTAACTAACTTAGGTTCACGTTTGCAGCGTCGAAACTATTTTATTCAACATTCTGTAGTAGCGTGACCTTCAGTGACCGGCCCTACTGTGTGGGATCTGTACTGTGTTCTACTTCGTTCTTTAGATTTGTCCCGTTGCTCTTCCTTTCCTCCCCTCCTTCCTATCTTCCATTTCTATGTTGCTGTGACCTCCCCTCTGAAGGGTAGGCAGGCGTTGTGCCCCTTCGGGTGGCAGTTGCCAGGCTGCTTCTCGCTTTCTCTTTCCTGTTAATTGTATAAATGTCTTCAAAAGAAATAATAATAATAATAAATCTGTTTTTATTCGATCATTTCGTAATCTCATTTCTGTACACTTAGACAATTAAATGTTGTGGAAAAGGGGGCAACGAAAGTTGCCAACCCGTTCAACATAATCAAATAAATCAACCAATGAACCTCTAGAAGATAAGCAACCGTTCGCTGCTCACTCATCTTTGAAAAAAAATCTTAAGCGTCAAATTACGAACTCATTACTAAACTTCTGTCTATATTATCTAGATCATTCGTAGCGAGGCAAAGATGACAAGTTTTGTACTTCAATTATTTATTGAATTGTTTAGCCCACCTTTCTTTATTCGTGTCCATTTTAACATTTTCATGTAGAGAGAGAGAAAGAGAGAGAGGGAGTGGGGAGGGGAAGGACTTTTAATAAATCCTCGAGAGGTTTGCCTGGCGCGCGCGAGAGAGAGAGAATACAGAGGAAGGGAGGGAGGTTAACCAGATGTAGTTCCGGTTGGCTAGCCTGCACGGGGAATAAAAAGAGAGAGAGAGTGAGAGTAGAAAAGGGAGCTAGAGAGAAAGCGAAACGAGCACTAACAAAGCGCGTACACTATAGACCTGGAGGGGGCGGCGTTCTTAAAGTCTATCGTTAAGCCCCGTAGTTTGGCATGCTACTCCTGGCGGGAATTATCAGGGAAATGCTACGCACCATACAAGTCGCATACAACATTCACAAACATACTAAAACACCACAATGTCTCGTTGAGACCAGTGCCATTCAAAAAGACTAAAGGTGTCTTAGTTGCGCTGGACTCACAGGCAGGGCTAATCTAGGGTCAAGTACGTTTCGTAGCTCAAGGCATGACACACTGATTTTTGTCAGTACGGACTATAAGGTACCTTTATCTAATTTGAATAGACTGCAAGAGCAGAGTAACTGGGCCGTGTCTCTGCGTACGTTGCACGCAGGGCACAGTGGCCATCATTGCTCTTTAATTTTAGTTAGCCAGTAGTTAGTATTTGCCGCTATTAGGCTAAAATGGCTAAATATTGGCATGCGGGATCACATATTGTGGCAAATTACGTTGTCTTTTCAATAAAGAGCTTTACGTCTATGAATACAAAACACCTAGGTGTTTCTTACAGTAACTGCCGCTCACAGTAATCTCGCGCACGGCCACTACAATAATCTCGCGCACGGTCATGAGCAAGCTCGTTGAGTTTAGGTATGTTCTGATGAACGCCCGCACCCATATGGGCGGGAAACCAAGAGATGAAGTGAGTGTCAGGGTTTGTTCTCTTTTCCAGAAGGGAGGCAGCCTCTTGGGCTATAGCAGGGAAGAAGTTTGGGCGTGTTGGTGGGATACATACGAACTGGGATACATAGCGCAAGAAAGACACGGGGACAAGCCTCCCGTGTTCCTGCTTGTCCCTGTGTCTTTCTTGCCCTATGTATCACAGCTTTTGGGTTAGGTTACCCGATTTGAAAGCTTTGATGGCCGCTCGTGAGTCGGTGAAAACGTTGGTGCGCGAGGGATCGGTCATGGCCAGGGCTATGGCGACCTGTTCCTCGACTCTACTCGTAGCTAACCTAACCGAGGCCGAGGAGCGTAATTCCCATTTGCCGTCAATGATTGTCAACGCGAACGTGCTAGAGTTGCCGTACTGAGCCGCGTCGACAAAGACAGTCGAATCTTGAGTCTCGCTGGCCTTCTGTAAAATCGCCCATGCTCGGGCTTTTCGCATCCCTACATTCTATTGCGGGTGCATATTCCGAGGGAATGGGCTGACCACAAAGGTTGGCCGTGCTTCCCTGGATAAGGGGAATTTCCCTTCATTGAGAATTCTTGGAGCCATGCAGGCCTCGTCTAGGATGCGTCTCCCTGCCCTGGTTGACGAGAGCTTGACTACCTGAGCGGTGACCTGTGCTTCGATCACTTCATCAATGTCGTTGTGCATACTGAGTTTGATTAACCTGTCCGAGCAAGTGGTTACTGGTAATCCCAGTACCTTTTTGATGTTCTTGCGCATGAGAATGTTAAGCTTATTTTTTTCGGTTTTGGTCCAGTTAAGGGCCGAGGCTACATACTTGATGTGGCTTATTAGGAAAGCGTGATGGATCCTGAGGAGGTTGTCTTCACCTAGTCCCTTCTTTCGCCAGGAAACTCTAGCAACGAGTCTCAGCATGCTGTCAGTTTTGGCCGTGTTGCGCTTGAGCGTTTTGGCGTTACATCCACGCGCGTCAATCAGTAATCCTAGGATTCGGATAGATTCGACTTGAGTAATGGGCTGCCCGTTTCTTGCAAAGAGGGATATGGGAAGTTGGTTAAGAGGGTGAGCCCCCTAACACCTTGCCTGGCCGGCCTGTACAGTAACAATTCAGATTTGGTTGGGGATAGTTGGAGAGCTGGGTCTTCCAGGTAGGACTCCGTTGCGTCTAGGGCTGATTGTAGCGCTTGCTCTACCTCTGCGGGTGATCCTCCCGGGCACCAAATCGTGATATCGTCCGCGTATAGCGAGTGGCTTATATTAGAAAGGGATCTGAGCCTCTCCGATAAGCCCTTCATGACTATGCTGAACAGTAAGGGGGAGATGTCTGCTCCTTGGGGAGTGCCTCTGGACCCTAGTGCGAACTCATCTGACTTGAGTTGCGCAATCCTGATGGTGGCTGTTTTGTTCATGAGGAATGATCTAACAAAAGCCTGAAACTTTGCTCCCAGATCTAGGCTGGCCGTGGCCTGCAGGACAAATCGATGAGATACGGTTTCAAAGGTCTTGGTCAGGTCAAGAGCTAAGATGCCCCTAACATCCCTAGTGCTGTTATCGAAAATGTGCTTCTTAAGGATTAGCATTACATCCTGTGTGGAAAGGCCGGGCCTGACGCCAACCATGTTGTACAGGAACACTTCGTTGCGTTCTATGTAATCCGATATCCTGTGGAGGATCGCATGGTCCGCTACCTTGCCTACGCAAGGGGTTAGCGATATCGGCCTTAGGTTGTCAAGTATTAGGGGCTTACCCGGTTTCGGGATAAGCAAAACCGAGGCCGCTTTCCACTCGTCCGGGAGGCACCCGTTCTCCCAAGTCTTGTTGACCTCTTTCGTTAGCAGCTCAATTGATCTATCATCCAGGTTCCTTAGCGGTCTGTTTGAGATGCCGTCCGGACCTGAGGCCGGCCTGCTACTTAAGTTGTGAAGTACTGCTCTGATTTCGGACTCCGTGAAGGGGTCATCGAGCTCCTTTACCGTGTCACATTCGATGTTGGGATATTCCTCTGAGTGTGCTGCGCCTAGCGGGAGATATCTATTGACTACCTCGTCTGAGAGCGTTTGTTCGGTTACTCCTTCTTGTTTGTGCCTGTGAATGAAGCAGCAAAATGTCTGTCTTGGATTGCTTTCGGTTTGCGTGTCATCTAGCATGTCTTTAAGGAGATTCTATTTTCCGCCTGTGCGCATGCGCCCATAGACTGCTGAACAGATTTCAACCCATTGTAGCCTAGCTAACTCGGTGCAGTACTGTTCAATCTTCCTGTTAAGTGCGGCAACCTTCTTTCGCAACCTCCGATTAAGCCTTCGTGCTTTCCATCACCTCAAAATAGAGGATTTAGCTTCCAAGAGATGTGCGAGGTGCGGGTCCATCCTGGAAGTGAGTGAGTTAGAACTTTATTTAGGTCCTGAGGGGAAAGAAAATAAATCCGGCGACTCCACCCAGGTCGGGGCCGGTAGAGAGAGCCCTTCGGCGACGGCCCGGGCCCTCTAGACAGCCTTGAGCTGAGCGATGAGCTCTGTGCTTCTGAGCGCTGAGTCCTAGGAAGACTGGTCCATCCTGGAAACCTCGAGCTCGGTTTGAATAGCTTTTGTAGCTTTTTCAACATCTGCTCTGAGTGTCTCGATGAGTTCGCTGAAGCTGGCGTATTCGCCCGTGTCCTCCTTTCTGAGCTTACGGAAAACATCCCAGTCCGTCACTTTAAATTCCCTGGCCTGGGGGGCTCTGGCCTGAAGGCTAACACTAATGATGAAGTGATCGCTGCCCAGCTTTGCTTGCTTGTTATCCCAGGCTGTTTGCTCTACATTTATGATAAGGGCGAGATCGAGGGTGGTGTCTCTAACCACCGACGTGCCCAGTCTCGTGGGGAAACGGGGATCGGTGATGACTGTTAGCGCTAGGTCATCGACGGCCCGCGCTAGACTTGTGCCCTTAGCCGTCTGCCTGATGTACCCCCATGTGTTGTGTGGGGCGTTGAAGTCTCCCGCGATTACATGCGGTGACTCTCTAGCGAGCGAAGCTGCCTTCATAAACAGGAAGTGGAAAGACTGCCTTTGATCGGACGGTGGGCTGTAAACATTGAGGATGAACACGCTTTGTTTAAGCCGGCTGTTGGGGATAACCTAAACGAGAGGCGCCTCCATTCTGCCGCGACCTGGCTGAATGTCATGTTCAACGTATGCGAGTTTTTTGCTCACTAGCGTAGCTATACCTCTCTTGGACTCCCCCCTTGCCGCCACCGATTTGTAGTCGGCGAGGGTGAGTGTAACACACAGTGTATCCTGTAGCAAAATTACTTGCGGCATTTTGGCCTCAGCTGTAATGTACTGTTGCAGCGAAGTCTTGCGCCTTTGAAAGCTAGCACAATTTCACTGACAAATTACTAGACCCTTTTGAGTGCCCGCCATTTTGCTAGTTTAGATTTTGATGACCCTTCTGGGCCGTCCCAGTACCGTCATTAGTTGCAGTTTGCCTACGAACCTTTGACTTGGCCTTTATCGCCATCTTGTTTTCGACTGCCTATACTTCATTCTCTATAGCTCCTACTTTACTCTCAAGTGCTCCCATGCGCTGCGCGAGCTGGTTAATGCTTGCCTTATTTTCTTTGGAAATCCTAAGTAACTCTATGAGCATTTTGTTCTGCGAGCTTTCCGCCCCGGCCATCTCCGACTCACTCATCTCCGAGTCGTCCTCAAGCAGAGGGAAGGCCTTACGTTTGGCTTTGGTGACCTTGACTTTGGATTCCTGCAGTGCTTTTCTGCACGGCATTATCCTCCGCTTTCGCACCCTCGACGCGGCTTTGCATGGCCTGCGCAACTTTCTGCTTGCATAGCTCTTATTTGAGACTAGCTATCTCCTGACGTAGTAGTTGAATTTCACGCTGTGCATTATGCTCTGGCGAAACCGACCGCGTTACCTTTTTGGATTTGGGCGTCTTCGCCACTCGATCCGCCCCCCAGGTGAGCTCCTCCTGAAATCTCGTTCGAGACGCCGAGTGCCCTCTGGAACGGTAGCAGCTCCGCTTGGCGTCGCGCCGCCGCGTAGATGGCGTCCTGGAGCGACCTCTTCCGAGGGTGCCGGCGACGCTGGTACATACGCTGGAGTCACGTGACTGCATTCCTCGGGCCACCTGCGTCTTCTCGGCGCCCCGGTGGCGTTGGTGTTTTCTCCTTCTGACGACGTAGGGGACTTGAAATTTGTGTTTGCATACTCTGGTCCGCAGTGGGATGTGGACCTTCGCATAGCGAACACTTCGGAATGCACTGATGATCGTCCGCTGGTGATTTCTGTCCGCACGTGTGGCACCCCTTGCTGTTTAGATTAGGGCAAACGTCGGCACGATGTCCTAAACCTCCGCACCCGTAAGAAACCTCCGTGCGTCTCCTGTATAGCGTGCAGCGAAACATGCTCGCGCCGCAAGACACATAACTGGGCACCTTCATACCCTTGAACAGTACTACAACAGCCGTGGTATCTTTGATTCTTTTGGCCTCGATGGCTCCTGGGTTGCGGCGGTTCACGCTTCTTGCTCGGAGTTGAGCCTCGTTGACATCCACATCGATACCCCGTATTACTCCTTTACACCTGTCGTAGGGGGGAGCCGGGTGCACAGAGATCCGGTACGTGCTTTCGCCTAGCCGGACTTGCTGTGCCTTTACGTAGGCGCACGCATATTTCTCGTAAGGAAGACACACCACAGAGATGTTTTGGGTACCGTTGTGGAAAATGGTGTCCTCTTCAATTACGGCCGGAGCCAAGGCCGCCGCCATGGCTAGCGCTTGCTCGAAACGTATTTGGCCAACTTTGGTCACGTTCAGGCCGTCCCTTGGCCTGACGATGATGCGATACGTGTCCCTCGGCAGTCGAGGGAGCCTTGAGGTGGCGACGATGCGCTGGTACGCACTCCGTGGGGCGGCAGTGCGGCCTCCGTCCTTTCGCTCGCCCCGTCTTGGGTTGCCTTCGCAGGTAGTAGTCGCCGCTCTCATCCCCTTGCCGTTCTTGCGGCTATATGCCATCATCCAATGGTATTTGAGAGGTACTCTTTTATAATTGTCCTGGAAGTTCGAGGACTCTCAAAAATGAAAATTTGTTTAAGTATTGTATAGTTACATTAGTGGAAGTAGTTGGTAGTACTGCATTGCATCTAAAGCGATAACTAATATAACTACTAGCATGTCGCGTTGGTTGACAGGTCACGGGGACCTCGATATCGTTGACAAAATTTCCCTTTATCTTAAAAGTCTTAATCGTTTAATTTTCATGCATGCTCATCAAGACTGACACTTGTGTGCAAACCTCTAAGGAGGCTTGGAGCAAACGTTTGTTGTTCGTTTTTTGACAGCAAGACAACCAAGAGTTTGATTTCCGTGGTAAGATGCCGTCATGCATTTCATTTTCTTCACTTTACCTTCAGAAATACTTTTTTTCATCATCTGCATTGATACGGTGAAGAGAAGGATAAACATGTCTTTATAAGCAATGGCCTCGCGATTATGTAACTATCGCAAGACGACGGCGGCGATGTAAAGCTAAATCAGGCGTCAGCTTCAATGTACGGTAAGAAAAGCACGGCCACCTACGGGTACGACCTGCAGTGGGGTGCAATGAAATTAGTCATTAGGAGTGCAGAATTTTCTTGGTGTATCTTTGTTAGGTGCGTAATAATCTGCGAATACATTAAATACTGACTGCGCTGTTTGCAAGGTGTGTAGGCGCCAGGCATATTCATGTCAAAATAGTGAGCATAAGATGAAGATTTGAAGTAGCCACATCTCGCTCAATCAGCGAACTTGCATTTTGCGCCTTATTAGAGCCAGTTCTTGCAAGGATCTATAACTTAGACCCTTTCATAAATTTTCTACGCAAGTTAACACCACACATTTAAGGCCGTAATGTCATGATCGATGGGCTCACAGAAAAACACAGACGAAATGAAGGCAATAAAAGCCCTTTATCTCTCAAGAGAGAAAAGAATGCATCACTCCTCTTGAGACAATCGGTATGCTTCAAGCATCCAGTAAAGTTTGAAATTGTCGGCGTTGCAACATACGGTGTATAAAAAAAAAGTAATCGCTTTAGTGAACATTTAGTGAACATCTCCCAGCAGTGGCTTTAACTGTGGTAAGTGGTGCGTCGCGTATGAATTGATTATAGCCGGCCTAAACTTATGCTCTTGGAGTTGCAAAACTGGGACTGAAATTATCACATTGACCCTTTTCGCGGTGATCCCGTGGGCGCTGCCATGTTTGATCACGTGGTGACGCATCCATTGCTTGTCTCAACTGCCTCCGTTGCCTTTGTGTTTAAAATGGCTGTATATGATGCTGGTGCGGCTTCGCATACCTCTGTTTCGGGAGATATTGTCGACAGTGGCTGGGCGGATGACATGAAGCTTTGGCCACAGCTTCAAAAAACATGCGAAAGTGCTTTCGAAGCTCAACTAACTATGTTCTAACGGCGCGAGCAGCGCAAATGGTATTTTTTTTTAAAGCGGGGCTAAATATCTACTTGAAGGTATCCGAACTTTCCGCTCATGAATTGAATCAGGATTAGTGTGTTTGGCTCTTCGTTCTTTAGTTCGCAAATATTTTGGAGCAGCGGCTTGTCACAATTCTTGCTCAGTAGATTTCCTCGGTGCGGTCGCTATCTGAGTATTTTCCACCTAATCAGTGCTCAGTTACAATAGAGTTGTTCTTGGTGCGCGGAAGGCTTGAAACGTAGTTTGTACTTTGAAGTATACCTTTAGCAAAGTTGTATTAACGCTAGTAACCCGCTTACTCTTCTGGACCGTCACGATACGTTCAGCTCCATCCATTTGTGTGCTATTGGTGTAGTCTATCATTTATTGCGCGTATACGGTGCGGATACATTCAAGTGTGCGCCCATTCACTCATTGACACGTTGGCCATAGAGTGGGCGTAAGTATCCATGCCAGTTGGGGTATAGATGTATGTTAACGCTGTGCGCGAAACTTACTATGACAGGTCGCGGCGCTACTCCCTTTGTCATTTTTTAACGAGTGATACTCACTCTTGCCGACGCTTTGGGGCTGAAGCACTTTTTTGAAAGGTTTGAAGCAAATTTCTGTATCCTCGAGGAAAGCCGCACATCTCGAAGTGCCATTGACACGCACAGACAGTTGCAGCAGCGGTCCGCGAACTTGGCCACACGGATCAATTCCATTCCTTAATATGCCAGTCACTATTTTTGCAACCAACTACTGCATGCGTCTTCAATCCATATGATTTAATACAGCTTGATTGAAGAACAGTGTGTTGGCAGAAGAGCGGTGCGTTTCCGACAGGTGATCGCACTGAAGCTAGGTGGAAGCGGCAGTGGCGTCGCATGAGTGCGCTGCCGCTGAGGCTACATGCGGCGCGACGCCGAAAGTGCCATATCGTTTCTCTGCGACAAACTGCTCAGCGAAAAGCATCAATACAACGGATAGGTTACGAACTGGGTTGAGTCATGGTCCAAGCTCACCTAGGGGAGGAAGGACGACGACGAAGTGTCCTGTGTGGAACGCTGCCTTTTTGTCTCTGAGAATTTAAAGCTACTTTGTGGGAGACGCCACTCCCTTAACTACGGCGATGGACGTGGAGTCGCCTGGAGAGGTTCCTGGTCCCTCTACGTCAACAGCGACCGCACCGAGAAAGCGGTCTAGTCGCCCGAGTGACACCTACAGCGAGGACACTGTGATCTACTCAGGGACCAGTGATGAAACCTCGGATGACAGCGACTTCGTGCCCGTAGCGAAGCACAAAGCAAAGAGAAGGCTCGTCAGGACGTCTCCTTCCACAAGTAAGGCAACTGTGATCCCGACGCGAAAGCCATCAGACCTCACCATTTTATATGTGCCTGTGGCTGCTAGCGACAATCTGAACCGGATCAACCGCCAAGCCACATCTGTATCGCTCGAGGCACTTGTTCCGGGTCAGATCAAAGATATAAGGATCAACGGCCGTAAGAACATCCTCGCTATAGATGTCACAAACCGCAGCGCGCTAGACATTCTGAGCAACGTTAAGGTGCTGGATAGCATCAACGTACGCTGCTACAAACAAGACCATCATAACTCTACGGCCGGCGTTGTGTATGACGTAGATAATTCCATAAGCGATGCTGACCTGCATATACTCATCAAGCCGGCGACAGAGGGAATTGCCATATTGCAAGCCCGCCGCCTGGGAAACTCGCAGTGTGTCAAGTTAACTTTCAAAGGAGACAGCCTACCGTCCCACGTCAAGGTCGGTCACTTCCGACACATTGTACGGCCTTTTGTGCCAAAGCCGCTTCAGTGCAGGAAGTGTCAAAGGATAGGGCACGTTAGTGCGGTTTGCACAAACGCTGCCGTATGCTCACGGTGCTCTGGTTCGCACAGCTCCGACGCCTGTCGTGCAGAAAACCAAAAGTGCGCAAATTGTCAGGGCTCTCACGATGCAACTTCGAAGAATTGCCCACATGTGAAAAATGAGGCGAAAGTCTTGAGGCAAATGGTCAGGGATGGTTCCTCGCACAGGGAGGCTGCCACTAAGGTGCGACGTCGACGTTCACGTCGCCGGAGATCTAGGAAACCCACTGCTATTGCTAAGGATGCACCGCGTCCACTGACAGTCCAGCAACTTCTGCATACAACTAGCAATAGCAGCAATGAGATTCCTCAGCAGAATGTCTCCCATATCATTGCCTCAAGCGAGGAGTGGCCGCCATTGCCACGGCTAGATCCACCAGCGGAGCGACAAGATGTAGCACGCTCGCCGAATCATGCTTCACCTTCTGGCAGCAACCACGACAACGACAAACAAGTTGTCACCATGATAAGGGCCCTTATGAACACGCTACGAGCACTGCTGACCGCCATACACACTCCGGCGGCTCGAGGCGCACTTCAAATACTGGATGCCCTGTATCCGGTACTGTCCGGTCTTGAGAAGCACCATGGCTGCTCCTCTACATTCGTTCCTTAAAGAGGTCAAGGAAGCGTCTATCTTCCAATGGAATGTCAGAGGCATTAAATCGCGTATTTCGGACTTTCGTCCGTTTGTTTTTAAGAACAAATTTCCAATCATCGTCATTTGTGAACCCAACGTTGAGAGCGCCATCCGCCTATCAGGATATGAAGCTTTCATGTCTGCCACCTGTACCGACCGCAGCAAAGTCATTGTTTATATCAGATGCGATTTCACATATGTTTTACACCCAGTGGCACCTGATGACGACAATCAGTATGTGTGTTTGACTATAAAATGCAAGAACGTCGCACTCACGCTCATAGGTGCCTACATTTCACCTAATAGTCGATTTGACAACGCACGACTGGGTGCAATTTTAACAGCGACACCTGGACCATGGGTTATTACCGGCGACTTCAATGCGCATCATCCGCTATGGGGAAGCTTAAAGATGGACTGTCGAGGCAGACGTGTACTATCCTTCGCGTCGGACCATGAGCTCTGCTGCCTAAATGATGGCAGTCCCACTTTTCTGCGGGGATTGACATACAGCAGCTGCCTGGACTTGACATTTGTTTCAAGATGCCTCAGTGCCAGTGTGAAATGGTTCACGGACAACGAAACGCATGGTAGTGACCACGTTCCAACATATGTCAAAATCGACGGCATACGCAAGTCACACTCTACTACAGTTCTTCATCACATCGACTGGCCTAAATACACATTGCTCATGGAGAAGAATTGCCAAGAGATCCAGGACTGTCTGCCTGGCAACATCGAGAAGCTAATTAACGCTGCTGCTCAAGAAGCAACACGATCTTTCAGGCCTATTCCTAAATTTTCTGAATTCGAAGCTGAATTGGAGCGGCTTCGAGCAATCCGCCGTCGCGCGGAAAGAAGGTACAGGCGCACCAAGTCCATCTACGACCTACGGGAGGCGAGACGCATACAGAAGAAGATCCAGCGTCGGATTAACTCCCTGCAGTCTCTAAGATGGAAGACCTTCTGTGATACCCTTGATCCACGTAAACCCCTGTCACATATATGGAGAACAGTGCGTGGTCTTCGAACATCACCGCAACAACGCCACCCCTTCAAATGCCTGGCTCTCTACCAAGGTCGCAGAGAGATCGACGTAGCGGAGGACTTCTGTTTCAAAGTTGCTGGTTTACCGCCATCGTTCGCTATACGTGATCCCCGTGATGTTCCAATCTCGCGGGATTCTCGTATGGACAATCTGTTTTCCATCGAGGAGTTGCAGGCGGCGTTGGCAGCGTGCAGACGTTCCTCATCGCCTGGGCCTGACGGGGTGACATACGCAGCTCTTGGAAACCTCGGTCACACAGCCCGGCATGCACTTCTAGACGTGTACAATAATTCATGGCGTGATGGAGAAGTTCCGGCTGCATGGAAGTCCAGCCGCCTTGTGCCTTTGCTCAAGCCAGGTAAATCACCCCTAGATGTGGCGTCTTATCGTCCCATTGCTCTGGCCAGTTGTCTAGGAAAGGTGATGGAGAGGATGGTGCTGACGCGTCTAGAGTGGTATCTAGAACACTACCGGTTATATCCTGACGCTATGGCAGGCTTTCGACGCGGACGCTCTTCTATAGACAACGTTATAGATCTTGTCTCGTCTGTTCAGCACGAAAAAAGCCTCAGGAGACTGTCAGCGGCGATGTTCCTGGATGTCAAAGGCGCATATGACAACGTAACCCATCAAGCCATCCTGGACGCGTTGGGTGAGGTCGGCCTAGGCGGCCTTGTTTTTCGGTGGATATCCAGCTTCTTGAAGGACAGGTCATTCTTTGTGCAAACAGAGGACGGTGCGTCATCACAACGCAACACGTACCGAGGCGTACCACAAGGCGGAGTTTTGAGCCCCACTCTATTTAACCTGGTGCTCATCGACCTGGTCCATACCCTTCCGGAATCCGTCCATGTGTCGATCTATGCAGACGATATATGCATTTGGTCATCAGGAGCGACGCGTCCTCAGGTGCGCGCCAGACTTCAAAAAGCGGCCACACTAACATCAGGTTATCTTCGAGCACGAGGTCTGGAGCTGTCCTGCGAGAAGTGCTCTATAGTCGCTTTCACGCGTAAAGCAATGAAACCGTACGTTATAAGAATTAATGGACAGCCAATTGCCTACGAGAAGACGCACCGGTTTCTAGGTGTGATAATAGATCGCGACCTTTCCTGGAGTCCTCAAATATCCTACCTAAAAAGGAAATTAGTCATGATAACCCACGTGCTCAGATTTCTTGCGGGCAAGTCATGGGGTGCGTCTGTGAGTGCGATGCTCCAACTCTATAACGCACTGTTCCTCGGTCTCCTGCGCTATAGCTTACCTGTACTGGGTGGGACCGGCAAGACCAACCTCCGTGCCCTCCAATCTGTACAAGCGCAAGCTCTGCGAATTTGCCTTGGTCTTCCCAGATGTGCGTCCACGGCTGCAACAATAGCCATCGCGCATGACCACCCCATCAACACGTATCTTCAAGTCGACACTTTAAGGATGCATATCAGGCACTTCGCCCGCCTTCCATCGCATCATCTCGCCTCCCTTCCTGCCGCTCGACCTCGTTCAGCGTTTAGCAAGATTATTGCCGCCAACCATGGAATTTTACCATCAAACTTCACGCCTGCAGCACGACCACCTCAACCGCTGTGGTGCCTCCATCCACTCCAGGCTCTTCTTGCTATTCCCGGTATCAAAAGGAAAACGGAGATGTCCACTTTCGCCCTCAAACAAACCGTGCTTTCAGTGCTACATGAACAGCACAGAGGACGCATCCATGTTTACACAGACGGTTCTGTATCCTCTAATAGTTCTGCTGGAGCAGTGGTGATTCCCGCAGAGTGCGTCACCCTCAAGTTCAAGACATCTCACATTACGTCATCGACGGCTGCAGAACTCGCAGCTATCCGTGCTGCTCTGGAGTTTATAGTTCACAAATCATCACATTCATGGTCCATCTTATGTGACTCAAAGGCAGCTCTTCAGTGTCTGATGTCTCCTTTCAACCATGGACCAAATGAGCACCTAGTCGCAGACATCCGACTGCTCCACCATCACGCAATCAACAAGGGACACAACATCATCTACCAGTGGATACCGGGACACTGTGGAATTTCAGGAAATGACAGTGCGGATGACGCTGCCCGGTCGGCTCATGATGGTGCCCAGATTATACCCATACCGCTGTCAAGAACAGACGCAGCCACAAGTCTTCGCTCCCTCGCCCGCGAGCTTACGCAGAATCTGTGGAACACCAGTGATTTCACGAACGCACGTCTCCACAAATTGGATCCACGTCTGCAACTCCGCCTACCACCAGGGTTGCCACGAGCGGAAGCAACACTTCTGTGCCGCCTGTGGCTCGGCGTGGCATTCACGAACTCATATTCATTCCGCATTGGCATGGCCGACAGCCCTACTTGTGACACCTGCGGCTGCGAGGAGACGATTCAACACCTCCTATGTGACTGTCCCCGTTACGCAGTGCGAAGAAAAGTGCTCGTGACCGCTCTCGCAAAACTGGACAATCGCCCCTTTACAGAGGAAAAAGCTCTAGGACATTGGTCCAGACGGGCTTCGGCACTGAAGGCCTTAAAGGCTCTGTTGAAGTTTTTAAGGAACTGCGAATTGTGCGACCGCCTTTGAACGTTGTAGCGCGTAGTTTCGCGTTACTGTGTGAATTTTCTCTTTTTTTTTCCATTTTTTTTCCCTCTTCTTCTTTCTCCTTTTATTCCCTTTACCCCTTTCCCCAGCACAGGGTAGCCAGCCGGTGCTTACACTGGCTAACCTCCCTGTCTTTCCTCTCCTTTGTCTCCTCCTCCTCCTCTCCTCACCTAGGGGAAAGAGGGGCAGCGAATTTTCTTTCTTCATGAAAACAGTGTTGCAGTGATTTCGCGCTTTAGAAATGCTCAGCGATAAGGGACTGAGTTAATATTACGTTAGAAGATCATATATTTTTTTTCGTGAGAAAACCCGTAGTCGAGTTGAGTAAATATTATGATTGCTTGGAAGTGAACACGGCTCACGAATCGTTAACAATCAGCCGCACAATGCTAGAATATATGGCGATGGACTGATAGCACATTTTAAAAATTTGTTGATTAGATTCCACTTTCCATTTCAAACAACATACGATGTACGGGTCAGATTGTCTGACTCTACCCATAATTTCGGACGTTTAACCACTGTGCTGTGCTGTGACTTTTCACCTGAGGGTGGCTTAGTTGCTTTAAGGGAAGACACTCCTGCGGAGTGCATAACTCAATGATGTTGTGCTTAACTGGGACAGCTTAAAATGTCATCCCGCATGGTGCGCATTACAGGCATATAGATTTCTCAAAAGCTTGAACGGAGCGTGCAAAATCTATTCGGGGCTTAATACGACGTGTAAAATGCAATCTCAAAAGAATCGTACCATATGAAGTTGCTGCTGGTGATGGTGAACTCGTAACGCTCGACTTGAGCTATACATTGTAGCAGGTTCGGCCTCTGTGATGCCGCCCCCTGGCGTCATGCGACGAGATTCCATGCTCGTTCCTGGCACACCGCCGACATATATGTAAAATAAGTAGCAGTTTCGCCGGAAAGGCGAAGCATCGATTGCGATAGCAAATTAGTCGACCGCTATACGAAGCAAGGAAAGTAGTTTTTTCGGCCGTATAAGCTTGTAAACATTCGCTTACTAACTAAATTAACGAGCATGGTGTCACGCGCACACAAGCAAGCGGGAACACATCTCACTCGATGACCGCGCACACTCATTGTGGAAACACTGGAGTGATGAAGCGCGGCATCAGCAGCGAGCTAATTGCGCGCGGCAAGCGAGTGCTTTCTTGAAGGCGAAAACTCAGCACACCCGCTTCAGTGCCATAGAGCTTCACACAATAAATACTAAAGGAAACTCTGACGCTCGTGTTTTTACGGGAGCTGCATTGGGGACGGTTCAGCCAGCATGGGAATTGTGGCAAGTACTTGGCTTCGCCCAAACATCGTCCTTCTGGCTCCGAAGGGCTCCGCGACATTGCAAATTGGCCATTTTCGACGAAGTACGGTGAAATTAATAATTAAATAAACATCATCAAAATTGTCCGACGGCAGGATTTGAACACAGGACGCCTATAGCACAGAAGCCCGACGTTGAAACGATTACGTCACGGACGACGCGTGCACCGACAAGGGGCATAGAACGCCCTCGCGAATTTCTTGCGGGCAAGCCAGACACTTGGCGCGTTTCCATCTGGCCACTTCGACATGTTGAGCCACTGCACTTAGTAGTGACTGTGCTCGTTCGCAGAGTATTCTACACTTAGAAAAGTTTGGGACAATGCAGAGAAAGTGTGATAAACAAAGCCACAAGGACGTCTGACTCCACAAATACGAAGATCAGACAATACCGTGTACTTCTCATCATTACCATGGTGCCAGAGCGATCCCAACGTCAGAGTTCTCTCTGGTAATTATTGTATGAAACTCTATGCTATGTGCATCTGAAGTGTAGGCCAGCATGCTGCCAGACTGATAAACTAGCGCGCGATGCACTCCGGTTTCGTGGCTCTGGCGTCAGATAGGACATGTTCTATTTTCGCGTCAGCCGCGCCAAAGTGTGCTGAACGACATTGGCCGTGTTGACTGCGCTGGGCGCTATAGACTGTATAGCGTGCAATTTTATATCCGCGCATGAACTTTTTAGTGTTGTGATTATTACTAGCGTTCATACAATCGTGAATGCAAACTTCTGTAATACCCACACTAAGTTCGTTAAACAGGCACCAACACAGATTTTGCGTGTGTCCCACAGAAGGAATATTTCTGTGCGCGCGCGTATGTGGGCGTATATGGGTGCGTGTTTCACCATTACAAGTGTGATCCTTCTGCAGAGCACGTTGATTACGTTAATCTCCATTTACATTTTTCAACCATATATAGCGACTGTTGCTGCTACAGTGTATTAACATTTAGAACAGTATTCCGTGTCACTTAATGGCTAGCGTATACGGATCTCCTTTCCCGCGTATCTATTTCAGCGTGCATTTGGGTGAACTGAAACAAAGTAGGATTAGAAAAAAGTGTTTTTAAGACCTCCTTGACTGAAACCGATGTAAATTGGGCGCGCGCTGCAAGGCGCGTGTTTCAGTGGCCACAATATATGAGCGCCGCGTGCGTTGTATGAGGCATTTTCCCGAATTAAGCTCCCTTGGCGCGCGTATATTGCTTTCGCTGCCGCACTTCCCAGGTTCCATCTTTTTTTTTTTAACTTGTCGTCTTGGTGCTTTTTTAGATGTTGGTACGTCGAAAAACACGGGTATAGGTAAAACGAAGAGTTTGTTGACGAGAACCAGGAAAGGTTATGGAAGGACGGAATCACCGTCTACGCTGGCTACGGAAAACCGGTATTTCACATTGAAAATAGCAGAAAGAAACAAGTATGCGGCCTAATGCTTTGCAGCTGCGTGGGTAGCCATGGAGTTACTGCAATTTTGTTATGACCAGCAGTACCTGGGGCGCTATAACGTGAAGCTACACCAAACTTTTCTAGTCCAATTCTGCAATTAGGACAGACTGATAGGCTAGTTTGTATGGCATTATTTACACAGTAGCGCAGAAGCACATGGACGAAAGAACAAGTCGCCTTTTTCTTCGTTCCATGTCCTTCTGCGCTACTGTGTAAAGAAATTAAGCAGTAAGCCCTCCGCGATTGGTCAAAAACTTTTTTTTGGACTCCCCCTTCCCCCCCCCCCCCCCATTTCATCTGTCTGTCAGGCGACTTCACGAAAACCGCGAGAACGCCCTATCTGATATGTACACATATCATATGTACACATAACGCCCTATCTGATATGTCTGGCATGTACACACTGATTATGCATGATTAGACCGAACAAAAGAAAAATTATTTCTGATTCGATGCCTTTTCGCCGTTAGCCCTCTGCTATCGGTGAGAATATTACGGGCTGCACCCACTTCACCTGTCTGTCATGCGACGTCACAAAATCACAGAAACACCGCGTCAAAGTGACGGGTACACGTTAAAGATACTTTAATATGCCGAACAAAATTGAATATTTTTCAGGATAGTCAGTCTGCCCCGTACCGAAAGAAATAGAAGATGGCTGCCGCCGATCACTCAGGCACTGGCTACTCGCATCTGCCGAGGTGCAGGGGTGTATTTGCTTATAACAAAACTGTTTGCGGGGCCGTATAACGTTACCGAGCCTTTTCGGCAAGTTTACGACATCGCTCTGCCAACTCTGCTTAGGATTCGTTTTAGCGGCATTCTTAACGTTCTGTTGCACGCCGCCACAATTTTCGACCAGTCACGGCCAGCTAACGAAGGTAAAGCGGACCAATCGCACGCAGACGCCGGCGCCACCTTCTTCATCCGGTTATCCATTTTCAGTGCGCTGGCTCGGCTGCACTGAAACCCTCGCTACTTGAGCGTGCTCCTTGCCTCTTGTTCAATGTAGGCAAAGTTGGTAATGTTATTACTTTTGAAAGCAAACAAAAGTGACCTCCTATAAACGAGGAGAGCTTTTGATTAAGCTGGTGCGGGCAACGCTGCCGATCACCGCCCGATGCTTGCGTCGGCGGTTACGCAAATTTGACGCCAGGAGCTTGAAATAAAAACATATTGGAATAGTTTTAAGTTTTAGTGCCCCTGGATTTGTTGTTTGTTGTTCGTTTTCTTTTAAATAAACATCCTGAGGCTAACTTGTTATCTGAAGTGTGATTTACGGCCGCCATTAGCAACATAGAATTTTCTCGGACCAGATCGTCAATATCGACCGCGATAAAGTTCATAACTTTCTTACAGGAGTCCTGAAAGTGGGTACAAAGAGACAGATAGAGAGAGGAGAGAGAAACCAAATAGAAGGATATGTAGGGAGTTCAAGCAACGCCTACTAGATAGCAGGCATGTGCACACTTTTTATGACGTCATCCTACTTGTACCGAGATTTGTACCACGGCTTAGTCGGGAGCATCCCCATTAGATGCTATGGCAGTCGGGAAAGGTAGAATGACGTCATAGATCGAAGTGCGCAGGTCTTGTGCTATCTCGGAGGCGTTGGATCAACGAGACAAGAGTCTGGTTCGCTACCCAAAGGTAAAAAAAAATCTAGAATAGAAAGAAGGAGCTACACAGATAATAGGGTTGTTTTCAGTCTGCAGCAGAACTGATAGTTGAGCGAGTTGGTAAGTATTCACGGTGAGATTTGTGGCACGCACGATATACAAGGACGCAGAGAAAGTGGACAAACGAGTGCTTAAAAAAATCTAACACGTGAAATCACAGAAGTGTTCCATATAATAAGATGTGCTGAAGAATGCATCATTCAGCCGTCGTTTGCTATCACTGACAAAGAATTTATGTTCTTGAATACTGCTTGAACCTTTGCAATATGTTTATATAAAAATTGGTAACCCGTTTTACACGTGCTCAGTACACATAGCTGGCGCTTTTATGTTCTGTCTCTTTCCAAAAATAAACAGTTTCGAGCGAGCAGTCGTGTGCCCACCTTCTCTGCGCCCTTGTCTATTGAGCGCGCTACAAATTTCACCATTAGCTTTCAATCATTCCTATAGGTTCTGTTCGCGTCGCTTAGCAGCGCAGGCACGAAAGCAATGAATGCAGCTATAGTTCATCAGACATTTCAAAAGCCGGCAAAGGTTAACCAAGCGCAGCACATAATTATTTTGCAGTGGATACCGCTACATTGTAACATTCCGGTCAACAGTGCCGCCGATGCGACAACACGGCGCGCACATATTAGATATGCGGTGTTTTTCCCCTCGCTATATCAGGAAGTGACCTGCACTATATTTTAAAAACAACAAAATGGTTGGGGCCATGGCTGACAAACATCATGAAAAAGTGTGTCATATGATAGTTTCTCGACAGTGTAACTTTATCTGTTTTCTTTTTATTTCTTGTGTTTGTGTTGCTTTAAATATTTTTGCTAATAACTGTATTGCTCAAACGGCCAAGGATGTGACCACAAATGCATTATAATTTAACTAAATCTACAAACTATGGAGGCGAGAGCTGACAGACCGCGCCTGGCCAGCCTCTCGTGAAGACCCCCGAGCCGAACGAGACAAACTGACCAGATACAACAACATCACAAAGATGTACCAATAAGCCAGAAGAAAATTCCCGCCACCACCGCACAAAGACCTAAACGGGGCACAAGGAGTCGCCCTACGCCAACTGCAAACAAATACCTTTCAGAACCCGTTTCACTTCAAACGGACATTCACAATTACACGAAGGAACATTCTTGCCGTGTGAATCCGTGTAAGGAGCGCACACCCAACTTCAATATTAGAAAAAAAATTCAACCTAGAACCAATCGCGTTCGGTACGCTCATTCCGTATAAGAATAGGAAATGGTCTGGGCCATGTAAGATGTGCACATATCGAAAAAAACAACCACATTGCCGATGGTTTTGCGAACGCCAAAAAGAAATAAACCGACGCACCAATAGGAAACTAAATAAACCGACGCACCAAATAGAAAACTTGACTTTGCCGCTGCAAAGTCAAGTTTCCTATTTTCTTATTATTTCCGCCAGGAAACTTGATGTAGTGCGGCGCGTCAAATCATTGTCTTGCGCTCCAGTACACTTCAACTTACGTTTCGATTCACTTAGTATCAGATCTGAACCGAATAATCCTTCCTCCTATCGAGACTGAAGGACGCGATATTGCGCAGTCTTCACTCATGTAGACATGAAACAGCGTCTCAGAACAATGACATTTCGAAAGAATTGGCGCACAACTCAATGTATAGGTTTGCATAAAAATAGAAGTCCCGCTTTCCTCTTTTTTATCTAAACACAGCGTGCTTACAGTGCATGAAGGCGGCCACATAAGGTGTTTTTTCGCGACGTGTTGTTCATTTTTGCATCGTGTTAGACTCCGCGGTCGATGTGTTATACACAAGTAAGGCTTTTATGTAGCTCTATAAAGGGGAAATTGTAAATTTGCTTAGTTTATTTGTTCACCTTGTTACATTTTTGTAGGAAGCTGCCGAGATTGGCAATGTAAAACAAGCTCCCAAAATTTTATGTAATATAAATATTCCTTTTAATTTCGGAACTTGCGATGGTGGTGCTAGTGGTGCAGCTACGGGTGGGTGTAGCCTTATGATTTTACTTATGTGACAGCAATTGCTTAATGAGAGCAGTGGTAGATTGAGAAGACAACAGTAAATAGGTCCCGTAAGCACAGAGAAGATTAGGAAACGTGTATACACATAGTGCGGCAAAAGTTCCCATACTCTACAGAAATCATCTGTAAAAAGGTAAATGGTCCAAACCGAAGGAATTTCTGAATGTTCTCCGCAGAATTGCGAAGCAGAAGCTGCACGAGTGCAAGCATCAGAAAGCTCACAGACTAAAAGAGCACATGAAAGAGACTGGGTCATAAGATGCAAGGATACGCTCAAACGTTTCAACACCACGGCACGCCATCGCAGCATTCTCCTCACAGACAACACATGAAGTGATCAATATAAAGTAGTTTTTACCACACCAAACAATGTGGTATAGAACGGGAGCCTACAAAAATCATGAGCCATTACACTCTGTGAAGGTGGCTGACCAGCGAAGCTGTTTAGCATACAACACGAAGGTGACACATAATATTGAACAGAGGTACGAACTCATGATGATGATCTGTGGTATTTTATGGCGCAAGGGCCAGATATGGCGAAAGAGCACCACTACAAATGGTAACGTTAACGGTATATTGTGGATGGCGTGGACACTGAATTCCTCATGGTAGATGTGACATCGCTGTAAAAGGACCTAAAAACTGTCTCTGTAGAGAGAGAAAGAGAGAGAAAGGCAAAGGAAAGGCAGGGAGGTTAACCAGAGATTATCTCCGGTTGGCTACCCTGTAAACTCTCTCTGTAAATGGCGTAAAACATATAGGTACTAAAATAATGTCATTAATTACTTAGGAATGTGGGCTATTGTAATTGTGTTTCGTTAAAAACATACGACGACGAAATAACAGTGATACTATAGCTTCGAGAGGGCCTTCGAATGCAAAGGCTGTTAATCACGTGTTTACCTGGCCAAATTATTTTCACGGTGTCGATTTCGGCTAAGAAATCTAAGACTACTTACAGATTAAAAAGCGGTTCAGTGCTAAGAAAAAATGCCGGATGAAGACGTATATTTTCGCGATATGCAGAAGGGAAATACATTTTCCTCTCTTCTTCTATTGCAGGGCACTGAATAAGAGCATGGAGGGCTATGACATTTTTGCCACACTTACTACAAATCAGAGGATCCCTCACAGTCAAGAGGTAAGAGTGAGTACCGTGTGTTCTATTCTTATATAGGGAAAAAGTACTTCCCTATACCGTGCTGTTTTCACACATATCCAGTTCCTTAGTTTGTCTTTTATCATGTGTAGCTTATTCAATATTTGGGTATCCCACTCTCCTTGCCAATTCTTCCTGAGTTTACGGCGTAGAAAAGGCTTTAGGTTTGTGGCAAGGATGGAGATATTTCCATCTATGTCGCTAAAATTAACAGACGTAGCATTTTCATCAGCAGCTACGTTGCCTTTTATACCTTTATGACCAAGTATCCAGCATAACACAGTCACTTGGTTGCACATACATGCGGAGCACAAAACGCTGCACAGTTCATTCAAAACGGAGTTCTTGTGTTTTCGCAGACTAATTAGGGCTCTCACTACACTTAATGCGTCTGTGAAGACACTAGCCTTAGCGACATTTGTGAGCTTTATGTGTTGAATAGCCGAGAGTATAGCGTGTGATTCCACTGTAAAGATACTGGTGTGTGGATTCAGTGCCCCAGATATTGAAACTGAGAATCCGAGAGCTGTGTAAGCAACACCAACAGGAGACTTCGAAGCATGTCTGCAAAATTCAGCACAGGAGTACTCCTCCTTAAGTTCAAGAAGATGCAAATGTATATGTGTCTAAGGTGCTCGTTTTGATATCTCTAAGAGATGTGATACTGGATAGTCTGCTACTCCCAAGGCGGTGGAAGCCAAATAGGAGCCATTAGGACATTCTCTAAAAGAGGGACGCCTGTTTCGTCTGACAGTGCTTCCAACCGGAGGTACAGAGGAGGCCTGGAGACTGGGTGGTTACGGAGCAGCCTGGCCGGGGACAAGTCGTGTATAATTGAGTGACAAGGATGATCTACAGCTGATTTTACCTTCAAGGCATACCAAAAGCTTAAACTTGTACTTTGACAGTATAGAGACCATTCATTATGTTCCACGTACAGGCTTTGCACAGGACTAACACTAAAGGCGCCTGTAGCAAGGCCTCAGTGGTGGATAGGATCTAACATTTTCAAAGCACTAGGCGTTGCAGAATTATATACTATGGCTCCATAGTCAAGACGTGATACTATTAGAATTTTGTACAAGCTTATAAGGCATTTCCTGTCGCTTCCCCAAGATGTGCGTGGCAGGAGCTTCAGAAGGTTCATAACCTTGAGGCATATTGCTTTAGGATACTTCAGGTGGGGACAAAAGTTAACTTGGAGTCTAAAATGATGCCTGAAAATTTATGTTTACGGCTTAAGGATAGTTGTTCACCATTGAGGTCTATTACAGGGTCCGGCAGTATACCTCGCTTGTTAGAGAACAGGATGCACGTACTTTTTTGAGGGTTTAGTTTAAAACCGTTCTCGTCTGCCCACTTTGACAAGTCATGTAAGCCAAGCTCTACTTGTCGCTTGCGGATACTTAGATTACATGATTTGTAACCTATCTGGATGGCATCCACATATACAGAGTAAAACATAGTACGTGGTAGGACAATGTGGAGTAAATGCAACTGACAATAAAAAGGTGCAGCTCAGGACACCACCCTGGGGGACATCAGTCTCTCGCGTAAAACTACGGGACAGAACGTCACCTACTCTAACACGGAACGTGCGATAGGAGGGGTAACTCTGAAGTAAATTGCCTCGGACTCCCATTTCAGACAGATCACGAAGGATTCCAAAACACCAAGTTGTGTTGTACGTCGTCTCCATATACAAAAATACCGACTAGAAAACCTGTTTGTGCACAAACCCATAACGAATATTTGTCTCGATGCGGACAAGGTGATGTGTTGTAGACCTTCCCTAAAACCGCACTGTAAGATATCGAGCATTTTGTTGCTTTCAAGAAAATGCCTGAAGCGCCGGTTAATAATTTTTTCAAAGAGTTAACATAGACTACTTGTCAAAGCTATAGGCCTATAACTACTAAGTGAGGAAGGATCTTTGCCCTCTTTTATAATAGGAATTACGATTGCTTCTCTCCAGGCGCACGGAATGTAGCCGGCAGAGAACATGAACTGTCAGAGTAATGTTCTGTAGGTTTTAGGGTGTAAGTGTTTGATCATATCATACATTATTCTGCCACTTCCTGGAGCGGACTTCCTATAGCAATTCAATGAGACCTGGAACTCCACCCTGGTTAATGGACAATTGTATACTTCAATGTGTGCGCCTTTCCGACCCAGAGGCAGTCGCTATGCTTGTCACTGATATTTTAGAAATGTTTCTGTGTAATGGAGTATACTGGAAATATGCTCAAAGTGGGGGTGCTCCCAGACAACCAGCCTGGTCCTCAAGAGTGTCTTCTTTTGTAGTTACTAATGGTAGAGGATGAGTTCCGCGACCTTTTATTTTGTTCACCCTGTTCCATACTTTCCCGTTTAGCGCGGCGGCGTGTTCTTCTACCTTACGACTTATTCGCCTTGAAGTTAGTTAGGTTCTTGGCGGTTGGGGAGTTAAGGATCAGATTTCGAGCCATATTTTGCTTTTCCCGGTCTTTCCTGCACTCCTCATTCCACCATGAAATTAGGTTGTTTCGAAGGCGACCGTTTGTTTGGGGCATGTATACTGATGCAGCATCAATAATGAACGCTGTTATGTATGCTAGTACATTGTCTAGACTAAGTTGACAGATATCATTCCAGGGCAGATGTGCTATTTCACGAAACGTCGCCTAGTCAGCTGAATCAATTTTCCATTGTGGAACGTGGGCAGAGCTCTTAGCTTGTTTTGTAAGGTTTAGAACAATGGAGAATTGATCACTTCTATAAGGGTTATTAATCACATTCAGTTCTAGATATAGCACAATTGTACAGGACGCTATGCTTAAGTTTATGGAAGAAAATGCTTTGTGCGTAGGACTGTAGAATATCGGCTCTTTCTTGTTAAGCAAGCAGGCACTTGAAGAGAATAGGATGTTTTCCATTAGCCATTTTCTCGCGTCACAGCGAGAGCCTCCCCACAAAGTGTTATGTGCATTTAGATATCAGACAACTATGCAGGGCGCCGGAAGTTCACCTGTGTAGTTTTGAAATTCGGTTTTATTAAGTTGATAATTGGGAGGGATGATATATTTGGATGACAGCAACTGGTCAGTAAACCTACACATGTTACCTGAAGGCATCAATGTAACCGGATTCCAATCCGGCGACATTGATGCGTTCACGTACTCGTACTTGTGATGGCTGTGGCAGAAAAGATGTTCCACATCAGCCGCCAAAGTTCGTGAGTGATGGTGCTGGCCGGCACTCCATGGGTTAGTTCTAACAGATAAACATAGATTCTATTCTATTCTATTGACAAAGTCTATTCAAGTAACATATTACACAAAGAACAGATGTTGCCTTGAATAATTCTCGAAGTCACGTGTCACTACGAGCAACGTCACAGTGCAAACACGTGTACGTAGGCGCCCTAGCACGTGCACGTCATCCTCCGGCTTGGAGCGTGCCGGCAGCGATGAGAAGCGAAAACGGCGTCCGGTTTGAAATTTCAGATCATTCCGCGACGCCTAGCGATGTAATATTTTCCAGACACGATCGTTATCGCTCAGTGTATGCTCTGCGCTTGTCCGCTCAAAATGGCCATACCTGGTGAGGGGCCCTTTAAGCAAGAAAAAGAGGGGTGCGTCTGACACAACTTGGCCATGTGCTGAGACAACGACAACAACGACAACGACAACAAAGACGATGACGACGACGACGACGACGACGACGGGTGAAGGATTTAGTTAGCTTTGCTGGTGCCCCGATAGACTTCGCGAACGCAGCGGCAATGAAAATGTTCTTCATGATGAGAATGTCTACAAATCGATCAGCGTTACGTTTCATTGCACAGCATGTACGGGATGCCAAGCCCCAGTTTCCCGCAAAAAAACTGCACTTCTCCATTCAGCAGCACACAGACAAAAAGCATAGCTTTCTTTCTTTCTTCTTTTGTTTTGCTCTTTCTCTCTCCCTGTCTCTTGTGGTTTTTGCATTCTAAAATTTTAGCTTGGTCCTCGAGAGTAGCATTTCTCAACAGGTCACTCGGATATCGCGTATATTCCGAGGTAAGCTGTTACCCAGAGTTCTTCCTAAAAAAGATTGCGTAATGAAAGAAAAGTGCCATGAAAAGTGAATAAAGATAGTTATCATAAAGTTGACATTATGCAAGTGAAGCAGGAAAATAAGAGCTGCTTAAAATCTGCGAGACGAAACAAGCAGTAGAGGATGATAGTATCTTAGGCAGTAGACGTATAGTCATGCAACTCCGTTGTGCTTCATCTGGAATGCAGGGGCAAGGCGAGATGAATTTTAGACGAGCGAAATTTATGACGAGCACGTTTGCTACAGTACGAGTCATCCGCACGCTCTGGTCTGACATTATTTTTTTTGCCTGCTTTTCATTTTTGAGTCACCAATGACTTATGTTTTATGTTACTTTCTTTACACAAACACCGCACTCACGGACGTCGTTGATGCGGTTCATGAGATTACAGGTTAGGCGAAGGAACCTGCACTGTAGTGGTACTTAGTAGTAGTAGTAGTAGCATAGCAGTAGTAACTAGTAGCAGCTGATGTAGCAGTAATAGAATGTACAATGTGCAGTGTCTATTGTTGTTTGTTTTGGTGGTGTAATAGTAGTAATGTAGTAGTAGTAAGTAAGTGCAGCTGCTGCAGCAGTAATAGAATGTAGAATGTTTATCGTTTGGTTGCTTGCTGCAGTGTTAGGGTGTTTTATTGGCCTTTCATACCTAGTACCGTGTATAATTCTGTTCGCGCACGTACATACAATTACAGAGAAGAGTAAGAGAGCTAGCTGGCAACTAAATCACCCGATTCTTGGCCACTCCGTCATACTGGGTACGAGTCACTCTCGAAAGCAAATCAAAGCAAAGCAAGCAAGCAAGCAAGCAAGCAAGGAAGCAAGCAAGCAAGCAGAGAAAAGGCACATAGAAAAAGAATAGGGAATGAAGAGCCTGTAGAGTAAACGCAGAAAGATCTCTGAGTACAATACTAAAATGTGACCTTTTGTTATTGGATACGCGAAACGTCCGGATATTAAGAGCACGCAGAAAATTGCCATAAGAACAACTTTAATATAATTTGTAAGTTAGCACCTTTATTAAAGTGTTAGTGGTAAAATAGTTTTGTAAAATAGCAACATACTACATCGGCTGAATTGCATCGGAGCCGCGAGGGGGCTATGGCGCTGGGCTGCGCCATCAAATAAACAGTGTCATTCAGCGAAATGGATTCGCGCAGCCTCTTTCCGGAACGAGCACAACCGTTGTACGAGACACTGTGGTATTGATGGTCTATTGAATGTCTCCCTGAAAATCTGCTTGAGTAACAAGTTTTACACCAAGCAGAACAATGTCTATGTTCCCGTTAATTTTGACAGTACATAAGCGGCATAACCGTCATAACAGAGCCTCTCTCGAAACGGCGGGTTTAGACACACCTGCTCGAATGGCCCGGCTGCGTTGCCCGCATGTTTTGTCTCGGCGAGCAGGCGCGCAATGGCAATGACCATTGCCGTTATGGGTATGCGCGGGCTAGGTACACGAGCTGCTTTTCTGAATGAACCCCTGAGGCACACACGCAAGCACGCACGCAACGACAGAAAAGACGAGCGTTGCACTCGCTGACTACGATTTCTTCAGCTTATTGTCACGCGCTTGTCAATTCGGCTAGCCACGTCGCGCAAAAGACAGGGTGAAGAAGGAAGAAGAGGAACGGAGAGGAAATGCGGCGGGGTTTGACAGGGATCGGTGGCCGGAGCTAGGCAGCGCAGGAGGAGCTGACGGCTGCGTCCACATTTGGCGGAACCTAGCAATATTGGCGCTTGCAGGAAAAAAAAGGAAGAATGCCATAGCATAAGGCTAACTTGGCAAGCGCGTGCATTAAGGCGACCGAAGGGATATTGGTTCTGCAGTTGCTGGACGCACGAGCGCGACCCCTCTGATGCATTCGCCGCGGTGGTGCGGCGTCGACGGTGGAGCCCTGCACACGATTGGGCCCGCGGCGATGCCATTTGTCTGCGTCGTCACCCTCGTAACCCCCGTGGCGTCCCGCGTCAAAAGCGACGCCGGCGCCCCGCCGCGGGTCCAACGGCGACCGACAGGCGCACACCTTCCACGGGAAATCCCGCTTTCCCGCGCGGGCGTTCGAACTCCCGGCGCGTATGCGCGCGTGCGCCCGAGTCCTTTTTCTTTTTCTGTACGTCCGTGTTTCTCCTTCCGATTTCCCTCCTTTATTGACGATCGGGCCTTCTTTTTTTTTATTTGTCTCCCATGTGGGCGGCGCTGTTCCCATTGGTCCCCGACTCGATCCTTCGATCACGTGAGCGGGAGTACGCGGGCGCGCGCGCGCCTTATAAAAACGGGTGCCGGTGGGAAGCGCTTTCCCGTAGCCAGAGAAATAACCTTGCGCGCACATTGTACGTACGGGAATTTACCGAGCGCTGAGACACGCGCAGCTGGATCGCGCGATCGCGGGACGGGTTGGTGAGAATTCATTAGACACATGTAGAGTCGCCAAGTAGCTGGAATAGCTGTGCACAACATAGTGAACCGGGGTATATAGTGAGAGATAAATAATATCATCAGGCGTATAGGTGCCGAGGAGGCAACGAGGTATATCTGTTGATCTGTTCATAAAGCAATACAGACATAAAAAGCAGGGGGAGGCCGAGAGAGATTCTGCTTTCTGTACTCCACTGCTACCGCTGCACTGATGGGAGCTGCCGGCAAGGGCCGCATAGTGGCTACCATGTCCTTGGCTTTGCTGGTCGGTCTGCTGGTCCTGCAGATGACGGCCGTGCTCGCTCGTGCGGACCCCGAGGAAGTGGGCGGCAACGTGGTGGAAGCGCTACGCCTGCTTGAGCATCTCGACAAGTACTACTCGCACGTCAACCGGCCCAGGTATGTGACGGTGCGGCTGAGATAGATAGATTGATAGATTGATAGATAGATAGATAGATAGATAGATAGATAGATAGATAGATAGATAGATAGATAGATAGATAGATAGATAGATAGATAGATAGATAGATAGATAGATAGATAGATAAACATTTGCAATAGGAAGGGGCATCGTTTTAGTAGGGTGCAGCCCTTAGTTCAAGGCCCCATTGGCTCGCGCCACTCCACGTGGCCACTGGATCAACCGTCGCTGCTCCTGCCAGCTTGTGGGAGAACTCTTATGCCTTGAAGAATAGTTAGGAGTAGTTGGTATGTCGTGTTGGGGGGGGGGAAGCTCAGAAGCATGGATAGGATTAGGAAGGATTTCAACGATGGTACTTGAGGTGTCATCTACCGCAACGTTGTTGTGACGGGTTATATGTTTTGTCTGGGCGACGTAGTGCATTCTCTGAGTGGGCCGAATGACCGGTTGTGAGAGCAGAATAATGGCGTAACAATATTCATTCTACCAACTCTGATTGTGCCTTTATATTTCATCAAACAATTCTTGCGGGCAGTGTTACAGAACAGCTAACACGATAGCTGTGAGCCATCCTTCGCGGCCGTCTCAAGGCTTTAGACAGGTGCCATTTCTTCCGACACCAGTGTATTTAGACTTTAATCGCATTTCAGCCAACCCAGATTAGCTCTAAAATCTCTAGAAAATCGTGGACAGTGACTTTTTTGATTCTTTATGAACACTAATATACGTGAATTTTATTTTTATGTGGCAATTACTTATTGTTGCTTGTGTTGCTTTTGCACGTTTTTAATATTTGAACACGAGGACAGAATGAATATTTGGTTTGCGTATTTCACGCTAGCTTCTTGTATATGCTTATACAAGCACGCATTATTCTTATACGTGTGTGTTTTTCAATGTCATCCTTGGACTTGGTGCACAGCCCTTTGTGTTTCTGTCATGTCGTTGTTGGGATTTTGAAAAAGCTGGCACATTAAATAGCCGAACTTGTCACCATCCACAGCTAATTAAAAGGGAAACGTGTGAAGGAATTGAATTACCAGAAAAAAGTTTTGTCGACAAATGTCTGAGAACAGTTTCCTTATCGCTACAAGGAACAGGCCTTCTTGGATGACCGTGCACAACCGCGAGCAAGAACTATAAACTGTGGTTGCCACAAGTATGAATGTTCTATTTGGCAGCCTAGATAAGCGGCTTTTAATGGAGTGCTACAGTGCGTGTGTACTCGTTCGATCAGTGCAGGGCATGTCCAAATTATAAATAGCGCCCTCACGCAAGTACACATTGGAAAATTTTGCCGCGGCGATTCTCTTCTGACCTTTTCCTCTCAGAAGTATCACCTTTTTGCCGCGTACAGTGTGCTGCACTTTTTAATGAACTATATGGAAATCAAGAGCTGTGTAGTTTTAGCCCTATCTATCTGTTAAATTTTCAGCGTTTCTTAGTTTCCCACTTAGCAGTCCTTCTAGCGTGTTTTTTCCCTTTCACTTCCTTAAAGCGGCACTATGCTCTCTTGCTCTACCGCTATGGATGTTCACTCTTGCTTCTGGTTCTGAAGGAAGATTCGCTCTTCACTCATTAGCACTTTCTGTTTCTTTGAGCCGAGACATATTGTCGTGGACTGGTATGTTTCTTAAAGGCTCAAGAGAAGGAGATTTGTTTCCGCCACTGGTAGCAACTGATCTACTGAACTCATGCGGCCTCCAGTGGACGCGTTAGTAGGGGTGCATTTAGAAAGAGACGAGCCATGGTAAAACATATCTGACAAGTTGCCTGATGTTTCGATAGGTGTATCTACGTTCGTCAGGGTCACTGTTCCAGCTATTGGCATGTTAAATTTTATGTGGCTATGAGAAGGATACGGTCACCTAATGAAACGTTGGTCAGGCTATCTGAACTACTGAATCAAGTTTCTGGTCGTTCATTCGCCGCATGGTTCAACCTATCGGTCTTTATATCTTGGCTTGGGATCTGACACCAATACTTTGAGAGTGAACGTTTCAGCAGTTGCCCTGGTACGAATCTGATGTGCCGCTTTTGTAGCGGAGTTTGTGTTTGCCCCAGTCATTCCTGGTTCTCTTAAAGAAACGCTTTAGCCGCCAAACACGCGCGGGGTTGGCCGTTTATTATTTAGTCACACACACACACACACACACACACACACACACACACACACACACACACACACACACACACACACACACACACACACACACACACACACACACACACACACACACACACACACACACACACACACACACACACACACACACACACACACGCGCACACGCACACACGCACGCACGCACGCGCACACGCACACACGCACGCACGCACGCACGCACACACGCACGCACGCACGCACGCACGCACACACACACACACGCACGCACGCACGCACACGCGCGCGCGCACACGTGCACACGCACACACACACACACACACACACATACACACACACACACACATCAGATCCAGGTGTTCACCTTTGTGGTTCAGGTGAAATGAAGGAAGACGAAGAATGAAGGAAATCTTTGAGCCCCGCAGGGGCGTCTGCGTCAGCAGGCGTTTGGTGTGTTGCGACACCACGTACCCGAGCACACGAGAGTTGGACCCTCCCGCGTGTAGCCGTGTGCGGCTTAGCCGTGTCTGGGGAAAAGGGGATCCTGGAGGTTGAGCCGATGCCGGGTGTTCGGACCTTTAAGGCCCCACAGCGTAGGAAAGACACCTCTTTGGCCTCTGCTTCACGTAGACGGCACCCCCGGACTGACCCACCCGGGGGAAATCGACAGTCGCCTTTTCCTGTCCTCCTCTCCAATCTTCGTCTTTCTCTCTCGCCTTTTTCATCTTTCCTGTCTTCTCATCACTTCTCCTCACTTCCTAGTTTCCCGGCGGCAAGGGTTAACCTTGTGTGGCTAGCCAGCCTTGGTTATGCTGTATTTGGTTATAGCAGCGATGTACGGCTGGCGTTGGCAGGGTTTCTCTAGGAGGAGCTTTTGTCACGTTCCCCTGTTGGGCTCCATGGTGGGTGGTTGGCATCGCGGCCGGAAACCCAACTGTACTATTCCTAAACTCCCTGATCGCCCTCAGAAACGAGGGCGCACCGAAGAGGTCTTCCAGTTTTTCGGACGCCAAGTCCACAATTTTCCTCGTTTCCACGTGATCCATTCAGAAAAACCAGCTAAACCAGTGCGAACAATCTCACCGTTCCTTCTGTCGAAGTTTCTTGCCGAAGTTTTTGGTCCAGGATATAAGGCGTCGAGGATGGCTAGCGGTGATCTCCTCTTGGAGCTCCGCGATCAGAAGCAATTTGAGAAACTGCCTAAACTAGTATCATTTGGGGGAGACCCAAGTAGTAGTAACCCCGCACCGCACGATGAATACCACCCGTGGCGTTGTCTCGGACGATGATTTGCTGGAGCTCACTGAGGCTGAACACTTGGAGGGCTTCAGTGAGCGGAATGTTATAAATGTCAAAAGAATTAAGATGAGGCGAGATGGCAAAGAAATCCAAACCAAACACTTGATAATCACCTTCGGTTCGAGTGTCCTGCCCGAGTCAATCGAGGCCGGCCACATCAAGCTCCGTGTCAGGCCGTACGTGCCCAATCCTCTTAGATGCTTTAAGTGCCAAATGTTTGATCAAGGCAGAAAGCTGGGCTAGTTGGTGTGCCATCATTATTCAAAAGACTAGCGCAAAATAGCAGGGACAAAGACAGAGAAGACGACGTTTAGCGCTCGTCCTGTCATCTTCTCTGTCTTTGTCCCTGCTATTTTGCGGTAGTCTTTTGAATAATGATGCCAAAGGCTTGGCCACAGTTCACAGAACTGTCGAGGCCGGCTGACATGTGCCAAGTGCAGTGACAATGAACATTCCTCCGAAACATGCCAGAACACTCCACATTGTGTCAACTGTGATGGAGAGCACGCCGCGTACTCGCGGTCGTGCCCGTCTTGGAAAAAAGAAAAAGAAATTGTCACGATCAAAGTGAAAGAAAATATATCGTTCAAGGAGGCACGTAGGCGGGTGGCATACCTGCCTAAGAACACATTTGCCGAAGTGGCGCGTCAGGGGGCAGCGCCACAACGGTCTCCGGCGGCTGTCCGACTCACACCCAGTGAGGCGGCAGTAACTCCATCCGCCCCCCGGTGGATGCAGCTAGCTCTGCTACGCCAACCCAGCAGAAGGGGCCATCTACCTCCGGGCAGGTGACCTCGAAGGTCTCGTCTAACGTGCCGAGGCCTTCACGTCAAACAAAGCGCTCGGAAGAGCACGTGTCTAGCACCTCGCAAGAGGCGATGGAGACAACCACCAGCAAGACGGCGCCACCAGCGCCTAAGGAGCGGCGAGGATCTCTCGATCGCTCCAAAAGAGATAAAACTCTCGTCACGGCGCCTGCAAAACGCCGGTGAACTAACCTTTCCTTTCCTTTCCAGAACACACAGTATCCAACTCTATCAAAATGGATACACAAATCATGCAGTGGAATGTGAGAGGTCTCATCCACAATCTTGACGACGTAACCGAACTCCTACACAAACTTAATCCAAAGGTACTGTGTGTTCAGGAAACGCACTTAAAAGCTACACAAGCAAATTTTCTCCGGTCACACATTATTTTTCGTAAAGATCGTGACGAGGTCAACACCTCATCCAGCGGTGTAGCGATAATTGTTCATAAAACTGTTGCTTGCCAACACTTGCCGCTTCGGACGTCCCTCGAGGCAGTTGCGGTTCGCGCAATTCTTTTTAATAAGTTAGTAGCCGTCTGCTCTATCTACATACCTCCAAACTATCACATCAGTAAAATTACATTCCACAAACTTATTAATCAACTTCCAGAGCCGTTTCTTATTGTCGGGGCCTTTAATGCTCACAACAGTCTCTGGGGAGATTCCAGGACTGATTCGAGGGGTCGACTGGTCGAATCCTTTCTTGTTACGTCCGGTGTGTGCCTCTTTAATAGGAAAAAACCCACCTACTATAATGTTGCGCATAATTCATACTCCTCCATAGATGTAGCACTTGGATCTTCCATACTTTTTTCTTACTTTGAATGGAATGTTATAGAAAATCAATTTGGGAGTGACCACTTTCCTTTAACTTTAAACTTACTCGTCGACAGGTACGTCGCTGGAAACTTGACTCCGCTGATTGGAAGCGTTTTAATGAATCTACTTACTTATCACAAGATTTTATACGCGATCTTAGCATGGATAACGCTATAGCATATTTTACCGCTTTTATTATTGATGCAGCTGAAAAGTTCATTCCACAAACAAATGGTCACTCATCTAAGAAACGTGTTCCTTGGTGGAATGAAGACTGCAGGGATGCACGAAAAAGACAAAATAAGGCGTGGGGCAGATTGCGCCAATATCCTACGGCGGAAAATTACATCGCATTTAAATACATCAAGTCACAAGGACGGCGCACAAGACGGCAGGCTAGAAGAGCAAGCTGGGAGAGGTTTCTCTCAGGCATCAATTCCTATACCCAGGAGGCTAAAGTATGGGATTGGCTGAGAAGGCTAAAAGGGCAGCAGATCAACCCATTACCTTTGATTGATGAGCTAGGGAATACCTTGGAAAAGCAGGCCGATGCCCTTGGATTACATTTTGCACTTGTATCAAGTTCCATAAGCTATTCACAAACATTCGTTCAATATAAGCAAATAGCAGAACTTCAGTCAATAAACCGTAAATGCAGACCAAATCTACCGTACAACTGTCCTTTTAATATTGCTGAGCTTAGGGCTGCGTTGAGCTCGTGCATGAGCTCCGCACGTGGAGTTGACAAAATCATGTATGACATGATTGAAAACATACACACTGATACACAGATGACACTTCTGGCACTTTTTAACTCTGTTTGGGCTGCTGCATACCTCCCATCCTCATGGAAAGAAGCTTTAGTAGTGCCGGTCTTGAAACAAGTCAAGGACCCATCCGACGTTTCAAGTTACCGTCCTATAGCACTAACAAGTCGTTTATGCAAACTGTTCGAGAAAATGATAAATCGTCATCTTTTACATTTCCTGGAATCGAATAAAATGCTCGACCCTTATCAGTGCGGCTTCAGAGAGGTCGACTACTGACCAGCTCGTGCGCCTTGAGGCAGGCATTCGCAACGCCTTTATCCATGAGCAGTTCTTTCTTTCTGTTTTCCTAGACATGGAAAAGGCATATGACACGACTTGGAGATATGGGATATTGCGAGACCTCTCAGAAATGGGTATTCGAGGGAATATGCTTAATGTAATTGAAAGTCACCTATCAAACCGTACATTTCGAGTTAGGGTGGGCAATGCTCTATCCAGGCCATTTACAGAAGAAACTGGGGTGCCGCAAGGAGGGGTATTAAGCTGTACCCTTTTTTTAATAAAATGAATTCCTTGCGCTTATATATACCGCAGAGCATGTTTTATTCGGTGTACGTAGATGACGTACAATTAAGTTTCAAGTCATGTAACCTTTCTATGTGTGAGCGACATGTCCAGCTTTGCTTGAACAAAGTGTGTAAATGGGCAGAGGAAAATGGCTTTAAACTGAATCCTGTTAAAAGCTCATGTGTCCTTTTCACGCGGAAAAGAGGCTTTTTTGCAGAGCCCGGCCTAGAACTACATAGACAGCACATACCAGTTGTCACACAACACAAATTTTTAGGAATCATATTCGATTCAAAACTGACCTTCATTCCACAGTGAAAGCACCTAAAAGAGAAATGTCTAAAAACAATGAACTTTCTTAAACTTTTATCACATAAAACATGGGGCAGCGACAGGAAGTGTCTGATGAACGTTTATAAAAGTCTTATACGCACACGCTTAGACTATGGGGCCATAGTATATCAATCTGCCAGTCCAAGCGCCTTGAAGATGCTTGAACCTGTTCACCATTTAGGTATCTGCTTGGCGACCGGTGCCTTTAGGACAAGTCCTGTAGAGAGTCTCTACGTTTAAGTTAAAGAGTGGTCGCTTCATCTTCAGAGGTCATACTCCAGTTTCATGTGCTTTCTAAGTGTGAACGCAAACCGCCACCATCCCTCTTATGCAAGCATAAACGACGTGGCATCTGCACTGCTCTTTAATAATCGACGTGCAGCAAGAGAACCATTCTCTCTGCGCATTAGAAAGCTTGCTGAGGAAATGCAAGTTCCGATTCTTCAGCAAAACCTGATGGTCCCAGCTAAGCCATTGCCGCCATGGCAGTGGAAACCCATAGTATGCGATACATCATTCGTAGAGGTGACGAAACACGCCCCACAAGCACATATTCGAATGCACTTTATGGAACTTCAATCGAAGTACTCGTGCATAGAGTTTTACGCTGACGCTTCTAAGTCACATGCCGGGGTGTTTTATGCTGCAACCGGACCATCCTTCTCCGAGTCCGATGGACTGCATCCGGAAACAAGCATATTCACCGCGGAAGCTTATGCAATTCTATCTGCTGTTAAACGAATCAAGAAAAGAAAGTTGCACAAAGCCATCATATACACCGACTCTCTAAGCGTCGTAAAAGCCCTAATCTTCCTCCGCAATCATCGAAACCCGGTACTTACTGAGCTTTATTCCGTTATTTGCACATTAGCAAGTCATAATATGCTGGGTACCTGGACACAGGGGCATTGAGGGTAATATGCTGGCTGACCAAATTGCCACATCAATAGCTTCCCAAGATATACATTCTATCACTGCACTACCTGCCTTAGACCTAAAGCCTTTTATCCGAAAGAAACTCAGAAGCCACTGGCAGCGCTTATGGGATGCTGAAACAAATAATAAGCTTCACTTGATTAAGCCAAAACTGGGTTATTGGCCCCCCGCAACAAAAATACGACGAACAGAAATCCTATTCTGTCGTCTCAGAATAGGACACACAAATGCCACACACAGTTTCCTGCTAACTGGAAATGAGCCACCATCCTGCGGTAGATGCGGTGAAAGGCTCACCGCCCTCCACGCCCTCCTGGAGTGTCGGGAAGCCGAACCAGAGAGAAAAAAACACTTTCCGCTAGCATACCGGCAGCACATCCCCTTTCATCCTGTAATGTTTCTTGCTACAGAACCGTTGTTTGACACCAGAGCAGTCCTAAGCTTCCTAAACGATGTTGTCTTACATGTTGTTAGCTCTACGAATTTGTAGCACATCCTCTCTCCAGAGGATGCCGCTGCGATAATTTATTTTTGTACAGCACATGCCTTCAGGCCCTTCCGTTTCAAGGGCTCTCTAAGGCAGTAGTTCGTCTTGCAAACGTTTGCCTACATGTATTTTAAAATATGATCAATCTATCACAATGTATCTTTTGTGTTCTTACTAGTACTCATTAGTCATTGCCATAATTTTATTACATATAGCTTTTATGCACTTTACAGAGATCGCTTTTAGACCCCTTTACAGTTACGTCACAATGACTCACAGAAATCTACCCACGGCAAACTCATCAACACTGACCTGGCGCTCTTTGGCCATAATTAGCCCTTGCGCCATAAAACCATAAAACAACAAATTCATCAAATCTTTGCGACCATGTTTTACTATGCCCGCCAACTCTTTCTGGCATTGCATATTCTGAGCTTTAATGTGCTCCGACTGGAAGTACCAGCAAACGACCACAGTAGTACGAGCACTAATTTACACCTCTGTATAGCGCAATAAAAAATTTATTCCTACATAGAACCTGACGAAGGCACCTGTGTACTTAGATTAAGGTGCACGTGAAAAAACCCCAGGTGGTTCAAATTTCCGGAATCCGCCAACACGGCGTGCCTCATAATCAGATACTGATTCTGGCTTGTAAACCTCCGTAATTTAATTTTTTATACAAGAGGATAACAGGCTGGCTGTTCACGTTGAAACCTCTTATCTATTTTTCAAAGTGCGCGTTTATGCAGAAATATCGTGATTTAGATGACAGGTCACGAAGAAATAACTCTAATATTCTATGGTATTGCGAATTCCCAGGCGAAAATATGAGAAGAAACAGATGATAGGATTATTTCCTTCTGCTCCGACAAATTGCGAGTGACCCTTGATTTCACAAATATCGAACGTGTGCATGGGATCGGGCGGTTTATGCCGTTAAAAGAATGACCATTGATAGCACAGTTCCTATCATTGAAGGAAAAGCAGCGGGTACTTGCCGCTGCCGGCAAACTAAGCCACACATGTTACGCACTCAGTGAAGACCACTCGAGCAAAACTAGACTTGAAAGGAAGGAGCTTCTTCAATACGCCAGCGGAAAAGGGAGTCCGTTGACATAGCGATTTAATAAGCTCACAATGGCCAATGAATCATTTCTGTACGACAATATACAACACACACTGTAAAAGCAGTGCCCGATAGCAGCTACATAATGCCACCGCGATTAAATCTAGAACCGTCGGTGAAAAAAATTTCGAGTGCACTGTTATCAATTGTGGTAGTCTAAAAACAAAGTACTCGAGTGCACTAAATTTTGGAAATGTTAAAGCCACACATCGTCATTATCACCGAATCCTGGCTTGACAACGAAATAAGCGACCATTAGGTATTTAAACCAAATTATGTTGTTTGCCGGATAGATAAAAATGGTGGCAGTGTTTTTGTATTGATTAACAGAACTACAGTAGTGTTTCTGTGAATGTTGATGGTGACGCATGCGAAACTGTTTGATGTAAACTCAGCTTGAAGAATGGTATCACTATAGCTGTCGGTTCCTTTTACAGACCACCCTGTTGAAGCATTGCAAAACCCTTTATTCAATTAAGAAATATTTTATTGGCCTTCAAAACTACATATACATTGCTTTGAGGGGATTTCAACTTGCCAGATGTAAAAAGGTCCTCGTATAAAAGAGTGCTGTACAGCCCGTCGTCTTTGCATACAAGCTTTCTTGAAATGATGAATGCCCACTCATTATCACAATTTGTTGAAATGCAACACGTGTTGGCCAAACTAGCGTAAATGCGCTGGATTCGTTTTTGTATAATGATCGTAGTCTTGTCTCTTCTGTATTGAATATATCGGGTATATGTGATCATGCTGTTTTTCGTACGTGGCCACTTCTCTCACTCGTCACTATGTTAAAACGCCGCGCAAGATATTCTTTTATAAAAAGGGTGACTATGCCTCTGTATCTCGTGAACTGAGTGATTTTCTGCCCGAGTTCCAGTCACTTAGTTTATCCTTAGATGTGAATACAATATGGAACGTACTTAAAACAAAATTGAACAAATCGTTCACAAAGAGGTACATACAAATCGTTGATCGAGTATTACATTACATCGCAACTCATTTCCGCCAAAAGTCGAAATGATAAACAGTGGATGAAAAAACAAATTAGAGTATTGATAAATAAAAAGAATCGTTTATTTTGTGAATACTACCAGTCCCACGATACTAACATAAAGCAAAAATGAAACACCTCAGCAAAACGATGAGAAAGAGTCGTGAAGCTCAAGATGTGTATTTTTGTAATCTAGGAAAGAAAGTTAGAGATAGCCCGAAGGGACTCTGGAAGTATGTGAAAAGTAAGTCAAGAAGTAGTGAGGTATCTCCTAACAACATGGGTGGACGGCGCCGACTACGTCGCCGATAATGAAGCCAAAGCAGAAAACTTTAATTGCTACTTTCAGTCTGCGTTTTCGCAACGGCTAGCAGCCATCGCTCGTTTAGAGAGCAACAATAGCCTTGCGCAAATAACAGACATCTAATTTACAGAGCATGGGACTAGCTTGATATTGCAGAAGATTAAAGTGCACTCGGCCTCTGGTCCAGATATCTCCAACTTCGTCCTAAAAAGCTGCGCTACCTCTATTGCCCCCTTTTAACTACACTATTTACAACATCCTTTGAAGCAGGCTCATTGCCTTCTGATTGGCAGTGCGCCAATGTTATATCCATCTACAAAAGCGGCGAAAAAACATCAAGCTACAACTGTACATCCATTTCTCTGACAAGTGTGTGTCGTAAATATTTAGAGCATATAATTTGCACCAACCTGATGAGCCATCTTAACAGCAACAACTTTTTCTCGCCAAAGAAACATGCTTTCAGAGCCGGGTTTTCATGCGACACAGAGCTGATAGAATTCACACATGACATTACTCTTCACTTAACTATGGTAATCAAGTAGATTGTATATTTTTGGATTTCCGTAGGGCGTCCCGGATTTCCGTCTCGCACACATTGTTGTTGGAAAAGCTGTCTGTTATTAACATACCTGCTAAACTTATGATCTGGATTGAAGCTTTTCTATTTGATAGAAGACAGCGAGCGGCTCTCGATGGTGCATCGTCGTCTTACACGAATGTAATATCTGGCGTTCCACGAGGGTCTGTTCTGGGCCCGCTTCTTTTTCTGATATTTATCAGTGCTCTTGCTGAAACTGTTTCAAGCCCTGTTAGACTATACGCCGATGATTGCTTCGTCTATCGAGACGTTGGCTGTGAAACACATCTACGATTCCTTGCAAAGTGCAAACTCATTAGGTTCACAAATAAAAAGCGGCTGTGATGGCTGGACGGCTGGACGGCTGGACGTTGGCTGTGAAACACATCTATGATTCCTTCCAAAGTGCAAACTCATTAGGTTCACAAATAAAAAAACGGCTATTCATGAAAGATTACCTTGGCTGTTGTGACACAGGCGAAATACCTAGGCGTTATTTTTTCGAGCACGGTTTCCTGGAACGCTCATGTAGAGACAAAGGCGAGCCAGGTGCTGAACTTTTTGCGACGTAAAATTTCAGACATGCTCTGCCGCAGTTAAAACAAGCCGTGTACATCGCAAATGTACGCCCGATCCTAGAGTATGCGTGCGTGGTACGGAACCTGGCAACATATGATGATAGTGCACTGTTTCTTGGCGTCATGTTAGATAAACACCTAAAATTTGACGAGCATGTTTCATTCTTAACAAAGAAGGCAGCACATGGAATTAGAATATTAGTTAATGTTTGCAATTTCTTTAATATGAAGACACTCATCTCCCTCTACTACGCTTTTATTCACACGCATATTAATTATTGCATATCTTCATGGGGAAACACGTATCCCACAGATTTATCTCCACTACAGCATACCCAAAATCAAGCAATTCGCATCATTACACGTAGCAGCTACACATCGGAAGCATCTCCATTGCTCAGATCTAACGGCATTTTATCGTTACAGAAACTAAATAAATACTCACTTGGAATACTTGTTTATAAATCTGTCAACGGCAAGCTCCCGTTCCCTATAATTACTACCAGCCAGTATCCATATTCCACGTCTACCCGTTTCGCTTCTACCAACAGCTATTTACTACCAAAACCTAGAACTAATTATGGCAAATTTACTACTAATTTTTCAGCCACACTACTTTAGAACTCATTAACATGTCATATTAAGATATTGTCTCATTTTTACACATTCAAATCAAACCTTCGTAAATTTTTGCACTCAATATAACAATTTGATCGTTATCATTATAATAATAAGTGCTTTGTGTCATTAAATATTTTACAGCGTAAGCTACTGACTAACTTAATATGGTGTCTTTTGTGTTTGCATATAGCTGCTTTGTATTTATATATCCTACTCACTTGTAATGGGAGGTCCCCTGTACAGTCTGTTGACTATGGGGCCTCCCTCTGTATGTATGTATAATCCCCATTTGTAACCTTATTATTATGCAAATAAAGAGTGAAAAAAAGAATACAGATATACTGGGGCGTATATGGAAGCGTGCAGCCCGATTTGCGAAAGGAGACTACGACTTCATGAACCGGTCATATAATATCGTCAAACGTTTTGGGTGGCCCTTGCTATCTGAGAGGCATAAGTTCTAACGGCTGCCATTGCTTTTTACCATTCTAAAAATAAAACCAGAATTACCATTTAAGCTTATCTAAACGAATCCGCTTAGGTGTCCGCCCTCGTGGATAAACAGTAAGAACCAGGAGAGTATGTATAACTGCTGACCAAATTTTCGTTTTTCCCCGTACTATACATGATTGGAACTATTTGACGGATCTGATTCTTACTGCGCCTCCTCCATCCCTCTTCACATTCTTTGATGACCACGTTTCTATATCTTGACATGACTGAATAGGGCATCGTTTAACAGTTTTGTTGTGGATGCTGTATTTGTGTGTTGTGTTCTGTTCATCACTGCGTTATCATCGAACTGTTGCATTGTTTTTCATTTGCATTCTGGATGTATTTTGTATACTGCACCGTATGTTTACAGCCCATGTTTCATGCATTCTCCCTTGACTAATGCCCAGAAGGGTGCTGTAGGAAACTGTATAAACAACTTACTAAATACTAGATAATGTCGGCTCATAGGCATATCCAAAGCACACCGATCTTTTAATGAAATAGTACATCATATTGAACAGCGTCTTTGATTACCTTTATTTTCTGTCATTTAACCATTTGGTATGGGCCGCTGAGTGTGCCCATTCTGGACTAATCATCTAGAATGAGTACGCACCGATCTGGCACAAGTGGTATGAAAGCGTAAATACCGGGTGTTTCAGCGAACCCCTTCAAAATTTTTTGAAAATTGCCTGTGGCAGAGAGAACAATTCTAGTCCATTTTCTGGTCTACTCGAAAAGGCAGACCTTACTTGCTCAAAAAAATGAAATGCATAATTGACTAATTAACAAAGATTCACTAATTATGTTTTAAAATAATTACCTTATGACACATATTGCTATTTAGAAATTCTAGCCTGGGAGTTAGCAAGCCTTGGAACGAATTCTCAGGATGACAGCAATTTTGAGATATTAATTTCCGAACTTTGCGGAGAAATGTATTGGCGTTCCAGTTACTTTTGTGCTTCAATGCATAAAATAACATTTTGTTAAGAAAGTAAGGGGCACGACTGTGGAATCGTACCGCAAGTTTACCGGCGCATATATCGTAACTGACGTCAGCCACACAGTTCTTTTCAAGTGGATGTGCCTTGCAGTCTCACCGGCCAGAATTGAAAATTAGAATACGTACCATAAGGTAATTAGCTAAAAATTTAATCAGTGAATTCTTTAACTAATCGATTATGCATATCAATTTTTTGTGCATGTAATGTCCGCTTCTTGGAGTAGACCATCTCATGGACTTCAGTTGTGCTATCTGCCAGAGGAAATCTAAAATAAAAATTCCGTGTTCATTGAAACACCCTGTATATTTACATGTATGTGTCAAGGTCATACAACGGATACAGATACAACGAATGTGGCGCTAACCTCAGGCTAATACATATTATCATAAAAAAATCCCACCTCACCATGAATGTTGACGCTAATGAAATAAGCAGAGAAGCAATGTAGTGACGCACCATATTGCCCAGGAAGCTGGTTTATTGGGCTAGTTGGTGATTCATTACAACGAGTTTACAGCGTGAAGCTTAAAGGTGAACACAGACAAGAGTAAGACACACGCTGTCTTGCCTTGTAGACGTCGACGTTTAAACTTCGTGCTGTATACTCACAATCACATTGCCATCACGGAAATACGTCATGTATGAGGCGTGTACTGCAACCGAGCTCTTCTCTCGCGCTTCCCTCTAGACGCTCTGCGCCATCTATCGACACCGCCGCAAAGTGCACGCGAAGTTTTTTGACAAAACTCCATGGCCTCTGAGATTACGTGGTATGCGAGATTGCACCGGTGGCGCTCCCGTGTGTGTCAGCCGCGTACTACAGCCGGGCTCCTCTCCCGCGTTTTCCTCTGGGCACACTGTGCAAACTAGTGACATGGCCGCGAAATCCCCGCGGGAATTCGTGACACAGCACGCTAAAGCTTCGTGCGGCGGGCATTGAGCTAGCCGTGTGACGCGGGTTTGATTTGGCCCAGCAGCAGATAAAATTTAAAGGATTATTTTTGTTGAAGATCGCCGTGAAAGGGATTAGGCCGACTGCACAACCTTCGGGATCAGCACATGTTTTTGGTTAGACACCGGCCGACCAAAAAATGCTTGAAGTATATATCTAAAAAATGCTAATCGCGTTAGAAGGCCAGGAGATGAGAGTATTTATTATGGTCTTGTCGCACTCACTAAGGTTTCACGAGTCACTGTTCATCACGCTGAAGCGAAGACAGCATGTGCTTCCAAAAACGACGCTTGACCGCAAGCGACACAGTGAAGTCGCGTCGCATCTACTTGTCCAAACGCACTTTGTGTGCTGCTTAGAGCACTGGAGGATAGAACCTTTACAGGAGAAAAGATATCACCAGCTTCGACTTCACCTTCATCTACACAGAAAGCTGCCAGAGCCCTTCTGCACCTTTTAAGGACAACTGGGCTATGCGACGGCCTTCGCATGCACGGCGAACGCTGGTGTGCGCGCGCATTACATCTTATCCATTTCCTCCTCCTCTTGCCTATTCCTCCAGCTTCCCCGTCCCCCAGTGCAGGGTAGCAGTCGAAGTGCACACTGGATAATCTCCCCGCCTTTCTTTTTCTCTGTCTGGTTACTAGCACAGCTTAACTGACACGTGCATGCACTGGTCTCAACTGGAATGTCTATAAAAAACAACATGAAGCTCGCTTTTCATATATAGGAGAGCAGGACGCTTAAAGGGCAACTCCGGCGATTTTTGATGTCAACGGATGTCCATGAAATTCGCTGGGTACACTCCTCTGAACACTTCCGTCAGGTAGTCAAGAAAGCAGGTTTGAGAGTTGCACAGATTTTTTACAAATGAATTTAATTAATTGCCTCGAATACCCAATCTTGCCTCCTCCTCAGTTACAGGCCCCATTCTGTATGATGTCAGGAGTGTTCCATACAGACCATGCCGGGATCATGCAGATGAAAGCGACGAGAGCGTCGAGGAGTCGACAATCGTGAGCTGGTACAAAGCGTGAGAAGTTGCGTTCCCTGTAGACGTGCAAAAGATGGGAGGCAAATGGTGTTGCGTTGTTGGCTGCACGAACTTCAGCCCTCGCCGTCCGCACACACAGTTTCAGCCGATGCCGATCGAGTTCAGCCGTGGTTATGCCAACATGTCACAGTCGTGTAGTTGGTGCGTCTGCTGCTGGCGGACCTGAGCGACTGACCCGCAGGCAATTGAGCCATCAGGATGAAGAAAACACATTCTGTAGTTCAGTTTTGGCCATACGGATTTGAAATAAACCATTCCTCATTTCATACAGCACACACACAAAAACCCAGAAGCGGTGACACGGAGAAGTATCGACATCGGTACGTTGCCGTTTTCGACGGAAAGCTGCCTCGCACTCCCTAAATTAAATGTGACAACGAACACCGGCGCATTTTTACGTATTGTCATGCAGGCTCATTATTTAGCTTCCAGCGTTCACTTTTTGCCTCGTGCCCCAAATGGGCAGCAAGCGTAGACCGCTCGATACGGCAGCGTAAACAACCGCCTAGTTGAGCTGCCAACGGTGTCTATACTGGCATCGGCGTTTCCGCGATAAAGCCGCGCGTTCCCTAAATGAACGCGCAAAGTCCTCATCTGTGTCTCCTTTACAGAACATATTGTGTGCATGAAGCGAATACGAGGAATGATAAGTAAGCAGTATTAGAACGCTGTTTTCGAGTTTGCGTGACAATTCTACTATCAGACGCGTGACATCGGCGTCTTGGGAACATAAATATTCCATTACCTTGACATGGTCAAAAAATCGCCGTAGTTGCGTTGCAAAAGACAAGGAATGCGAAGAAACAGTTGTGTTTGGCTTTTTAAGAGAAATTAGTTCCCTCTGCAGAAATATTTTTTTTTCGTTTGTAAAACTAAATCAAAGTGGTGAGAAGAGTACATGTTCACCGAGTTGCATGCTTTGCCCCTGGGAATCCAATTTCTCGCGGCGCACCAATTTTAACAGTAAAGTCCACATCATGTTTGCGAACATCCGAGGCGAAGAGAGTGAACTATGATTTGTTGAAGGTACTGCATTGTACAGAACTGAACGGATGAACCGCAGCCATTCTGATAATACTTTCTGTCTTTCTTTTGTTTCATAAGGTACCCTTGCCTAAGTGAGTCCTTCATTTCTAATAACGGTTCAGAAAAGTCTGCAATAGAGTCGTAACTACGAGGTTTTCTCCTAACTTACAATTTGTCGAGAACACGGGTTCCGTGTTATGGTTATTCGCTTCCTATAAACGTTGATTATACCTTAGAGGTTTGCAACCTAGGTCACACACGTTAGTACAGATGGCGTGCAGGGTTCATTGGTCCGTCGTCTGGCTGAATTTCGGCATGATAGCATTAGAGACATGTTGCGCTTATTCTACAAGAACTGTGTTTTGATTGAAGTGCGGGCTCTTGAATTTTCGCGCAACCTCCCGGGCGGGATGATTATATACAAGACGTCCAGCGTTCCTTGGTTCCGCTTTGTTTCTTGTGGAGGAGGTCACATTTATATACTGTTGAGAAGTGCACGATGCGTCTTTGTCTTTTGGCTCAGTAATTCGGTTTGGTAATTTTCACTTTTACAGATACAATGAGCCTGATAAAAAAAGAAAATGTGGGAGGAGGGGGGGGGGGGTGTAGGGCTGGCTGACTGTGGGGTAAGGCCGCCACTTTTCTGGCGCTAGGAGTGGTAAGAACAGTAAAAAAATTAATAGCGCTCATACGATATTGCAGGTCCAAAATCAATCCAAATATTTGTGTCTTCATGAGCGAAGGAGTGACAAATCTTGTTTAGCGTCATACTTAATAGGTAGAGCAGTGGTGGTAGTTTATATTGAATTCTTCGGCACTGACAACTTTCTCTCAGCAAGATCATGTTTTCATGCAATGCCTCTGACTTCCGTTCTTGTTTACTGTCAATGGTTCAAGGTTTTCGCCTTCACGCGTAGGCTGCGACGACGTTCAGACCATTGTATTTCCTTTCTTTTTCTGGGGCCTGCGGAAGCAGCTGTGCCTACACCGCTGCGCTAGACTGGCCTACACCACACATGCGTCATCACAAGCACAGAAAAATAACCACCTAACTGGAAAGAATAGAGGCTTGCGTGCGATTCGCTGCGCCTATGGAGACAAGAGTAGAAAAAACACGAATTTCTAGCCTGCGTCGAGAGTTAAGACAGAACTCTAATTAATGAGTTTTTCCCATACATTAAGTTATAAATAGTTGGTATATTACGGCACCAGAGACGAGTATGGAGGTAAGTTAGCAAAACAAATCCTGCAGAGGCAAAAAGCTCTCTTCACTTAAGTATAACTAGCACAATGCTGGAAAGCGTGCTAAGCGGTCTTCTCACAAAACACCTTCGTGAAAGAATGGCCTTGTGCCTCAGGCGACGCACTTGTAATAACGAAAACGCTCAGATGCAATTAGGGAGAATGTGGCAGAAACATACAAGTACAGTCTTCTCATGCAACACATGATGGAGTCTTCTACGGGGTAACTGTTCCTCATTCATGACCAGTAGTTGATTACTTTGGCGTGCATGACGAAAAGCGTGATTTCGTTTATGATTTAACAAATAAGATAACAGCGAAATAAAAACGAAAATTTGAGAACACGTAAGCACTTCTTACGAGTTCTGAATGCGAAAGCATATATGTCCAACTTGAACGTCGCTGAGTGGTCGTTCGAGTTATGAACCACTCTCGGGCAAGTGAACGCGTTGAGACGCCTGGCGCCTTTTGATTTGGCCTTACCGAGGCGAAGTCAGAACGCAGGCAAAAGCTTGCGCGGACAATGAACGCGCGGAAAAAAGGAAGTAGGGAAAACGCCGCCGGAAGTGTAGGATGATTCCGTGTGTTTTGAATGACGCTGCTATAGTTATCACGAGCCGGCTGACGCAGGCACTTCCCTACTGTAGTTATGTGGGTGCCTTTCTAACCTCCAGCGTTGGGCTCAGTGTGTCTAGAATAGCAGCGTCCTGCGCTATCATGGTTACGGGACTGACGGCCGCGCATCGTTACGCATATTCCCAAATAACAACAGTAGTCGGTTTTCGCATGTAACTCGGTGTAGCAGAAAAGGAGGGATCCAAAAGAGCTGTGATTTTTCCACAAATATATCGTTTTCTATAGTTATTTGAGAGGAAAAAAACGCTACTATAAATTTTTATTTTACACTTTCGCTTGTTTACTTGTTCTTGACAGTATCCTTCCCACGTTTCTTCCCTGTGCGAGTACATTTGATGTGGTTCCTTGTTTGCCAAGTAAAGGAGAAGTGTATCTGACCGGCGTCCCTGTGAGATACACCATATTTCATTTCTCCTTTGTGGGTTTACGCGTCTTTATGAAGAACGGTGGGCATTATTCACGTTTGTGCTAGTAAAAGTACCCCTTCCCCCTCATTTGCATAGAAAAGTTATCTTGGTTTGGGTTGACCCCCTCCCCCTCCACCGGTGCCTGATGCCAGTGTGATATACCTTGTGATAGGTGAGCTGCAGTCCATCCACCTTGAATGGTTTTTCAGTGCCTATGCGTGAACATAAGTTCCGGTTTTTTTTTTTTTGCTCGCAGTAGGTTATACTTCTTTCACCGCGGTTATTTGAAGCTTGGATATATCTGGGACCTTGATCGTGCGGGGCTATCGGAATGTCTGGCTTCGGCTGTTGGTCTGGGTAGCACTTGTCGCCATCCTTACGCACCTTCTTGCGCCAAGATCACCCCTCTGTTTTTCGCAACACACTGAGATCCTTTCACTAAAGCAGCGAAGAGAGCTGTGAGCAAAAGCCAGGGTAATCCGACGTAAAAATTACTAGGCAGGTGGCAGTTAGCTGTAGTTGTTCAAGCGTAAGGTATAACGAAACTCGTTTATTTGCGACCGAACACAGCTTGATATTTCGTAGGCGGTGCGACTGCTGGGGAGAACCATCGCCTTGAGCGCACTCAAAGGCAGCGATGTGCCGGAGAAGATGAACTGGTCGCAGCGATTACTGTACGGATTTCGTGCATTTCTACGAACAGTTTATTTGGCAAATGGGAGCACATATTTCTCTTTTCTACAGTACGTAGTAGTGGCACTCGTCTAATGGCCAGAAGGAACGAGAACAATGTCTTTTTTTCAGCTTCTGTATTTATTTGGCAAGACATTACGCAGGCTGTTAAGGGTCTTTCCTGGGTAGTATTCCACCGTAGTGAACGAGAAACAGAGCCCCCCTCTTAAATCCTTGTTTCAAGCACTGTTAAGCACCTTCATTGATACAATATAGTGCGCTGATTTTACTCGAGGTGTTACTGTATCGTGTTGAAGAGGTCTTCGTCGACACACCACTCGTACCTTCGACGGATTTCAACTGCAGTAATGACGTAGTTACGCTTTTGTCCTTATCTATGCCCTGTGTGTTCGAAAAATCGAGGCCAATCAGTATTGAAAAGGTCAAGCCGCTTGCTTAAATCCCGATATCCTCCTTTGCCGTTTCAATTATTGCTCAGCGAACTTTCTCTCGGAGTCATTACGCAGATCTTTCAGATGCTTTCAGGTGGCATAACAACGGATTTTAGTAGCCCCACTTTCTCGGAAAATCCTGGCAATCAACTGGGCGAATGTGCTGAACATATGTTCTGAGAAGCTAATACAGTGCCTTGGATAAACATTCGATCGCGTGCTTGTAAAAGGCAAAAATATTAGTTGTTTCGATTAACTGTATTGTTAACATAAAGGCGCTTACCAAAGCCCAAGGAGTGTCATTATAAGTGAAATATAAACATTTTTGTCATCTTAGCTTTGAGTATACTGCGATTAACATGGCTTGAATTGATCATTTTTTCACGTCATTGAACAATACATCACGTTATCACAACGCAGACGTGAAGTAGGGAGACGCAATAGGCAGCACAAATGTTTAGTTACGTGAACTGGAAAGATGTCTCCCTGAAATGACTCTGGTCAACACGCTACCGGCTAACAAAACGTTTAATGTACAAAAACAATTCATAAGAATTATCCAGGGAAAACATAAAAATTAACCAGGTGATAGTGCGTCATACAATGTTGAAGTATTTTCCCGAAAGAAATGTCTTCTTCGACGCATTGTGAATGCGTTAAACATTCTGTGATTCAGACGACTCTATGCTTTGAAGTGCTGATGGTTCTTCTCGACCACCGCACAGGGCTTTAGTATGTACAGAGTATTTGCCACTCATTCTACTCTATTCGTATAACCCGCCACAACCAGATAACGTATAGGCGTGTGCCCTGTAAGAAAACAGGCAAGACGAACGAAACTTGAGAAAAAAAAAAAGTTTCATAATACGGTCCTGCGTTTCATATTGTTACGTAGTAGTGACGGTGAAGAAAGCAGCGAAATCGGAAATGACAAAACTAACGTTTTGTTGGGCGAACTTCTGCGTTCAAAAACAGGCGACTCAAAGAATGGCGATAGCGGCGAACACAGTCGGCGATCGTCGAAAATCTGATCTGCTGGTCAAGCGCGTCGACTGTTATACACGAGTCATCGAAGCATCTAGAGTAATCGGTGGTGCCCGCGTGTCTTTCAGAAAGCTCTGCACAATTCGCGTCGCACATGCAATCGGATTACACAAGCTTCGGTGAGAACAGATCCATCGATAACATTCGCGAAACTTCCAGTCCATGCGGGCGCCTCCCGCACTGAGCGGTGACATTTGTTAGACGGTGGAACGCGGTCACTCAATAAACATAATGTACACGTCTCAATATTGTTTCATTTGGAATATTCAAGAAAATATTTGTTGTCCATTCCGCCATTAGATATGTCTTTCTTGGCAAAGCACTTTATAGGTAGTACTATGGAGAGCAGTGACGACAAAGCGTAGAACGACCGAGTCCATCTTCTTGGAAGACCACTTTAGCAAATTGTGTTCTAGTTTCGCGCACATAAGCTGGCACCGTAATTTCTTGCAATACATCTACTAAAGAGATTGGGTAACCTCACGGAGGGTCGTTAAATGCAGTATTGTCATAATGGAGAGAAAATTGGCTATAGAAAATTGTACCAGAAAATTTGTATAGAAAACGTATGGATAAATCTGAAGCAGTATCATTTACAGCTTTGTTACATTGTAACGTTTTCATTCGGCAGAGAAATGCGCGCCACGCTAGCAGAATTCGCCTGCTTGTGAGCCTAACTTTACATTTGCATTGTAGTAGTTGCAACTTCATGTCATAAATTTCAGAAGGAGGTGTTAGCGTACTTGCTGCCCCAAAAACAAAATTATTGAAGAATAATTAATTGTTGGGCTCGTTAGGTGTTCTCCTAGTTAGTTCTCTTTTCAAGTTTTTGTTCCGATGGAAGATGTTGCTTTATGTGACGTTTTTTCTTTGTATGTACTGCTCATTGGCAAGTGATCACTTATGATCACCTGCCGCTCATGTCGGGGTAAAAAGTTCCTGCACATATGCATAATTTCATTCATTGTAACAAATGCCATGTAAAAAAGCAAAAGGAAAAAAAAACGCAGGCGTTGTTCAGTGGTAGAGTAGATGACTCTCACGCAGTGGGCCCGGGTTCGATCTCAGTGGGACCTGTTTTTTTTTTATTCCCGGCGATAGCTGTTGCGGACACCGGACACCGGCGACGGAAGCGGACATGATCGCCAACCGAAATGGCTATTGGAATAAGCCCATAACAGCTTACGCTGTAATAAATCTTAAAATATAAAAACTGCACACCCATAGCACATGTGTAAAAACAAGGCCTTGGCTATGAATGTTAGAAGCTTCTAAAATAATAGCAGGGGATGTAAGTTCACTCTCTTTGTTTAAAAGCACTAAAAGAAAATATAGAAATATCTTAAAACCTTTAAAACCAGCCCCCTATCAAATAAAGACAAAAGCAATGCCACATAAAATCGGAGCAACAAATGAGCAATACAAACCTCACTACGATGCCGAAAATTCTGTTTATAAATATTAATAATAGTGCCACTTAAATAAAATCTCACGTAATCTAACTAGTTAAACTTCACTTCAGTGCGCGGTGAAACCTCTCGTATGGTTTACGAAAGCCATGCGGTTCTGGTTTTTAGGAACCTTGTTGTTCAATACTTCGCAGGCTGGCTTTTTTCTTTCGTCCTTCTGTTGACCGTTATCAGTAATAATGGACGAAAAATACGCTCCTCATACGTGGACGCGCGTGAGACTATCGAAACATGCGGTGACACGTGTATAAATCTCGACAACCCTTCCTCTGAGGATGCATATAATCAATATAATCAGCAAGCGATATGTAGTCTGCAGGCGCTCAACTGTGCGTGCAATTATAGAAATATTATTATTTTTTTGTTTGTTTCTTGAGCAGTAAAGCTGATTCTATATATAGTCGGTGTCTCCAAGCGTTTTTTGTGTATGAAGGGCCTATAGTTTCAATATGATTAAGTAGGAAGCGTAGTTATCGATCGCGAATATCTTAGCTCCTGGGGACCACCCGGTGACTTCCAGTGCTAAGTGTTTTCAGACATATCGATTTTCGCTAACCAAAATGCGCGTCATATTTATCGGCGTGACCGGGAGTAGCGCCGACGTGCGCATTATTGTTCTCCATGCTATCTCACCCCAGTGAATGATTGCAAAAACACGAAAGAAAAAAAAATGTATACTGATCCAGCGGACTCATTGAACGCGCTGTTTCTTTTCTACGAAACGAAAAAAAAAGCCCGATCAACTGCGTTCGCAGTGAAAAGATTGTCATTCTTTAAGCCATACCTCGTATATTGATCGCATTGATTGAACGCCTGCTGCTAACTTCTCGGCATCGCAAGACGCTAAAAGGGCCTTCATTTGAGCGTCTCTACCTCTATACCGCCCTCTATATAACGCTTAATTCTAGCAAGGCCATTCTTTCTATGAACTGCAGTAAGCGGAGGAAGCTTTTGTGGAACCTTATAGAGGGTTTAAAATAGCAGCGGCTGTTGTCTTCTTGAAAGTAATTTTGAAAGAACAAACCTCTTGGAAACAACATGGAATGAGAGAAATAAGAAACGGTTTGGCTACCAACCTTACAACTTCGATGTGGCAATCGATAAGAAATTATATATGTTTCGCGCGATGTTTTTTTTCTTTCTCTTCCCTAATCAAATGCTTCAATGGTAACGTGAAGTTTTGTTGAGATTGGTGCCTTCTCTGCTTTAAGTATGACTAAAAAATCTATAACGTCTGATTTATATTCATGTAGATGTTATTTCTGCTGACCGGTGGTTTGACCTCAATATGTCCTAATATTTGGCTTTTTTATCAGTGTAATGCAACACTACAGGCGAGGTGGCGCTCCATCAGCGTTCGATGTGGGCGTGAAGGGCCTAAACCTTCCGGAGCTATTCCTTTCCAAATTCGGCAATGCGGTGTCCCCAGAAGAGACGTGGCAGCTTGTATCGCAACACTCATACCATGAGCTGCACCCATGGCTACTCACCATAGCTTCAATTGCGCCCGCCGACTGGTGTTCCCAAAGGGGACTGACCTGTCGCGCAGCCGGCAGGCCTAATGACATGCGTTATCTTCAGTTGGCTGTGACGTAAACGATATACGCCATACTTCGCATAGCCCGATTGCTATCGTGCGCTCAATCTTGCGACCGGTGACTTATCCACGAGCTAATATTCGTAAGCATTTCCAGCCTACCGTAGATTTCGCGCGGCGCTTTCCCTCTGCCGGTAAGCTATTCCTCATTGTTGACGCAGAGTTTGTAATTTCGAAAGGGGGGGGGGGGGGCTCTGAGATCATTCCGCTGCGCGTATTAATTTGCTTGTGGGTTTGATAGCATCAACGCTATAGCAAAAAGGTTAAAGGCCAACTGGCAGGAAATATTAGGAAGTGCAGAAAGCATTGTTTCAGGTAAGTATAGAGTTGCCTCCGTGGAAATTTTCACGTTAGAAATGCAAGTGGACGCGTCACGAAGTACTCGCAAAAGTACTGAAACAGAGAAAGTGCCGTCATTGCCACTCGCCAAATGTGGCGCATAACTCGGAGCCTCGGACGTATGGCTTCCCGGCCTGTCCTGCGTGGTGGTGGTGGTGATGGCGGCGTTGCTGATGGCGAAGAAATTTATCGGCGTGCACTTTGAAACAGGTCAGCGACAAATAGTCATCTAGCGTGCTTGATCTAATCAGATTTTACTACATCTGTCACAGTTTAGCAGTGCGTTTATCTCTCCTTGATATTTTCTTATTGAAACATGTATATATATAGTGCGCAGTTGCTTATTCTTGTAACGATTACCGTTCCATCAATTTCTTCCCCGCCTTCTTTTTTTCCATCAATACTCTAAACTTCGCTTATTTATCTCAACTGCCGACCAGTTGATGCTCGCATCCTCTTTGAATACCAACGCTTCTGGCAAGTGGACGTTCCCTGCGGGTCTCACTGGGTGAATTGCATTCTATTACAACATGCTGAGTCGTTTCCGGACTTCTCCAGCTGCAGACATATTCCTCATCCTGTTGCGAAAATTTTCGCCAGTATGCTTTTGTGCTCAGGCAACCAGCTCGACTTTCAAATAGCCAGGCACTGTCCTTTGTATTATCGTACAGCTTTTCCTTTCTGATTACTTATTTGGCGTATTTACAAATCTACATGTTTCCATCCGTTGGATCCAGTTTACAGTCTCTGACAGTTTGGGCACCGTCAGCGCTCGCCAGCGGAACGCTGAAATAATTTCGGAGGAGGAGACGTGGTGGGACGTGTACGTCATATCCGCTAACAACCAGGCGCAGGCATCATCAGCTTGTGGGCAGTTGCAAGGCTGCTGATAAGATAATTAAACAAGTACCAGGCCTGCAGCTTTGCCAATGCCGCATCGCTTATTTATTAGCAATTAAGTCAAATTGAAGTTTCGTTGCAGTTGGCCTTTAACAGAGAGTTTTAATTAAATTGAAGTTAAATTATCGAGTTTTACGTGCCAAAACCATTTTCTTATTATGAGACATGCCGTAGTGAGGGACTCCGGAAATGTGGATTTGGACCACCTGGGGCTCTTTAAATTGCATTTAAATGTGGTGTTTTCGCATTTCGCACCCATGGAAGTGCGGCCGCCGCGGCCAGGTTGCGATCCCGCGACCTCATGCTCAGCAGCCCAACACCATAGCCACTAAGCAACCACGGCGAGTGAGACAGTTTTACCTTGTCCCTGAGCTTACCGTTCACGGATGATTGCCCGTTTACTGGAGTCGTGGAGGGCAGTAGCAAAGCTAGTAGCGACATCGTGTGACATTTTTTGTATCTGCAATGCATTTGAAACATTACGGCGCTGCGTGAGTGCTCTCGTCAAAGGAAAATCCTGAACGAAGTTTCCTTTGTAACAACTATGTCGTTACCAATGCTTTACACCAGCACTTAAGCAGAATATGGTAGGTCAGTGCAGTATTATTTTTGGGTACTCTCTGATTAAACTCAGCGTCAGAAGAAGTCGCTACCCGCGTTGCTGCTGCCATATACACGTATCCGGTAACCCGGCTCTCAGGAAACGGTAATACGTTTGCAGACAAGCTATAAGTTTCTACAGCTAAAATGCTATAGAAAAGCTGCTGAGACCACCTCCTTAGGATCATCGTCATCGCACACATCGTCCCTTGACGGAATCCTCAATGTCAAGTAGTCACTTGTATGCCGAATTTGTTATGACGTTGCAGTGATAAGTTAGGTCCCGTTGTGGGATTTCTTTGATCGCAATGTGCTGCCAGCGCAGCCAGAATCTAAAAGGCTAGAATTCATTATTTTCCCTGGAACCTAAGAATGCGCATTCAAGCTCCAAGAGTGCAGAGCGCGTTCATGATAAGCATACATAACGCGAAGAACAGATTGGCGATGTCGTCATACCGAGGCGTCACGCGTGCGAGAACTCGCCACGTTAAAATATGATACTCCAACAGTTCATTGAGACAGATGGACTTCTTTGTGTGGGCACAGCGGAAAAGAAAACGAGAGAAATTATTTTAAATAACAAGTCTTCATAAAGCTGTTCAGTCTTTTATTGTTTTCCTCTGCCACCTGCGGGTACATTGAATTGTGTTTACGACAGTTACACCAAGACAAATTAGGTGAAATAAAGCTTCTAAATTCTAGTTGGGTAGTTCTCGTCAAATGGCGTTGTAGAGGTTGGTGGTTGGAAGAAGTACTCCTGGAGCTGCTTCATTTCATATATTTGAAAAAGAAATTCTTAGAGCAATGAAAAGTAATAGTGAAAGAATTCCGGTACAAAAGACTTCCAAGCCAAGTTGGCCTAACCAGAGCCGTGTGGGCCTGCTAGTACATGACCAAAAGCGTAATAGCGCAAAAAACGAGACAAGTCCTGGTCTCGTTTTTGCTCTATTACGCTTTTGCTAAGTTGGCTTAGATACTAAATTTCACGTTTCAGTCACTGCCATCTAGGCGCTTGCAATTTTCGCTCGTACATCGAGTTGGAATTTTTGAGATCAGTTGCCATTCCTAAGGCGGTATTATGTACAGTGAAATAGTGCTCTATGCTTGCTCGGATAAGTCCGCTGATAGGGCGACAGCCCAGCAAGCAGATATAACGTAAATAAGCGTAGGTGGATGGTAGCATACGTCCGTAGCGCGTTTGCGTGCCGTAAGTCCTGTCTTGTTTGTAGCGCACTGTCGGCTGCTGTTATCGTAAGCGTTGCCATATACTATGTGTGAATATCAGGTGGCTGCCGCACGACACGTATACGCTAAGTCTGGAAAACGCCACCACTGCCCTGTACGATGAACAAACACACTTGTAGTTCATGGCGTGGGCCACAACTGAAGCCGCAGCTTTTCGGGGCGATAGGATCTGTCCATATCTAGGCAATTCACTTAGAGTATTTGTCGCACACGTGTAGGCCAAGGGTCAGTGCTGCGTCTTTCGGGATGAGAAGTACTATAGAGAATAAAGCTGGCGTACTCCTAACTAAGTAAGGAGTCCTCCTTCAATCTACTCGTAACACGTTCTCCAGCTCCGCATAAAAACAAAAAGAAAGAAAAAAATCAGTCACGGTTTTAGCGGTAATTGCGAGCGTTGAGATACCGGATCCATTATCTAAACTGCGTTCACCACATCGCAATGTGTTCAGAGCTCACTCGACACATGCCCTGTCTCTTCTCGGAGCGAAGTGCAGCTGACGGTGGTGAGTTAAGACCGCCGTTATGTTTATATATTCTTATGGGGAGAAGAGAAATTGAAATATATATACAGGGTATTTACGAAGTATGCAGGTACCAAATACAAATACAAAGTATTCGTATATATTTCTGTTGTCATTTGTTCAACGATGCTCCCTTACTCAATGCTCCCCTTAGGGCCTGTAAGGTACTTTGAAATAAATAAATAAACGAATATATATATATATATATATATATATATATATATATACATATATACATATATATTTGTTTGTTCATTTATTTATTTCAAAGGACCTTACAGGCCCCAAAGGAAGCATTGAGTAAGGGAGCATCGTGGAACAAATGACAACAGAAATATATACAAATACTTTGTATTTGTATTTGGTACCTGGATACTTTGTAAATACCCTGTATATATATATATATATATATATATATATATATATATATATATATCTATATATATATATGGGTCAGTCCACGCGAAACGTTCCCGGCCCAAAAGTGACCATCAATGATATTCTTGAAAAAAAAAATTGGGCTACATGGCTCTTTTATGAAAAAGCTTTCCCCAAACTATTTTCGTCGAAAAAGAATCTTTAGACGAAGGCCAGAAAACAGTTATTTCTAAAGGTATGGATAGCTTATGCCTAGGGAATGAATATGTTGCTGTATGTTCACCTCGCTTCAACATGCCTTGCGGGCTTTTTTGGCCTTGAAAAATCCTGTAGACTTTTAGTCACCCCTCCGGCAGAGTATTCCGTCAACGACGTGTGAAATGCACGTTAATGATTCGTGTCTCAATATCGCTTCTCTTTCCAGTAAGCAAAGTTAACGACTCATTAAAGATGCTTCTAATAATTTAGAACATTTATTAGGGATGGAAGCATTGTCGCTTGCATGCGCAGGTCATGAATATACACAGGGTGTCCCAATTAACTATAATGCACGAAGATTAAAAAAGAAGCCATGCGTTACTCGAAGAAAGCCTAGCGGAGTAGCTGCCAGTAGTTTTTTCTTGCTGAGATTTAATTAGGTAATTGTAAATTATTATCTTACTCAAGACGCACTATCATAATTATCAAAGTGTCAATGAGGCATTTGTAGGCACAACAAAGGGACGTCTAGCTGCGGTATCTTCAGTGACGTAGTAATTGGGTACTAATTTTTTCCGACTGATAAAAAAACCCAGCGAAGTATGACGAATACCGCGTGGCTGCGTTCAAGTGTTATCCCACAGCGCAGGACGCGCTTGCATGCGTGGGAAGTTTCTGGAATGTTATCGAAGCTTCCATCCGCTGTCTGTGAACGAACCTTGTGTAATCTGATCGCATGTGCGCGCGACGCGAATGATGTAGAACTTTGTGGAAGGCACGTGGGTCCCAGCGATTACTCTGGAACATTCGACGACTAATGTATAAAAGCCGACGCGCTTGACCCACTGACCCGATTTTCGACGATCGCCGACTGTGTTCGCCGCTATCGTTGTGCGTTAAGTGTAGCCTGTCTTTGTGGGCACAGGTTCGCCCAATAAAAGCTAGTTTTGTCTTTCACAGTATTGCTACAGTGTTCTTTAACGTCACTACCACGTGACAATATATATATATATATATATATATATATATATATATATATTAGTTATATAAAAGCTCTATAAAAGTTCCTCATACCAGGTCTCACATTCTTGACAACATTATTCCTCAGAATTTTGAGAGTGGCAACTCACGAACAAATGACATGAAAGAACACACCGACAGCGCATGCCTTTTATCTTAAATCCCCACACACTTAGGTATTAAAAGTGCGCAACTATAACACAGCTCAACGCTGGAAATGATGTGATTTCATTGCCGCGGCTGTGCATTACCTCTGGGATCGGCCCGGGAAAGAAGTTTCAAACATACTCGATAGAGAAAAGAGGTGGTAAAATCGCCAAGAAAGACGTTGGATTTCATCAATAAACAAAAATGAAATTGTCCGATGGCAAGTTTCAGAGGACTCTATAGCACATCAGCTCATTTGTACTTAGTCAGCTTAGGTTTACTTAACTTTATGCTGCCAATACAGCTGCAAGTCTTCGCGTAATATTGTTACATGTTACTATCGCACTCATTGCTTCGCCCTTATGGCTGAACATTGAAATTTTTTTCTCTTGGCGCGTCGTCAGCTCTCAGGGCAATTTCTTAAATAATGCCGGCGCACTGCTCGCCCAACCAGCATTATTTGCTGCTTTAGGAAGCAGTACACGTTAGCCCCTCATGAACAAAGATCCTGTCGGTTCATTTACGCGGATACACACGTTAATTAGCCGTCGGTAATTACGTGGAAGACATTACCTGACGCTACTCTGAGAGGCGACGCGGGGTCTAAGCAATGGTAATGACACCAAATTACTGCAGGCAACTTGAAAAATAACTAAAACATCTCCTCGCCTTGGGAGGGGCTCGGAGGAAAGAAAGGAATAAGATTTTATTTGAGAGCGAATCAAACAAAGCATTTGGTTGTCTTGCTAGGGAACAACAAACGAGGTAAAAGGGGAGGACTGAAAAACGTTGGGCACACAAGAGACGCTTCTGACATTAAGCTGTCACAGCTAATTGCTCATGTAAAGACTCGTTATCATTAAGCTGAGCGGAACTTCCGAATCTCCCTAATTATTTACCGCAGCAAAGTGCGGCATTGCAAAGCCAATGCACTGCGCAGCGCCCACAAATGACATTAGCCAAATTTCCGAATAGTGGAGAGCTCGATTAAGCAAAGCGAAAAAACAAAAGCAGAAACATGTTCCGATAACAAGCACATTAATTTAAATGTCTCCGTCGTCGGCTGCGTCTTGGCCGTTGATTTAACCGGTGTAATGCGGAATATTAATACAATTTTTACAACGATTCCTACTACGTCTTCCCCGTATAGTAATTTTAGAATCCTCTTCAGATTCATATATGTGTGTAATGTTTCTTCTCAGATAAAGGTTCATCCCTTAGAAATGTCTCTGTCGGCTCGTTACGTGCAAGAGGGCGTATTCTTCGATGGGTTTTATCAGCTTCCGCTTTAAGAAATAAGCTATACCCGAGGATCAGGATGGCAGCACAACAGATAGCGCTCGACTGCTAATTAATGGCGTCGAAAGCGAACTCAAAATACCAGTTACTGCATTAGCCTATGGAGGAAACGCCACCACGTGGTGGCGTTTCACCATAGGCTAGTTCGCCGCTCCAGTCTGGTCTCCCCACCAAAATTACCTAATTACCATGCTGGAATCAATCTAAAATAGAGCCGCACGTTTCATTTCCCGAAATTATGACTACCGTTCTAGCGTAACTCAAATAAAGATTCACCTTTCACTTCAGCTGCTAAGTAATCGTCGCGACATAGCCCTTTTGTCATTATTTCATAAATACGCCCACCACACTAACAAACGTTCCTTACACCTAGAAACGTCATCGCACACGTCGCACCGATTATACAACCATCATAGCTTCACACGCATTTATGGTAAAACAGAAGCATTTAACTCGTCTGCAATTCCACGTGCCATTCGGCTCTGGAACAGCCTCCCCGACAACATAGTTGCGGAAACTGACCGTGAAAAATTCAAGCAATCACTGAACTCGCTTAACCCATGTTAACCATTAATATCACACTCACTGTTCTGTGTAATTTTTTTCTATCTTTTTCTTGCACTGTAATACGTTTGTTACAAACTTATATTGTTCCTTTTTATTGTAATCATATGCATCTTTATGTAGCTAATATGTTTCTCTGACTTTTAGGCTGTGCACTTGGCTGCTGATTTCATTTGTTATTGTTGTTAATAGATCGTATGTTACTGACTGTATGCCCCTCTTACTCAATCCCCATGTAGGGGCCTTGTAAGGTATTTTACAAATAAATAAATAAATAAATAAATAAAAGTATGTGGCAGAAGTAGCCGCTTTCTAGTGACATTGTGTTTGTACGTGCCCCCATAAGCAGGAGTTGTGAAGAAAGAAAGAAAGAAAGAAAGAAAGAAAGAAAGAAAGAAAGAAAGAAAGAAAGAGAGAAAGAAAGAAAGAAAGAAAGAAAGAAACTAAGCTCGTATCCACTCACGATTAAGTCTTGACGCTTGTCATAGTGACGGTGAACTGACGAAATCACAAATCTACTAGCCAACACGATAAGTCTAATTTGCTATGCAGAACTGCTACAGCGTAATACGCGCTGTGCAAGGAATGAGCCGCAGTAACGTGCAGCTAAATGTATAAGTTGACATTCGTTTAAGTGTAGCGCCAAGCTGCCTAGGAAGAGCATGCGAGTTAGTAGAAGCTGAGAGACACCGAATCACCCGGTTAGTGCACTCTGTAAAGTGGGCTAACCAGTAGGCTGAGATGGAGAAATGCAAAAGCAAATTAACTACGAGAGCAACGGTAACAGGAAGGAAAGTATGCTATCAGGTTAGGATATCACGTTTCGGGAAACGTGAAAGTCCCACAATGATTGATCAAAAGGAAAGTAGGCTTCTCTCGGAATGTAACACAGAGCTGCTCCAGAAATACAATTTGCACAGTTAACCTCACCCGCCGCGGTTGCTCAGTGGCTATGGTGTTAGGCTGCTGAGCACAAGGTCGCGGGATCGAATCCCGACCACGGCGGCCGCATTTCGATGGGGGCGAAATGCGAAAACGCCCGTGTACTCAGATTTGGGTGCACGTTGAAGAACCCCAGGTGGTCGAAATTTCCGGAGTCCTCCACTACGGCGTGACTCATAATCAGAAAGTGGTTTTGGCACGTAAAACCACATAATTTAATTTTTTTAACAGTTAACCTCAAGCACCTATCAGGTGTTTTGTGGGCGTTTTGTATGTTCGCGATTGTTGTTACGCAATTCAAGTATTCTAGAGAGGGAGAGAAATAAAGGATAGGGAAGGGCACGGACGTCAGTCAGACCAGCGTGCGGTCGTCTACTTTACACGGAGGGGTCAACGAAAGGGTGAATAGAAAGAGCGAAAGACAGATAAGTCAGCACTGTGCACACGTTGAAAGGGGCGCACGAGTATACTGATACCGCAGCCTGCCAACAACAATGACAAAACTGATAGGGGCGGAGCGCTTTTGTTTCTTTCAGTTGACCCTGTACGCAACGGGCCATGCAACCTGTGTCGGTAGCAGATCAAGAGGCTCCGGCAGAAATGTTATTGCCATGCATTGCGAGGACTATAAACGGCCACTCTGGGTCGATTCACTGCAAAAACTGCACGAATGCCCAAACTGCTTTTCGCGCCAACGACGGTTGTGGCTACGGTCCCGGTCGAGTTAACTCAAAAGACTGTCTAAGCTGAAGTATCCACATTTTTTATATATTCTTTACGCAAGGAGGAGGAGACAAAGGGGAGGAAAGACATAGAGGTTAGCCAGTGTAAGTACCTGCTGGCTACCCTGTGCTGGGGAAAGAGGTAAAGGGAATAAAAGGAGAAAGAAGAAGAAGAGGGAAATAAATGGAAACCAGAAAATTCACACAGTAACGCGAAACTACGCGCTACAACAGTCAAAGACGGTCGCACAATTCGCATGTCTTTAAAAACTTCAGCAAAGCCCTTAAGAACTTGAGTGCCGAAGCCCGTCTGGACCACTGTCCTAGGAGCTTTTTCCTCCGTAAAGGGGCGATTGTCCAGTGTTTCGAGCGCGGCCACGAGCACTTTTCTTGGCACTTTCTAACGGGGACAGTCACAAAGGAGGTGCTCAATCGTCTCCTCGCAGCAGCCGCATGTGTCGCAAGTAGGGCTGTCGGCCATTCCAATGCGGAATGAATAGGAGTTCGTGAATGCCACGCCGAGCCACAAAAGTGTTGCTTCCGCTCGTGGTAACCCTGGTGGTAGACGGAGTTGCAGACGTGGATCCAGTCTGTGGAGACGTCCGTTCGTGAATTCACTGGTGTTCCACAGATTGTGCGTAAGCTCGCAGGCGAGGGAGCGAAGACTTGTGGCTGCATCTGTTCTTGACAGCGGTATGGGTATAATCTGGGTACCATCATGGGCCGACCGGGCAGCGTCATCCGCACTGTAATTTCCCGAAATTCCGCAGTGACCCGGTATCCACTGGTAGATTATGTTGTGTCCCTTGTTGATTGCGTGATGGTGGAGTAGTCGGATGTCTGCAACTAGTTGCACATTTGGTCCGTGGTTGAAAGGGGACATGAGACACTGGAGAGCTGCCTTCGAGTCACATAAGATGGACCATGAATGGGAACATTTGTGAACAATAAACTCCAGAGCAGCACGGATAGCTGCGAGTTCTGCAGCCGTCGATGATGTAATGTGAGATGTCTTGAACTTGAGGGTGACACTCTGCGGGAATCACCACTGCTCCAGCTGAACTTTTAGGGGAGACAGAACCGTCCGTGTAAACGCGGATGCGTCCTCTGTGCTTGTCATGTAAGAATGAAATAACGGTTTGTTTGAGGGCAAAATTTGACATCTCCGTTTTCTTTTTGATACCGGGAATAACAAGAAGAGCCTGGAGTGGATGGAGGCACCACAGCGGTAGAGATGGTCGTGCTGCAGGCGTGAAGTTTGACGGTAAAGTTCCATGGTTGGCGGAAATAATCTTGCTAAACGCTGAACGAGGTCGAGCGGCAGGAAGGGAGGCGAGATGATGCGATGGAAGTCGGGCGAAGTGCCTGATATGCATCCTTAAAGTGTCGACTTGAAGGTACGTATTGATGGGGTGGTCATGCGCGATGGCTATTGTTGCTGCCGTGGATGCACATCTGTGAAGACCAAGGAAAATTCGCAGAGCTTGAGCTTGTACAGGTTGGAGGGCACGGAGGTTGGTCTTACCAGTGCTACCCAGTACAGGTAAGCTATAGCGCAGGAGGCCGAGGAACAGTGCGTTATAGAGTTGGAGCATTGTACTCACAGACGCACCCCACGACTTTCCCGCAAGAAATCTGAGCACGTGGGTTATCATGACTAATTTCCTTTTTAGGTAGGAGATATGAGGACTCCAGGAAACGTCTCGATCTATAATCACTCCTAGAAAGCGGTGCGTCTTCTCGTAGGCAATTGGCTGTCCATTAATTCTGATGACATACGGTTTCATTGCTTTCCGCTTGAAAGCGACTATAGAGCATCTCTCGGTGGACAGCTCCAGCCCTCGCGCTCGAAGATAACCTGATGTTAGTGTGGCCGCTTTTTGAAGTCTGGCGCGCACCTGGGGACGCGTCGCTCCTGATGACTATAGTGTGCCATTTACATATGCTGGGCGCCCATAGCACCATCAGTACATGATGCGACAGGTTTTCAAAGTGGCGAATGTCTTTTCATTTACTTATCACGAAGAAAGAAACACGAAAGAAGTAGTATGATTTTAGCAACTAGTCAGTTAAGTTAGGTCACTTCTTCATCGACTTTATGGCAGTGTGACATAAAATGCAGTTGACTGAAGAGTTCGCCTGCGCGAGTGCAACGGACGCAGTGAGATACGGTCCACGGTTATTGGCTTTGTTTATTCCTGGTGCTTCGCCCATGTGTCCAAAGTAAACAATTGCTTGCGGATCTCAAGACAACCAATAGGGGTCGTAGGCATGCATGTGGGATGGCAGTACAAGCCTCATTCGGTCGATACGAAAAACAAGCTCGCAGTGGACTTCTCGTTCGTGGACATCGTTTGCGACGTCAGACGCTGCCAATAACTCATCGTTTACCACGACCCTCAAATATCCTGTCACGGGTGCCGTCCGTAGCCGCCAAGCCGATTCAGCTGTTGTGGCAGCATATAGTGCCCCCGTGCGCCTATCAGTCGAAGCATGCGCGATACTTACTGCTACCCGGGGATGTTTTGACACCACGCGTACCAGTTCTCGACGCTGTTCGCTAATTTTTTTACCGTCACCAATGCCAGCTTTGCTGTAACCTGCGCGATAGCGCGCAGCACTGCCAAAGCTCGGCATCTCTTATGACTCTTGTCCTGCATGGAACGTTGTATCCTTAGCGGCAACCCTTGTTCTTTCGTGGCAGCTAGTTCAAATCGTCAATAGCGCTCAGCGAGAAGTACGACGAGGTAAGCTGACAGCCATACAGGAATGGTAGTACGCACCACACATGCCACAACGGTGATACGCACACACGACGATATCACATTTGTAATTTCACTCTCTTGTGCGCCGCCGTACGCCACTACGCCGATGCTCCAGCGACCACTACTGTACACCTTGTTCCCGCATGCATTCGGCAGTCGATTTTCAGTTGTCTCAAGTGAACTAAGTGCAAAGTTGTGTTGTGATTTATTTTGTGCGTTCGAGTCAGTATGACGGCAACCAATGTTAGCGAAGATTCTTGTGCTCAGAGTGAGCGAAATATGACAAGGCGGCACTTCGAGGCTTCAATATTGGCCTCGTTCGCGAAATGTCGTGCCACACGATCGTTTTTTTCTTTCTTTTCTAAATATGTACGTGTCGAGTTTGGACCACTCAAGAGTTGTCGCACATTGAAACCTCCGACAATAGCCCGAGCTCTAGTGCACGCTTCGAAGCCAGCAAGTCACCAAAAAAAGAGATAAAAAGACCGTCGTTGGTGCCTAAACTAAATATAAACCATGAAGACGGCGCAAGACCGCTAGTAATGCATTGCTAGAACATTACATATATAAAACGAATGGCGGTGGTTGCTTCCGTAGCCAGTGCATGTAACTCTAGCTTTGAACTTGTAAATAAAGAGGTTCTCGGCTTTTTTCTTGGTAGAAACAGTCAGCTGGTTAGTTTTTCTACATTTGGAGTAGTCTCAGCAAGCAGTCGTGGGAAATACTCTGCCTCGAGTGTGACCGATGGCGCGAGCGATAGGAAAGAAGCTATGAGAGAGCGCACAGGTCTTGCGTTATGTTCCTTGTGTTGACTCAGGGATTTCCCGCAGACGGGCCAGGAGATCGTCTGAAAGCACTCGAGCGAACACACCATCCACGAGACCCCTTCGCTTCACACCGGCGTCATATTCACTCTGAGACGGTACAACTTGGGTTTGGTCGAGTTTAGGGCAAGTGTGCGGTCGCAGAGGAGAGGCAACAGGAGCGTGAGGTGAGGGAGGGGTTAGGCGCCGGTAGGCCTCGTGGCGACGAGAATTCCGCGAAAAGGACCGAGCTCGCTGATGCTGAGTTATGTCCAAGATTTTTATTCGCCTGTTCAATCCTGCGTTTTCTGGATTGAGTGCTCGCCGAGGACCTTCTCTTTTCTCCCTCCTATATTGGAAGTGGTTGCCCCTCGAGCCGCCGATATTTACTTTCCGGAACGGCGACCTCTTGACCCAAACCAAGAACTACGACGCTTTCTTTTTGCACAACAGCAGCTAACGTAGAAGCTCCTGGCGAGTTTGAATGGCAGGGTTCGCCCGCGGCTCGTCCAACTTACTGGCAACTGAAGATGCTCTCGAAAGTGTTTGAATATCAGGGGTAAATGTTTGGGCATATCTGGCCACGAAGAACTCCTACAGAGTAATGGGAGCAATGGAACGAAATATAGAGTAAGCCTAATGAAGTTATCATTAGAAGTTACTGTACCGAAGTAGTTATAGAGAAAACTGCGCAGCCTACAGTAAATTTCCACTCTTGAGGTAGTTTCTTCTTACTATTATGATTGTCATCATTCCGGAAAAGCAAGTAAAGCTCGGGTGATGAGGTATTCTAAAGAGCAGTGGTTATAACTGTCATGTAACTTAATTTTAAGGTTTTCGACATATTCACAGACTTCAATATTTAAATTGTGCCAACATAACTGGCCTTGCCTTAGCGATTAGTGAAAATCTTCCGGACAATAGACACTATGTTTTGTCAACTATAGCTTCTTTAGGTTGCATAAAATGCATAGTACGCATATAAAGGCGTCTAAGCGAAAGTGAGACAATGACGGCTCCTTTTCTTTAGCTTTTCTGCAGAAGTAATGCGACAGTTATAAACAGTTTGCGTACCAAATAAGGGAGTTGAATAAGACAGTTCAATAAGACAGGTCAATACGTTTTATCTTGCACTTTCCACTCATTATTTTCCACCTTTGAAATCTTGGCGCTGTCGACTGAACCGATATTCGAGTGTTATGCATTCTGCGTTCAGTTATTAAGCAATAACCTAGTTGCTTGGGAGCTAAGCTAAATCGCATGAGGGCCTGATTTCAGGAGGGGTATTCTGTAACAGTCCACCTAACAGACAGGTCCATTTCGTCTGCCGTTGAAGTGCTGATTGGCTGGCGCACCTCGCTGCTGTGGACGCGCAGCTCAGCCCAACCAATCAGAACTTCAGCAGCAGATGAAATGAACATGTCCGTTAGGTGGACTGGACTCATACAGAGTGCCTACCCAGGGTACTCATCTTGCCGATGTCTGGAAAGAAGGCCATGTTATATATTATAACGTAACCAGTGCTGCTGGTTATAGATGACGAGATTATTGTTGAAAATAACATGCACCCACAGTGTTGCTTTTAAAGCGAAGATGTTTACCTCTAGCACCCGTATGCATCCCCCGCAGGCGTTCCCAGGGGCGTAACCCTGGCCGGCTTACGTCCGTATCACGATGCGTGGGCCGGAATGCGTGGGCAGATGCCGGAGATTGTGCAAAACCGGGCCGACCTGCGGCGAAGGTGAAGCAGCCTTGAAGCACTCTGCCGTCTTCCAAAAACTAGGTTTAATATCTTGCGTCCAAATAGAAGCACACAAACTCGGCATTGTAAGAGAAACACTATATACACAGGGTGTCTCAACTATCACGCATCAGGTTGAAGAAAGAAAATGCAATGCCAAGTAGCTGGACAGAATCGAGGTAATGTTGTTCACTGTCGCTTAGAGATACTCAGATTATTTTTTGCATTCCACCTAATTATATAATTAGTCTCAACTAATTATTCAACATTTAAAATATTATATTTAGGTCAAAAATTATCAATGAGAAAATTGCTGAGCAACATGAAAAACTCCCGTCATAGCCTTCTGTTGCTCGATACGAGCTACATAAAAGTGTTCTTCCGAGCATGAAAGAAGCCCACGAATACACGCAAGGTGCCTCGTGTGTCCAGACGCGCGGCAATTTTGCCTGCATTCATGTGCTTCTTTGACGCTCGGAAAAACACTTTAATGCAGCACGTATTGAGCAACAGAAAGCTGTATTAAGGGATTTTCGTATTGCTCTACAATTTTTTCATTCATAATTTTGTCTAACTATAATATTTCAGAAGTTGAATAATTAGTTGAGACTAATTAGCTAGTTAGGCGGAATGCAAAAAAATTCGAGTATCTCCAAGCGATGACAAACAACATTACCTTGGTTCTGTCCAGCTACGTGGCATTCTGAAAATGGTCATGACAAACGCAGCCTCTGCCGGAGTAGAACGCCCCCCTCCCCTCCATTCAGTGCCGTGCGCGCGACGGAATGCGGCGCCCTTCCTCCCCACTTTTCTCCCTTGAGCGCACAAGATTGAGCCACCTTTACCAGCTCACCCTCGTATGCTTGCTCACGCATATACAACATACGGCTCGCGGCGATGATGTTATCGCCGTTGGATTTTAAACGGCACACCACAGGGACGACGACGGCATAAATTTGCCTGGAGTGTCCCATTGCTTTCGCAATAAGAAATTCAAATTACAGACACCTCTCGTACGACTCCAACGTGGCGAATTTCGGTAGTTGCAGCTTTGCCTTGCAATTTTTGGTCAATTGAAGATATCTAAAGTAACAGTCTAGTTTAAAAGCTAGGACAGAAATGATCTAGGTAATTATAGACCAATATCTATTTTGCCGTTGTTTTCTAAGCCAGTAGAAAAGTTAATTCACTCAAGTCTCTTTACTTGTCTCGATAAACATTCACTTATTGCTTCATCTCAGTGCGGTTTGAGACCTGGATTGTCGACAGAAATGGCCTTACTGCAGCAAAAAGAATTAATATTACGCAACATTGAGAATAAACACCTAACACTGGGTGTTCTTATTGACTTTTCGAAAGCGTTCAATAGGATAAATCATATTACTATGTTAATATAGCAGTGTTGTTATGTAATTAGAGGTATTGCAGCTGATTTGTTAAATAGCTACTTATCAAGAAGGTATCAGCAGTTTGCACTGACCGAGAATTATTAACAGCCCGTGAAATTAAATCTGGCGTTCCACAAGGCAGTATCCTGGGGTCGCTGTTGTTCGTTATTCATATAAATGATCTCATAAACATTGAAACCTCAGCTAATTGCATATTGTATTCAGAAGACACAAATATATTTCTCGCAGGAAGATATGCTAATGACCTAGTTGAACGTGGAAATCAAATTCTGCATAAACTAAATGCTTGATCTGTCGAAAACTTACTATTAATAAGCTCTTGTAAAACAAAAGCTGCTTTATTCCGGCCAAAATTCGTACCGTGTAACCTCGGCGACCTCCTATATACATTTAAATCACTCTGTCGTTGAAATCTCTCCGTGCAGCTAAATCTCTGGGAGTAATTCTTAACGAATTTATGTTTTGGGACCACCACACTGACTACCTACGCACTAAACTTTCGAAAGCTTTAGACATGCGAAGGACGTGTATGTATTTTCTCCCAGTTTTCCTGAACCATTTAGTATACACTGCCTTGTTTGAATCGCATTTGTGTTACTGTCATCTCGTATGGGGAAATAGCGCTAAGAAACTCTGTATAAGGTTATCGTAATGCAGAAAAATGCTCTACGAGCGATTGCCAGGCAGCAATATGATGCGCACACATCACCGTTGTTCACTAAACTCAAAATTTTTAAATTAGACAAGTTATATGAATTTAAGCAACTGTCTGCCTTTAAATGTGAAATACGTAAGAATACACACAATCTGAGAACACTTTCAAGCTTTCAATATAACGCTTCTTTAAGGTCCTTGAGGCGCACGGTACTTGGCATGTACCAAGATATCGCCCCAACTATATGGTTTTCAGATTATGCAGTTTAGCGTGCCACAAGTTTAAAAATTCCATCTGACGTTAAGGAACTTGCGTATACTTTCGAGAAATGGCTTGTATGTGCTTTTTGCATAATGCTTGTTATCATTTGGTGTTTTAGTTCATTTGCTTACATAATGCAGTAGTTTCCATCCTATATGCATTATTTAACAAATGTTGCTGCGGTTACATTTTGCTAGCATGTTTTATTTACTTCTGCTAAAGTGTCCACTGCTGGGTACTGGGAGGTGGGGCTAGTCAAGCTACATGTATGTAGCTTTCTTTCCCCTTTCCCAACCACATTTCATGTGCAATTTTCTTTTGTACTTTTGCGTGGTAAATAAGATCAATCAATCAATCAATCAATCAATCAATCAATCAATCAATCAATCAATCAATCAATCAATCAATCAATTCATCAATCAATATTAGAAATAAGTTGCATTCAGCAAGCTTCGCTGACTAAACCTAGTGTGAGTTAAATTGCGAAGTATGGGAGAGGCCTTTGCCCTGCAGTGGGCGTAGCCAGGTTGATGATGAAATTGCGAAAGTGAAGATACATATACAGCTGGTCGTTTTGCCCGCATTGTTTTGACTCTCTTTCCCGGCCCACCTAAACCCACCTTATCTTATCTGTAACATCTAGCCACATGTCCTACATGGCTAATATTATTAAAACAACAGTCTCGGAAAAAATCTTGCGTGGTTGTACGGTGACTTTTAGCATTGATCGGCTTCTAAAGCGTCATGGACTCGATTGCCCGAAAAACATGTGGTCTTGCTGGTAAAAATAGATCAAAGCAGAGATTATATCACGCAGTGTCAAGCCAGCAATCTACTACTTGACCCAAAGTGTCCTGAATAGGCGAAGAGCAAAATGAAAACAAGGTAAAAGCGGGAGCCAACGTTTCGACAAGTGTACCTGTCTTTTCCAAGGTTGCATATGCTTTCCTCGACACAATATATATATGTAGGGTTCTTCTAAAGGGGAGAGGGGGCAAGGCGGGTGGGTGCGGCAATGACCGAAAATATGTTAGCAGCGAGGGTGTAGAATTGAGAATGGAGGAGTGCTGTGCACAAGGCCAGTGACACGCCGTGTGTCAGCCGGCATGTCAACGGCCGTGTGCACAGCACCCCTCTGTTACCTGTTTTGCTGGAGGTCGTGGGCGATCGTGTCTCTGAAAGACATAATAAAAGGAACCAGAAAACTTTGCTTGTGAAAATGAAACTACTGAACTGGAACATATATATATATATATATATATATATATATATAAGGGAAGAAAGAGGGAGAACGAAAAATCTAAACAACCAAATGAAGTGTTGTTGCCTTTAGCCCGAAATTTAGCATAGCAAATACATTCTAAGGTTCCCTTTGTACCGTTTCTGTCTATTGGCTGCAGTGTGTTAAACTTATAGATAAGGTATGATTCTCTGTATTTTCTTTCTCGTTCAGAACGGAAATATGACTGAAAATGCAGAGTTTAAGTTCATCAAAGTTATGACATGGTTGGCGACGGCTTTGGGAAGCCTACATCTATAGCTTTGTCCGCGTCATGTCCTTTTAATCTGACGTTCATTGATTGTGCAGTTTCACCGATATATTGTTCCTTACAGAATGAACATTCAAGCATATAATTAACATCTGAACGTGTGCAAGCAAAGCTAGTTTTGCCTTCGTGTGTTTAACTATTTGCGATGCGCTTAATTTGAATGTCACTTTGAAGGTGCCTGCAGGTTCTGCGCCTGGGTCGACAGCACGCCTTTATTACGGGGGAATTAAGTTAACTGACTTTTGCATGCACTAACATTTCTTTAAAGTATATGTTACGGCTAGCTAACGCTTGATACATCTGGGAACGTTTTTCTCAGACGCTCATTACTTGGTAATATCGGGAGGTATTTTCGTAGGATATTGTTTGTTCGGGAGGGCAGTATAATATTTTGTCATAAAGGCTGGTGGTCTTTCATATTCTGGTGTAGGTGCTTTTTTAGCTAAGCTCTCCTATCTCTTTTAGCAGTCTCTCCTATCTTGACGCGACACCAAAAGCTCTGTCGAGAGCAACTAGTGGATAGTTCCTTTCTAATAGCCTTGTTTTAAGGTCATTTAGGTGGTGGATATAGTCGTTGTCTTCGCCGCAGATTCTTCTTATTCCTTTCCCTTGTCCGACAAACATTCTTTGCTTGCAGTGTCACGGGTGATGACTGTTGTTGTCTAAATACTGCTGGCTATTCATAGGCTTCCGGTAGAGTGTCGCTCTCAGTTTTACGTTTTCTATGTAGACCGTCGTGTCGAGGAAGTTGATTTGACTAGGAGAGTGGTGAGCACTAAATTTAAGACTCAGGTGAAAGCGATTGAAATGGCTAATTAAGCCGGTAAAAGGCGCTTGTGCCGTGTTTCCCTTTTATAAGTACGTCGTCAATGTAACGCAGGTAGGTGTGGGGTTTTAGAGGGTAGGATAGCGACAGGTTTGCTTCAAGCTGTCCCATGAAAATGTTCGCATACGTGGGAGCGAATGGCGTACCCATGCTAGTGCCGAAAGTTTGCAGGCAGTGAATAGAATCGAATTCGAAATAGTTGAGCGTGAGAACTAACCAAAGGAGCGATAAGTGAACTTCAGGAGCGTGCGCTTGGGGATTGATTGCGAGGGATCTAGAAAAGGCTTCGATTCCTTCACTCATGGGTATGTTAGTGTAAACGGCAGAAACATCCAAAGTGACCAGAATATCTTAACAAAAAAGTGCGCGAGAAAGAACTAGTCTTTTTTTCGCGCTTTTTCGTTAAGATTGAACAACACCAACTCGCCCAACTCTCAGTTTTGATGACTAGAATAGCTCGATCGGAAAGGATTGGTTAGCGTTGACCCCGTCGATAATTCGAAGGAATTGCCGCGTGTCATTTCTGCTCTAAATATTTTTTCTACAGGAACCTTATGTATTTTAGGAAGAAGATAAACGCGGCATGTTTATTTGTTCTTGGGCATCATGAAGCGATATTAAGATTGCGTGAGTAGTTCCGTGGACAGGAGCTCCGCTATTGCGCTTTGCAGACTATTGCTGCAGTCTGAAGTTGGGTTAAAGTCGAGTTTTCTGTAATTCGTGTGGTTGATCAGTTGTTAGGAGACCTCATCGTTGTACTTTTCCATAGGACAGATTACTATACTACCGCCTTTGTCGGCTGGTTTTATTACAATATCATTTCTCTCCGCGAGCTCTTTAAGGATTTGGTGCTGAGCGGAAGACAAATCTTTGCGTGCTTGTATCGATGATTGGCGTACGTTTTGTTTCGACTTGTTTTAAGTTTTCTGTAGACGGAGCTTTATCTCATAGAAAGTAATAGGAAGATGTTTACATTCGTAAGCTATATGAGACAGTCTGTTTTCCTTGTGTATTGAACTTACCGAGCTTTGTGCCCGGAAGACCTTAACAAACAACAATGACAACAGTCCAAGCGAACCCTTCATGACTTCCGGTCAAGTCTATCGAACCTGCCTGCGAGGAGCTGGCACGGGAGCGACACGCCTTGCATTTTTATCTGGAAATCGCATTATGTACGCCTTGCCTGTAATCACATAAGGCATCTGCGTCTAGCCAGCAACCTTGTACCGTTGCACGTAGCCCGGAGCAAACGTCCGACACTATAGATTCCCCATCGTTACTAACGCAGCTTGCAGTTATTTATGCCGCCTCTGGCCGATCCGCGGCACAAAAGGGCGAGACGTCGCGCTCAAAAGATTCTAAGCTAGAGTCAAGGAGCGACCATTGCCTCGGTGTATCAATAGGGTATTGCTGCCGTGCTGCCTGTGATGCGCCCAAGAGAGAAAATGGGCCCCGAAGGCGCTGGAGCTTGCATTCATGCACCATAAGTTCACGCTCCAGCTTTGTTCGAGTTGTGCCTGTGAGCAAGAAATGTGTCCACACCTGCGATGGCGAAGTGCCCCCCGGCTCCCCTACAAAACCATTTTAAGTTTTCGCCCGAATACCTCTTGTTGCACCTTATTTCCTCCCATCGGAACCGCCGCCTGCAGATTTGTAATGAGTCTGCGATAAAATGTGACTTTGTTTCCTGATGAGTGGCTCTAAAGAAACGTGATCAGAGAGAGAGCGAGAGAGAGAAATGGAAGACAGAGGGGTGCAATTATTTGTGGTTAGGCGTTCAACCGTACAGAGCGCATTTCCGCTCGCATATTCGGCGTGGTATCGATCGACGTAGTCTTGCCGATTTCACGCCACGTGATAACCACACAGTCTGGCTGGCTCGAACGCGTGCCACAGGTTTAGTTTGCCCGCAAGCTTGTCATCCTTTGTTGATTACCGGAGGCGTAAACATTAGATGATGATGCTGATGACTTAGTGGCATCCCCTTTGAAACGGAGCGCTGTCAAATAATCACCTAGCATGCTTGAGTTGCTCAGTTTTGCTATACAAGCTTTTCATTTTAACTTTTTGTATAGATCTCATCAAATCTTTTTTCTCTTCCTCAGAACTTCTCTGTCTTCCTTGTGCCGCTACTTATGCCTGCAATGGTTCCGGTTCCTCTTCCCTGCTTGTTTTTTTCCAACAATACGCTAAACGTCTCTTGCTTATCTCGACTTCACACCGGTTGATGCTTCCGTCCACTTGAAATCCAAGCGCTTCTGAAAGATCTACGTGACCTATGGTTCTCACAGTCTGAATCCCTTCGCATTCCATTAGGACGTGCTGAGTGGTCTGCGGATTTTTGCTGCAGCATACGCATGCCTCATGTTGTTGTGAATATTTGCACCGGTGTGTTTTTGTCCTTAGGCAACCAGCTCGAGCTTCAAATAGCAAGGCACTTCCCTTCGTGTTATCGTAAAGATTTTCCCTTCTAATTTTTTTCTTTCATATACTTGTAAAACTCCATGGTCTTTTTCGTTTCCATTTATTGCCTGACAACCTTCGCATAATGCGAAAGTTACAAACTATAGTGGACATGCACTATAAGGTGATGATGATCCATGGTGATCACGATGAGGATGAAGTAAATGGCGATTAGACCAGTTGTGTCTTTTAATCTGTTGGATATTTTGACAGTTGCACTGGCCCTCAGTGAATTATTCCTGTTCGGTTAACCAAGGGATGCTTAGTTGAAACGATTTGGAAATAGCGAAATTTTGTGACCCCTTAGCGAACTCTTGCTCCTGTACCATCGTGATTGGTGTCATGAGGGGACCCACGCGCCCAGTCCATGGCGTCACGGTACAGATACCATGGCCACCCAGATGCCGCGTTCAATTTGCAGTTGCTGAGTATCACGGTGACAACACGACCGCAAAGGAGCGTCGTTTTACTAACTGTCGTGCGTTCCTACGCATATGAGGGAATAGCATACATAGGAGTGACTTCTTGGCGGAATGTGTGCTTCATTTTCCTTGTTAAGGCCGATAATTTTCTTTTAACCTCCAACAGCCTGTGAATGGTTTCCACCTCTCGACAGTTCCACGATCAGCAATGGAGTCAGTTTGAACTTCGTTAGGCAACTCGAAACATATGGCACGTGGTTTCACTACCGGCACGTTTTTGTTAGAAATGTTTGGCAGGATGCGATCGTGTTTTGATGCGGTATTCTGACTTACAAGGATGATCTACACACCCGCAGGAGTGCTACGACCAGGTATAATTAGGCGTATAGGCTAAGGAATTGATAAATCTTATGAAGCAGGCAGATTTTTATTTATTTATTTTGGAATACTGTCAGTCCCATGAAGAAGATCATTACAGGAGTGGGTGTTTAGTACAGGTAATACACAGGCACAAGCATTGTACTCGCTATATATATATATATATATATATATAAAATAATGAAGTAAAAGAAACGTTATAAAATTAAAGGCGCACAAAAAGTTTGTCACTTTGGCGGGAGCCCAGGCAGTATACATTTCTCAATTTCCTCTGCAAATTTTTGTAGTGTTGGCTGCTCTACATGAAATTCGTCAAGAGCGTTCCATTCCCTGATTACTTGAGGGAAAGAAGTAAAACCGAAACGTATTTTCAATACATAAATATTTTTTGTACATTGAGTCGCGCTTTTGGAGCACTTTCACTTGTTCCTTTACGTTAACAAAAGCTACGGAGTTAGTTTTGAAGTGAACATTCAGAAATTGATAAAAAAATTATCGCGATGTATCCATGCTCTGTCGCGCAGTGTAGCCAGCCCCGCTCGTTGTAGAAGCTCAGTAGGTGAATCGGTTCGCTTGCGTCGGTTAAAGGTGAATTTCACCGCCTTGGGCTGTACGCTCTCATTTGCAGAAATGCTTGTGTTTGTGAACGGAAACCACGCTATTTTCGCGTATTCTTGGATTGGTCTGATAAGCGTGACGCGTGACAAGTCCTTGGTTTCTCTAGTTGCATTGAGGAGGGTTATGTTAAGAAAAAGTAACTTATTCATTGCTTTTTTGACACGTGTTGCATTTGGGCTGCCCAGCTAAGGTAAGATGTCATTGAAACCCTTGAGTATTTATAGTGAGCTACCGCACGAAGTGGTACGCCATTAAATGAGTATGGGAATGAAAGTTTACATTTCTTCTTTGTCATAGTCATTGTGACCGTCTTTTTTTTTTCAGTATTAGCTACCATCTAGCAGTCTCGACACCACTGGGCTCAGATAATTATTAAGGATCACTTGATCGTTACGGTTTTAATTTCACTGTAGAGCATGCAATCGTCTGCGAATAACCTAAAATTATCATCAATGGTTTCTACAATATTGTCTATGAACAACAGAAACAAGAGTGGAGCGAAAACAGATCCCTGCGGCACACCCGAAAGCATCTTAACCGTGTCAGAGCAATGTCCATTGTATTGTACGAACTGGTAGCATTCTGAAAGGTAATCTCTAATCCAGTCCACTATTGGGCCATTTCCAAATTTATCTGTAAGTTTAGAGATGAGTTTAGCATGTGACATACGGTCAAAGAGCTTTGAGAAGCCTAAAAATTGTATCAATTTGGGAGTGATGACTAATGGCCAGCGCAAAGTCATGCGTTGCCTGGACAAGTTGAGTGACTGTGGATTACCCGCTTCTGAAACCATGCCGACAAAGACAAATCAGCTGGCTTTCTGCCACATATATGTTATTAATTTTAAGATAATGTGCTCAAGAACTTTACAACTAGTACAAGTGAGAGAAATTGGTCTGTAGTTTGAAGGAGCTGAAATGTCACCGGACTTGTGCACCGGTATCACCTTCGTATTCTTCCAGTCTTCAGGAAGTCCGCAATCGCGAATTGATTTCATGAATATGAGATGGAGGTATCTGCTAACCGGTTGAGAATAGCGTTTTAAGAAAGTGTTCTGTATTTAGTCCGGGCCACTACTTTCCTTTTCATCAAGATTTAAGAGCAGTGAAAGAATTCCAGATGCTGTGATTTAAAAAGACGGTAGTATGTTATTTTGTTCACCGTAATCACACTATTGTCCATGCTAAAAACTGAGTGGAAGTAAGAATCGAAAAGATTTGCCTTTATCTTTCCTTCCGCGACTGGAAAAGTCGTTTGGGTAGCGTGTTTAGTGCGCATGTAGCGCCAAAATTTATCAGGTGAGTTTTTAATTAAGCTTTGTAATGTGTGTCCGGAAAAAAATGGCGTTTCGCATTCCGTATCAAGCCTTTTAACACCGACATGAGGCACGCTATCTGAGAGCCAGTGCTTCCGTGTATTTTTGTGGACTTTCTTACTTATTTGACTTTGCGCTTTAAGTGAATTATTTCGCGACTAATCCATGGATTGTGCTTTCTTGTAGTCTTCTTTCGTGTGGGAATAAAGTTATCTATACAATACATGACATAGTTTTTAAAATGTGTCAACACTTCATTTATGCTTGTGCTACTATCTGAACAAAAGTCTGAGATGTCACAATATGCATGTGAAAGGCAGGTCATTATTGCGGCACTATCTGCTTTATTGAAAGAGAGTACGAGCTTTACCGAGTCTCCTTTACGAAGGGGAGCTGTTATAAGCAAGGTGCACAAAACAATTTTGGGATCGGATATTACATCTAAACAGATGCGCTGTCAGCTGAAAAGTAATCACTCACAAATACTTTACGTAAGATGCCGGGGATCTTACGAAAAGCAGCTAAAGGCAGAATGTTGACGATGAATTTCATATTAGTTTCAGTTTTATGATAATTAGACAGCATGAAGCGAGCTGAACCACGATGCTCTCCAACTTACAAGGTAGGGGCCTCGTGTTCAAGAAGTATATTCAGTAATGGCTCGTATATAAAAGATACGCTGTTTCTTCAATGAATATCGCGCAAAATAAAAGCCACGTTTCAAGTATCCAAGCATGTGATTAGCTCTTTAGGATAGGTCCCTGATATGTGTTTCTCACGAGGGGGTTTTAGGAATGTGCACAGACAGATATTTGTACTAGCATTTATTGAGCCAAGTTGCATATTGGTAATACGGAACTCGGATATTGTTATGTACACGTCAACTCGGCTCAGTCGTCCCGAGGTTTCCTCTCTGAGCTTGTCAGAAAACTTATCCTTCACAAGGTACAGAAAGAAATTAAACTTATGCACTCTGTGCTGAATTTTCTTGAATGTGCCATGTAAGCCGCTAGCTACAGCACTTTCGCTGGAGCCTTCGCATCAAGGAATCTTCAACGTAAATCATTAATATTTAGCTTCCCCAGGTGTGAGAATAAATATTCGCGCATGGACTGAGGCTTCCGATTAGAAGCCTCCTTCTCAACGAAGATTGGAGCATGCCAGGGCAGAGAAAAAAAGGCCGCACGCATATTTTCGAGTAAGGGCTGACAATTTCAAGCAAAGTCGTTATGGCGACCTCGTTAAGCCTTTTGACAGCTCCCAGGTTTATAGCATCAGGCGAGCAGTGCGAGGCTTTCAGATTTAGTTAGCAACAGTTGCGGCAACCAGGAGGTCGCAGCAATTTAACGCATTTTCTCTGATTTATGACATTGTTCCCACTTGCTTTGTTTGATATTTAGATGCTGACGCGAACGTATGACCTTGTGTGAGCTAATGCACGGTGTGGAGAGGGCGGAAACAATGTTTTTAAAGCTACTCTTGGCTTCGGGGTTTCCCGATGCCGTTAGCAAAAACGTTAAAGCTCTTGATAACAGGCATGATCATATCTCTATAAAAACAGGCACCCGCATACTGTAAGGACATAGACAGCACTGAAATGACAGTGGTATGAGTCGTTTCAAATTGAACTGATGGTATTTTCTTCATATTGGTTTATTCCCGTTGTTTACATTGGACAATTGTATGGCTAGCTTGTCTACCTTTATATTGTGTGTGGATATGTATTGTTATATCCTACCCACTATAATGCCCAATGGTGCTGTAAATAAATAAATAAATAAATAAATAAATAAATAAATAAATAATGTGAACTCTGTGGTTATACTAGAAACATTTATAGCTGAATATCTCTATAAAAAATCCCAATTTGTGCGTCCACGGGAGAAAAAAATGATGACAGACAAAGAATAAAAGGGTGCCGCCTCCCTCGTATGCTGAAGTCCGCTCCTGCACTGAAACTCACCGCCTGCAAGCGACGTCACGTGAGACTTGCGTATTTTCTCCACCATGGCTGAACGTCTCATTTACACACGCCAAGCACAAAGCAAATGGTATACAGAGAAAAATGATAACCTAGGGAGATGTTTATGCCCGCAGACAATCAAGCATCATAAGAGATCCTGATTGTTCTAAAGCCGATTATTCCGCGCAGTTTCTTTGTGGAGATTTTATTGCGCGTTTGTTTCCTTGGGTAATTGAAATGCGGGGCTTTAACTGAGTGAATATAAGTAACCGAGCATAACGCGCGATGCTATGATGTATGGAACTAATAACCTACCGTTGGTAAGCACGAGTAGGAAATAGAGAGAGGGCACAACACTATGAGTTACTGCATAGCTTACAAAAATATTGGTGAGTGAGCATCCGCGTATGCTGGATATATATGCTAATAAGCACGTTGATGCTGTTCTCGCCTATAGCATACAGTAGAGGAAACTTTTCTTTCTATCATATTAGTGGTACAAGCGGCAGCATGCACGTAAAAGCAATGGTGCAGCTGAGCAGAACTCTTTCATTGCGACAACATTCCCTGAGCAGCCTCTGTGCGAAGTGAACGCGCTTTTAACACCCTCCTTATCAAGGACTTACCGCTGCTGTAGGAGTTTTTGGAGTAATCCTCGGCCGAGCAATCACCACTACTTCACTGTTCACTGTCACTCATTTCGCGACTGATTTGGCACAGCTCACGACAAGCGAGTCAGAGGTTCATCACGTGTCACTGTTGTCGCGACGAGCAATAATGCCGCGTCGATGTCGATGACTTGTCACTGCTGCATATTACGAACGATCTTTTCCTTCGTGACGTCACAAACTGCGCTAACGTTCTCCGTGGGCCGAACATTGCCCGAGTTCACGGCGTCGACTCGCTCCCTGAAGCCGTGCGAGCTAGCGGCATGTGTTGGCTCTTTCTAGGGAGCAGAAGCACGGGATAAAAGAAGCAACGCAAGAGAACACAAGCGTTACTCGTAGTTTTTCTTTTTTTGGAACCCCTGCTTTTTTTTACGTAGTTATGCACGCGATTGGTGGCGACGGACGTCGGGTGTCGCGTGTGACAGTTCCATTTGCCTCAGGCTACGGAGGTGAGAGCGTCGCACTTACTTATAAAGAAAGAAAGGCCAGCTGTTACCAGCTCTTGTGGCAGCGCATGTCGCTCTCTGCGGGAGTTATAGCTCGTGAGACGAGGCTGAGGAAGCGAGACGCATAAGGCGGTGAGCATAAAGCCGACGAAGTATTTTCTGGAACAAGAAAACCGCTTTCTTTTGTTATTCCTTCAATAACTATGGCGACTGATGGGTTAACAATCGCCGGAACGTAACCAACGAGTTTTCTACGAATGGGTTAGAGGGCTATACTTCCTATTCGCCAAGGCTGTTCTTTAATAAATAGTTTCTCTCCTTAGTTAGCTCCTTTTTCCTTATCCAATATAAGGGTTAGGGCACTGGTTCTCGCGTGTACCATTGAGCGCAAGCGGTTCTAAAAATTTCTAAATACCGTATGAGCTAGAAGAAAAGAGAAGGAAACGAAAACAAATAAATAAACAAAGAAACAAACGAATGAACACACACACACAAACCAATTAAGGCTACGCTTTGGCTTATGAAAAAAAGATGGTCTATGTAATTCCTTATGTTACGACTACTCTGGAAATCTTAATTCCGGACCGGGTTGGTAATTGAAAAAAACTAATATTTATCGCGACTTCTATCATATGAAGGATATTTGCTGTCAGCTATATGTAACCGTGCCTTATTTCATCTATTTCACTCATATTCAACTTAAAGACTTGAAGGCTTCGCGAAAGCGATACCGCTGACTTGGCCGTAACTTTATCTTTCCAGGCGGGGTGCACGACCTTTAAGCAGTTCTATGCCTGGCCAACTAGAAATTTGTTCGTCACGTGAGAGAATGAATGGCTCACAACCCCGTAAGCGAGCAAATATTCCATTGCTCATACCTACATAAGGCAGAGGCTACAAGCGCTCAGCAAAGTGAAGCGAACAGTGCATACATTCATTGAAATAACTCATACACACAGAACAGCATACGTTTCAATAAAAACAAGCTGAAAACATGCATCCGAACCATTGATAAACCATTGCATACCCCTCTCAGCAAATGTAGTGGTGGTTTTGCAACTGCTTCGCTAAATTAACCCTAATTAACCTTAATTAACAACAAAGGTCATGGGTTCGACTCCCACCAATGGTCGCGGGTACGAGTTCCTTAATTACCTATATATTAACTAATCGTTGCTAATTGACTCCACCCTCGTTAACACCGATGGTCGTGGGTTCGGGCGTCGTAATAAACTCTATCTTAATTAAACCTGCGTTATTGTGTTCGCTATCTAATATGATAAGCGAACGACGGATGAGGGTTGATAAGGGTTTATACCTGTCGGATCAAGTTCCATGACATCGATAATGACACCTGGCTGCGCGGCGATGAGCAAGTGGCACAATATTCACGCATACTTAGACAACGATCAGACAAGTTTCTGCGTGAAATTTTTGAACGTGTCCTTCACGCATTTTTTAAGTGTTGTTTTGCATTTATAAATGTTAGAGATTTAGTGAAGGCGTTCCGGTTATGGGGGGAGCATGACATTAGTCCCGGACTTGGATCAGAGTGCCGGAGACACGCTGAGAATATTCATTAGTGCTGATCCTCATAATAATCGATGCCGACAGTTGAGTATAAACAATGTTTTTTGACGCTTTCCTCGTGCGCATAAAGGAAAAAAAAGTACGAGGACACTATTTGAGTCACGGAAACAGCGCCCTTGAACCAGTGCGTTATATTACCCGTTATTGAACTTAAGCAGTATAATGCCAAATACGAGCAATGTTCAGTTCTGTCCTTTTGTTATTTTTATTTTTTTTGCATGTGGTGGGTACATCTTCCCCTCTTTTTTTTTTAATGCTATGAAATTAAAGGAGAGGTTGGTGCTCTATTTAGTGCCGGCTTCTTCTCTTCGTAAGGCAAGTCAAACTGAAAGCACGCGAAACACTTGAAAGGCACTGAGACAAACATTTGCAAAGTTCTGCAGACGAGTAAAAAAAGGCACATAACAGAATAAAGTGACAACTTATCTTGAACATACGCACCGTATCACGAGTGACGTCGGTCATTGAGACAAGTGTTACTACAGTTTTATTCGTAAATCGCCTATATAACTAGCAGTGCACTCTGTCCCTTCGATGCACTTTTAGGTGCGTTGGCAGGCGATCCTTCATGATATAGTGTAAGTGTGCGTATAAAAAATCATGATGATGACTGCCGTATGTAACCTTATTTATATTAGCAAACAGGTTGATAATGTCCCTCGTACGACGAATTTACGACACAGATGAAACCCACGTTTGCCATGTCGACATAAACAAGCACGCTTACGGAGATTCTCGTAGAAAGACCAAAACTCGTGATGGGAGAAGCAGCCGTAGTAAATCCTGAAGCGACGCGTCCAGTATCAACCTTCTAAGAGCAATTTCTTGAGCAGTTCTACCCGTTCCTTTTCTCTCACGCCATGTCTTCAATATAATATTAAAATAAATTGTCACACGTTGTGATAACAGTAAATAACTGCTCTAGATACAGCAACGGCAAAAGGAGCTAACGACCTTAAAATAAACTTGCAGTTATTAATGAAGAAACGCATCGCGTTTTTTTTCTTGTTTTAATTGCAAAGGTAAGTAACAAAAAATTACACATTCACCCTACTCCAGCAGTCCCAGGCAATTTGCAGTTCTCGCCGTAGCAGATTGCAAACTGACGCCTTTCCCCCTCCCCCCCCGCCCCCCTTTTGGCTCTGCATTAAGGTGTCAAGGCTAGCACTGGTGTGCCGACGTACATAATAGAGTACGACTGCAAAAAGAAACGCTTACTTATGTAAAGCGGGAAATGCTAGCGTGGTAACGTGACTAACTGTTTTATAGTTCATTTGAAGTGCGAAAGACGGAGACAGACTACATACGAGAGCATTGATTGTTGAACTCTTTACAGACGACTGCATAATGTACAGAGAAATACGTAATCACGAGGATCAAGTTCTGCTCAATGATACAATAGCAAAAATAACCGAATGGTGTGATAGCTGGCAAATCACCATTAACACAAACAAAACAGATTGTATGACAGTAACGAGAAAAAAACACCCATTGCTTTTCCACTACACACTTAACGGCAGCCTCGTAACTAGTGTTCAACAGCATAAGTATCTTGGTTTAACAGTAACGTCCGACCTTAACTGGACATCACATATTAACAATGTTACTTCTGGTGCATTACGAAAACTCTTTTTTCTCAAAAGATGCCTGCGGTTGGCACCAACTAACGTCAGACATTTAACTTACATTACATTTGTGAGACCTGTCCTTGAGTATGGTAATGTCGTATGGTTACCGTACACTAAAACTAACATTTCTAAACTGGAAAGCATCCAGAGAAAGGCAATTGGGTTTATCCATCGAAAATACCGGCGCAGCGATTCACCTACTCTTCTCCTGACACAGACAGGGCTTTCAACTTTGGCTGTTCGAGCAAAACGAGCTCGTATAAAATTTCTGCATCAAATACTACGCAACCGACTAAAAATAGATGCTTCTGCATATGTTTCCTTTTCTAAATCCCGCATACTTCGTCATAATCATCCGTATACACTAAACGAGTTCCTTTGAAATAGCGATACTTTTCACTTTTCCTTTTTTTCCCCGGGTTCCTTGCGAATGGAGTAACCTAGATGCATCTATAACTAGCACAGTATCACCGTATGATTTTGTCAAGTTGTTGGCAGATGAAATAAGTAGTTAGAAAAAAATAGTTATGCACATATAATGGTAAGAACTCCCATTTTTCTGAACTATAGCTAAACATTTACCTCCTTTGTTTCTTTCTTTGTTTTTATAACATTATAATAATCTTTACGTACATGTAACCTGATGCGTACTATTTATGTGATTTGCTCTTCTTATACATAGTATTATTCTTGCGAAATTGCGAATCGAACCTGTATGATCTATTTCCATTTACATGTCAGGATGTTTTTACCGTTCGGTATATAAAACATGCATTGTATGGGTAATCATATGCCCACCTGCTATGGTTTCGATATGAGACTGGCCGTATTGTAAATAAATAAATAAAATACGTAAATAGGACACGAAAACGTAGACAAGCTTGCTGAAATTTCCAAAGTGTCGTCCAGGAATCCTTTTCCTAAGACAACAGGTGCACCACGTGGGTGCGAAGCATGGGTGCAATGCTTGCCGGGGCGCGGATAAGAGTAAAGACAGGTAAACACAGCCTGATACGCGAAATTTTAGAAGCCATTGACAGAAGCGCGCAATCATGCATCAGGTCATCATCGGCACTACTAACAGAAAAAGAAAATGGTTATTTGCGCAAAACGGATCTTTCACCCTAGGAAACGGGTAACCGACATGACCAAAAATAAAAGTAAAAATAAAATAATGAAAGAAAAACAAAACAAAGAGGAAAAAGTATTGGGTGTCTCGTGCTATAAAAAATATGGGAAACGAATATTAAACATTCAGTTGCAAGTCCAGCGTGTGCCGTCGTCCCTTTCTGTCCGTGCCAGTTCGTTCTGCAGGAAACAAATTGTGCTATGTGCAACTAACGAGCTCAGGCAAACACAATTTTGCAGAAGAGAACGTCATGCAGCTCGAGGCATGAGTCATGCACAGTGCAAACGCCAGATGAGTAGAGACATCAGGTGATGTACACGTCATGCACATCGGTGCTTCCGACTGTTAAATATTGAAGAGGAAGCAATTAAATATGAGTAGCTGGTAATGCGAGCTGACGAGCGCGTACATGACTCTTAGCCTTCTGATGTTTTACGACATGCGAATTTGAGAACATCCATCAAGCACGTTGTTCGGAAACGCCGCAGCGTCGCAGCGAACAGCCACGAATGCCAAGCTACTGAAAGTCTAGTGCAATAAATACTTTAAGACCATCGATGCGGGCACCATTTATCATACTGCCAGACACTCAGTGCATAGCAGTACACGTTCTTCGATGTATAGCCAAGCTTGATTTCTATAAGCGCCGTCATTAGTGACACAAACAGTACCCGTAATACAAGTTTCACGCCGTTACTCGGTGCTTTAGCAAGTGATTAACGTTGACTGTGTAGTTGGCACATTAGTTGACGCTAAATTTGGGGTTGTAACGACGTTAGAGTTCGCGGCCTCTTCGAAAGTGGTTTCGCAATCGCGCGAGGGGAAAGGAAGCGCGTTGCGTTTGCCAGTAAATAATTTCTCATATGAACGCGCATAGGCTGAATACATGGTCGGCAGAAGAGATGGCCGTATTGATTTACTAGTGACACTTGACACGCGCTTTGCCCTCCTCCAAGCTGCAGCTCCGTAGAAGTGCTCCACAGTAGTTCACACATGTGTGAAGCTCCGAAAAATAAGCCCGCAGGTCTTTAAAGACCTGCTCCCTCATTTTGGGAGCTTTTCCCTGGGAGACCAGTACTGAATGGTGCTTTTATAGCGTATAGAGCTATGGAAACAACTTACTCTCGGAGTCTATTTTTGCAACAGTTTGCTCTGTGCAAATTCATGTCAATAAAAATGAATATTTTCCAGCTTTAAACGCTGCTAAAAGCAGCTTTTATCCGTCGAACGTTTTTCTTACCCCGTCTAGAGAAGGAGATATACGCGTGGGATCGATAACAACGAAGCTAGCTGTTAGAAGATGAGTAATGGGAATAAGTGTACATGTGGCGAAATGGACGACTCCATATAGACGGAGGGTGAAAGCAGCCGTAGCAGTACACGAAGCTGCAAATATACCTTACCGTAGTATAGTTGGTATTTGGAGTCCGGGACAGTACTAGTGAGGTAGTGCTTCGGAAAAACTTACGGACCTCCTACATCTGTTTACGTATGTCTTACAGGCATAAAACGCTCAAGGAAAGACCTGACAGTTACGAGCGAAGTCAGCAGAGTCCTAGGGCAATGACTAAGTGATAGAGAAATATATTATTTTCCCTTCCGAAAGCATGCACTTCCGATTATATTTTTAAAGCTAGGAATTTCAATCTGTTCTGTAAATTTGAGTAGTCAGAGCTGTCTTCCCTCAGTCCACATCTCAACGTGGGTTTTTCGGATGTCAAGATTCGCTATATCTTGCTCAGGAACACAACCCTTGAACTACAGAGCCGCGAAGGCATTGTGTTGAAAGAAACAATGGGTAGATTACAGATTCCTTTTGTTTACAAATGACAGCCGACAGCGGCCACGTGTTAAAATGAACGAGCAATAAGGGTCTGCTTTGTGGTGTACTATTCTTGAGAGACAGTTGAGACAATTCGATAAATGTTTTGGAAGAACATTCAGTGTTATGACGAAACCAGTACCATCGATACCACGAGCTCTTCCGCTGCGGAAGCTAAGGCGTTTGACATTATAAGGGTTCACTATGTGGAAAGAGCTACACAGAATTAAAAAAAGAAAGTCTAGAGATACATTTATTCATGTATTAAGTGCGTCCTTCCTTAAGTGCGTCCAGTAAGTGCTCAGACGAAATTGGCGTCTCGTTCAGTCGCCCAAAATGTTTCCCTCTCTTTCTTTTTCTATCGCCCCACTCTACCCCCCGTGCTGGGTAGCCGACCAGATCTACATCTGGTTAAGCTCCCTGTCTTTATATGCATCATCTCTCTCTCTCTCTCTCTCTCTCTCTTTGTGTTTAAGCTACACTTCATCATTATAAAATGGCCTCTTTTTCACGATGTAACGTACCTTTTTACAACACCGGTCATAATCGCTGGCACAAAAACGGCCACACGACGCGTTTGCTAAATATTGTGACTACCTGTAGGTAACATAATATTCCTAGGCTTGTCATTCACAAAAAGTCTTCACGGCGAACTTAGGCTCCTCGCCGAGAGAGAGAGAGAGAGAGAGAGAGAGAGAGAGAGAGACTATGGTAGGCGACCCTAATCTTTGACTTAGGTCTCTCTTAGTGGCGCTCGCACCTCGGCGTTGGTGTTCTTTAGGTTAACTAAAGGCGAACGCAACCCACGAACCAAACTCGGAGGCAACTGTTGTCCATTACTTAGCCGGTTAAGTATCATGCCACATTCTTCTGTGTGACGTCATTAGTGACGTCGTTACTTCCGCTTTCCAATTCCGGGTTTCCCGAAATTTCGCCGAAGTCGTGCTCACGTGGTGGGTCTCTAATGTCTGCTATTCTGTGCTTTGGGGTGCGGTAATCTGTGATTTATAATTAATTCGAATTATTCCTGACACTTCAGTAAATCTGCTTTTAACAAACCTTATGCTCTGATATCACATTTGTAAGGAAACCCATCAATTTTGTATTGTACTATGTTATTTCTATTTTTTTCTTATTTATTTTGAATTTCGTCCCCGGTCGTCTCACTGACTTCTAATTAATTCTTATTATTCGAGAAACTTCAGTAACTCAGCTTGTAACTAAACATATACTCTGATATCATATCTATAACGGCACCCATGAATTTTGTACTGTACTCTATTTTTTTCTATTTCTTTCTTATTCATTTTGAATTTCGGACCCGGTCGTCTCAGTGATTTCTAATTACTCCAGACACTTCAGTAACTCAACTTTAGTTAACTAAACTTATGCGCTGATATCATATCTATACTGAAATCCATCGATTTTATTCTGTACTGTAATGTTTCTATTTATTTCTGATTTATTTTCAATATTGTCCCCGTTCGCTTCAGGAGGTGAACCGGAAGTACTGCGCACGAAGCAAGAGGGCCATGCGATGCTCATGCCACTAATTAACAACTTTATTCAGCGATTCTTAAAGTGTTGTGTTCGGGGCGGTCTCCCCTTTCAAGCAAGCCACAGGATTTCGCAGCGTCGACGACCCTCCCTGCCAGCTGGCGCTGTCTCGCCAGGGTGGAGCTGGCTAGGGCTTTCTCGCAAAATTGAATGCTGGTTTGCAGGATGTTGGGACGCCGGAGACACAGGAAGTTATGCAGATGCCGTCACTGCCAAAGTTTACCTCAAACGACAGGATAGCGCTTCTGCTGGTCGTTTAGGCGCACGCTAAATTACTGTGAAATCCTTAAAGCCTCGCTCTGACCAACACGAGGAGCACCCATACTGACACAGTCACTCTGAGCTATCCGGTTAGCGTAAGTTAGCGACCGTATGTGCGCTTCAAGAAAGCTGTCAAGCGCAATGCTTGCACTGACTGTTCGTGTATAGCCCTTATCCGAGCTAGCGAAATGTAAGGATGGTTTAGCGATAAATGAATTCGAGGAATTTGTTTTGCATGGTGAGTTTTTAAGCCTTATGTTTCTGGCACTGATTTTGCAATAGCTAATGCCCTTTTTAGGACCTCGTGAAAAGCCTAAAGACTTAAGCGCGAACTGGTAATGAACGCCGCCTCAACTAATGTATATTTTTTTCAGTGGGTTTAACATACTTGCGTTTGATTTCGTTCGCGGTGCGTCCTCTTTCTGCATTGTTAATATTGCTGGCACGCTTTTTCTTTCAGCACCAAAGATAAAAATAAACTGATGTACAATAACGTTATTTTTGTACACATTGGCTCTCTCTTCTTTCAGTGGTGTAGATGATCACTGTGGAGATGATCCTTCAGAAATTGAGAAAATGTTGACAGTGCCAATGTAAAGCTCATTTTTAACTAGGAGATTAAACATCGACATGTATTTTGATGGACGCGTGGCTACCGTTGTGGCAGATAGATTTCGCGGCGACAGAAAAATACTTCAGTAGTCACTACAAATTTCAACTTCACTGAACGCGCCCTCGAACACATTTCAAGCCACCATCTTTCTATTGCAGGTTGCGTAAATTGACGGTCGGAGATGCTTCTAGCGTAGGTCAAAGCAGCGATATCGAACTATTTAATATTTTATTCACGCACACAAATCGCTACATCGCTGCCAACCGCATCATCGCCCTATGGCGCTCGCCAGAACATTCGTCGACGTCACAACTCGCTGCTCCGTGATTGGCCAAAAACTAAGTTAACTAATTAGGAATTGCTTTCTTAATTGTACACTTTAATCTTTATCTTGACTCAAACAGACACAGTAGTAAAAAAATATCACTCAAACCACAGCATGTAGGGGCGTTGGCTGTTCTTTCGCTTCTGGTATGGTGGCATACCTCTGGCCTCTGCTCCTCTTCTCACTATTGTGCACTCTTGAGCAGACTTGGCATCTCGCTGCCTCATTTTGCACGTTTTTCTCGTCATTCTGGTGGCGCAAGTAACTCACTTCGGTGCATCGTTGCTGCCGCACTCTTTTCATTGTTCACCGTGCTGCACTGAACTAAATCTGAACCGTCAGTGAAAAAAGACGTTTTGATGTCCCAGGTTGCTCGACCAGCGTCGACCTCACACAGGAGTGACCGGAATCCGTAAACATAGAACATGCACGCAAGCATGGAATGCTTGCTTCTGCTGGGTACGCACTTCAGGCTCTTACCATTGGACGTGAGTGGCTACGTCTATGGGTGAGAAAAATGGGGATAGAAGACCAAGCAAAATTTGAGTTTAGGGTATGCATATTTCTTTCTGGTGTTCTTAAATTTATCGGTTGAATAACTTCTAACTGATTACCCTTATCGCTGCCATTCTTGTTGCATTTATCTCTCCAGCCGTCAATCTACGCAACCCCCTACCGAGAAACGGTAGCTGGAAAAGTGTGCGAGGGGCCCTTTAATAAAACAAACAAACAAAAAATAGACAAAACAATATTTGTACATGCGGTATCCGGAAAGTAGGATCAAGTATCTCTCGCCTGTGAATGAATCATTGCTTCTTTTTTCCTCAGTGTGCTCTTGCAGATTGTGTGTGTGTGCACGTTTGCACCAAGATGGCGCGAAATGGTATAAAGTGGGCACCGCAGCTGCGTGCATTCATTTTGTTGATCGTCGCAGCAGATTACCATGAAGTACGCATAAATGTGCCACTTACGATCACAGTATAGAGCATGGTAGTAAACAAAGAAAGCTATTGCATCCTTATTTGCAGAGTGTCGATTTCGGAATGGGTAGAGCGTCTTACGCTTGATTATAACGGTGGTCACTGAAGCAAACAACTTCTTTTTGCTGCCAATTCTATGCACACTCCAGGCGAATTTCCGCCGTCCGCGTCATCGTCACCGTGAGTTTCCGTATAAAGTCCAAGCGCGATAACATCGCTACTGCGCGCTGTATGCTGTAGGTTCGAGGAAAAACACGCGATGGTGAACCGAGAAAGCTTGGTGCGGCATCGTCTTCTCGTACTCGTAACGGCGGAAGGTGAGCGCCGAATTTTGGTGTGCGCAAGATTACGGGGAGCGGCCAGAGTGCGTCTCGGCTTCTACTCTGTCCCTGGTTATGCATTGCTCTGCTGATCGCGGCCGTGCGCGTCCCATTTTGACGATATTCTGCGCTGGGTTCGAAGGCTCGCCGACCCGAAATAGCTGAAGGCTTCGTGTAAGCTGTGTTCTCGCGCGATTGGTTCGCGTTGAAGCAGGAGGAAGCCACGAAGGTGAATTCGCTCGTCGCTGCTGCCGCTCTTCATTACACCAACGTTCTGACAGCGAGTGTCCGCCATCATCGAGTGAGATGTGTTCACGTTTGTGCGCGTGCGGCACCATGCTCATTATTTAGTTAGTACGCGAATGTTTACAGTAGTCTATGCAGCTTATATGCTATTAACGTTACTTGCTATAGCTGTATAACAATTCGCTATCGCAATCAGTGCTTCACCTTTGTGCTAAACTGCGACTTTTTTTCTTTTCTAGTGATGTAAAACTGGTATATGTCTCCTGCTAAGTGCGAGATGAGCGAGAACCGCAAGGCCTCTCCAGAACTTCGAAGCTCAGTAGGAGTTGCGCTTAAGCATGGTTCACGTATTGCACTTGTTGCACTTTTACAAAAGAGAACACTACATCTAACTCCAAGAGACGAGTCCTTCAAATTTGTAACGTATTGAACTGCACTCACAGCTGTTTGCTGTATATTTCTCGTTTTGAATGTCTAGTCGTGGTGATCTTGGCAGGTTATAGCAACAGGTCGCTATTTCGGTAATATCGTGGAATGTCCAGAATATTTCCTCTCATGCGACATGTAAAAAATTTTTAATGCAGGAACAGGTAACGTCCCCCGCTTTAACCATAGCTTGAACACATTTCCATGTGAAGGTAAATAAGAAGTTGCTCACTTTATTTCTGTCGATGCAGCGTACATTTGTTGAAGAAATAAATGAAATGTTATCGCAGTAACAAAAGAGCAGTCGCAATTTCGCCCGAAAGGCGAAACATCAATTGCGACAGCAAATTATTAGACAGCTGTACGAAGTAAGGATAATAGTTTTCTCGGCAGTTAAAACTTGTAAACATTCTGTTACCAAACTAACAAGCATGGTGTCGCGCACGCACATGCAAACATGAACACATTTCGATCACCGCGGACATTCCCTCTCAAAACGCTGGCATTAGTAAGAGTGGCAGCAGCAGCCAGCGAGTTGAGCTTCGTGCAGCCTCTAGCATCGATGCCAATTAACTGTGTGGCGAGAACGCAGCGCACGCAGAGCTATCAGTCCTCCGCGCGCCTAGACTCTCTACTCATTACAAATGGCTTTCAATATGGGGTCAACGCGGCCACGCTCAACCGCGAGATAAGCAGCGGGCGCAAAAGTAGAGCCCCCCCTTCCCTCCCCCTCCCCCGCACCAGGTGCCTTGCGCGCGATGGATGACGGTGCGCTTCCTCTACACCTTCCTCCCTTGCGCCCGCGAGATGAAGCCACCATCTGATAGGCTCACCCTCGCACGCTTTCGGTCCCACCCACAGCATATGGCGTGCGGCCACAATGTTGTCGCACTAAGACTTCTACGGGGCAACCCGGCGACGGCGATGACGGTAATATGCCTGTAGTGTCCACATAATTGCTATCGCAATAAATATTTAGTTTGGGTTAATATTTAGAAATTGGTTTGCTGAACAATTCACCGCGCAAGACCAGTTACCTAGTATAAAAGACGATACTACAGGCAGTGCGCTAAATTTCCCGTGTTCAAATCAGAATGTTGAGATATCAAACTAAGCGTAGCGACATGTGATACGTTGGGCAACGCAGAGCTAAGGAGGAATCTGGTCTATCTTTTCTTTAAATTCACACACACACACACACACACACACACACACACATATATATATATATATCATCATCATCATCATCAGCCTAGTTACGCCCACTGCAGGGCAAAGGCCTCTCCCATACTTCTCCAACTGCCCCGGTCATGGACTAATTGTGGCCATGTTGTCCCTGCAAACATCTTAATTTCATCCGCCCACCTAACTTTCTGCCGCCCCCTGCTACGCTTCCCTTCGCTTGGAATCCAGTCCGTAACCCTTAATGACCATCGGTTATCTTCCCTCCTCATTACATGTCCTGCCCATGCCCATTTCTTTTTCTTGATTTCAACTAAGATGTCGTTTACCCGCGTTTGTTGCCTCACCCAATCTGCTCTTTTCTTATCCCTTAACGTTACACCCATCATTCTTCTTTCCATAGCTCGTTGCGTCGTCCTCAATTTCAGCAGAACCCTTTTCGTAAGCCTCCAGGTTTCTGCCCCATATGTGAGTACTGGTAACACACAGCTGTTATACACTTTCCTTTTGAGGGATAGTGGCAACCTGCTGTTCATGATTTGAGAATGCCTGCCAAACGCACCCCAGCCCATTCTTATTCTTCTGGTTATTTCATTCTCATGATCCGGATCCGTGGTCACTACCTGCCCTAAGTAGATGTATTCCCTTACCACTTCCAGTGCTTCGCTACCTATCGTAAACTGCTGTTCTCTTCCGAGACTGTTAAACAATACTTTAGTTTTCTGCAAATTAATTTTCAGACCCACCCTTCTGCTTTGCCTCTCCAGGTCAGTGAGCATGCATTGCAATTGGTCTCTTGAGTTACTAAGCAAGGCAATATCATCAGCGAATCGCAAGTTGCTAAGGTATTCTCCATCAACTTTTATCCCCAATTCTTCCCACTCCAGGCCTCTGAATACCTCCTGTAAACATGCTGTGAATAGCATTGGAGATATCGTATCTCCCTGTCTGACGCCTTTCTTTATAGGGATTTTGTTACTTTCTTTGTGGAGGACTACGATGGCTGTGGAGCCGCTATAGATATCTTCCAGTATTTTTACATATGGCTCATCTACACCCTGATTCCGTAATGCCTCCATGACTGCTGAGGTTTCGACAGAATGAAACGCTTTCTCGTAATCAATGAAAGCTATATATAAGGGTTGGTTATATTCTGCACATTTTTCTATCACTTGATTGACAGTGTGAATATGGTCTATTGTTGAGTAGCCTTTACGGAATCCTGCCTGGTCCTTTGGTTGACAGAAGTCTAAGGTGTTCTTGATTCTATTTGCGATTACCTTAGTAAATACTTTGTAGGCAACGGACAGTAAGCTGATCGGTCTATAACTTTTCAAGTCTTTGGCGTCCCCTTTCTTATGGATTAGGATTATGTTAGCGTTCTTCCAAGATTCCGGTACGCTCGAGGTTATGAGGCATTGCGTATACAGGGTGGCCAGTTTCTCTAGAACAATCTGACCACCATCCGTCAACAAATCTGCTGTTACCTGATCCTCCCCAGCTGCCTTCCCCCTTTGCATAGCTCCTAAGGCTTTCTTTACTTCTTCTGGCGTTACCTGTGGGATTTCGAATTCCTCTAGGCTATTCTCTCTTCCACTATCGTCGTGGGTACCACTGGTACTGTATAAATCTCTATAGAACTCCTCAGCCACTTGAACTATCTCATCCATATTGGTAACGATATTGCCGGCTTTGTCTCTTAACGCACACGTCTGATTCTTGCCTATTCCTAGTTTCTTCTTCGCTGTTTTTAGGCTTCCTCCGTTCCTGAGAGCCTGTTCAATTCTATCCATATTATAGTTGCTGATGTCCGCTGTCTTACGCTTGTTGATTAACTTAGAAAGTTCTGCCAGTTCTATTCTAGCTGTAGGGTTAGAGGCTTTCATACATTGGCGTTTCTTGATCAGATCTTTCGTCTCCTGCGATAGCTTACTGGTTTCCTGTATAACGGCGTTACCACCGACTTCTATTGCGCACTCCTTAATGATGCCCATGAGATTGTCGTGCATTGCTGCAACACTAAGGTCCTCTTCCTGAGTTAAATCCGAGTACCTGTTCTGTAGCTTGATCCGGAATTCCTCTAGTTTCCCTCTTACCGCTAACTCATTGATTGGCTTCTTGTGTACCAGTTTCTTCCGTTCCCTCCTCAAGTCTAGGCTAATTCGAGTTCTTACCATTCTATGGTCACTGCAGCGTACCTTGCCGAGCACGTCTACATCTTGTATGATGCCAGGGTTCGCGCAGAGTATGAAGTCGATTTCATTTCTAGTCTCACCATTCGGGCTCCTCCACGTCCACTTTCGACTAACCCGCTTGCGGAAAAAGGTGTTCATTATCCGCATATTATTCTGTTCTGCAAACTCTACTAATAATTCTCCTCTGCTATTCCTAGAGCCTATGGCATATTCCCCCACTGACTTGTCTCCAGCCTGCTTCTTGCCTACCCTGGCATTGAAGTCGCCCATCAGTATAGTGTATTTTGTTTTGACTTTACCCATGGCCGATTCCACGTCTTCATAAAAGCTTTCGACTTCCTGGTCATCATGACTGCATGTAGGGGCATAGACTTGTACCACCTTCAATTTGTACCTCTTATTAAGCTTCACAACAAGACCTGCCACCCTCTCGTTAATGCTATAGAATTCCTGTATGTTACCAGCTATTTCCTTATTAATCAGGAATCCGACTCCTAGTTCTCGTCTCTCTGCTAAGCCCCGGTAACACAGTACATGCCCGCTTTTTAGCACTGTATATGCTTCTTTTGTCCTCCTAACCTCACTGAGCCCTATTATATCCCATTTACTACCCTCTAATTCCTCCAATAACACTGCTAGACTCGCCTCGCTAGATAGCGTTCTAACGTTAAACGTTGCCAGGTTCAGATTCCAATGGCGGCCTGTCCGGAGCCAGGTATTCTTAGCACCCTCTGCAGCGTCACAGATCTGACCGCCGCCGTGGTCAGTTGCTTCGCGGCTGCTGGGGTCTGAGGGCCGGGGTTTGATTGTTGTATTCATATAGGAGGTTGTGGCCCAGTACTGCACCAGGGTGGCCAATCCTGCTCTGGTGAGAGAGTGCGTTACCGGTTCTGGTCACCGGGATCAGGCTGCACTCCAGGCCTGTTTGTGCAATTTTCTCAACACACGTTTTTTTTTTGTATTTTCCGATGGAGAATTGCGCTGCACCGGGATTTGAATCACGGTCCTTTTGCACTGGAGACGGATACTCTACCGTCCCCGCAGGAGTTAAATTCAAAATTGGAGAATGGGGATTTGCGTGACAAAACCACTTTCTGATTATGCACGCCTTAGTGGAGGACTCCGAAAATTTCGACCACCTGGGGTTCTTTAACGTGCACCAAATTCTAAGTACACGGGTGTTTTCGCATTTCGCCCCCATCGAAATGCGGCCGCCGTGGCCGGGGTCCGATGCCGCGACCTCGTGCTCAGCAGTCTCACACCATGACCACTGAGCAACCACGGCGGGTCCCGCAGGAGTTGTACGCCTCATTTAACCTACAGTGGGTCCCAATTTGATCAGTCAAGGTGGGCCAATCTGAGCTCGGTTATACCGCATGCATGGCACTCGGCTAGAGAACCTGGTATTTATGACCTGCACATGTGTGGCCACACATAATTGAGGATATATAATTTTTTCTTTTAGGAGGGTTTCCGTACAGTGATAAAATGAAGGAAAAGACATTAAAAAAAAGAAAAAAAAAGAAAGGGGAAAAAAAAAGGAACATAACTTGTGATTTGAACTCGTGATCCTTCAATGTTGCCCGGAAAGGTAGCTCAGTCGGTTGGTTCGTCAAGCCAGCGGTTACTTTCAAGCACTATAGCTCCTGCTCCGAGCCTCATACTTATGTGGAAAGGGGCTGGTGTTGTCCGCGACAGTCGATTTTTGGAAGGCATAATTTCTTGGAAAAATGGCCGCCAGAGGAGCAGCGTGAACTCGAGCGGCTTTAGAGACTAGGAAAACTGCCTTAAAGTATTTAGACTTGAGGGGAAGCTTCGTTAACAAACTATAACACGGCAATCAGCACTCGAATATAATTATAACCCTAATAATAATTGTAAATATTCATCTCATCTATAGGATCTAAAGCGCGCGCTGTTTCTTGCCTCAGCGTGTAGTAGTTAAGAGAGCCAGTTTAAGGGCGGAGAAGAGGGAAGGAAAGGAAAGCAAACTTGCAGCGCCGTGGTTTTAAAGCGCAACCGTGGTAGAGAAACGGAAAGGCGATATAAGCATGCGTGGCCATGATACGCACACGACAAACTGCCTTACAATATTTAGAATTGAGGGGTAGTTTCGTTAACAAACTATAACACGGCAATCAGCACTCGAATATAATTATAACCCTAATAATAATTGTAAATATTCATCTCATCTATAAGATCTAAAGCGCGCGCTGTTTCTTGCCTCTGCGTGTAGTAGTTAAGAGAGCCAGTTTAAGGGCGGAGAAGAGGGAAGGAAAAGAAAGCAAACTTGCAGCGCCGTGGTTTTAAGGCGCAACCGTGGTAGAGAAACGGAAAGGCGATATAAGCATGCGTGGCCATGATACGCACACGACAAACTGCCTTACAATATTTAGACTTGAGGGGAAGCTTCGTTAACAAACTATAACGCGGCAATGAGCACTCGAATACGACGAGAGAAATAATTGAGACGTGGAAAATTCCCTTGAAATAAATCTGGTTTGCGAGACAAATGCTTGTATGTATTGAATCTCTTAAAAGATGAGGGGGGAAATATGCGCTCACCGAGAGGGCATCGTCAGCGCGAGACCACCACCAGGCTCCTTACGGGGATGGGGATATATATATATATATATCATGCCAAATAGTCGTCCCAGAAGCTTGTCACTGGCAGTAAAGATATGCTACATTTAAAAATTGCTGTTAATTTGAAAGTTAAACACGGGCTAATTTCAACGCCTTGAATGCTTCCTTATGCACTACTTCTTAGTGAACGGTGACAAATATTTATCAATATGGTTACTGACACTCATAAAGTGTTCGTATGCGTGACTACAGAAAGCGCCACGCTGTTAGCGTGGCGCTTTCAGCACAAACTATAGAAAGAAAAACCTTGGCGTTGTGGTCAATCGATTTATACTGCACATATATGCTGCGACCACATTCTAAACCTGTATCCTCTATGTTGTGCCCACATCTTTTAACTCGAGGGCTTTGACAAAGCTGGCTCCACATTGCATTGGCGAGTAATTTCTAACGAAAGCTTCCAACTGCGCAGTCTCACTTCTGTTCCAAGGCACATATTAATCAGCTAGCGATATTTGCCTCACGTGACCCCGTGCGGGTTTGAAAGTTTTCAACATTGGGATTGTTGACCATATATTTTATTTTAAACGTCGCAGGTACATACGCGTAGCTTTCGTATCCAGTCTGTGTACCTCAGCGTGTGCAAGAAGGGGACCTTAAATCAATAGGGAACACGTAATCTTCCATCTCTTCAATATAGCAACACTGTGGCGGCTGTTCTGCATCAGTATTTTTTGTTTTTTGTATACCAAGCTTGTGGGGCTTCATTGCGACATCATTCTTACTGCCACAAATGCGATATGGGGCTTGTGAAATTGGTTCACAGAGGAGAAGGTGGGATACGTTTCGATGACCCGCTGAGGTGTTTCATAGGACATAAGATCTAGTCACGCGTCGAAGCATTGTCGAGCGTCGGCGGCTTTGTGTAAAGGTCAAGGGCGTCCAAGTGGTTGATATGTTTTTTGAACGCGGTAGTGACAGCACGCTGCTAAACAAAACGTCATTAAAAACTGAGGAAGGCCATAAGCGAAAATGTCACTGCTCATTCGAAACAAATGGCGTCTATCGTCCGCCTTTTCAGAAGGTTGGCATGAGCTGCCCACACTGGAGGCAATGGCTGACAACCCCTTCCGCCACAGGAAGTCGTAGATACGAAGCATCTGCGTATTATATAGAACCAAAGAATGGAGCTCAGTGACAATCGTGCCATTGAACTACTCCTAGCCGACATGCCCGCACCAGTATGAAGACAAAAGAAATAGCACTTGTTTTTATGTGCCTCTAAAATGCATTGCGCCACAACATAACACTGTTCTATCTATCTTAAAGCGATTACGGTATTATCCTGACGAGGACGCTTTAAAAAAAATGCGTTATCCGGTCGTCTATCTCGCCTTTGGCAATAGCGAACCCTCGTGACCATAACCACAGTGAGTGCCTGGTAGAGAAGATGCAACAGAGTATAGGATTGCAAAAGCCACAATAAACGATATATTGGACACGAAACGTGGGATCGCTTAATGCGAACGCACGCGCGCGCGCACGCACGCGCGCACGCACGCACGCACGCTCGCACGCACGCACACACGCACACACGCACACGCACACGCACACACACACACACACACACACACACACACACACGCGCGCGCGCGCGCGCGCGCGCGCACAAGGACACATGCGCTAAGAAATTACTAGTAAAGTAAGTGGAAAGAATCAACAATGAGTAATCGTAGAAGCCCAAATTGTTTTGCGAAAGAAGGCTGGATCAAGTTACTCGGAGTGTAGGAAAAACAGGTCGGGGCAAGCACGCGCTCATGTCAGAGTACTTTCTTAAAGCTATTTTACACTTTTCTTTAACTCATTTGCAAATAGTATTTTATGTAAAAAACATGTTCCGATGGGCTTTCAGAACCTTCACAATTGGCTTGTGCGGCTAAAAGCATTGCCAGGAAGGGAGAGCGCACGTAGTGTTTGAGCATGCCAAGCAGCATTAAAGGAGGTCCTTGCTCTACGTACTACTTGGTTGGCGTTGTGAAAAATATTTTGCCTTTAATCAGCGTTATTTTCCGTCGCGTAATACAGAAAAAAGTCCGGGCTAAAAGTGATAAAGAAATAGCGAGACTAGGCAAGCACCTTGAGTGGTTGCTTACGCAGCCTGACTTATCGCATGGTGTAAGATGTGAATATAAAAATAAATCAGGCTACGAGTGCTTCAGACCAAGTCTCGGTCCCTGAATCGAGAGCCCCAAGCTCACAGTGACTATGAAGGGAAGTTCGGCGCTTTTCGAAAATTGCTCAATAAAAATGGCGTACACTTACTTGTCGCGCTGCGGTGGCGCCTGAAAAGATCTCCATTTTTAGCTTCCTATCGGGCTTGAGCGTATGTCTTGGAAAGTTCCGCTGAATGAAAGCGTGTTGCAATCTTGTTACACCCTAGCGTGGAGTGGCACGCACATTTTTAGCAAAAAAAGCTTTTCTTCTTTGGTCGATCCGCGACCTCGGCACACGCCCTAAGGGTGACGTATAGTTGCGCACGGCGAGAAATAGTGCGACCAAAGACGAAGGCACGACGGCGTCGATACGCTAGGTCAATCGAAACAAAATGAATTCTGTTCATGTTCTTACACAATGGCACCACTTTAAAGAAATAAACCTGAAACTATTTTTGCAATGGTAGTCAGTCGTACTACAGCACACACGCACAAAAAAAATTAAATAGCAGGCACACAATGATAATGGCGCGGACTCGTGCTGCGTATAGGAGGATTTCTAGTGACACTGCCTCTGTCGCTGCAAACCATGCGTCCCTGCAATTGAGCAACCGCTAGTTTTGCGCTGGTTTTATAAACCTTGGTGCTGCAAAACGTAGGCGGCACGTACGTCTCGGTATTTTTTCAGCTTTGGAGGCACTGAGAGAAGCTGATGAGGCAGTGACTGTCTCCGTGATGGCGGAGAGCCGTTCTTGGCCAGGTGACGCCACGTGGAGGCTCGCTTCGGCTGCAGCTTCTACAAACAAACCTGAAGCGATAGGCGCGTAGACCCATAGCACCTGGAGCTGTCAGACCTGGCACGTTATGTTTGACTTGTTCTTCACCGCTGCCATGGATGTTTCCCTCATCGGTGATCAGATCGATATACAACCACTGCCTTCCACCCACGCTGGGACCAAGTTGGCATTTTCAGGGGGAAACATCCTTTCGGTCCTTAATACAAAATGAATTACGACTCTGTATAACAGGGGACCAATTCGTGGTGTAATCGCGCCGTGTGCGGTGCGGTTACACGGAGAAAGATAAATAAATTGCGCCTCAATTATTTCTATCTACGCCTTTTTGTAAATGTCGCTTAAGTATGCATGCCGGAAATGCAATGACGTGTACTGGACTTGGCATTTCCACGTGCGTCTGTTTTCCCCGCGTTTGCTATATGTCCCGACATGTGACAGCCACTACACTTCAAGAATTGCGGCTCGCTCGTCTCACGCCATCGATTCATATTTGCTTGTGACTTGACGAAGGATTCGAGTGCTTGACGTTTCAGACGCCATCGCTGCGGTTTGCTGCGGCGAAAGGAAGCATCGGCGGTGCGGCAGCGAACGTGAGCGTCAACTTAACAGACTTACCGCCATGATTTATTGGCTACGGCGTTTTACTTGTGATCTATAAGCACTTTGCACTGAAGCTTTCCATAGCTGACAGCAGGATCAGAACACAGCCTAGCGAGCGGCGAGATCAAAATGGGAGTAATGAAATAAACATTCGACGTGACCTCTCCAATCGCTTATCATGAGGCAAAAGTGTCAAATTCAAAAATGTCCAAGTGCATTGCTTCGAATGACTTAGCATGCTTGCGAAAGAGAACATAAGCGCCAAAACATTCCGGAGTCTCACCTCGGCAACGCCCTACGCGTTGCATTCAGACGAACGTTGACCCTAACGGCTGGTGTCGCCGACACTGGAGTGATGAACGAGAGCGTCGTAGCGCCCTCTGGCTGGTGCATAATGCCTATGAGAAAACAGCGCTGGCCAAGGGGCGCTCCAGTAGTTTTAGGCTGCAGCTAAAACCCGCGGACACCATCCGGTAGGAAGGCTACAAAAATGTCAGCATGTTTTGAACGATAACAGACGCGCGGCTGCAACAACGCTTGCTTAAGCACGATGCGCCCAGCAAAGCTCTTCCCTTGGTCGTAAATCGTAAATACAAATAAATTCTGGGGCTTTACCTGCTGAAACCACGACCTGATTATAAGGCACGCTGTAGTGGGGGACTCCGGATGACCTTCGACCACTTGGGGTTTCTTAGCGTGCACCAAATGCACGCACATTAGCGCCTTTGCGGTTAGTTCTCATCAAAATATGGCCACCGCGTCCGGCCTCTATCACGTCCCCTTGAGAATAGCACACCAACGCCATAGCCATTAAGCTGCCGTGGCGGAAAACTTCAAGTTAGCGCTGTTGCCTATACGTGCGTTAACGTAACAGCCACTTTTGGCGCTTTATAATACCAGGTCTTGGCGATGCGCCAACATATTTTGCTTTGCCTACAGAAGACAAAGTACGTCACAGCAAATATATCCCTGAGGACAATTTTCGAGAGCAGCATTCCGGGCAAGTTGGTAATCCATTACTTAAATGATATTGCGCGACAAAACGACACGGACGTGAGAGAAGACGACACACTAAGCGTAAACTTTCAAATAAGTTCATTGTGTCACTGCTTCGATTTTATACATGGAAAGCAGTGTAGACCGCACATGCACTTACAAGAAAATGAAGTGCGAATTCATGCACCATAGTTACGAGTCATGTAATGCCGCCTCCAAGAAACTTAGTTCTTTTTCAGTGAGAGCCAGAGACGGGAAGCTAACACACTTATCACCCAATAACTCGATCATCTGCAGTTCAGATATTTCACGGATCTGGTGGTTTCTTGGCGATCCACTGTCGCGATCATGAATGCAAACATCTTGAGGATCAATGCACGATTGTTTCCCGTGGCAGCACGCAGCTCATCCGTGAAATATCTCAAGCGCAGATGGTCGCGAAATTGTGTTATAAGTGCGTTAGCTTCCCGTCTCTGGCTCTCACAGAAAAAGAACTCAGTGTCTTGGAGGCGGCATCACATGACTCGTAACTATGTTACATGAATTCACACTTCATTTTCTTGTAAGCGCATGCGCGGTCTACACTGCTTCCCATGTATAAAATCGACGCAGTGGCACAATAAACTTAGTTGAAAGTTTGCTCTTGGTGTGTCGTCTTCTCTCACGTCCGTGTCGTTTTTTTGTCGCGCAATATCATTTAAGTAAGACAATTTTCGCCTGCTGAATTCACTTCGCCTATAAATTTGACGAAGCATCCTGCTTCGTAAAGAATTCTACTTATAGCTGACAAGCCAACCTTGGTAATAGACTTGTTGTTCGGAAGGCACAAGCGGTCTCATGTGGCTATATATTGTCACGACTAAAGAAGCTAACAGCCACAGAAGACAACGAAGTAAGGGACACGAGAGCCAGCACGTCTCTCTACGAAGAGGAGAGAAACTCGCTTTGCCACTTCCATCCAGCGTCAGTGTCTGACGAATACCTGGCGACTCTGTGAACCGCCATCTATGCCGTTACTGCAGGACTCCTGGCTGCTGCCGCTGCGAGCTCCAAACTTATTTTCACCTGCTACGCCTAATTGCTCCCCTTCCGGGGCGATTTAGGTGGGGGTTGTAATAACTGCGAAAGGGGGTCGTGGCAGCATAAATTATTCCCTCTTGGCTCCACCGTTACAGCGCCTCTGGGATCCCGAAGCGGAGGATCCTTTATAAATCAATGTGTCAGCCCTGTAGTCTAGAAGGAATCGTTTTATTTTCCACTTATTACTTGGAACGCGTTACCAGAGAAATCAACAGGAATTTGCGCTCGGAGACACGGCTTTCTTCATTTAGTTACCGAGCTCGGCGTCTCTGTCAGCATAATTGAACTATCTGTCCCCTGACAATATCACAAGGATTGTCTGATCGCGTTTGGAAAGTTTTCCTCTTGCGTATTCAGCGATCGCAGGAGTTATTTCTTTTCATTCCTACTCACAGAAAAGCAACAATATGCATTAGACAGGCATGTCATGTCCGACTTTGGTATCACGTACAAATAACGTCTCGGTGCTCAAAGCAGAACGACAGTGCTGAATCGATGAGCGGGATGCAAGCAGTCAAGAATAATTCAGTGCTACTTCGCCGCTGTCGCAACTCGGCTGTGTGAATGTTGTGTCTTATGGTATTCAAGTCGAAGTTATGTACAGAACTGACATAAAACTAGAGAAGAAGCACTGCGCTGCAGAGAAGCACTTTGTGGAGTCACTTTGAAACTCGGTAAGGGAATTGCTAATAATGGCATGTCATATTATGTGTTCACAATACCTATAATAAGTAAGAAATAGACTGGTTGCAATCAAGAACGGGGCATGATACTTACAAAAAGCCATTCACGAAAAGATTAATTTGTTTTTAGAACAACTTCTTACAAGTATATATTTGTGGCGCCACAGTTATCCTAGATTAGAGTCGAGACCTGCGCTTGTTGGTATGCCGCACTCCAGAACTCAAAGCTATCCTCCACGGTAGCTCAGTGGCTGGAGCTTAACACGAAGTCGTGGGTTCAATTCGCCACCACAAAGGTGGCATCCCGGTCGGGACAGAAAAAACACTTGCATACCGCGCTTTGCATCCCCGTTGAAGAAATTTATGTGGCCGAAATTAGGCCAAATCAATCAATCAATCAATCAATCAATCAATCAATCAATCAATCAATCAATCAATCAATTAATTAATCAATCAATCAATCAATCAATCAATCAATACTTCAGAGCTTATGCGCCGTTCACACCGCACCAGGACACAAGTAAAACATTGGCCAATGACAGACTGATCAACCGAGCTTGAAGACATCTACCGAAAAGGTGGGACTAAGATGGAACGCACTTAACAGAAAACGACAAAAGAGGAAGATTATTCCATGCAAACAAAGAAGGATAACTTCATTTTAAAACGTATCCCGTCCGGCACTTAAGTGTCAATGTATATCAGTACTCCCCCACAACTTCCTTAATGTGCTCCTACAACAATTGCAATGTTGATTTCTCAGGTATTGAGCCAGTGTGACTGAGACTGCGGGCAGAAAGATGGCAATATGTGAGAATTTGTTCGTATAATGCTGTGAAACTTGCAGCCTTTCGTATTGTCCTTATCCTCGTCAGCCAAGAACTACCTTCAATATGGTTCACATTCAGTCACTCGAAAGCAACGTTCAGTCTCTGCTATCATCCCTGCAGCGCCAGCCACATGAACAATTGCTGCTCAGAATTAGAGAACTGATCCATACCTTAGCCAAAAAATGGCACCATGCCATTATTTAGTGGCTTTCTAGTTATAGCGGCATCATTTCTACGAGCACACGCAATGACGCTATTCGGTGAGCTGCTGAAGACAGCACGTTAGGAATTCGTAGCATTGTAAAAGTCAGATATCGCCAAAAAAAACAAAAAAATCTATACGTCACAAGTTTCCCCGTCACCTTGAGGCAATATCTCACAGAATTCGTCTGAACGCCGCATTCCCGAAAAGCTGCCTTTACATCTTTGAATGACTACCAACCCATATTGTTATAACTATGCTCTGGTGGAAACTGTGGAACACATTTCGCAAGAATGTCCATGGGCGCTTTAACGCAGAGTAATTCCGAACTTTTTCTATTCTATTTCTGGAATCAGCCCTCCCCACTGGTCAAAAATTTTTCAGGCCATTCCCACTTCGCATGTTTGTCACGCGACGTCACGAAAACCTAAGACTACCAATGTGACATGACACCTACACACGGATTACGCCTGATTTGAATGAACAAAAGAAACAAATAGTTGTTTCCTTTCTACGTCTTTCTGGTCATTAATCATTCACTATTGGTCAAAAGGTTTCAAGCGGCGCCCATTTCGCCTGTCTGTCACGAGGGTGTCACAAAACCATGAATACTCACCATGTCAAACTGATGGTTATACAATAAAGCTGCGTTAATTTGCCGAGCAAAACTGATTTTCTTTGCGAAACAGTCGAAGACTGCTCCAATTCGAAAGGAGCAGAAGATGGCTGCCCGTCGATCGTTCTAGCACTGGCTTGTCGGAGATGTCGGGGAGAATGAATTTATTAGTGTAGAATAAAAAAATTTCGTCGCAGCATAACATTGTGGAGCTTTTTCGGCACGTATAGAGCATCGCTCTGCCAACTCTTCTTCGCTGAGGATGTTTTAACGGCATATTTAACCTTCCATTGTGCGCCACCGCAATTTTCGACCATCTAACGTAAGCTAAGCAAGGGGAAGCGGACCAATCGCAGACAATCACTTATTTATTTTATTTGATTTATTTTTTGAGTACCCGCTTCGCTATTCAGTCATTACAGCAGGAATGGTACGTTTCATATAAACAAACACCCAAAATTACATTCATAGAGCATGGAAGAAATCACTTGAACAAATACAGGACAGTGCCAGGTGGTTGAATATTCCAATCTCTTACAGTACGAACCGAGAAACAGTACCGGAACGCGTCACCCTTAAAAAGAATGTCATGTATATTTAGTTTGTGATCTCGTCTTTTAGAAACACAGGTGGGCGTAGGAAAATACAATTCCCTAGCTATCCGCCGTTTTAGAATAGTATATGTTATGAATCTATTTTAATCTGAGACTTCGACGACGGTGTTCAAGAAGACACCATTTCAATGCCTTTTGTTTTCTGTCATTCTAAGCATCCTGTCATAATATCCAAGGACAAACCGAACTGCCCTGTTTTGCACATTCTCAAGTTTATCTGGGAACTCGTAGATAAACTGCGAGTTCTGTAGTATATGGGTCCTAGCAAACGCATGCATACTCCAGTGTACTGCGGACATGTGTGAAATGCAGCTGTTCCTTAAGTCGTAGAGATACATAAGAAACTCCTGATACGGCTTTTCGTTGCTGAGAACGTGCTGCATAAAAACGTTTTTCCGAGCCTGAAAGAAGCCTGCGAATACACGAAAAGTGCCTCGAGCGGCCAGTCGCGCGGCAACTAGGCGTGTATTCGCGGACTGCTTTCACGCATGGAAAAACACTTTTGTGTAGCAGGTATTGAGCTACAGAAAGCTGTATCGGGAGTTTTTCATGCTGCTCTACGACATTCTCATTTACACTTTTAATGTAATTATAATATCTGAGAAGTTGATTAATTAATACTAATTGTGTAATCAGGCGGAATGCAAATAATCTGAGTATCTCCAGGCCTGGAATATATGGGACTTATTCTCAAAGTGGAATATTTATGTCAAGTACTAAACATTTGCACAATATCTGGCAAACAAGGAAGAGGAAGAAGTGTAGCTGTCGAGGCTAGCCAGTCATCGTATGTACGTTCGCCCTGTATTAGAATTTGGATGCGTGCTCTTCTCTGGAGCTCCAGCCTACATGTCCCGTCCTCTAATCCTCTTAGAAAGAGAAGCATTACGTCTGTATTTAGGTCTTCCTAAATTTGTCGCAAATTATATTCTTTATCTAGAATCCCGTGTTCCTCCTCTCTCGCGCAGGTTCCGGCTTTTGACAGTGCAGGCGTTCGTAAGGATTTATGAATCACCGCTGCGTCATCCCCAAACAATCTTTATTTCACAACCTGCATTGTTTTTTGGTGTCATCTGGCCGCGGCCACATACTCCGCAAATTATATTCGTGCAATAATGACTTGACTCTTTGGGCGTGCGCTTATGCGATGTACTTCCTATTCCCGACAGAGCTGTTGCCACGGATATTCAATTCGATGACATTTTTCCTAATAATGCAAAATTACTTCTACACCGTATTCTAGACGGTATAATACAAGATCATCTAAAAATCTTCAAACAAACATTGTGATTGCGACAGATGCTTTACAATGTGAAGAAAAGTCAGGTGTAGGGATATTTTCCCCCGATTCTCGATTGGACAGTTTCTCTTCGGCTGCCAGATTTCATACCGATCTTTTTAGCCGAATTCATGGCCGTGGTGCTGGCATTACGCAAATTAGGACCATAAATTGCGTCAGCCGGGATAGTCACTGATTCGTTATCATTGTGCTCATCCCTTACTGCTTCTAGTGGTTCTTGCGTGATGAGGACGTTTCAATCATCGGTACCTGGGTACTTGAGAAGCGTGCGTTTGGTTTGGGTGCCTGGCCATAAAGAACTAATCATAAATGAAATTGGAGACTCTTTAGCTAAGGCATCCATAAGTGGCCCGATTCTCCTTTGCTGCCCTTTGACTGTTCATGTTACTGCTGCTAGATTTCGCAGGAGTGTCATTTTTTTTTGCCGTACATGGAAAATTGAAGTGGCCATCACGAGGCTGCGCTGCCGCATATCTGCATTGAACTTCTACCTCCACAGGTCTCGTCTGGTCCACTCACCATTATGCTCATTCTGTGGCGAAGCGGAGACAATAGACCATTTCTTGTGGTCTTGCAGACGTTTTTCTATTACAATAAAACGACTACTCGAAATCCCGCCTCACTCTATTGGTCTAACTTTATCAATGCTTGTGATCCTATGTTTTGGAGCCTCCATTATTGGGTTTAGTCACAGAAATGTGTGCTTGGCAATCCAAAATTACCTCATTGAAACCAATCGATTTCCATGTTAGACTGATTGTTCTCCCTCCCAACCATAGCTTTCTTTTATTTCTTATCTATTATTATTATTATTATTATTATTATTATTATTATTATTATTAGTAGTAGTAGTAGTAGTAGTAGTAGTAGTAGTAGTAGTAGTATTATATACCCGGTTTTCTTTTGATAATTTCTTTTTTTTCCAGACACAAAACGTTTACTTTTAAACTCCAACGCTCAAATTGTTAACTCCCTTGTTATTATTATTTTTATGCACCTAATTGAACCACCCGATTCATGGCCAATCCCCCACTGTGGGTATGTGCCACGGCCACTCAGGACAACAACAACAACAACACAAGAGCGGCTATCGTGGAAACTTCTTACGGCTTCGAGGAGAACATCAGCAGCGATCAATGATACCGGTGAGCGGCGGGACAGCACCAAGCGTTGTCGTTCAACTGCCACCGTGGCGGAGGGGCAAGGCAGCAACGGGGATGTGCAAGCGTTGTAAGGGTTGCCATTACCGCAGCAAGACTTCGGAACCGACGAGCCTGTGAGCCAGCCTGGAGCCAGCCTGGAGCCGCCAGGGTCTCCTACTTTTGACCACCAACATTCGTTGGAATGCTGGCGGGAATGCTGGCAGCATGACGGACGAAGCAAGCTGTGCAACAAAGGCGAGAGTAGAAGATGAGATCGACCACATGAATGAGAAAACATTGACGTACTCCCTTAGCGAAGAAGAAGAGATTGAATGTGATGGGGAGGCAAATTCATTCACTCTTGTGACATATAAAAAAAAAGATGGTTCGAGGGAATTCCTGTGGTATTCCAACTGATTGAAGTAATGAAATCGTTTCGGAAAGTAAACCCAAATGCTGTAGCTTCTGAAATCATCGCGATAGCAAAAGAGAATGTAGGTTCTGAGTAAACAAAGACGGAAGTTTCTCAGTTACTGTGAGTTCACTCACCTCAGCCAAAAGCTTGTTGTCATGTGTACTGGCTTACTAGTGAAGCCATTTATTTCGGAGTCATACATATGAAATGATGGCAGAATGAGAAACGTACCTCTAGAATACACAGAAGAACAATGAAAAGAATACTAGAGAGAGTCAGGAGTGACATCAGCTAGACGCCAGACCCGTCACATAGGTCAAGAAGATGGCGCCGTGGAATCGCGCCCTGTGAGAAGTGTAATTTTGCAATTCCGCTATGACCGATCAATCCGAAAGGGTGTGTATCTTGGCTTCACTAGCCATCGAGTTGAGGAATATCTGGAGCCAGCCAGACGCTGCTACAACTGCCAGAGATTTGGTCACTTAGCAAAAAATAGCCGAGGAACAAGGCGCTGCAAAATGTGTGCAAAAGACCACCATCACAAAAACTGTAAGTCTAAAGACAAGCGAAGTGCGCGAATTGCAATGGGCCCAACACTGCATAATTTTATGGATACCCGTAGAACAAAGCGGCCTCTCATCAATGCCAACACGACATTCTCTATGGTCGCACACAACAGCGCGGTGCACGAGAACCAAACACGAATACGATGAAGCCAGCGCAACCACCTCGAGCACAAGCGCCTAAGCATCAGGACACTTCTATGCAGTATGCAAAAGTCTCAAGAGGACCACAACACCGAGGGCAAAGTTTTGAGACATCGCCATGCCAATGTCAAGCTCGAACAAGTTCAGGAGGGATCTCGTCAGAAGAGCAACCACATGGCTAACATACGACAGAATACGAGCACACCGCAATAAGTAAGTGTAAGGAAAGAAGCGAACTCTGCGTATATAGCTGAACTTGTCATACCAATGCTGTTTTGTGTTTTAAAATCCACATTTGCCGCGATTCTAGAGGCTAATAATCTCTCGGAGGTCAAGACCGTATTGTCGATGTAACTAGTATATTGAAAAACACTACATCAGCCACAATGCAGGCGGGGCATGAATAATTGCTATCAAAATGTAGCCTTATTCCAGTGGAACGCAAATAGTCTTCGCTCTAAGTGTGTAGATTTTAGAAAACTATTGGCTGATCTCTCCTTTCCAGTGTTATGTATTACAGAGGCCTGTGTAGACAACGCTTTTAGACTAGCCAACTACGTTGTTTATACGTCCTCTCTATCTTCAGGATTAAGCAAAACGATGATCTGTGTTCGAAAAGACCTGCCGTCAGCGTTATTAAGTGCCGCAGCGTCAGGCACACCAGAATACGTAGCATGTGAAGTTCGGTTTGACCGAGTGAATATCGCTATAGTCATTGTTTATCTACCACCTTCTACAAGTATTGAAATTTCCACTTTTACAGGCCTCTTTACAGATGTAATCTTTTGCGGAGATTTCAATGCGCATAATTTCATGTGGGAAAGCGCCTACTGTGGCGTCATGGAAAAGACCTGTAAAAGACAATTCAGAAGAGTAGTTTGTGTTTGTTGAATGGCGGCTCAGTGACATCCCTACGGGAGTTTTAATTAACTTTAAACCCGTTGCTGCGGGTTTTAATTTACCTGCCTGGGCCTCACGCTTTGCTAGAACGATATTGCATGTGGAGCAACATGGAGAACCGACATTGAAATCAGGGGTAGTGATCATTTTCCTGCTCTAATACAGCATTCTAGACCACGATTTTCGACTTATCGGTGCTCTGCAAAGATAACAAATTGGCAGGCATTTCGATATCACATTACAAGTCAAGCTGATGCGGTCAATGATACAGACAGTCTATTATCGCTTATAAGTTATATCTTTGTTCAAATTTTGTTAAGATTCCTGAACGTTACGCTGGTGTAGACTCTGAATACGAAAGGCTCAGAGTTATACGCCGCAGAGCTGAAAGCAAATGCCGACGCACAGGCCTTATTGAAGATTACTGAGAATGTCGAAAGATATATGATCGTATGCGTCGTCAGCCGGAGCGCCTAGGAAAAAGCGCTCGCAAGAATTCGGCAATTCACTTACTCCCCTTATACTTGAATCAAAATTATGGAATGTTCTGCGCTCTTGGAACGGGCCAGTAACGCACCAACAAGCATTTAGAACTCTAGCTTTAGTCCAGAAAGTACCGGAAACGACCGTTGCAAACGAGTTATGTCAGCTTAATACACGGCCTAGTGCCGCAGTAACCACACCGGAATATAGTAACTCTGTCGAAGAGGTCAAAGCTTAGATAAATTTTTCTGTCAATCACCATCATCATGACTTAGCCCAGCTGTTTTCATTAGAAGAATTAAAGAACTCACTCGTACCGTGCCGCCAGAGGACATCGGCTGGACCTGACGGGGTCACATATGCTGCCCTGAAAAACCTGTGTCCTATGGCTACCAAACTTCGTTAAAATTACTGAATGATGCGTGGATATTGGAATGTCTTCCTCCTTCCTGGAAAATCGCACGAGTAGTTCCAATACTAAAACCGTGTAAAACTCCTTTATCGCTAGGTTCTTACCAACCTGTCAGTCTGACAAGTCGCCTATATGAACTCATGGAAAAGATGATAGACGTTAGGCTTCAGTGGTGAACAGACTGCACCAACGCACAACCCGAAAACATTGTGGGCTTCCGCTGGCGCCAGTGGCTGCGGAAGAATCACCATTGCAGTGCTTCTAGACATAAAGCTTGCATTTGACACAGCCAGCCACACTCACTTACTACATGATTTAATCCAGTTGGCCATAGTTGTTCCCAACACCAAGATGGATTGCGGATTTCTTAAGAGGCAGGAAAATCTTTATTGAAACTGCTCATGGCAAAATCACAGAGCATAAAGTCAATCAAGGCGTTCCGCAAGGCAGTGTACTCGGTCCATTTCTATTTACCTGTGTTATGGCTGAATTATCCTATATCCTGTTTGCTACCTTGGATTATTCACCATATGCAGACGACTTGTGCATGTGGGCATCTGACTCGAGTACTCAAGCCATTCAGCAAAAACTGCAAGCTGGCCTAACGCTAATTAATGAATTTTTGAAAAGCAGAGGTGTGAACACTTCACATGAGAAAACTGCTATACTTCCTTTTTACAAGAAAACGCCTCAAAAGATTCCAGCTCGTGTTAGACTCTCAGCGTCCGCAACTTGTGCGACTTCTTCGCTATTATAGACAGACGTCAATCATGGGCTCCCCAAATAAAAGCATTAGAGGAGAGTCAACTCCCTAATAAAAATTCTTCATCGATTTGCTGGAGTGAGATGGGATAGTTCGAACTCTTCCTGATTACGCGTTCACTCTGCTATCATTAGATAAAGAAAGCATACTCTGCTCATGTGCTACACAGAATATTCTGTAATCTAGAGGAAACAATTCAAAGATTGCTGGCCAGAAGCCTTCGCACATGTCTTGGTGTTCCGCATGCATCTGCCAGTGTTTTGGTAATTGCTGAGTCCCGCCAACCAACTTTTCATGCAATAAGATTTACGGAAACTTGTCACTTTTTTCGTTTGGTTATACAACACGCTAAGTATCCACTATGCCAACACCTTCAGGATAGAACCGCTTCACGCATACATGAAGAAATACGGCGGGGCAAAAACTTGCTGCCTGCTTCCCTACCTGCGCAACTCATCCGCCATGGCGACCAGCAATTCTAGAAATAGTCACTTCAAATCCTGGAGTAGGCCGCAAATGTGATCTGCCTGTAGTTGCGATAGAGCAATTAAATTTATCACATCTTTACTCTAAGTACGTAGATCACATTCACGTGTATACCGATGGATCATGCTGGAAACAAAGCTCCACAACTGCGTTTTATATGCCTGCATAATAAGAGAAAAGAGCCTATAGGCTTTGCCAATTTACAACGTCCACAACGGCAGAACTTTACGCAATATTTTGCTTTCTGTTACAAATGTCAGCAGTCAGAACGACTTCCATGGGTAATTCTGAGCGACTTACAAGCCTCACTGCTGTGCTTAAATGAAATCAGCTTAAGAAAAGCAAACATCTCATTGACATACGAAATACAGAAGATATACGCCATAGCAATAGATCTACAACATGACATAACAGTCCAGTGGATTCCAAGTCACTGTGAAATCATAGAAAATGTAACAGCTGATCACATTGCACGTGCAGCACATCAAGAGAATGAATTATCACTTCTACCTGTAGCGGCGAGTGATGCGCGATGTCTATTGAACAAACTATGGTATAGATTGTCCGAGGAAACTTGGTTCATAAATGGTGCGCAGAACTCTCAATTGTATAACATAGATCACGGAATAGAATTCAATATTTCGTTTAAATTTAGTCGATATGTTGCAGCAACAGCTCATAGGCTTTAGCTAGGCACTGCCTATACTAAAAGCTTCCTTTACGGGATAAGAATAACTAACCGTGCTACATGCTCATGCCAAGATGCTGAAGAAGAAATAAAACACCTTCTTCTAAACCGTAAAAATCATGATGCTCCCCGAAAGGAACCTTCGTAAAAACTACATGGGTTGGATAGACCGTCACTATACTTAAGAAAAATTTTAGGTCCATGGCCAACAGAAAAACTTCAAAACATCGTTGCGCGTACCTTAGTACAATTTTGGAGGCATAAAAAACTAAGTCACACAACAGTTATTGCTCGCACTGTTATTATTAACAGCCAGCCTTAATTGCATGTTCATTGTGTCTTCGTGTTCATGTAGCATCTGTATTTGTTGCATTTGGAATGCGGCATTCAAGGGCCCAGCATCTTCTGGGTGAATATCTTCGTTTTGTGAACGTTTATGCTGTGTGAACTCATGGGTTGCGTGTCAACACTTCGGTTGTTAGAGTATTTATGCTATGTGAACTCTTCTATTGCGTGAACATTTATTTATATTGCAGTAGTGATCACTTAATATGTGAATGTTCGTTCATGTATTTATTAGTCCACTTTTGTGATCCTTCACAACTTTCACAGAATAACAATATATCATGTAAAAGAAGAGCAGTAGCCGGCGCCACACTTAGGCACGAACCTCTCCTTAAATACATTTAATAATAATAAGATAGATCACTATAATTTTTCCGCGTTAATGATTCCGGGTCGCAGGATCAAAAGTTCAAAATAAGAAATCTCGCTCGCCTCATTTGAGACTTCGTAGCATAAATGAAGCGCGCCAGAATGAAACTCCGACCGGTGAGGTATTAGGATAATTAACGAGGGATTAAAATACGGGCTTCGAGAAGCACGGTGCTTGGCTATCATCGTCCAGGGTTCTTCGTTCCAGCCCTAACTACATTCGCCCAATGAATTCACTACTGGATGATTCTCGCACTGGTGAATTTCTCAGGCTCCCTATTCGACGCTTAGAAACTCTCCGAGAATAATTTGCCGACAGAGATTATATTATGAAAAAAAAAAACATTTCGGCGCTTTCAATTTATTGTTTAGAAATTGTATCTTCTTTCTCATTTTGAGGCCTTACACTCTATTTTACACGACAGTGAGCAAATGCGGTCGTGAGTATTTAGTTATCCGATGTTGACCAACGCCGAACGTTTTCCTTTGGTCCTATCCAATGCACTGGGGTGGGGTGACACCGGCAGTGTAGCTGGCACGCTCTTTGTCACGCAAACTGCGCTCTGAGGCGTCTTGAGTGCAACTATTAACCTTGCTATTCCTATTAATGCTTCGTCCTCTAGCGAAAATGCCAATTTTTGTCTGTACTGCTTGGTGCCGCTCCGAACGCGCGTAATGTGCTACATTGCCTAGAGGCAAGCCTGAAATTGAGAACGAAGAGACAGAGAAATAGCGAGAAAGAATGAATAAGGGAAACTATATTTTGTGGTCGTCTCTAAATGCGCGTGTGACGCAGGCGTGATTTATTGAAGCAGACTGTTATGCCTAGGATACGCTTATAGGATGTTCACGGCAAGATGACCCATCGTATTTTCCAGTATAACTAAGCGCAAGAACTTGTCTGCTCGATTCCTACCGCTTTTTAACCTGACGCGCCTGTTCGAATGCATACAAGTGAAAACACTCGTACTTTGCGAAATATTTAGTTGTGGTTAATGAGTTTGTTCACAAGGAGAAATAAGAACAAACACTAGACATTAGCGGTACCGTTTCTAAGGTATACTTAGCAATCCAACTATTTTTTGGGGGGTTCGAAATTTTTATTCTGGTTGACTTTTGCAGGTTCGGAAGAAGCGTTCCGGTCCGGTTCTCAGGCGGCTCGATGGTTTGTACACATTTTCTTGAACATACCTTGACTTTGTTACTAAATTGTGTTTCCTTACACTTTTCGATATGAAGGATAAACGTTACGAGTACAGAGCTATCTTTCTTGCTTACGTGGCGGCCAACTAGCAGGAAGTTTGACTTTGAATGTAGCTGAGTATTAAGCGTTGATTAGAAAAAGAATACAAAAGACTTTGTTTGTTTGTATCCACGTTGTATGCAACGTAAGAAGGCACTAAAATAGTGTCATTCATGATCCTTCATTGCAGGCTTAATGTATAATACGAAGATCGCCCAGCAAGATAAAGCCAACCGAACAGGTTACTAACATAATGAATATTATTGTCAAAATCATAGACAGCCTATCGTGGCTATCTTGTTCGGCCTGTACCTACCTGTCCAAACGTCCGCGGTGCATGTACGTTACTCTCTAGCATGACTGTGCGTTTTGTCTTTCGCTCTCGCCCAACATTCTGCACCTATAGGCAAGCTAAAACCGCAAATGACCAACCGAACCAAAAACCTAAGTTGAATCCTATTCCATGCGAGAAGCTCTTGGGTTTGGTAGTAGGTGCCGCATGCAGCGTTGTTAGCCAAGCCCAAACGTTGCGATGGAGACATGACCTGTGTGTTCAAACACACCGACCTTCCTTTGATCCTGTGTGGGTCGCAGTGCACACCAGTACGGATAATATCGCGTGTGGAGAGCGGTGGGAAACACGCTGCAGGCTGGGCGCGGCTTCAAAAGAACGCGGCTGTTGGCATAAGCATGGCAATCACCCACCACAGCAATCAAGTGGTGGGTAATATGGCGACGCAGAGGCCTCGTCGTGGCCTTAATTATGGCTGTGACACGCGTAAAAGGTATAGATGTAAGTGTAGCAAAGATCCATACATGGCTGCATCTTTTGTATGCTTCTTTGTTCTCCGTCGAAACCGAATCGCCTTGTGTATGGATTTTTGGATTGTGCTTTATGGTGAAACGCGTGCTACTCCGAATGAAGTAGGGCGACCGCCAGGACCGACATTATCGTTGCCTTCCGGAAATGCTTAATAGCTGCTGCAACACAGGCTGTCAAAGCCCAGTCACACTAGAGCCTTCCGTCATCTCTCGGGCTCAATGCACGCTCGTCGCACACAAAGGCTTTCTGTCTGATTAATGATGCCTCCCTAGTAGGATACGTTCTGCTTAGCTGTATACGAAAGGATATGTATGTGCCCCTTTGCTAATGTCGAGGTCGATTTACGAGTGATTAAAGGTTCCAGCGTCTTATTTATCAGAATGTACGTATGGGACGTAAACAGGAATGTTGCTACAACGAACGGAGATCTTGAGTCCTCTCTCCGCGGCTCGAGTGACATGCCTGGCACAATGAAGCCTGAAGCTACTTTGCAGATCTTGAAAGAAATCTTACGAAAACGAGACGTCAGTGAACACGATAAGGAGAGCAGCTTCTTTCCCGCATTCAAGAAGTTATTGTCACGAAGAGGCCGGTGCCGCATTCGATGACCCTTCCTATTTCATCAAATCAGTCAGTAATTAGAGTATCATCATAACCTCGGCGAATTAATTAATTGGAAAAGTAGCCACAATAATTAATGAATGAATAATTGAATGAATAGATCAACAAAACAATCAACGAAAGGGCAGTATCATTTTCATGCCTTAAAATTTGTGGCGTACCAATAACGGGCATTCTGTTGCGCACATTGACGGTGTATTTCCTCTCTTAAACGTGCATAGTGAATGCTAACTTTCCAAACAGCTACACAGACACGTGGAGCTAAATCTGCGGCAGAAACCTTCTAGACTCCAAGTTCATTTGTAAAGACTACGCTTTTGGGTACGCTAAATGTGTTGTCGAGCGAACAAAAAAAAAATGGTATGTTATAAGCTTGCAAGAATAGGTATATGAAGTATGCTAACGTTGCAACGAAATAGGTACGGAAACTTGAGCGAACTGTGACTAAGGAAGAAAATATCTACCACGAGCAGCGCCATTTCATGACTTGGAATCCATATAGCTTTATTAAATCACTTCGCATTTAGGCTATAGAGGCTGTAAAATAAAACTAAGCATTTGTTTCCTGCCCGTAAAATGGAAAGTTTTAACTCAAATCTTTCTTTTGTAGAGAAACCAATGACCAATAGTCACACTGTTATCAGCAGACACAAATAAACGAAGCTATACGTAGAAACAATTAGACAATCTCTGAGAAATATTTAGTAACGCTGTCTACAAAACTGCAAGCACTTTCAGCACTCCCGGTGAAAGATAGCACGAATATCATCGCTCAATAACTTTTGGTATTTGTATATCTGTAAGGAAAATGAAACTTTAGCAAAGCCCTACGAACGTTATAGTTTACAAACATCTTTCAGAAATTGAATTTTTGAAGAAGCGGTTCCATTATAACGGTATATACTGAGCTTATTATCGATTTTAAGATTGGCATATATGTATGTAGGCGTGTAGGAGCCAGAAGTTTCATTCTGATAGGAGGTGACAAAGGTGATAGAGGGAGCATAATTCACATATTGAACCGAAAAGCACCCGCCGCGGTGTCGCAGTGTCTTTGGCGTTGCGCTGCTAAGCCCGAGGGGGCGCTGTATCAAATGCCGGCCGCGCCTGCCGCACTTCGATGGGGGGTCAATTGTAAAAAACCCCGTGTGCCATACATTGGGGGAACGTTAAAGGTCACCAGGTGGTAAAAATTAACCCGGAGTCCCCCACTACGGCGTTCCTCATAGTCATATGATGGCTTTGGGCGCATAAAGCCTCACAATATCTTTCTTTTTTTTTAACCAAGCAGCAGTATAACGTATAACCGAATCTTGCGTCTATGCCTGGCGACGTGATCCGCGGACGAGTTCCGATGACTCGGTGGGGGTCGCTGCACCCTCTTGACGCCATCTCAAAGTCCACACGCACTGGCTAGTCGAAGGCCGGCGTAGCTTGTGCACGCGATAATGGGGACGTGCTTGGCGAGTGGCGCTCGCCTGGAGTGGCAATATATGCACGATGAGCTAGTGCGTACCCCCTGCTGCAAAACGCGAGAGGAGTCGGCAGCTCCAATTCGCGGCCGCCTGTTGACTTTGGCCGCCGATAACGGAGGCTACGAGAAGGTCGAGGGGCACCGGCGACCGCTGCTCCTCTCTCGGTGTTCATTATCACTCGCCGCGTGCGCGAGTTTGTAGGCAAACTCTGGTAAACACGCGGGAGTGTTAATGTGGATATTCACATCCACGATCGCCAGGGCAACCGCGGTTATCACCTATTTTTGTTCGTCTTTTTCCTGTCGCCTTAAACAAGCATTTAGTTAACTAAGGTGGTAACTTGGGCTTGTTGGTGATTCATTACGAGCAGTAGGCGTAACGCGCTGTGCACCGGGACAAAAGAATAAGTGGCAAGACGCACTTGACGCCATGTGAGTGCAGCAAGTCTCTGTTGATGGACGGCGCAATACCTCCAGAAACACCTCAGATGAACACTCCTGTCTGTGATCCCTGATCCAGACGAACATCATCCCACAGGGCAAGTAATTAGAATGCAGCTCAAGCGCCCGTTCCTGCGTGCAGCATCGGCGTACTTCGGCTTTTTACCATTCGACTCGGCGCATACTAAACTTATTAGAAGGGCAATTGCCTCCATGTGTCTTCAGGTGGCGTTGGTGAGGTCTTGTTTTGAAAACGTGCAGGAAAGCTTTAACTGTCACGTTGCACGGCTACGATCAACCGGATACCCTTGTTCTAACATGGTTTCAGTTGAGGGAGCGCTCCTTCAGAAATTAGACGGTAAGTGGAAAACCAAGCTGCTACTAGAAGAAAGGCCGCAAGTTGTTCCGTACATGCATAAGGTGGCCCGAAATTGAAAGCTAAGAGTTTGCCAGCTGACTTTAGCCAGAGTTTAAACATATACAAGTGCCACGTAGCTGGCCAGAACAAAGCTAATGTTCTTTGCCGTCGCTTGGCGATACTCAAAAAATTTATTTCATTCAGCCTAATTAGGCAATCAGTCTTATTAATTAATATACTCAGATATTATAATTAGAGCAAAAGTGTCAATGCGAAAATTCTAGAGGGATATGAAAAACTCCCGATACAGCTTTCTGCTGCTCAGTACGTGCTACATAAATTTGTTTTGCCGAGCGTTTCTCATTGCGTTTCTCATAGCGTTCCATATTTCAATTTTCTCATTGACACTTTTCATCTCATCATTACACTTGATAAGTTGAATAATTAAGATTAATTGGCTAATTAGGCGTAATAAAAAATATAGCTTATCTGCAAGCAACTTCAAATATTACATTTGTTATGTCCAGCTGCGTGGCATTTGCTTTTTTTAAAACTCTGGCAATATTTACCTGGGGTACCCTCTATATCGGCCAGACAGGTCGTTGCATCAACGATAGTGCAAGGGAACACGAGCTGTCTGTCAAGGATAAGATTAATGCAAACTTACCTATGCACTACGATTCCTGCACGTGTGAGCCAGATCTTTTCCATATACGCATTCTTGGTAAAAGAAGGATCCTTTGGCATGCGAAATAATGGAGGCTTATTTCATCAACATGTCAAACATGACATCTTTGTTAGCGATACGTCTGCGGCTTTACGCAGCCGTGAACGGCAGTTTTTGCGCTGTATGATTGGATAATCACGCAAACTTTGTTTAGGTCTTGTGCTGAGATGTACGTGCGCACATGGCCACCTTCTCTTGTAAAGGTGACCCCGTCTGCTTTCGATAAACTAGTTGCAAGTGACGCTCTTTCCTGTCCTATAGCTTTTTTCTGCCCTTGGTGGCATCGTAACATTGAGAAATAAGATGAACTAACTAGCCCAGCAACAAGTATCGATAACCTCTGTGAGCAGCTATAACGACTGAGAAAACAGAACCCCCCTTTCATTGTGCCTTCAATTTGTTTTACTGCGCCAGTGGCCAAAGGGGTTGCCGTTGCTCATGTGTCGTGTCGTATCTTCACAAAGTTCACTGCTAGCATGCCTGTGCAGTGTGGCAGTTGGGGTTTGAGCTATGAGTAACCATATCAGAAAACGAAAAGGCGCAAGTATGGCAAAAGAAAATCTTCCAAGATCCAAATAAACTTTGTGCATGAACTAGTGGGAATGACAAAAAATATACTTCACAGGCTCAACTTGCAACCAGTATTAATTACGAAAATTGTTATTGTTGCGTTACGAGTGCCCGCGCAAAACGATGCAGTATGTGTGCAATTTTTGAAACAATTCTGGCAGTTTGAGGATGGAAGGCATGCGGTTGAAACTTTCTGCACATCAATTTCAGTACCAGTGCATTGTATATATTAAAAAGCGTTAAAAAGCGTAAAAAGCGAAGAAATAATAGCAGTAAGCGTGACTAACACAGGTAGAAGGCGCGGACCGAATGAGCGGCGGACGCGTTAAAGGCCCCTCACCAGGCCACATAGCAAATTTTGGTTATATGCTGGAACTTGTTACGCGCCCTCTTGGGAGCATTCGATTGCAAGAATTTCTCAAATTGGTTCATTAATAGCCGAGATAGAAATATCTCATTGCCGCCAACTGATTATTTCCGGAGGCGAACTTCACCGCCCCCCCCCCCCCCCCCCAACAAGGGCTTTCTCTCCGCTTGCCCCGTCTAGCCTGCGCAAGCGAAATTTCTTCCCTGCGATCTCCCATACCGGAGCTGGAGGATCGCGTGACGCATACGTCATGGGTCCCGCCATCTATTTTCTTTCTCATGTTTTTTTGCTGCGCGGGGCATTTCCGCTGATGGACGCGAGCGCGAGCTGTTTCGTTTGTCTCATCTCGCGCAGCGCATGATTTTGCGCGCTGTGCACGAAAACTACTGATTAGTGGTATAAGTCAGCGTTACACGAACACTTAGGCAGACAATAGCGGATTACAGAGCATGATCGCGCGTTAGAGCAAAGTAGAGAATGACATAGTTTCGTTCTGAGCGTACGCGATTGCATGACGTGGGAACAAGTAGGCGAAATGGAAAAATTAACAGATGTTGCCTTGAATATATATCTGAGTGTCACGTGTCCCTGTGAGCGACGTCACAGCATATACATGTACGTAGGCGCACTTGCTGATGTACGTCAACACACCGTCTTAGAGTCCGGCGCCCTCGACGAGAAGGGCCAACGACGTTTAGTTTGAAATTTCAGCTGTTTTCGCGGCGCGTAGCGATGTAATTATTAGAAGACACGGTCGTGAGCGTGCACTGTATTCACTATGCTTGTCAGCTCAATATGTCCAGACTCGTTTGAGGGCCCTTTAAGGAACGGATTCCGTAACACAACGGTGCCATTGGCTCTTGAGGCGTGTTACTGGTTCCGTTTCCGTAACACATCCCGGTAACCTATGAGGTTACCTGGGGGCCTCACTGTCGCCGCCTTCAACTTCTAATTCCTTTTGGATGATTAAGTGAATATGCATAATGTTTTTTTTTCGTTTGCTTATCTGCTCGCAGTCGTCGACGTCCGATGAGTACGAGAGATAGCACAGGCAGGCGTCGCCGTCACCGAGGCACAGGAAACCCAGTCACGCCCTCCTTCAAGGACACCCGTGGTTCCAGCAAGTCCAGACAGCACCGCAGCCGAGTTTCTCGAAGCACCGAAAAAAAGAAAACGCAGGGAGCGCGGACACTGGAAAAAGAACCAGGGTCCACAACTCAGCTCCTCTAACGGGAGAAGGCGCACTCGCCGCCGATGTTCGTCCGCTTCTGGGTGCTGGGCTGGACACTGTCTCGCGATTCGCGATCGCCGTGCGGACATGGAACGCATGGCAGGTGTTCCATCGCACGGCACGCGAGAAGAAACCCGAAAGACCCTAACTGTCCAGCTCCGGCCATGATTCCCACCCACTCCCCTAACCCTGTTCCTGAACGCCACGCCATGTTCCCGCGTCTGAAATAAAGACCCCCGATGTCGCCATTTTGTACTGGCATGCTCGAGAGCGTCTTCTACGGGTATTCTCTGTGTCAGTGAAGCACAAGAGGGAGAAAAGCTGAAGTAAAACCTAATAGCATAGTAAAACAGCGCCCCCCCCCCCAGCTTGAGATTATATATATATAAAACCCTTTTAAGATCTCGGGATATTCTGGATGTCAGACAATGGCCTGGAGTCGAGTACAGTCTGGCAGAATGTGTCGCTCCATGGGCCTGCCGATGGAGCCACTGACGCACGTTACTGCTTTCGTGGCTGGCGAGGATGAGGTCCACTGGCCAAATTGGCAATACGAATATGAAAACAAAGATTCTTTGCGAACCTTCCCGGACTTTCTAGACTACGAGTGCTGCTGGTCTCTTGCTGAATAGCTCACGAGCAGGACACTGCCATCTTTACTGTGCTTACGTGTGGCCTAGCTGCAGACCTTGTATTCTACGGACTTGCGCTATCATTAGATAAATATCTAACTATCCTCATTGCAACAAATATGCGCAATCAAGGGCGCATTTCCTTTGATAAAGCAAACCTTTATACGCCCATTTTTTTAGGCATAGGGGTTTGGACCATCTGGTCGCTTGGTTTTTCTCCGAGTAAGGTGCCGTTTACTATTGCGCAATCTCTAGGATCAGCCCACTCTTGTCGGTGCGCTGACTCTGGGCAATGTCATAGTAAAGCGGGCCAGTACCGGAGACAGTGTAGAGTGCACCACGTTGGACACATGATGGGGTCTTTGCGTCTTGCCATTTTCACAGACAGGCAGGTAGTCGCTTTGGCTGAAGACGTTGTGCAGAATATAATCAGTTGCGTGAATTTTTTTAACCATTTCACGAAAGCTTCGCTTTTCAGACTCCAACATCTGAGTTGGATCTGCATAATATTTAATGCGAAGCATTCTCTGCCTCATTTTTCGCGCTTTGCTGTAGGTAGGAAGGTACCTGTCTTGCCTCGCTTTCATTAAAAGAAGATAATGTGCGACCGATAGTGGAATCGAACATCTGCCGGGGCAATGCACGCCGGTGCTCTAACCGCAAGGAATACAAACTTCTCTCGTCTAAAGGGTGCAGCTTCGAGCGTACCCCACGTGTCACTCCCTCGTGTTGTTTCTTCGCGGTAGCTCACGTTTTGACGCGCCGTGTTAGACTGCACTGACTCCGGGACCGACTCACTTTCTCCAGCACTCTCCTCGTAAGAGTTCACCCTGGGCCGTTGTGGGACGTTGTGCCAACTTCCTGACCGCCGTAGTTAATCATTTTTTAACCTTTCATCGCCGGAGTAGAAACGATAGCGTCCTTGTAACATACAACCTCATCATCTAGCCATAGGTAGTACTCACGCCTATATTACATGTAGTTGCTGATGCCGTCACAGTCAGCGTTTTTCTCGCTTGCGCTCGTCCACTGTCCAAGGGTCGCCATGTCGTAAGCTCGCGTCGAACGGCTGGGCGTACATATGTATTTGATGCCATATGATCGCCTTCAATGTGATCGTCATCGTGCTGCTGTCGTCACATGTGCGCAGGCGAAGGCTCGCGACCCACAGACACCACTACTCAATGCACACGAACACGTTGGTTCATCTGATAAGTGTTCGCAGAAACTCAAACAATGATGGATAGCCAGGTACCTATGCTTCGCATAAACTCGATTACCACATTGTGTGGGGTCTTCACAATCTTTACACGATTAAGTGCCCCATGTCACAGAAAATCCGTTGTCGGTGTCGGCGTCGGCGAAGTTATCTGTGAGCGAAAACTTCCGTATATATTTAGGTACATGTATATGCCACGTCTTGCTATATGACATGCTATATATTCAGGTTATATTGCCACACCATTCTATCACTAAAGTTGCTCATATCTTGTCTTACATTCTTGACAATGCTATTCCTCGGAATTTTGAGAATAACTGCCCACAAACAAATGTCATGAAACAAAACAACGACAGCAGATGTCTTTTGTTTTAAATCCTCTCAGACTTAAATATTAAAAGTGCGGAACAATAACAGAAACGTGAAAATGGTGTAATTCTCTTGGTGTGGCTGTGCACAACCTCCAGGCCTACGCAAGAGGCCGCGTTCGTTCCAGAAAGCGCGCGTTCGTGCCTAGCGTTCTCCTCCAGCGTTTCCCGGTAAACATTGCGGTTACATAAGCTGATATATTTGCCGGGAAGCGTGAGAATCAGTCAGGGATCTTTGAATGCTATCGCGTTTCACTCTTAAAGGCGAAGCTTAAGCGTCCTCCCAAGTTTTTCTATGTAATTTCATAAATATGCATGCTTGAAGCGTCATTTGTACGGTTAACGTATGTGATATGTCAGATGCGTGTAATCTTCGTACGAATAATACGGCGTACATGTGAATATACGAAAACGCATATGACCCCACGCGATGGCCTAGCGGCTACCGTGTTGTGTTGCGCTGTTTAAACATGAGATCCTGGGATCGCATGTTCGGCCGCATTTAGATGGGGGCCAAATGCAAAAGCGCCCGTGTCCCGTGCGTTGGCGGCACATTAAGATCCCCTGGGGATCGAAATTAATCTAGAGTCCCCCATTATGGCGTGCCTCACAATCAAATCATGATTTGGCACGTAAAACCACAGGATTGGATTCAAAATGCATATGACACTGTGCACGCTCGAGAATAAGTATGGCCTCAAAAATTTGTAAGCTTTTAATCTGACCATGATGATCCCAGTTGCAACTTATCAGCCTTTCGGTTATTACGAAAGTCGGCGGTGCCGGGCTGAAATCGTTTTTGCGCAGTTTGAGAACCTAATGTTCACGATGTCAATATTCTAAAGCGCCGACGAATTTCGATGTTGAATGCCCTGATGTAGACTGTATTTATGAGTTGTCCAGATGATTTAATAACTATAACGCACTGGTGCCACCCAAGGCCTAGTTGAGGTGCCTTTAGCCGAACATGTAACTTTTGCTTGATCGCAGGAACCGTATGCTACCACGCAAACATTCAAAGAGAAGAAACAACAACTAAGAAACCAAGAGAGAAGTTCACAGGAAGATGTAGCTTTAAAGTGGATAACAATGGTAGAACAAGGAACGTCGCTGAAGCCAACGTTTCTACAAAAAGACTTGTCTTCAGGTTACCAACTGCTGCCAGTGGCTGCCTTCACGAAGGCAAGGCTTGTCCAAACGTTAGCTTAGGTGACATTTACTGTTCTACCCTGCACTGCTTGTGATAAGAAATATACGGCACGTCCGAATGGTACGCTGGCTTCTCAGGAAGCAGGCAGCTCGTCACAAGAGGTTGAGCTGAGGATTGTCATGTGTGAGGCAGATTGAACAAGTTTCAAAATACGAGCTTATTTATTAACCGGGAACGTTCTTCTCCGAGTCACGCCAGTTTTCTTGTTTCTTTTATATCTTGATATGTCGCCGTTATTGTGGGTGAACGAGCAGACTACTACAGCCATCTACAGTCAAGGATGGAAAGTAGCTGAGGCTTCAGTTGGCGGCCGCTAGTGAGGAGGATGACGGAGGCAAACCAGCCAAGCGCGTTCAGTATGAGCTCATCACGCAAGTAGAACGCGTTCTGCGAGAGTCTCCTCTTTCGACGCGTCCTTTTGGTCGCCATTTTATTACCTTGGCCAAGACATAGAGTTTCCTACAAAACTCTATGGGCCAAGAGACATGAACGAGCGTCGCCAGCTCAGGGTTGGTTGGCGACGGATAAGGGGATGACGGAGGCCAACCAGCCAAGCGCGTTGAGCGGAAGCTCATCGCGCACGTACGACGTGTTCAGCGAGTTTCTCTTTCGATGCTCCCTTTAGGTGACTATTTTATTCGCTGTACCAAGAGACGCAAACGAGCGTCGCTAGCTTAAGCTTTGCTTGGCGGCCGCTAGGGGGACGACAGAGGAGAACCAGCCAAGTGTGTTGTGAGCATGTAGGAAAGAAAAGGTAAGGAGGGAGCATCGTGCAACGCGATTGAAGCCAAACCTGGTGGCCCAACACGTGATCGCACATCAAAGTGCTCAGTTGGTTTTGGTGCTCCCGCGGTGCAGGCAGAGCCACGGCGTGGCAGCTGAAGAAGGGCGCGCCGAAAAGGCACTACTGGCATATACTACTGGGAACCAAACGTCTCAGAAAATCTCGATTCTTGCTTCGGTATCTCGACGCAGGAGGTCACGTGTTTGGCGACCATTGAGCAAATGAATGGGCTTCACGGAACATTCGCTTGTCAAGGCTGGCTGCGTGACGTAATGCTCCCTCCTAATTTTTTCCTTCCTCCATGGTTGTGAATGTGAGCCCATCGAGCACGGCGACGATGTTTCCCTCGTCCGCCAAGCGCTTCAAGCCATTAGGGCTCTACCAGCTCGAAGCGCGTCGGCGTCTCGTGCTGCAACAATTTGCGCAATGCTTCGTATTTCGTAGATTATGTGGTTGAGTCTGTCGTTATCTTTAAAGCGTGTGCGGCCAGCTTACTTTCAAGGTTCCTTGCGGCACTTCTTGAGCACGGGAAAAAAATACCAGCGCAATCGCTGGGTGATAACGCCATGAATGCCAAGCGAAATTTCAGGCTGGATGGAAACGATTGCTGAGAGACTTATGCAGTGGAAACACAGCACATCTTTTCTTACGCTGGCTGCCTCCAGTACAAACTTCTTGGTACAAATAGTGGTAGCCAACACATATCAACGATTCTACGTTTTTCTTCGACGGAACACGTGACTTTCTTTGCAACCTTCTGAAATTTCGTTTATAAAGTTTTATGCAACATCAGAGCCTTATGATTAGATTAGCAGGGTTCCTTTACTAGCCACCACTGATATATGCCGGCTCACGAACACCACAAGCCACAAACAAGGAGTGAATCACTGGAGAAGAACGGCTTGAACATTAAAATTATCCAGCGTTGTCGGGTTGTAGCTGAATTGTTTCCTAGACTTCAGGACACACTGATGCGTCAGACTGCGCTTTTGCCATTAACTTGCGCATGGGAGTCAACATCGCCTTCGTAAGTAGAGAGCCGCAGCTTGCTGCTACAGACTACGTAACAAGCAGGAAGACCGCAAAAGTTACGCAACGCAATATTTTGGTCTTCGTAACTTCGCTTCTAAAAACGCTTTGGAGAAGTTAACGTGTGAGGAGATTCGTGTCGCAGTTATATTTTATAACAAATACACATGGAACGTTTTGTAAACAATGTGTAGGCTCTTTTAAAAAGCCTCATTCACGTCAAAACATGTAACGGCGAGAGACACTGTGGCGGAACACATATTTCGGCAGCCTAATAAATAACGCTTTATAAATAACTTAATTGATTGAGTAATGCGGTTTAACGTCACGAAACAACACTGGGTTTATAATAACAAATGACGTAGGCAAGGCTCCGGTTTAATTTTTACAACCTGTGATTCTTCAACATGCACTTTAATAAACAAACGTGTTTTTTGGTTTTGTTTAGCATTTTTCTTTCATCGAAATGCCACAGTCGGCACCCGAACTTGCGTCCTCGTGCTCCTTAGCAGAACATCAAAGCTATGGAGACGTGGAGGGTGCTTCGCACTACGCGCAAGAACGCACCATAAATAAAGTAGTGCTCCTGCTGAATTGGCATTTACTGTTTGTAGAGAAGCCAGTGACATAACAGCGTACAAAATTTTCAGTTTAGGCGATAAGTCAAACCAGAAAATAGCAGTGTTAATGTTACAGTGCAAAATGTGGTGTCATTCTATACTACAACTACATTGCAAACTATAGCACGTGACATCATCCTAAGTAGCAGCTCGGGTCATCGGCGACTTGCTGAAAATTCCAGCTCTCCAGTCCATCGTATGGATGAGTCAGGAACAACTACTCTAAAAATGTACCCCTCAGCAACACACAAAAAGGATTGCGATGGCCATAGACTTTCGTGCAGGTACTTCGACTTGAACGGAGAAATACGGCGTGTGTACACTTGTGCACGCGGGAGCTCGGGGGCAATCATCGAGGCAACCTACATCATGGCGGCGGAAATCTCGGAAGCAAGCTAGTTTGTAAACGAAAATCGATTTATTTCTTTCCCATATAAGAAGAGTGGGGTAAATACCACAGTCTGCAAGCTTAAAAAGTGTAGTACGCCTTAAGTGTAGTTTGAGTACGCCTAAATCTGCATACTATAACGCTCTTGTGCATTTTTTTTTTCGGGTTTAATTTCAGTCCCAAAATCAGTTTCATATTATCTATGGTAGAATAAATATGGCCTGTTAAAACCATTTTGCAGTCTAGGAACGTAACATTGTAACGTAACCCGTTAATTTATTTAATATTTTCTTTTTTTGATAATGTAATGCGGTAGTGGTGTATTAGAACTTTGCATGTGTAGGTTAGAAGCTAACTCATGTGAAGTGGGAAGTGGCGAATAACCATTAGCATAGATTATTTGCTGTAAGGCGTGCACAAGATTATTTCTAATATAATGAGTAGCTTTGAGAATGATCCTCTTCCGTGTGTGGGGCGCCTTCTCTAATCTTCCTCACTGACCTGACAATCACGCGATCTTGAGCCATGGATGACTGAGCCCAACAAATCGACGAGGCGCGCTGTCCACTGTTAAATTGGTCCCCTTGTACTTTAAGATATAAACAAATAAAAAATGACATCAATATTTCTATGTTACCTATAGGTGACCTGATAGAAGGATTTTGTAGAGCAGAGGAAAATTGGACAGAATATTTTTTGCCAAATGGGAGAAGACGACAAGAGAGAGCGCTGCTTTCTCGGTTGGCCCTTGGGTATCTTTAACACTTAACTTTACCAACCCTCCGCTTTTCTTTTCATTGAACATTGTTTATTGTTTTCTATCTGTCTCAGTAGCATGGTGGCTTAGGCACGGTGCCATTGTGGCGAATTCCGATCCATTTCGCCCAACAGCGAGCAATCATGGCGGAGGTATCGGGATTTAGAAATTTTTGTTCTGTCAGCGCTCCTACGCCTGCGTTCTTGGTGACGTCAAGCATGCAGAATGAACGACACGGTCAAATTCACTGGGAAATAGGTCGTTATAAGTGCCAGCTATGCTTAAAAATTAATATTCTATACCAAAGCTTCCGTTTTGCATTCTTCACGCTTGTCTTTCCTAAAGGAGCCCCAAGAAATTTGAGGACGTAATAGAAAACTTTGTATTTTAGATGTATTTTTTCACTTACACACAGTTGAGTTCCTTGTTGCTATTAAGACAAATTTGTATTTACAGTCTGGATTTCGTCCTTAGGCTGTGTGATAGGGGAAAAATAATAGATATAGGTAAATTACTCAAAGGACGTGCGACTCAAAATCTTAGTGAAAATTGCGAATATCGAACTATGAGAGTTTTTATATGTAAAAAATACGTGGTTGGGAGCCAGTCAATTTCATGCACTTGATGAATATGCTCCACTGATTCAACGAAAAGCCGGAAACGAGTTCTAGTTGTTCAGTAACTGTATTTACAGTTCCATTTTTTTCTAATCAGTATATTGCTAGAGCTTTCACTATATGAATACCGATGTATCAACTACTTGACTATGCTTTATAATACCTGAACGACCTTGCGCTTGGCTTTAGGATCCGCTTATTACTAGGCACCCGTTCACAAGCGCAGTAAGCTGTCAGCAAATCAGTGGTCCTTACAAATGAGACGGAGTTAGTGTGTGTCCTTCTCTCAGCCCTCCTCTTACACTGAACAAACATGACTGACTTCCCGTATATATATATATATACTACATTATTATTAGGTTCTAAAATTTCTAAATGATTGAACGATTAGCGCAGGGAATCGGGTGCAGAACCACGATGCGCTCTGGCAGTGGGAGTTAAGTTGCAAGGTGATGTGCGGGTGCATATGTAACGCTTGTAGCACGAAAGACATGAATCCATCTTCGGAAATTACGCAAATAACTCCCCAAAACAAAGTTTCTGTATTTTTATTTTTTTAACAATGTTCGCTGCTGTTTTGGCGCTACCAGCAAGTAGCCTTAGTGGGACTGTGCCAATTTTATTGCTGCTCTCTTTCTTTCTCTTGTCGCCACTGCCTAAACTCTCTTTAAAGGTAATTGAATAAGTATTGAAAGTCATTAGTAAATTTGATGGCTGCTTTTGGACAGCCTAATAAACACTTCTACATTTTCCTGTGAGAAATATTCCTTTTGTCTTCCCCAAAAGATGCCATGGAATGCCATCTTTTTCTTGCTTTTCATGCTCGCATTCATTGAAAGCTGCAACTCACAACGTGACGACAGTTACTGGGGAGTTCACAATGTCGTTCAAGTTTAGACTAATATTCAGGTCACGTGAAGGGGTGCACTACAGTGGAGCTGCTTAGCATAGTCATTCACTAAGGTGCTGCGTAGTCGATGTCATTTTTTCTAGTTTCTGGCGATGTTCCGATTCTGTCTACAAATATGTAGTAAAAGGAAAAAAAGAAGTTCGCTTACCTGTGACAGTGGGAACAGTACCGTCATTGAAAGGCCTAGGCAGAATCTAGAACGAAGAACTTAGTACTACGATTCATTCAACAAGAAAACTGGCCAATTACAAATAGTGAATATTGAATCTTTATTGCCAAAGCTGAAGTAACCTGCTCAAAGGTTGATTCCCAATGTCGAATTCGATGCGACGCATTGACTGCTATCATGGCATTAGGTGGTTGCCATAAGGATTTCAGTCGTCGCTCAAGAGTTCATCACTTTCCGTTGCTCGCGGAGAACTAATGTCCTGCTGGACACGTAGCCGCGCTTGACTTTCGTCGATGATTTCTTGCACGTGTCCTCTTGACGTCGAATGCTGATTATGCGAACGGCCGGCACTTGGTTGGACAGCCATGGCGGCTGTTAGCAGGCTGCCGCAGTTGCGCACTGTGACACATGGCACACCAGCCCGGGAAGTTTCAACACGTGAGCTTGTTCTTTCTCCATATTGGACAGTGTACCCACTAGTGTATACGCCACCATAGGCGCCACGACTGCCACCGGAAGCGCGACCAAAGACATGGCTATTCTCACTCTCATCGTTGGCTTCATTCCTGCTTCTGTCTCCACCGCTGCTGCTTCCTACACTACTTCCACTACCGCTTCCTCCACCGCTTCCACCACCGCTTCCACCACCGTTTCCACCACCGCTTCCACCACCGCTTCCACCACCGCTTCCACCTCCATATCCTCCTCCTACGCTTCCTGCTTCACTGCCGCTTTCTGCTCTGTTTCCGCCTCGATATCCACCAGTTTCCCCGTCAGTTTCACTCACGCTTATGTCTCCTCTTCTACTGCCGTATCCGCTGCTTCTACTACTTTCACTGTCACTTCCGGCTCCATTCACAACCCTACTTCTGCTTCCATAACCACCACCGTGTCCTCCACCGTAACCACTACCGTATCCACGGCGGTATGCATTTTCACTACCAGTTTCATTGCTGCCTCTTCCCCGCCCGTAGCCATTGCCGCTCCTGATATTAGGGCCGCTTTCGCTGCCAATGACGATGCTACTATGGCCTCCATAGCTGCCACCGTAGCCGCCTCCGTAACCTCCTCCGTAACCACCTCCGTAACCACTTCCGTATCCACCTCCAGATCCGCTACCGTTGCCCCTGTCGCTGTCACTTCCGAGGCTGCTTACGACCCGTCTCTGTGCTCCATAACCACCCCCGTAGCCACCTCCATAGCCGCCTCCGTATCTGTTGCCACTTCCTGTATCATTCCTGCCTACATTGCCGTGTTCGCTGCCACGTCTTGCGTCAGTAACACTTTCTCCAGCATTCATGACCCTGGTGTGCTCTACATAACCACTACGGTAGCCACCTCCATGTCCACTTCCGTAGCCACCTCCATGTATGCTAGCACTTGCAGTTCCACTGTTGCTGCCACTGGCGTATCCACTGCCACTTGAGGTGTCAGTGCCGTTTTCTTCAGCATTCAGTACACTACTATGCCCTCCATAGCCACCTCCGTAGCCACCTCCGTAGCCACCTCCGTAGCCACCTCCATAGCCACCTCTGTAGCCACTTCTGTAGCCAGCTCCAGAACGAGTTCCATATCGGCTGGCACTGCCTGCCTCATTTTTGCGGTCATAGCCGCGGACGTATGCGCTCCCACTTCTGGAATGGCTGTCACTTCCGGCACCACTCTCTCCTGCACTCATTTCTGCATGACGGCCACCGTAGCCACCTCCATAACCACCTCCATAACCACCTCCGTAACCACCTCCATTGCCGCCTCTGTATGTGCTGGTCCTCCCACTTTCATTTGCGCTTCCTCCAACGTGACCACTCCCGCTTCTGGTATGAGTGGTGCTTGTGCCACTCGTTGCTGTTCCTTCATAACTTCCGCCGTAACTGCCTCCGTATCCCCCTCCGTAGCCTCCTCCGTATCTTGTAACACTACCTGTTTCATTACGGTTTCTACTTCCGCCTCTACGTAAATCGCTGCTTCGTTCACCACTACTCACGACCCTACTGTGGCTTTCAAGACTGCTACTGTGTCCACCTCCATAGCCGCCACCGAAGCCACCTCCATGTCTGCTGCTGCTACTAGTTTCGTTGGTGCTTCCACCTGCGCTTCCACCACCTTGTCTGTTGCTGCCTCTGATATCACTGCCACTTTCTCCACTTGTGACGACTCTACTTTGGCCTCCATAGCCACCACCATAGCCGCCTCCATAACCACCACCATAGCCACCTCCATATCCACCTCCGTAACCGCCTCCGTAACCACCACCATAACCGCCTCCGTAGCCACCACCATAACCACCTCCGTAACCACCACCGTAGCCACCTCCGTAGCTACCTCCATAGCCGCCACCATAGCCACCACTGTAGCTGCCTCCGTAAGCACCATTGTAAGCACCCGAGGCGATCCTACGAGTTATTTCAGCAGAACTAGACTCGCCGGTAACGGGGTCCTGCCCAGCCAATCCAAGGGGAAACCTTTCGTGGTTGTCTTCCGACGGCCACCATCTAAAGTGTCTTCTGGTGATGCTGCGACCTGATGCGGCTCCGCAACATAGGATGACGCATGCTAAAAACTGGAAAGAGAATGGGATTCTTTTGTACATGTACTGCTATCTGTGCTCAATACTTATCGTTATGTAGGATGTAGTTATCACTATCAGCATTGTCGCATCACTTTTTTCCTAATAATTATATCACCAGCACGCATCTCTTTCGTTCGTACGTACTTTAAGTATTCACCAAATATTTTTCAGAGCTTTAAGCGTGGCATTTGTCGATATTATTCATGGTAGCTACAGAGCGACAGACACGGACAAGAGGAATAGAAGGCGACACAATACGGCGCTGATTAACAAATGTTTATTGGAAGAAGACAACCAATATAGAACACTTGTCACATAACCAACCTCGAGCCTTCGCCGGCATGCGCAGATGCATTATATCAAAAACAACCTTTATACAGCAGATGGCGCATATTTCGACGGTGATACGCATGTCGCGACTCTATGTCACGACAAAGAAATTACTATGGCACGAGGTAATTCATTCTCGTTACCCAAGATCTAAGAAGGCAACCTCGTCATCTTGCAGGGAAATGGATGGCTGGCTGGCTAACACATAGTTAGCAAGATGATCATGGGACGGTAATGCAGAGCCATTCATGGAAGACAAAAACGTGGTGAAAACGTCATTACAATGTCTGGTCCCACTTCTCTTACTGTTTCGCTGAAAAATTTCATAATTCGAAGAAAGTTTGTATTTTTGCCCGTGTTATGAAAATATCTTCATATTTTTATAATTTGCGCAAAGCTTCTTCAAATTCCCATCTTGTTTTCGAGGACAGGCATTCAAGACTCGGAAGTTTGTATGCATGGGTACTATAGTTAAAAAAATGTTTGTGTAATTCGGTTAACGAAAAAGCAAGTGCTATTTTCTTAAATGTGTTAAACAACCTTAGGTAATTATACTGAGCCCAATAGGAAAGATTATGCGAGCATTGAAGTGGTTAGCTGCCTTCATTAAGGTTTAACCACAGAGTAAGATCACATGCTGTCTCAAGGCTATTGAAGCACAAAAAGATTTTCCGCTCAATTCATATCTTGTCATTGAGTGAGATATGCAAATGATCATCTTGATGAATTGAAATGCGCAAAGAAAATAACTGAACGGAGCGTCTGTTCCACCTAAGTAGACGAAACTGGGGCCTTCCATCACTCTGTAGCCGGCTTCTAAACCTGAAGTGGTCCCGCAGGTACGTTTTGGAATTTATAGTCGCTGCTACACATGCAAGTGAACCCAACAACGTAACAATGCACTCGAGTAATTTTCACGTTTGAATGTGCGCTGGTATTACGTGAAAGAGGTAAAACTAAAGAAATAAAAACAAAGAACGTTGACACACTTTTTCTCGAATTATCATAAAAAATTTTAGTCAGCGAAGCTTCGAAGCATTTTCAATATTGGGGATGAAGTTCTTGCTTTAGGCGGACTCTCATTTATAATGATTCGAGCAAATTTTCACGAATGGCAAATATCACGCTCTGCACTCACCGCTGACTTCATTTTTGCGCAGCGCTTGCTCGCCGTGGCCTCCGACACTGAATGAAATTGGAGGCTCCGCGCTCGTCAAGCGCAGTGCGGCATAATACTTTCACTCGCAGGGGAAATTTCCTCTCGCGCCCATCAGTGCAGTATTTCTCTCAGCAGCACCGCCTTACACTGTCGGAAGACCCCGCAACGCAAGACTCCTTAGCACGCCCGCCTAGTTGGCAATCTCTGCACGGTGGTCTCAGCTGTCGTATCAGGTTCGGGTTTTCGCGTGCTGTTGCGAAATGTCCCACAACGTCTGGCACCTCATTTCTGAGGAACCCCCTGGAAAGCTCACGTTTCGTCTGTTGACCAGACAGCGGCAGATTACGATGGTGATGGTTTCGCATTTCTCGACCGATACCTGCTGCAAGATAAATGGTTGTTGTAAGTGTGCTTGGACCCGTTAATGCAGTTAAAATGTAAGCCAGCCGTCACGGTGGCGTAGCGGCTAAGGCGTTGCGCTACTAAGCCGAGGGCGCGCGATTGAATCCTGGCCACGGCGGCCGCATTTGAATGGGCGTGAAACGCAAAAACGCCCGTGTACCACGCATTGGGTGCAGGTTGAAGAACCCCAGGTGGTCAACATTAATCCGCAGTCTCTCACTACGGCGTGCCTCATAATCAAATAATGGTTTTGGTAGGTAAAAGCACACTTTAATTTCTTTAAACGTAAGCCAAGTAGAAGCCGGCGCTGCTTCATGAATGTGGATTCTGTGGTGCAAGATACTTTGCCACTAACCTTTGACACACGCATCTGCTGATTCGGCATCTTATCCTGAGGTGTGAAGTTTGCGTGTGCGTTATTTGGACGCAGTGTACATCGTATCGCCAACACCACCCCGTCGTTTGCGTGCTGACGTAGTTAACCTTGCAATAATGGGAGTTTTTGGCGCCGCTAAGTACAAGTACAACCTTCAAATATCAGCGCTATAATAAGACATCGAGGAAGCTTGTGCGAATTCTCAATAACCTCGATGAAAAACGCCAGTTTTAAGTACCAAGTTGTTCAAGACTTACTTAAACGAAAAGTTTGTTGAAGGAGGTAGAAATCATTGGCCTGCTTTTGCGCCATTCTGGCCTTGGATTCATGTGCCTTAATGTCAACTCATTTCATTTCTTCTGTGTGCCCTTACTTTATTGTAGTTATGTGGCTAGCCTTTGCGTTGACTTTAGTGTGGTTATTAGACTGCACTGGTTTCTGTGTTTCTTTTGCGTCTTTTTTGCTAGTTCATCTGACATGACTTTATGACTGAGTGAGTGTGATTTTATGCTACTTTTTCCATATTTGTGACCTTCATTCTTAGCCTTTCAATTTGAAAGAAGTAGTTGTAGCAAATCAAAGGCAGCAACACATCCTAAACGTTATGTATTTAAATGATTCACGTAGCTTCTAGTATTGTTATAACAATTTTAGAGCAACAGACGAGCAACAAACAAATTCAGAACTGCATAGTTACATATTTCGCGATAAGCTGACAAATCAAGAGTAATTGACTGCACGAAAAAAAAACAAGAAAATGCTTATCTCTGGAAATGCCTCTTTGTTACCTCTATTCGTCTTCATTTAAATGCACGTTGCGCCAAAGAGGTTTTTTTTCTACATTAAGTAAATTGGATTTACCAACATGGTATGCTTCTAAAGGTCTTGTCTTGTGCTTCGTCCATGCAGGTAGGAAAACCGGTGGCACGCATCATTCACTTTGTGTTGAAGGAGTTTTCGAAAAGTTCGGCGTTTCAATGGCGGTATAAAATGAAAATTTTGGCTTGTGCATCAATATGACTTTATATGGCCTTCAATAATTACGTCACATATTGCATTTGCAGCAGAAATTACAAGACGAAAAATGTATCGACGGAAAAATTGAAATTTAAACCATGATTCTGTCAAAGCAGTTGGAGCTTCTCTAAATATTAAAATACTGTTTGAACGGTTAATGACGAGTCCTGAAATTTTAAAACGAAAATCTTGCTGTATTCTGCGTGTTTGCAATTCCAAACATCAGCTGAAGAAAAAAAAAGGCTTCATAATTGGTATTCTTTAGCAACGTACGAACTCATTGAATTTCAAAATGCCAAGAAACCGGCCATGGTCCTAAATATAGCAGAACCTGCTTCAGGAGTTACTGCACCATTGATTAAATCACGTTAATCAGCGTTCATTATTACCAGATCCTGTAAACTTATTACTCAAGAAAACGAAGAAGCCTACCCGTGCATGAAGAGAGGGTGTCAAAAATTGTTTCATAAATCTGATCCTAAAACAGGGTTTGTCCTAATTTTTATTATTGACCGCAGTGGTTACACTGCCTGTTAAACGGTAATACTTGCTGTTGCTATAAAGTTGGCTAAACAATGACGAAAACACGTGGCTTTTCTCAGGAGACCTCTTGTATACGGATGTGTCGCAACAGGCATGGAAGAAATTTGCTGCCGCATTAGTAAGCATAAGTAACGAAGTAATAAACCAATGGAAGTGTCTTCAGTGGTTTTGACAAGAATGAAATACCTTAAGAAAACGCAAGTGTATCAAGGGCTGTGCGCGGGTGCCATTATTTCTCTTTCATCCTTGGTTTTTGCGGTACTCCAAAGATCAAGAAAATGAGATACGAGGGCAAAAGCAATAAATTTCATAACTTGGCACATCTAGAATATTACTAAATAAACAGCGCAAATTAATATCGGGCGACTAGTTTTGATCTCGGAAGTAAACAGAGCGACAGTGCTGATTGAGTAATGTAAATTATGCGTCTGTTGAAACAAAGATGCATAAAAGCTGTCTTACATATTAGTTGGCTCATACTTTGTTTACCTCGTAAGTGAAGTTTAACTGGGATTTTAACTGTCATTATCTCCTTTCTTTTGGCGGGATCATTCAAAGGTTGAGCCCTTACACTTATTGCCACGGCAAATGTCTAGAAAATTAATAAGCTGGCATTTTGTGTCCGACATAACATGTTGGTTCTATTCAGGTGTTGGTCAGCGCCTGTTTGTTCCTCCACATTGCTTGTAACACTTAAGAAAAGCCTGTAGACTGCAGCATTTGAACCACTTAAGTGAAAGTTGATCACACAAGACATTTTCAAAGGCACACGTAAAATAAATTGTGACATACATGAGCGATAGAGATCTCAACGGTGAGTGATTAATGCAGATTTTGACCTCAACTTTCTCTCTTTCTTTCTCTTGCACTCGGCTGATGTACTACATGTGATCAACAGTGCGCTTACTAGGAAAACGTTGGCTTATGGTTGAATCATCTCTTGTTTGCCCAGTCTTGAACATTTCAAGCCTCCATGTTCCAGTGGGCCTTTTCTCTCCTTCTGAAAGCTGCAACAAAGCCGGCGGGCTCTCCTGAAGAACAGTCATTCATACACTTGGCCAGTGCAGGTATAGGCCCTAAACAAGTGCAGTTTCTCTGCTGCTGTGTATGGGATGTCGGACCCTCGCAACATTTTATGCTCGTGCAAAGACGGCCTTTGCTCGTTGTCGGATGCTCGTTATCGGAAGCATAGTAAGCTTCAGAGATGTCGCAGGTGGCCGGAGCGTGCGACTTTAGCTTTCTATAAAGCAGAGGGAAGCAAGTTGAGCCCCATCTGTATGCACCGGCACGCCTTGCCACTCGTTATTAACCGGAGGTTGCACGGGGGACTGCGCATTGATCTTTACCACAGCATACTTCCATGTCTACTACGCCGCTGTATCCTCGAATCTCGTACGTGTCGGAACTTCGAGCTGTGAGCAGATGTAGATATCAATGCAGCCGAAGACCGTGGCCTAAATTCCAACGACTTTTAGCGCAGTTTCGCTCCGCTTTTCTGATTATATTTTTACGCTTATTTTCATCTTTCAGGTCCGTGAAGAAGATCTGCAGTCGCACGAAAAGCTACGAGACTGCGTAAAGAGTGCATCTCGGCTCAAAACGCGCTTTCGATATTGTGGTAGCGTCTTATTGAAAATTTTTGTTCTTTCCTGCCTCAATATTCAGGCATGAATAAGGAACGTTCAGTGCATTTTATGACAAACTTCAAAAGCAGTACCAATTGAATGCTGCTTACTAAAATGATATGTCCGCCGCGATGATAACGGTGAAATAGTTTGCACATACCTACCTAAAATGATCAAATCCTTAAATCACAGCAGCACATTTCATTGCGGGACTATAGATGGTTTTACATGAACACAACAGTGGTGCCTGAATGAGCAAGAATATCTTTGCACAAAGAGGAAAGGGGCCACGAATTCCACTTAATAAGAAATACATAGTAAAGAAAGTTCGTTTTTTTCATCGTGCACGAGTAACTGACCCAACATTAGACATGTTTTATTCGTACAATAAGCTAAAAACAATGTTGCTTATAAGTGAACTATGTCGCAAAGTTAAACAGCGGGAAAATAAGACGACAGAAATACACATGCACACGTGATCCTGTGTGTAGATATACCTTTGTCCCTATATTGTCGCGCTGTATAAACATACAATATGTCTCATCAACCTGCCCAAGCAGAAGCACTCTTCAACTTTTAGTGTCCGTAGATGTTGCTATGTCACCACTTTTGGGTGCCTTAATGCACAATACCATCAAGCTAGAAACATTCAATAAGCACTTTGACGTTTTTGTTGCCTTAAATGTCTTGCAGGCTATCAGTATACGCAGCGATCGGCACACTCTGAAATCGGATTCCTGCGCCGAGAGAGAGTCAGAGAAAAGGTGATGCTGACGTCCTACAACTGCCCGAAACATGCATGGCAAGAAGTTGAAGGAAATTGGCAAAATATATTGGCAACAGGCTGAATATAAAACGAGCACTGATATGGCTGACGCTAGGCAGGTACCTGTGCATTTGCACTTATGCAAAAACGCGAGTTACCGAAGACCGTATGTGCTCATAATCTTCAGTTCATCAACTGTCATCCATGTAGACGTGCTACTTTTTCGGTTTCTTCGTTGTCGTGATTTTTGCCATCGTCTCTTTTTATTTTGGTTTTTGCGAAGACTGTAAACTGGTACAAAGGATGGCAACGTTATGGGCATTTTGACAACGAGAGTTAAAAGTATAAGCAAAAACTCGCGCATTTAGTTCAAATTTTTGTTTGATTTTGTTCTTTGCCCAGGCCGGTTCGGGGATATAGCACAAGAAAATGTTAGGGAGGATGTGAGATCCCGTGCCGCGAATTCAATTAAGACTAGGCGTTAGTTTGCGAAAGCAGCCTCATGCTGATAATATTATGTTAATGTTAAAATATTTAGCCTATCCTGAGAGCCATTGTCCTCGTTCTTGCATTTTAGGCGCATTTTATTTATTTACTGTAAAGCATAAATATGAATTGTGCCAGAGAGAAACAAAGAAATTGCCTACAATAGCCTAAATTACCGCAGCCAATGCTTTCAGCTAAAATGTGTGGTAGCAATTCCACCAATGTTGGATGATGATCGCTCTATCGTAAGCTCTCGTGCCTATGTGTTGCAGAATTCTAATTAAATTCTTATAGGAGGAGCATTTACGTGACAGAGAAAAAATGACGCTCGTTCTTAGCAAGATAGAACTTTTTGCATTGTATTTCAAATCGCAAAATGCCTCTTCTTCGAACTGAAACAGTAGTGTACACAGACAATGAACAACAATCCGAATCACTCTTTTTGCGGGGTCCATTCAAGCAGAAGCAAAGAAAAATTAGTTTTTTTTGTATGGCACCTACAATACTTCCATATTCTTTTTATTTTATTTACATGGCGGTATCTGAAATGTGCGAAAAAGTAAACGAAACTGTGTATAAGCAACTGTGTCAATCAATGGTGCAGCCAAAGTGATATGTGCGTTGTCCTTTATCTATGCTTACGCATTAATGGAAAGAATTCATCTTAAGCTTGTGGCTATACTGTGTGGAAATTGTAACAAAAAAGTGTGACAAAAACACTGCGTTTATGCGCTTCCCTTAGTAGCAATATTTTTTTAGGCATTTTGAGTTGTCTGTTGTGACGATCTGAACGAACAGCGTAATTTCGACGGGGTTGGGTAAAAAGGGGCGTCAAAAGCCTAAATTCAAAGTTCTACGAGTAAATGATAGCTCTTGCAGAATGCTGGTATAGCCTTGCAATTGTGCTGCGAGCACATATCTTCAATGTGTTTGACATCGTATGCTACCAGCTGTCTGTGACACGCTGTGCGCTTGCATGGAGACGTAATTAACCTTTCGCTTTGACTTCCTAATGTGGTCATTGTCTTAAGACTTATAAATGACGAATACACATTTATGCCTATGTGGTAGAGTAGTCAGCATAAACCGCCAAATAGTTGCTCATTTTCTGCGTACTTAATGAGTAAATACGTTACCGGTCTTCTCATGACCGTATTTCTGAGAATATATACCATAGGTGCGTGAATACATCAGATACAATGTATCATATTATAGGTTACACAAAGTTTCTTCAGGCCAGCTGATATGTCAGAGTGCATGCCACTTTCCTCAGTGTTGTGCGTGGTTCTTGCTCCCGTATGCCATTCCACCGTGCTTTTACAACCCTATATACCCCACCCCAGTGCAGGGCAGCAAATCGGAAACTCGCCTCTGGTTAACCTCCCTGCCTTCCTCTCTGTCTCTCGCTCTCTCTCCACCGTAGTGTTTTCCACCTCCGTAACCACCGTGTCCGTAACTGTAGCCGTGCTGGTATCCACCGTGACTCTTGCCGTGGTATCCACTGTGGCTCATACCGTAACCGCCACCGTATCGACTGTGACCACCAGAGTAGACGCCGTAGACGCTTGCCAGCCGAGTTAAAGCCGATAATCAAAGCGCCAATGAAGAAGGTGAACTGTGTGAATCTGAAGCAACGGGAAATCAAAATAGACAATAAAGAAACAGTAAATCAGTAATTACGAAAAATATGCTCAATATTAAGCTTCCTTAACGAACCCAGGGGTTTACTGTAAGTGCGATGGAGTAACGCTCAATAGTGGATAGACAACAAGTTGGGTAACTGGATGTATGCCTATCCCTGGCGAATGCCTCACAATAGGCTCGTGCCACACTGCTACACAAGCCGTGTGGAAGCCTTAGATGTATTATAAAATGTGTTGAACCTCTCTGGACATACACCTCTCGTCAACTTCCTTCCTTCAACAATCATTTTACATTGCCTTCGTCCTCGTGACAGCTGACACCTGGAGGTGACGACGCCATGCGCACGCCATCCGCTAGTACTGCTACCTCGATAAGTCAAGCAAGTTTCGCGTAATTTCGATTACAGCATGGCCTTGAAACTCTGTGGTGTTTTTTCTTAAAAACAATTAATGAAAGCGAAACTTTCCTGTCTTGGATTTTAGACACACACTACGATGCCGGTTACGCAATGTGGCATAATAGCTTTCACGCTGTTTTAGCGTATTTTAGCCGCCTTTTGTCAGCTCCAAAATTTTTGTGAAATTGCCCGAACGAGTATTTCAGTACATTGGGTTGATAAGCACTAACCAGCATCATCACAGTGTGTGACTTCACGAGAAGCTGGTGCAGTAGCTTCAAGGTTGCCTCGCCACAATTCTGCCGTTTCTCTATCGTTTATGTCCTACAAAACATCTACTTACGTATGGTAAGACCAACCTCTCCGCTATTTAAAAAGTGTGATCTTACGATCAACATTAACTTGTCATTGGTCTATCTTTAAGGCCATTAAATTCAAAGGGCACACCTAATACAGAGATAGATAGACGCAGACTTTAATGTAAATCTGTAGATGTTAGCCTGGATGACCACCTCTCATGCTACTCGAGGTGTGTGTGACACTTATGGTACACACAGTGATAGGACAAGCACAAAATCAGCTCATAGACCCACGAACACGCACATACAGGATAAATTTATCCGCAAATTTTTGCTGAAGCCTTTAGACCTTAGAAAAAATGGCTGCGGCTTAGCTCAGCTAACCCTGGATATGCAAAGCGAAAGCTTAGTTTTGACTGGTTAAGTATTGGTTTCGCTTGGTTAACCTTTGATTTAGCTGTAATTATTATACTGAGGTATACGATACTCTTGAAGCCAGGTATGACGGCTGTGCCTAGGTCGGTGGCTAGAGATGACTGTGATTAGGCTTGGGTAGAGACATATCGTTCGACGGTGCGACGCCTCTTGTGCCACAGGGAAAGCGCAAATGCTAATCATGCAAAGAGACGCCGCGAACATGCGCAGCGTCGAAGCACATACGGATAGGGCGTGAACGCCGTCGCTACATTGATCTCAACCGTGCGACGCCTGCTGCATTGCGGACCCTCTCTAGTGAAGCAGCTCGCCGGGCGATATCCTTGGAGTGGCTAGACGTCGCTTGGCGATGGCGGCTGAAAGCCTCCCGCTCCCGCGCAACGCTCAGATATAACTCAGAGTGAGTGAGTGAGTGTCAACTTTATTATTAGAAGGGGTAAGGGACAAGGGAGGCTAAGCTACGTAGGCTTCCAGGTTGTGCTTCACGATGGCGTCCTCAGCTCGTGCCAGGACCCGTGTTTGGATGTCTCAGTCGGTGCTGGAGAGAAGGGCCTCCCATTGTTCGTCGGTTGCGGGTGGCAAGACGAGGTCGGCGGGCGGGGGGTCTTCCGGCAGCCCCAGAAGATGTGGTTCAAGGAGGCATCGTCGCCGCACAGGCAGCAGCGTGATTCAATGACACCAGGGTGGATGTGCGAATACACTAGGGGGCACGGAAAGGTGCGGGTTTGGAGGCGACGCCAGGCGATCTCGGACCGCTTGGGAAGACTGCCATGTGGGGGTGGGTAGGCGTACCGTTCGAGGCGATAGTGCTGGGTAATGTCGTGGTAGGTGACCAGGGGCTCCGGCACCGGGGCGTCCGACTTGGAGGGGCCCACCGCTCGGTCGACGAATCCTCGAGCCCGTTGGTGAGCCGACTCGTTGCCGGGGTGACCCGAGTGGGCGGGGACCCAGACCAGTTCAATGTGACACGGTTCATCCTCCAGTAGGAGTGGGCGAAGGAGCCGTAAGGTTGTAGGCGAGACGAGACCTCGGGCGAAATTGGAGATGGCGTGCTTGGAGTCGGAGAGTATGACGCTGGCGTCGGTCGAGGTGGCGGCTAAAGCGATGGCCGCCTCCTCAGCCTCGACGACGTACGGTGTTGGAACGGTGGCGGCCGTGATTGTCGGCCCCGAGGGTGCCGAGGAGGGCGAGACGATAACTCAGAGAAGACGGCCCGGCCTCGATCTCATCCATGGCCAAGCTTGCACTGACCAGGCGAGCGCGGCGCTCCTCTTACCCAGGTGTGCGCAGAGTCACGTGGTCAGGCGGCAAGCCAGCTGCGGAGAGCGCATGCGCCAAGCCTGTGGCGGCGGTGGAGCTCGGCACGGTGAGTCACGCGATGCTCTGCCAAGGCTACGGTGCAGTTGCGGTCAAATGAAGGTGAAATTGCTGGCGATGGCGAAACTAGGGTCGACGCGGTTAGTAAAGCTTTCGCTTTAAAAACAGCAGCGCCTCCATGCATAGCACGCAACGCTTGAGAGGTGCTTCGCTATAGGGGCGGTGAATTTCACGCAGAAATTTGCAGAGAGTACAGACGCTCAGTGGTAAGCACTTTGTGCTTATTTAGCCCAGTTATGAGTGTTGTTAAATGGCGCATGAAGAACAAATCCGGAACACAGTTTAGACTAATTTCAAACAAAAAACAGCGCACTTTCTATCTATGCGTGGCTGCCTTATGCTAACACAGGTATATCGGCGTCGATCTTCTATATACGCGTTTGAAGACACGCCTAAGCCGCTCTATAACTGACCCTACGAAGAATTAGTCAGAGTTAAAGAAAGTTCAGGCGAATCTTTCCGGACTACTAATGCATCGTACGTGAGCGCGGCATTTAAAGTTCTACATTTCCAAAGATAACCGTCGTAAAGTATTAACTTGTCTGTTTTATTTATTCAAGTGGCCGAACGCATATGTATACTTTAGTATAGTTGCCAGCTACACTGTTAGAAGAAATAGACCCCTGGCAAATCCTTCTACCGGAGGAACGTCCCGTCTTGTAATTGAATGTAATTCACGTTTACTCTTATTTCCAATCTTGTGCTTGAATGCGCTACTGAGATAACAGTTTGTTCCTGGTTACAGGTAATATTGCTAACTCAGCAAGATCACATTAATAATTATAACTGCGCCAGCGAGGCATGCTTACAACGCTGCCAGCTTCAAGTTGCTGAAAGAGGCTCAGTTGGTGGCCTGGGCCGTAGGTGCTCGCATTGCTATTCATGTCAGGAGTTCATGAGAGTGAAACAATCTGTTCCTCATTTCAAAAAAAATTTAATTATCTTCTGAGTTTTTACGCACCAAAACCACGACATGAGTTATGAGGCACGGTATAGTGGGATACTCCGAAAATTTCGACCCCCTGGGGATCTTCAACGTGCCCCCAATGCTCGGGATGCGGGTGTTTTTGCATTCGCCCCCATCTAAATGCCGCCGCCGCGGCTTGGATTCGATCCCTCGGCCTCGAGCTTAGCAGCGCAACACCATAAGCGCTAGGTCACTGCGGCGGCTGCTCCTCATTTTACACAATCATATTAGAGCTCTATTTTTCTTTCTTTTGTTGTTCTAAGTCACAATTCTAATTGCCTTGTCCCTGCAATCAAGACTCCACTTTTGATCAAGAATAATCGTGAAGTGAGATACGAAAAGATGAATTTCGGCTTCCTGTAATCTGCAAGGCAGGCATAATGAAGTCAGTACGTTGAAGCGCATTCTGCAGCAATGTCCGAAAAGAGATTCTTGGAGGCCTAAAAACACGTTTCATCTCGGAAAGCGAACACGTGCATGTAATAATTTGCGCACGCCCCCCCCCCCCCCCTCCGCTTCTCTTTTGCGCAAATTTCTAGCGGGCTCTTCCGCAGGGGTCAAATGGAAGAAAATGTTGGAGCTCGCATTCGCTTATTTATACAGGTTGTTTCAGCAAACACTTTCGAAAATTCTTACACGTTGCCTGTGGCAAATAGCGAAATTCTTGTTCGAGAGGTGGTCTACTTGAAGCGGCGGACCAGTTACTTTCATAACAAAACGTCATTTTACGAATTTGAGCGCAGAAGTAACTGGAATGCCAATGCGTTTCTCCGCAAAGTTCGGGAATTAATATCTCGAAACTGGTGTCATCCTGGTAATTCGTTCCAAGTTGATCCGCCTTGCGAACTCCCACGGCTAGAATATGTAAATTGAAATGTGTGCCATAAGGTTATTAGTTAGAAAGTTAATTAGCGAATTCTTGTTATTTAGTCGATTATGCATTTCAATTTTTTGTGCAAGTAGTGTCCGCCGCTTCGAGTAGACCACGTCACGAACAAGAACCGTGCTATCTGCCACAGGCAACGGGTAAAAATTTTCGAAAGTGTTCGCTGAAACACCCTGCCTATGTATGTGCTTTCAATAAAGTTGTCTGTTGATAGCCGGCGCTTGTGTGTGCATCTTTCTTGTATAGTTCGTGCCGTTTCCCGTTGCCGATAGTTTCAGCTTGGCATGCACAGCTATTTCCACGATATGGCGTGGAATCGAAAGAATGGGTAGCGCAATATTTAGAGAAGCAGCAACCATTCTTTTTCATTCACAGCAATAGAAAGGTTTAGAGGTTGGGGTAAATTATCTTTTATTGAACATGCGCCTAATAATACCGAGAAACTAGCACCGCCCTATACATCTATAAAGAAGCACACTGCGTTTCATAAACTAAGCTTTTTACTCGTTTTTCAGAATCTGATCTTTTTCTGCGTTAAATCTCATTTGGTGCGCTCTTAGAAAAACCACTCTGCAGGCACGCTTTCAAGATATTTAGGAAATTTTTCTTTTGGAAGAAATGTTCATATTTATGGCACCTAATGTATGCTGCCACGACACTACTGATTCTAGAAAATTTATAAACTGGTTCGGACCCTCGAGTTCCCAAGAAACAAAGTAAACCGCGAGGCTTCTTGCAATGACATGTACGGGGGCGCGTGCCGCGTGTTTGGGGTTGGGGATGGCAAGATGCTTTCTGATATCCGGAGTGATGCATGGAGCTCTGAAGCCAATTTTTATCGTGCCCACCCATATAGTGTCTCTATTCTGTTGTAAATCATTCGCTGTGGATTGATGGATGGAAAACTTTATTTGGTCCTGCAAGTAGTGATAATTAACCACTAAGCGGGCCGCTCCCACGTCGGGATCGGAAGGCCAAGCCTCCCGGCCACGTTGTGAGCCTGCTGGACAGCCCAGAATTGTTCATCCAGGTTCGAGCTGCGAAGTGCAGCCTCCCACCTGGACGCATCCTTGATCGCCGAGTCTTCAATTCTTTCGCAAGACCAGATCATGTGTTCGAGCGTGGCTAAAGCACCACAATCTTGGCAATAAGGCTCTGTATACGTCTCCGTATAAAACATGTTCAGTCTCCGTGGGCAAGGATAAGTACCAGTCTGTAGTAAGCGTAATGTAAGTGCCTGAGCCCTGTTTAGTTTAGAATGCGGCAAATTGTAAACCGTGCGATTAAGAAGGTAATACATCGTGATTTCATTGCTCTTTCTGTTCTTGGGGAGTACCGCCACGCCGTGGCGCGGGGCAGATCGGAGGGTGAGATCTCGCGCGGCCTCATGAGCGGACTCATTGAGATTCAGAGGGGCTCCCTCAATCATCCCAAGGTGAGCAGGGAAGCAACATAAGTAGTGTTGAGAGATCTCACATGTATGCATAATTTTAAAAGCAACCTTAGTAACCGAGCCCTTCTCAAAGGCCCTAACGGCGACTTTGAATCGCTATATACAAAAGGCCTGCGCCTGTCAACCAGGGCGAGCGCAATAGCCGCTTGCTCCGCGACCTCTGGCCTATCAGTCCGAACGGTAGCAGCGTTAGCGACACTGCCCTCATTGTCCATGACAACTATGGTAAACACCGTCCTCTCCTCGTTAAAAGAAGCATCGACGAAGCCAGCCTTCTGATTCTCATCACGAATGAGTCTCAGCTGGCAAGCCCCCCTGGCCTTTCTTCTACCCACATTTCGCTCCGGATGCATGTTCTTGGGAACAGGCTTGACGTGATACCGATTACGGACCTTCAAGGGAATACCGACATGAAGCTGCGAAATCTTCTCCTGAGGAACACCTAACTCTCTCAGAATCTGCCGACCCGTGCTAGTCGTAGAGAGACGCACCATCTGCGTCCTCTTCTGAGCCTCAGATATCTCATCCAAGGTATTATGAATTCCCAGCTGGAGAAGTCGGTCGGTGTTGGTGCACATTGGCGCTCCCAACACTTTCTTCGTGATCTTCCTAATCTACGTGTCAAGCTTCTCCACTTGTGCATGGCCGACACATAAGTAAAGTGGCACAATACAAATGCGTGCATAAGTCTAATCAGATTATCCTCCTTGAACCCCGTCTGCCTGTTGGCCGCCCTCTTCACTAGGCGTAGCGCATTTTCTCTCTTGGCAATGATCTTGTGGATCGTCAGCCTGTTGGCGGCGTTCGACTCAATCATCATCTCCAGAACCCTGATCTTATCTACCCTAGGTATGACATCGCCATTTCTTGTACGAAGCTGAATGCTCAGCTGGTCCAAGGGGATCCATCCCCTTGGCTCGCGTCCCCTTCTAGTGGGACTGTACAACAACAGCTCCGACTTGGAGGGAGAGCGCCTTAACCCCGTCGGGTGCAAATAATTCTCAATTACATCTACTGCCTCCTGCAGAACACTTTCGATATAGCCCTCACTACCACCGGGACACCATATGGTCACGTCATCTGCATACATCGTGTGCTTAATCCCCTCAATCTCCAAGAGCTTCTTGGTCAATCCGACCATGGCCAGATTGAACAATCTCCAAGATTTAACGTCTTTGACTCCAGCTCCGCAACCCTCAAAGTAGCCTTCCTGCCTGACAGGAAGGACCTGACATAGTCATGAAAGCGCGCGCCGAGGCCAAGATCCAAAATGGACTTAAGAATGTAAAAGTGCTGAACGTTGTCAAAAGCTTTCTCCAGGTCCAGCCCAAGGATGGCTAACACCCCTTCCATCTCCATCAATGACCTGATGCTTGATGAGCTTCACTGCGTCTTGAATCGACAGCTCGGCCCGAAAACCAATCATAGTGTGGGGGTAGACCTGGTTCTCCTCAAAGTACCTTGTAAGCCGATTAGGCACCGCATGCTCGGCTACCTTGCCCACACATGAAGTGAGCGAAGTAGGCCTTAAGTTATCAATGCTCGGGACTTTGCCAGCCTTGGGAATCAGCACCGTGAGAGCTGTCTGCCACTGCTCCGGAACCACCCCGTCTCTCCACATAGCGTTAACCTCCCCGGTAAGGTAATTTTTTTGACCTATCGTCCACATTCTTCAAAAGCTTGTTCGAAATCCCGTCCGGTCCGGGAGCCGACTTGCTGTTAAGGTTATGCAAAACGGTGCGTACCTCTTCTACAGAAAAGTCCTCATCTAGGGAAATGTTGTTCTCTCCCGTGTAGGCCTGCTCCATATTTGTTTGCCAGCTTTTCAACCAGCTCTTTCTCCGAGGCAGACCCCACTGCTTCGTGTACAGCTCTAGCAAGGACATGCCCTTCACTTACTCTCGTATTGGAGTCGTTCAGCAAATGCTTAAGCAAACCCCAAGACCTCCCGTTACGCACCTGCTCGTCCACCGAGTTGCATGTGCACCTCAGACTTCCCTGTCGAGGAACCAGCCGACTGAGATCCTGACCTAAGAAGGGCTGTGAAGGGATTGGGCTAAAAGACCACTTCGGTTGCTTCATTTCTCTGTGTATTACAGCAAGAATTGAACTAATAGAAAAATACAAAACAGAATTAAATGACAAAAAATTGAATACAAAGACAACCTCATTAAAAGTAAGGATTCGGGGAGTTCAACAAAGATGTAACTTTAGTCCCCACTGCTACACAGGTGCGAGATGAGCTTTCCAGTCTTCGAACGCTGGTGTAGGACTCTTACATTTTATGTACTAACATGTAACGTCCAACTATATGGCTGCGTTCTAGCTTACTTGCACCTACAGAACGTGTCCCTTTATACATAAAGTTACAGCGTCACATTTAGGAAACAATAATATAACCTTGTGTTCACACTGAAAGTTTTTCACAACGGGTGTTCGATTTTCTTGCAAGTAACCCACTGAAGACGGTCCAAATGTTTTTCTATTCTAAAGAGATGCTTTTCTATCTTCCAAGTTTTTTTGCCAATGTTCTTTCTGCGGCCTATTTTGCATCCCTTAAAATTTCGTTATATTTTGGATTGACTCAAAAATAAAATGCAATATTCAAGTCAGGGTCAGCTCTTCTGTCGATACAATAATACACACATTACGTCTAGGCGTGCGTAATAATCATACCATAATCATGACAAGATTATTATAATAATAACATAGTGCACGTATCCAACCTCCTCTAGGGTACTGCTAATCAAGAGACATTTGCACAAATGTCCCGACACCTTTGTTTATTCTTGTAACTTTTCTCTGTCCAGAAGGTGCCTTTCCGTGCATGTACGGCAATGTTTATTGTTTAATAGCAAAATCTATGTCTAAAACAAATCAGAAGCATTGCAAGCTTTTCATATATAATCATTATGCAGCACCGATCACAATGAGACGATCACTGGTTGATAAGGAAGCACTCATGGGGGAAATAAAGTAGAGATGAAAATTTGAGTTAGTGAAGACAAGTGTCCCACTTCGAAAACATTGCGAAGGCGGGAAGGTTACTGCGGATGTATGTTCTGGGTATCTCATACCGTCTGATTATCAACAACGTCCTGGCAGATTTTAGCCTTTTTTGTGCTTATAAATGATCAAACAGCATGCCCAGGCAGATTCACACTGTAAGGCCAAGTTTTTAGCGTCACCAAATGAAAAAAAAAGAAGAGATGTCTGGACCAGCGGAATACAAAGGCCAGATGTGTTATGTACTTGTAGCTAGCAGAATAAACCGTCTGGAATTTGCGCGCAAGAGAAACGGGCTCTACGCGTGTGCACGAATTATGTCCCGTACGTGCTATCTTCGGAAAAGGAAAGCTGTATTTAAGCTCTCAGACAGCACTATGCGGACATCACTGGACGTGAACCTGTTGAAGGACTTGAAGCTAACCATGAAGATCACGGTAACTAGCAGTTCTTTCTGTCTTTTTCTGTGTGTGTGTGTGTGCCGGCTGCTTTCCTGAGTTTAGAGAACTACAGCGGATATTTAGCGGTGCGTTTACCGTGCAATGCCTAAACAGAGTTCATCACAAAGAAAAAGAAAAGGGGAACTTTCGCTCTAGTGCTGTAGCACTGACAGCGACATCAAGGTTTAGCGTTGTGCTGAGGCTCTTTCGTTCGCGGTCTATGCTCTGTGATTCAGCCCCAGAGATGTTTACTCCGCAGTCCAGGATTATTTTATACAGTTAAAGTGAATGTGCTGTTGAAATGAATGTGCTGTTCAAAAATTGTACCTTTTTCTTTTTTGTTTGCCATTCCAATTAACAATTATACTTTCGTCCTACTATTACTGCTCTCGTTGTAACATGCAGTTCAACATTTCATGCGCACTTGCTCTGTTGCAGTCATGAAGGTTTATTTGTGGTTGCAGCTTGGCATAATCCGCCAATTTCTTATCATTCACACATGGTGGGTATGTGCCACGGGTTGGTAGGACAAGAACAACAACAATGACTCCTCGAACGGTGTTCACTATATACGCGGGTGCGACTTATTGGCGCCACGCAGCACGCAAGGCCACTGCTGCTCGGTGGGAGGAACGTCGCCGTGGCAGCTACGAAACGTCTCTTACGCGCGGGCGATCTTAAGCGGGTTCTATTTCGCCTGCTAGAGCAAGCGTCCGTGCCCCGATGCTTGTACCGAGCTTCTGTGCTAGAGGTTCCTTGTTCGAATTCTACTGTCGGACACTTGTACGTTTTTGATTTAAATATACATATAGCAACATAAATCCGAGCACACTACTCGCCGGCTTTGCTTAGTGGCTTTGGTGTTGCGCTGCTGAGCACGAGGTAGCGGGATCTGATCCCGGCGGCAGCATTTTGATGGGGGCGGAAGGCAGAAACGACGGCGTACCTTACATTCAGTGCATGTCGCAGTTTTGGCACGTAATTCCCCAGAATTCAACTTTCAGTTTATTCCGAACATAACGGCGAAAATTATCCTAAAGTGTCCATATATTTGACATAGCACTAAACCTGGAACAAATGTTGCACCTCTTTTTTCTACCCATGGAGAGCAAACATGTAAAGGAAAAAGAAAATAGATGGAATGACTTTAGATAAAACCTTATTTGTATAGTAATAAATATTTAGTAACTGGTTGTCTTTGCTATCCGCCGCTAAAACTTCACTCCAGGAAATGAAAAACGCAACTATGGGCTTTGCGTTATGTTTTCCGGGCTTAACTCAGCATTTTGAGGCATCAAACTCTACGTAGCATAAGCGATACGTTAGGCGTTACAGGTTTACAGAAAAAAATCGCGCGTGCGAGATGACAGATAGCTTTCTCGGGCCCAAAGACGAATTAAAAGTTCGCCATAAATATTTACAACAGTGCTTTCAGGCAATGTTGCCGTATGAAAAAAAAAGAGGATCAAAGTAAAAATAGCGTGCCGCCAATGACGTACAGTCGGCGTCAACCTTGTGTAGAGCGTGGGAACGGCGGCCGCCGGGCCACTCCGGAGGCAGCCGGCGGCGTCTAACGGCAGCTGCTGGGCTCGAGATAAGAAGTGTATCTAACGTATCTAATCTCGGGCCCAGCCACTACCGTCAAACATCGCTTGGTGGCTACGGAGCGCCCCGGCGGCCGCCGTTCCCGCGCTCTACACAAGAGTGTCGCCGACTGTACTTGAAGTGGGCCGCATCATGTACAGATTTGCACCTGGTGAGCTTTGAGGTTCACCTTTGTCTATAAGACATGCTTTGAAGAGTTTAAGCGCATTGACAGACCACGAGAAGTGGCACACACAAAGGCTAAATAACTGATGGCTTCATTAAAGATGGGTGCACATATTTATCCGCATGCATATCGCGCTCATATGGAGGCAAAGACGTCAGGTGCCCACTATATCGCACTAAAGAAAGCACTGTTCTTCATAGTATTTAATTTTTACTGTTATATAGCGCGAGCATGGGAGTATGCTCACTTCCGGGTGAACATGTTAAGCATTCTTAAAGGTCTTGGTCCCTGTCTCTAACAAAGCCATTAGTAAAAGTTAGCCTTTGCATGCGTTTACTTGCTGGTACAAGTTTGTAACCGCGTTTAAGCGTTCCTAAGGTTTGACCCAATTCAAAATTTATGATAATGACGGTACTCATCTAAGAACAGTTTTGAACTAAGCATGTTCGAACAAGAAGGTGAGTTTTGGAAAACGAGAGCAATTTCTCTATAAAAGAACGAAAGGTAGTAATGCCATTTGTTGTAAGCCAGGGCGATGGTTGTATAGTATGTGCTGCATGCTTATGTCTTCTGTTTTGTCGGTATTATGGATAGCTTTATATTTTCCTTAATGACTGCATAATTGTTGATGTGGAACGTAAAATAGGTACAGGCTGCATTAGAGATCATTTAGTAATGGTGATTGAAAACTGTTTTCTGCTGCGTACAGATCCCCCTTTTCATCTTCGCCTTGGCGATTTGTGTTGCCTTGGCTGGCGGCCAATACGGCGGCTACGTTGGCGGTCACAAAGTACATGGCGTTGGCCACAAAGGTTACGGTGGAGGATACCGCATGAGCCATGGTGGACACCATGGAAAATCTCACGGTGGATATCAACGCAGCTACGGACACGGGTACGGCGGTTACAGAGGCGCGAAGCACCACGGTGGATCGGGATACGGTGTCAAGCACCATGGATGAGACGGCTACGGCAAAGGCCCGAAAATCTGGCAGTTTTCTTTGTGAATTGGCTGCTACGTGATTGAATAAAGCTGTTGCGTGACGGTACATCTGTCCGAATTCTGTGGCACTTGAATATTGACCGCCGAGATGAAGCTAATCTACTGATTTTACAGAATTTCTCATAGGACTAGCTCGAAGGAACCTGAGACAAAAGAGGAAGTATATGAAGAAGCCTGCATGAACAAAATCTTGTCGTGCCTTTCCTGTCTATCTGATCGTTTTTTTTTGTCCTGCTCCTAAGGTGCGTGATAGATCCAAGTCGGATCTTAATCTTAACTATGAATTTTTTTGCTATGGGAGCATAAATACTTCAGTGCTTCTAAAACATCATTCTATTCACCTGTATACTATAAAGTACTTAACCAATTTCTGAACTTCACGATTAAATTAAGCTACGTAACATGGAGGCAGCTGGAGGTCGCATTTTGTTTCAGTAGTGCAGGTTTCACCCAAGACGAGTTCGCAACTTTGCTTGACTCCGCAGGAAAAGTAGCGCATGGCCTTGCACATGTTGCGCCTCAGTAATATTTTTTTTCTCCCTTACATGGAATCGCCTTTGAACCTAGATGAACTGTTCGAAGTAATGATGGACCAATTGAACGAATATATTTTTTTTCTAAAGTAGGCTTCGTTGTCTCATGGCATAAGGTGTCTTTCGTTACCAATAGAGCTCACCTGGCGTAAAACCTTTGCAGTACCAACGACAAGAGATTGCAAGTATGGGGAAAAATTGTAGCAGCCGACTCAGCTATAACAAGCAGCTATAACAGCTTGTACGTTTAGTCTTTATTCGAGACTCCCTGTACTTCGCAAGCAACAATGTTCTCGACACTAGGCCTTTGCTTTCGTTGACCTCTTTAATTCTTCTTGTGCGCTTTGAGTAGCAGCGCAGATACTATTGACCATAGGGTGCACAACAGTTGTGCGCTCATTCTTTCAGCACCTTTTCAATCAAACTTTAAAGGCCACCCTTGAGCCACTGGGCGTGCTTAAATAGGGGGATCAACGATTCTCAGAAAGGAATGCGAATCCAACTAAATGTCAACGAAACCGGTGTGACGATGAGACCAACAGTTTTTCTTGGCAGATGCTTTGCGTACGCCGGTAATTTTTTTTCTGTTGTGATTGATTAGGTTATTGGTAAAAATTATTTTCACATATTTTTAATTACTTGAATATTTGCACAAGCTCGAATGTCAAACTGTGATTCGCGTTCGAAAAGGTCAAACTCAAGACTGCTACCAGTTCACTACATTTCTCGCAGGTACTTTTCTGTGTTTCAAAGCTGTTGCGAAAAACGCGAGAAAGAATGTGAAGGCGGACCCTCGTGGCAGCAGCAGCACTTTCAAAAAGAGTTTCAAGTAATCAACACTGCTCTGTGGATGACCTGGTGACCACAAAATAAAGCGACAATGAGACCGCGTAGCTACGAACAATCGGCCTCGTCATGTCTTCACGTTGTTTTCTACATCGTTCCGCAGCGGCTTATGGCAGCGATAAAAAAATGAAGCAAAAATTAAAGAAAAATTGCCAGCCGCGGTAGCTTGCTAGTAGCAGCGGCTAACAGCTACGCCGTCGTATTGTCACTTTTTCACGGTCACGAAGTCAGCCATTAAGTAGCGTTGATTACTTGAAACCCCTGTGCTGTCACGTGGTGGAAACACGTAGATCCGCCTTCACTTCGCATTCTTTCTCGCATTTAGCGCCACGAGTTTGAAGCGCGGAAAGAATAATTGGGAAAAAATGAAGCGAGCTGAACACCGCTGAATTTGATGTTTTCAAATGCGATGCAGAATTTGACATTCAAGATTACGCAATTATACAAGTAATTATAAATTTAGGCACATAAGGCTCAATATAACTAATCAATGACAACAGAAAAATTCACCAAAGTGCGCATAGTGACCACTGATAAAGCACCGCTGGTTCCATCATTGTATGCCATAGCCTTTCTTTCTTTCTTTCTTTCTTTCTTTCTTTCTTTCTTTCTTTCTTTCTGTTTTTTTTTGTACAGCTCGACCAGCTTTAACTGGTACGCACGGCTTATTTACCCTCCGTGCTTTAGAACAAAACAGCTATTTATTGTTCTGAACAGCTGCACCTTATCCTTTGCCGTCTGCAGCAACTTTCCAGAACAATGTTGGGAAAGACAAAAGCTTCGCACGCAGCTGCTGCATGCTTCGCTCCAAGAATTATTCTTGGGTAATGGCTGACTTCTTCCGTGGGAAGACAAGTGAAAGGGCAGAGAGCTGATGATGTGCTGTTACTAGTTTGACTCCATGATTATCCCTTTGATGAAGCCGAAGTAAGCGTAGTCCTGGTAATGTGGTTGTCTCTTTCTTGTCATCATTCTTTGAAACTTATTTGCATTGTTCAATATTTTATGAAAGTGCGTCCTTGAATTGATAGAACTGTGCAAAAAGTTAGTTTGAAATTTATGAGCTTGCTTGTCGCGAAAACATTGCGGTTCACTTTACCAATGCACGCAATTCATATTCTAACCGGAATTTTACGCTGTTACCTTACTATACCTTCTGCGCCGATGTCGGTCGACACATAACTCTAATTCACAATGATCCGCGTTCGCCTAGCGCAAAAATTAAGCCGGGTCAATGCGACGTTGTGGTCCTTTTGGTGGCAGTTGCCAGCCTCCTTCTCTGTGAGTTGTATATGTGCTTTCATATCGAGTAATGATATTGCCATGCTGATCATTTTCTAATGGCGAAGGGCACGGGCACTACCCCGCACCCAAGCCTCTCCACCCTCTCCAACTTGAGGAAGCACGAAAGAACGAAGGTGTAAAGAAACGTGCTCCGTACTCCGAACGCTTTATACAAGATCTGCTCTCTGTTTTTGTGGAATGTTCGAACAACAGTGCCATTCCAGAGTTATTAGCTAAGTCTGCAAAAATACTCAGCTGTTCGTGTGAAAGGATAACGCGAAAATGGACTACATGTACCGAAACTACAAGCCAATGATTTTAATTGTTATACTGAAAGTATGGCATAGCTGATGCGTGCTCGAGGCATTGCAACTTTGACTACGTACTTTCTGTAATTCCAAATAAAGCTTACATAGGACCTTCATTTGCATACAAGCCACAAATGTTGAAAAGTGTTTTATTTACACGATATATATCTTTAACTCGGGCTGAATAAGAAGGCAAAGTTCTGCGCGTTGATATTTATGACGAGAATTACATTTTGGTGTCAGAACCTTAGTGCGTTCCCGTTTGAGAGCACAAGAGGAATGACTTTCGTAGAAGCTAGCAAACGCAAAATTGTGGCCTATATACCTTCCAGTAGTAAAATTTCTTTTAAATCGTTATATAAGTCAGTCAAACTGTTCATTCCTAGTTTACCAGTTACTGGTATGATTACTAAAGAGACTTCAATGCTTATTTTGACCATATATTTCACGTTACGCTGATTTATGTTCTGCTCAATGTAATTATGTGTTCAGCGGTACGCTAACTTGTGCTCTGCACAGAGTAATCGAAGTCACAAGCAAGTAGGGCAGGTGAGCGCTGCTCGTTAGTGTTACCAATCTCGTTCCTCCTAATTAGCCACGTTTATATGAATGCCACAGAAACGTTTCGCATTCCTTAACACATCACGGTAGTAATACTATGCGACAGCGTTTACACGTGGTGGATCTTTCATCGTCCGAAACAAGGCGGAACCTATTTCAGGCGGGTGCTTTTCGCTGTTGAGGGAAGAAAAGCACATGGCGCAAGCCGTCTCACTTTTCCTCTCTCTCCCTCTCGCTCGATGCGATTCACCAGCGTTTGCACTGACCGCGTGAGGTGACTTACCCATCTAAATCTATCCTCTCCTATGTGCATTCATGCGATTCACCTTACAAGCGCATTACTCCGGTCTACATGTATTCGAGGCTCTATAACAGCGTTGCGAAGCGCCGCTTGTCGAATTCATCTAAACGCAGCTGTTATTGTGCGATACATGCCGGCTCAGCAACCGCTATTTCTTTCTTTAACGTCTTCAATTACATCTTGTGGAACCTTCAGCTTTGCGGGTACTAAAGCAAGGCACAATAGGCAGTACCTCGAAGACAAAGATCTTTACACAAAATTTTGCATGAACTTGAAAGGAAGAGCACCCTCTCTCTGGTACAGAGGTTTTGACTAAATCGCCCGTTTTCGTCCGAAGCGTTTGGCAAGGCTTTGGCTCAGGACTTCATCGTCTCTGTCGATCATTCTTTCATATTATGAATTGTCCATTGTAGTGATCGGGGAAAACACCAAGCATTGCCAAAGCTGCGTGTTAAGAATATAACTCTTTATTTGGCGAACATTTTTCCAAAAAACCCAAGTTACACCTAAATCGCAACTATAGCGGCGAACAGACTCGTCAGTAATCAAATCTGTACTTACCGGTCACCTTCATTTGCTAATTATGATGTCTTTTTGCACACACTCAATAGCAATCACTGGTGCTCGAGCACATTGGAGAATGCACAACAGTATTTGCTTCGTGCGCGTGATCTGATTAAGCATGACTTTATCGCTGTAGCGACAGCATTGAAGGAAAACCGAATGCACTCGGCGCGTGTTGTGGGCTGTGTTTATCCGGAATAAAAATGACCACAGGACACAAGTAAAACAATACACGAGTGAAATTAATACGAGAAGTACAAGTACGCAGTGTAACACATGCGCTATCTTTGACGTCAGTCTTGCATTTTCCGTTTTTCTGCAGATGACAGATGTGCTGCTGGTGCGCCTGTTGCTGGAAGTCTTCGTATCGGGTGCTTCTGCAGGAGCATCGATGTCATCGAGTGCCCCAGTCAGCCTTCTCTTATGGAAAAGAGGCGCGGCGACACCACTCAGACCTTTAGAGCGAGACGAAGAGGATTTCAAGAGGAGCTACGGCACGGGAGGTTACGAGGAGCTTTTGAAAACACTGTTGAACTCGTATGGGTCCCTGCCCATTCGGGGAATCAAAGGAATGAGGAGGCGCACTGGGTAGCCCGAGGTCTAATCAACCGGGAGATGTGCCCCTCAGACTCGGATCCCATGGATGAGGCACCGACGACATACCAGGAAATAACAAACTATTACAAGCAAAAAAGGCGAATTTACCCGCCTCCAAACGCAAGCCTCACGCGAGCGCAAGCCTCGATCCTGCGTCGAATCCAAACTAAATCGTTCCCCAACCCACATTGGCTAGCCATAATTACCAACGGGCAATGGAACCCAATATCTCAAAATTGCACAAATCAAACATTGGCTACCGAAAATCACATTCTTTGGGGGTGCGAGGGCTTACCCCCTCCCAGGTCGCTCCTGCCAGCTCCCTCACAACAGACGTCGGAAGAGCTGCTCAGAACGCCGGAAGAAAAAGTACAAAAAGCCCTCGTTGCCTGGGCCGAAAGGGTCGCTCCTCGCGAGGGGCCATTCTAGGACTCGGGCCTGCCAGGTCATCACTGAGCAGAGTCTGAATAAAGTTGTTACCACCACCACCTTTTGCGCACTTTCAGAATCGCTGCTCACACTGATGGCGGTGGAGACTCAATCGAGCGAGCGCCAGGCACTGACGACAAGGTTGACTGGGCATCCGATGCGTTGTACAGGGGGAGGCGTTTCCCACCGTGGCTATATTGGCAATTGCAGTTACACGAACGGTCTCCGGAAAGAGTTCGAAAAGGATTTCAGTCTTGATTAGCAATGTGGGAAGAAGGCAAGGAGATGCTTTCTTTTTTATTTGTTAGCGCGTTTTAATATTGCGCTATGAAAAAGTTGAGGCTTAAGAGAAATTGGCCGAGGTAATGCACTGCGGCGAGTAGGAAGAAAGGTAAGGTTGAAAGCTTCAGTGAGACCTTTCTCCATGAAGTGTGCAAATAATCTCTCGCCGCTGCTCACCAACAGAAAAAAAGATGCCTTCAGAATTTGCGTTTATGCCGTTATCGTGTGGTTAACTTTCAAGGTCAGAGTCCCCCCCCCCTCCCGCACTCTCCCTCTTTCATGAATCGTAGAAGCCACTCAACAAACGTTTCACATTGTACCAGGAATAAGGTAGGAAGGCATGTCGGTAGAGTTAACCACTTTTCATAAGGTGTTGGAAGGACTAATTGTCCAGCTGCGTTCTTTTACTGGGGTAGAAACAGGGACAAAAGAAATGAGAAAGGCGAGCAGGTTAACCAGAGCTGAATATAGTGTTTCCTACTCTGCACTTATGAAAGGGGGAGGGGTATGTAGAACGATAAGAGAGGAGAGAGGCAGAGAGGCAGAGCACCGTCGCTCAATCACCGCCGGCAACGACCACAGCACAGGATGACTAGGCTACTCATTGCGCTACACTTATGTAGCAAGCTGTCGTAACTACGTACCAGCGGACTTTTACTTCAGCGTATGATGCCTCCCTCCCCCCTCCTTTCCTTCCCTTCTTTCTTCCATCCTTTCTTTGTAATAAACACTCACGATGATCTGTAGCGGATTCTGAATGAACAGTGATATGCATGGAAATGCATAATCTTAGCAGCAGCTTGCAGATATCATCTACTGTCTGCTTTACGCTGTACAAATGTCGACATTTCTTTGAGGGAGCAACATTGAGAACAGTCTATTTTGTCCTGTGTCATAGTCAAATATAATATTGTATAGAAGTTTGGGGCCATACATGCGATTAGTAAATAAAACCACGTGTAGTACTGAAAATCTGCGCACTCCCTTTTATGTCGAAGTCAACTTAGGCGACCTCTACCTAGCCCATCTTTTTTCAATACCAAATCATGCCCCTACACCCTATAATAAATTACAAAACTACAATGATGGTGTTTAACTATTTAATTAGCAATGTAACACTTCACTGTTCATTTTTAGTGCCTCCAATTCAAAACGGAAAGCTCGTAAACAATCATAAACACTCGAAACACTCGTAAGCACTCGAAAACACTCGTAAAAATGTGTGCGAAAAAAGGCGGTTCTCAAGCGTTGGTCTTCTTTATGGATCAGCCTTCCTGATAACATGCTAACATAAACATTTTTTTTTGCTTAATCTTTATTGTAAAGAACTGTATTAGTTGTTGAAATTCTTGTGTTTCGTGTGCTAATGTGAGATGCTGCTAATCTGATGTATAAAGGTGCCTCCTGATTGTACGTTTAGGCTTGTATTGTCGTTACTATTTCTGCATGAATCAATACTAGCATGATGCTACGGATCGAGATGCTCCTCAACATGTTTCTTGCACGACCTTATTTGTCTAAAAAAATTCAAATCTGTGCTGGAGGTTATATAGGTTGCATCATCAGTGCACAGGAATAGCAATACACTGTGAATTTTCAAGTTACTCATGGCTGAAAGGAGAAAAACTGAGTTGAAAAAGTGGATAGACAAACAGATGAAATGGGCAGGGCAAGCGCTTTTTACGTCCATTTATTGTGTCTCTGTTTTGCGGATGGCTTCTTTTTTCCCTACTTTTTGAACGTATGCTATTTATTTGCGATTGGTTGCAAAGTGCAAATGTAATAAGCGCCGGACTAGAGGGTTGTTCGTTGTAGCGTCTGGTGCACGAAGACTAAGAGAGAGGGAGAGAGAGGAAAAGGGACCGAAGCTAAATAGAGAAGATCGAAGTTACCACCGATAGTAACTAATAAGCATTTTAAGTCTCGAGCTTATGAGAATCTCGACATGTTAACACAACTGTGTGTACGTCTGCAGTTCACAGCGGCCCTAGAACGCTTATAGCATTTCTGTGCACTTTTGTGCTTCTTTAAGAGGAATGACACGTATGAACGCACTTGTCTGCGTTATGGTGTCTGTGCGCGTGCTCAAATTCATTTCTCTCTCTCACCTCCTTCTCTTCCCTTTTTACTGCTATCAGCGTTGAGTAGCCAGCCAGACATTTTCCTTGGTAACATCCATTCCTCCTTTCTTTATTTCTTTCTCCATCTCGTCCTTCTGCTGCTTCTGCAAAATATAGGCCTCAATGAATCTCTGTTAGTAACATTCGCGTCAATACATAGTGCGCACCTGTATCTGCTAATGTGTCTGTGTTTGTGCTTAGTTTTGATGTTTCTTCTTTCCCTTTATTTCATCCTTCACCATCTCACCTTAAGTGGCATGCCAGGCCTGTCGCTAGGTTATGCTCTCCAGTTATCATTATATTTTTCTCTGTCTCTCTTTCACTCAACAGGCAGATAGAAAAAGTAACTTCGTTCCAGAATTTCTACAAAAGTGTCGTTCTAATCCCTAACCTTGCCAACTGCATTGATGAGCTAATCCGAGATACTGCTTAAACGTCGGTTTCATGCATGTTGCGTATAGGGCGAAGCAAGGCCAGCAACAAAAACACACATCTGATTTCGCACTTCCATTCTGAAGCACTTACCTCAGCCTTGGGAAAAGACGTCCAACATTTTATGTGCGTAACGATTCCAAATCTATTACGGTTACAAATTGCGTTACATAATTACAGGATAAATGCACAAGGGATGAGGTAGACATGGCACAACAAGCGCTGCGTTAGCGATGAGTTGAGATCTAGCCATAATTGTGGTGTCGTCATGTAACCGTAATGCACTTCGAGTCGATGCACGAATTTGCACGCTTGTCTGTGTCGTCTTTGTAGGCCTGCGTATATGGTTATAAACTGCGATAAGGTACGTCAGAAAGGCTGGACAACGTTTCGATAGAAGGACATATCTTTGTCAAAGGCCTTATAGCCACGCATCTAATGCTATTACAGAACAGCCTAAGAGACTCTTATGACGTTATTGCTCGGATGCTTATGCACTGAACTCGTGTACAGATTGATCTTTGATTTGATCCGCGATAAAGAGAACATACTTTTTATTTAAGCAGTGATTAGCCTCATGTGTTAAAGAACGAGAGGCCAAGATTCATAGCTGTGGTAGACGAAATAATCCCCCCCCTCCACCAAGAACCACTATAATAAATTGTGCTTAGTCATTAAGCTTAGAACTAACCACTTCATCGCGCATATTGCAATTCCAAAACTCAGGTATGAGAACGGTCAAACCAAATGCAGTAAATGGAAATCTTAAGACTAATACCAGTTGGAGATGACAATTCCCACTTATTCCGTGAAATTTCATTCGACTTATACAAGCCATTTCCCCACAAACCTTTAATTTGGCAATGGGATTCCGAGCATCGAAGTACACGAATTTATTTCACCGTTGATTATGGGAAAGAGTATTTCGCTACTAGTGATATTGTTAGAATATTTTCTTATCGGACATGCATTGAGCAGTAAGTGACTTCCACTCCGCAATCGCAATTGAACCGCTGAAGTTGAGCGCTAATTGTCGATATATCGGCAGCAAGATTCAACTAATAATTTTTCATTTAATTCTCATCTTTCTAAACCTATCGGGATTGCGAAATTGATGTCCAGTAAGTACTAAATAAAGCAGAATTGCGTCTCAGTTTGGGACATGTATTTCGTATACTTCGTAATCATGCATTCTGCTCGCCCACCAATATGTATATTCATGGTCACTGACGAAGTAAGAATATGTTGCTGTAACACGTGCAACAGGTGTGAAATAAAAAGAAAAGCAACTCAGGGGCAAGTTCATCAAGGGCACGCTGAAGAATTCGTCCGCCGAGATGACGTTGCCCACGAGGAATTTGCTGAGATGGGCAAGCGATAGAGTCTGGCGCACATAATGGCGTTCACGTGTTCAGCGATGAACGCATAGGGTATATTTAAGCGCGTTAAGGTCCGCTGTGCACTACTCGCACCGTTTACCGGCCCCGATCACCTCCGCTACCATGAACAGCACAGTAAGGCACACTTTGACGTTTCCTCTGCTTGGTTGGTTAGAATATCTATTCCAGAGCGTTATACTGGTTTCAACGCGCAAGTTCAGCCATAACCGCACATTGTGATAAGATAACTTCATTGTGTCATCAAAGCGACGAGAAAAGTAAGCCTTTTAACGACCATCTCGTATGTCGGATGCTTTGCCCAGTTCTGACATGAGCGGGGCTAATTAGTACTGATGGCAGCAACATAGATGGCTAAAGGGTGCCGACTTCGCGATGAATTCGCGCTTATGCAAAATATGTCAAGTGTTGTGAAGGCGGGAAAAGTGGTATATAGCGGGAAGCATTCATTAAACTGTCGGAACTGTTAAATGAACAACGGAGTGCTAATATCTGATGAAGTTCTTTTTCTGTGTGAATCAGTCAGCGCGAAAAACATTGAGAATTGAGAATGGACATACTTGACGACATTTAAGCGATATGTTCATTATAATCAATATTTAATTTTAATTTAATTATGGGGTTTTACGTGCCAAAACCACTTTATGATTATGAGGCACACCGTAGTGGAGGACTCCGGAAATTTCGACCACCTGGGGTTCTTTAACGTGCACCTAAATCTAAGTACAGCAGTGTTTTCGCATTTCGCCCCTATCAATAATTCGCCTTGGAAAGTATCAGTGAGGGGAGATGCATGTGTTGGTAAATGATTCTCGTGACGGGGACTATATTCAGTACCCGAATTTCACGTGCACCTGAATGATAAGGCTACGAAGCCTCTTTACAAAAAATGCCCATTAATGAGAAATTATTCTGATGAGCCCGTCTAAAGTTTCACGCTTTCTGTTTGCACCCTATCCTAATGGGCCTATGATGTGGAATTTGAAAGTGATATGGAGATCTTCATTGTATTTTTATTGCCCCTCTCATTTAGCAAATATCAATATGCACATCTCCAAAGCATAGTTAAGTATACCTCAAAGATTTTATCGTCAGCTATAAAAACCCACTTCCGTGACTCGTTCATCCTGCTAACTGAGCTACGATGAACTCTAGTTGCGGAAACATCGGCTCCACTTTCACCGGGTGTGTTGCCATACCGTAGCAAGATGTGTCCATTAGTGCTTTCCCGCTGCTTGAACTCAACGGCATTAATGTAGTCTACCACCACAAACGGCGCAAATGCCGAGACCCTCTTGAGCCTAATTTGGCGTGTAACGTTTTATGCTTCCACGATATTCAACGTAATTCGTAAAATTCGAGCAGGATTCTTGGCTGCATGTCATAGACATTGTTTGGTTGAAAGAAATATATGCAAAACGACTTTGCTAACAAAATTTAATAGGTATTGAAGACATGTTTGTTTGTTCATATTATTTATTATATACTGCGAACTTAACTTGTGCAAGCAGGAAGGGCAATAAGAAAATATATGCGTTTCAACGCCAATATAGCAACGTGAATGAACGATAAATTAATAATGGTCAGCAGCTCGTCATGCAGATCACCATAACGTTTCGTTGCGTTATTCAAATTAGGTACTGCACGCGCAAAGAAGGAAAACTTGTAAAATTTGCAAAACAAACCTTTATAGCTACCCTCATCATATGGGTACGTAATATGCACTAGGCGTGGCCATAGAATCCATTGAGACGCTTGTCAGAGATGGTATCTCTGTGAGCCTACTTTTAACCTCACGTTAGATTCCGCTTCGTGGCAGTTGTTTCGAGCTATAATGCCAGCTCTTACTCTAAGTGATATTTCTGAGATGAGCCTGTTTAGTAATGCATCCATACGTTAACGTCCGTTCGTCAACTCAAATAAATGGAGGCTCATAAAGCGGAACATTTCAGACTCGATAAAGCTCCTGCCGTAGAGTTACAGCTTTGTGTATTTGTTAGTCACGGAATATGAGCCAGAAAATTATTGCTAATACCCACTCTTTCTTACGTTGCACTTCTTCACTGCTGTCCATGGTTGTCTTGTTTCTGCACAGCTGACACTCCTAATCTTCGCCGTGATGATCGGTCTCGCCTTGGCTGGGGGACACTACGGTGGCAACGGAGGCTACAGTGCCGGCCACTCTGGCTACGGAGGAGGTTACGGCAAGGGTCAAAGCGGACAGTACGGTAGCGGCTACGGAGGCGGCCATGGCGGATATGGCGGAGGTTATGCCATGCCGCAAGGCGGACACTACGGCGGCGACTACGGCAAGGGTCTCGGTGGATACCAGCCCAGCTACGGATACGGCCGTCAGGGTGGTGGGAAGAACTACGGCGGTGGTGGCTACGGCGGCGGTTATCACGGAGGATATGGTCATGGTCACTACTGAGAATTCGCTGTACATTTCATAACTCAAATGCTACCTATAGATCCTAAATAAAGTTGGTTTTCACTGGAAGGTCATAACTACATTTCATGGTATAACTGGATAGTCAGTCTCCATGATTGTCATATTGTTTGTTATAATGAAGTCCAGTGCTTTCAACGTGGTTGTTGAGTGATGGTAGCTGAAAGACGCGATCAAATGCAGAAAGGAGGCCTGTGGTTTCGAGGAATGCGTTTGATACAGTTGGAGATACAGGCCAACCTTATATACTAGCGATTGGCTGGTAATAAAAAAACCGCTATAACCCCAAAAAAAGGAAAGAAATCGTCACACGTACACATTGTGTCTGGCTGTCTAAAGACTACAGTTCAAGAAACGCGGATCTCAGTCTTCGTAAACGTCACTTCCAGGAGCGAAGACTAAAGGTCTCTGGGCAATATGGTGCATTGCCTGAGTACTAAATATGACTTTCCTTCATTGCGCAGAATGAACAAAATGTAGGTGTCTGCGTTCGCAATTACTGCATTCGCATGAAGAAGTTAGCTACAGGTTACAACTACTATGCTGAAAAACTTCATAGATCACTGGGTTTTCTGCTGAGCATCAGCTACCGCTTGTTAAACTGCATTCAAGAAAGGTAAAAGAACGGAGGCCAAATAGCAGGAACAGAATTTAATTACTGCCTATCTCTGGTACTCAGACGTTTCGTTCACGTTCAAATTTCCATGCTCTAGGATGTAAACGAAACGTTAACCTTCTGCTTATCCCTCTTGTTTTACTACATATTTGCAAAACCAATATGCAGGAACCTTCAGGTATATAAGCCAAAAGATATGTGAGTAGGGAACATGTAATGCACTAGCTCTTCAAATTTAATAAACGAAGTCCGCAAGAAGTGCGTTTAAATTTGGTCAACGTAGATTAATAATATAATTCATAGAATAATTTAGATAACGTGATTTTTTTTCGTCTAACAATAGCTTATTATTTACTCTCCTAACACTTCAAAGTACGCGGAGCTTTCTTCCTGTTTATTATGCTAGTTTCCACCTTTCTCAACCATTACCGGAATGAAGTGGACATGAAATCGGGATTATTTCGGTCCCGCAGAGCTATGCATAAGTCCCAGGAAGCATCATGAGGTCCTGAGAATTTCGTAATTAATTGAGCAAACGGCCGCACATTTTCCTCATAAATCATTCGTATGGGCGCCTCGATAATGACTTTTTCTATCCACACGTACCATTTCGTTTATTACTATTCTCATGTGAACTGCAGTAGACAAGCTGTCCTAGATCACATTTTTTTTTGCTGCCAGGACAGAGAGATAAGTATAGCAGCAGGAAGTCCGGCCTTGAAATATCTCGCCATGCGAGAATGACAAGAATGCAAACGCTTGTTCGATGACGACCTCGGCACGACGACAGTAGCAAGCAACACTGCTTGGTACTGTCGTTGGTACAGTCTTTGGTACCGACAACTGCTCGACGTCGAAGACGACAGCAGCACAAAGAATAACGACGACGATACGATGGCATGATAGCTCATATTCTATAGAGTCCGAATCGCCGAACACTGACTGGAGGCAAAGTTTTCTGGCGAATTCTTTTGTATAAACGAACTGGATGATGCTACTTGCCATGACAACAGTTAAGGCAGATCTCAGGAAACCAGCATCAATTATCATTAGTAGCTGTCGCTGTAAAAATATGACTGGAGTGAGAGAGTCAGAAAGAAAGGTTATTGGCATCTGGAGAGGTTGGCAATGCGACAGATTTGGCATGGTTTAATTTCAGGCGAGTAGATGAGCGATGAACTAATGGAAGTGAGGGTGAAAAAAACGGGCACAGACACACATATTTGACTAAGCCATCGCCTGTACAGCATATTTTAATGCGCATTGTGTATGCCGGGACAGGTCATTGCAAACATTTCGACGGCAATTCCTTACGTATGTGCATGACGCCAGCCCCCGACGACTTCAGTAACGAAGATATCCTCCGTGGTGTCTTGGCACATATCTTGGGCTCCCATGTTGCCTATCACGGCCGTAGCCCGCTTGCTCGAGCCCGTATCCCTGGCGGCATCCAACACGGACATTGTCGTATTCCCCGAGCTGTCCACTGAGAGTTTTCTTGAGTCCGTGCCCCTTTTCGTCGCCATACACAACATCATAGCCATCAGTGTATTCGTCGTGACCTTTATGGCTTTTATCAGCCAAGGTCAGAGCTATTGCCAACACCAAGAACAGGAGAGTCACCTGTTCCAACATGTGAGAAAAATGAACACATGCATGAGCGAGTGCTGCCTCAGAAATAAGTAGTTCTTCGGCTCTCAGGATTTCACAAGCTGCGAATTTCAGTTTGGATTCTGTACACATTTTATAAAAGAACTTCATTGCCTACTTTTCTTATATTAAGGCAACCAACCTTTCTTGCCCGATGGGCATAAAACAAGGCATGCAGGCAGCTTTTGAGAAAAAAAAGAAAATGAAATTTGTACAAATAGAATTTTATGATTGCTACACCCCTGCCACATGCCAAACAACTAATTTAGAGTCATCACGCCCCCAGCCACCAAATCACAAAAAAGCTGCTTTATTAATGGCAAGATGTCACTGTTAAGAAGTAGAATGCAGCAGCTATCGCAGAGGTTCACTTGGGTCGCTACAAAAATCTTTAGACGAAAAGCTACCTCTTACGGAGACAAATGAAACCGCATAGAAGAATTGCCTTACGCTTTCTTAGCAAAACGGTCCAGAACTGGATTCACACATAAATACCGAGTGTGTATGCTGTTAGCAATACGGTTACTCCGCCAGTGTATCCGAAATGTAAATGACTTCCAGGTTTGGTCCCGTACACAATTTTAAAGGTATAACAATAGTTTTTTGTAGATAAATCATTTGAAAGAATTATGTGTCCCTGTACTAGCCCCTCCGCGCGCATGATTACAATAGACTCCTCGATTTGGTAACTTTAGTTGGTAACTACAGTTGCGATGCAAGGAGGGTTGAAAACTAGAGACCAAGAATGTGCCGTGTCAGCGGATTAGGAGCATGCTAGAAGCACTAAATTGTGTATTGGCGAAAACTCTATAAACAGATGCAATTTACCTGAAATATTAATAAAAATATTTCATAAAAGGCAATGAAAACATTTCTCTAATGCGGTTTTCTGGTTGTTTTCCATCCAGTGGTGAGCTTTTTTCTTTTTTTTTGCTGTCAAGACGTTTTCTTTAGTTCTTCGATTCTGAGGCTAGAACATATATAGTTTGAAAAGATTAGTTTGCAAAATACATATCGATCTGTCTTTTACTTACTTGGAGAATTTTTCGCAACTGTTGATTTATTTTAGAGGATTAGAGCAGTGTCAAACCGCATAACTGATGTATTATTTTCCATATCCTAACCCGCGTACTATAAGTGGAACAACCCGTTTCCTTCTACCTACATATCTGGGATTATTCAAGAAAAAATAGGGAGAATAAAAAATAAACTATAAATTCCGGCAGTGTAAATGCTTACCGTGCAGTTATAAATAGTATCTTGGAATGAATAATTTTTTTTAAGCAACCATCCGAAGTTGCGTTACCAGCCTACTTATCAAGATAGAGCTGCCTTTCAGGCATTCCTTATATACTCCTTAGCAAATGTACTCATCTCGACACAGACGAGGTGGTTGAACTGGAAATGCGAAAATTTTTCCGCTGTCATCCAATGAATGACAATGGGCGTACATATGAAAGATGTCAGTGAGGCAAAAAATTATGGACAAAACAGGTAGCGCATCACAAAAGTACGGAGCTTCTAAGAAGTCCTGTGAGGAAATTCATAGTGGTGAAAGAGCAGAAAGTTTATCGCTTACAGTAATCTTCATGGTAATCTTTTAGTTCTCCGTGAGCTGTAATGAAGATGGCGTTGGTCTGGCCGTGCTGGGTGACCAAACAGCACCTCGCGTTGGCTTATGTATAGTGTTTAGTTTTCGCCAAAAGCACGTAGTTCGCGTATAACTTTCTGCGCAGACGCCTGCGCTGCATTTTTGAACGTGGCATAGATTTCTGGCGGCAGTCGGCCCTGTTCACATGCCAACATTTGTTCCTTGTCTGACAACTTTGCCACACAGGCAGGTAACGTAACTTGAGAAGTGCGTCAGCGGCGTACGCCGCTAAACTACTTTTAGCGTTTTATATGTTGTTACCGGGCCTCGGCATGTATTTATTGAGTCTTTTGTTGTGTAATTTAGGGCACTGTACTATCAGCAAGGTCCATGCATCTACAAAAGTTAATTTGACAGAACCACACACCATGCAAAACGTAATTAGGTACGTCATCTAAGCTTAATGATCTATTACAGATCTCTTTAAAGACCATGCAGTTATTAGTTATAGTCACCACTTTTGTAACAGCCAATATGCAGTGGCAAGTCCTCTCTAGTCTTTCGTAATCGTTTCTGGCAATTTTGCCGCAATTATCGATTATGATTACTTAACAAGTGACACTTTGTGCGCGTATATGTACAAAAATACAAAATACAACAATAAATATCTCTCAAATTGAGGACGTAATGCTGTCAATCGGCAGTGTATAACGTACGATGAGCTGCATTATGCAGTTCGATTTGGCAGTGTCGTGGTTGAAAGGCCAGAAATTCAGGCTTGTCTATAGCACGTAAAGTAGTCGAATAGCAAAGTCTTTTGTTTCCTCCCAATACTTACAATAAATATACAGACGAAATATGCCGTCAACGATCCAAGGTTATATTGGTTAGAGCGCTCATGTAAAAGAAGTTTTAAGAGCAATCATATTAAACACTGATCTGAAAAGTGTTTCTAAATATTGTAACGCAATCCAAAATAAAAACGCATTCTTGTACACTTTCTAAGGTCTAAGTACAATAACAACAACAGCACAAAAGAAGGTTGGTATTGTTTGCGTTGCTTTGCTCAGGCGTCGTCAAACAGCTCCCAAAACAGGAATTGCTATTGACGTTTGAACTTCACTTTAGAACATGGAAATGCTTAATCATGCAAAAACAAACGTATTAGGGTCCTCACAGAAATACATACCCGTGTATAATTGATATTATGAAAGACCTGTGCCGACCAACAAGGCAATTTTTTTGTACTAAATACCTCGTCGTTTTTTTCTTGTTTATTTTGCTCCTTCCCCTATGTAGCTATACAGCCACTGCTGTGTTATAGAAAAAAAAATAGCACTCGTAGAAGTGTAGCCAGGTAAAGACAAATGAATGTCTGCACGACAGCTCACATAACCAAGAACTAGCAGTTGCACAAAATCTGACTGACTGAACTGCAACCACTCATCGTGATTTACCGCGACATGGAAAGCATCGACCTGGAATTTGCATGTGCTTGCACACATAAAGCGTAAATATGAACGTACGTTTATGGGCTTGCTTGTGGGCAGCCCGACACCGTATATATAGTCTAGTTGTGCTGTGTTACCGCCAAATTCTCCGTGAAACAGGTTTCGTGTGCTCTTGACTTCCAGTGAAAAGAATGAAGTGCGTGGTAAGTGAGACGACTGCATGAGTTGGGTTTGTATGGGAGGTTAGGTTTTATTGAAAATAATTGTATGGTCATCATGTATGGTCATCCTTCTACAGGCAATTAAGTTACTACTGCTAACAGTGCGTTTGTGTTGCAACAGTGACCCCTTTAATTATCCGATAGGCCGAATCTCGAGATCCTGGTCGTTTCTCATTTCTAGTATTTTTGCATTGTATTCGAGGAAGCCTTGATCGGCTGTTTCACGCTTAAAGGCAAATGTGTCTCTTCCTGGGAAAGTGCGGAACTCTTTTTCACATCCATTGCAGTTATCTGTCTATTGCACCGGTCGCTGAATTCCAATTCAAAGCTTCTAAACTCAGCTCAAGACAAAGTGACATTGGAGAGCAGAATGATCGCTACAGAAAAGATCGCCAATTTTCGTAAATCGTGATTCATATTCACGGCATCGAAACGTAAGAGGCCCAAGGTCGTCCACTTCGATTGGTAGCCGCTATCTCCAGCTCTTCGAAATTTTTATTATATCTTATACTGTCATGTAACATTAATTTCTCTAAACGATATAGCTGCATTACAAAGAGAAACTGCTATTCGAAGCAGGGATAGAAGGGATGGACGCCTAGGTCGTGGGCCATGCTCCGTGTCACGGGTGTAAACGCGAGTGTAATACGTATACGATTGATCACAGAACAGCATTCGTCCACTGCCTCTCTGTCTGTCTGTCACCCTCTTTATAATTTTTTTGCCCCCAAAGGTAACCTCATTTATTCGTTTATATTAATTCTTATATGAAAAAGTTGTCAGAGTCCTAAAGCAGATAAGGGAGCGCTGATTAAGAAGGCCGATGGTCACAGGGGATTTAAGTGACGAGGAACAAATCTTTAAAAGAGCAAAATGCGTTGGGTAATATTTTGCGAACCCCTTCAAGTTATGAATGCCAGCTAGGCAATATACATAAAGAAAACTACGTAATCGTTATATTGCCGACACTGACACACGCGATCGAAATTTGGCGGACGGAAAGCAACTTTGAAAATACACGTATTTGCGGGACCTTCACACAGGGCAGCAGGCAATGAGAGATAGAACACGCAGTCGATATTGGAACAAGAAATGGCAGGCATAACATTGGTACGGGAAGGCGGCAGTGTGGAAGGCAGATCTAATGCACGCAGTTGATATTCTGATAGTAAGCAGAAATTATAAACGTTGTGCATATGATATAATGGATATAAGTGTTGGTGTACTACTAGATATAAAGATGAGCTCAAATGAAAGAGGAACGCTGCCACGGCCGCAAGAGGATTAGATTGAAGGATAATTATGATTAGGAAATTCATAGGCAAACGATAGGCTTGGTCGACGGAGGTTAGTGCAGCTGGAGATAACTAGGAAAAGCCTTCACTGTGTACGATACTTACAGTTGGTGACCGTGCCGCTGTCTTCTGCGCGCTGATAAGATATACATTGCAACAGGGCTCATAGGCTGCAGTGTTCATCCACTTTTTCGTGCAGGTGGCTGTGATCGTGATCGCTTTAATTCTCGGCTTGGCGTTTGGCCATGGCCATCATGATGGCGGAAAGAAAGGAAGCCACGTAGTGCAGGTTCACCGCCCTGTTTACAAGCCGGGTTGCTTTCACGAATACGGCCATGGTGGGCACCAAGACGGCTACGGCAAGAAACCTTTCGGACATGGAAATGGCGGTTATGGACATGGAAATGGCGGATATGGACTTGGCAAGCATAATGGCCACCAGTACGTGCCATACAGATACTAGGCAGGCACGAAGGGATATCTCCTGTGCTCCTCCGCTCAACATGTGCATTATAGAGTCAAACGACCATGACAAATAAAATTTTACTTCCAAGCAGCCACGTCCCGTACACGTGTTTGTGTTGTAGCTTGTACGCGTGTTTGGTTTCGCTCAGCATTCTGCGGCGAGATAGTTTGGGGTTAATCGCATTGTGAAGCAGAAAAAGTGCAGGTCAGAAATGTACAGAGCAAGTATTATGCTACGTTAACTCTGCGGGCCTATATCTCTCACACACTCGTTACGCTGAGCTGTCTTATCAATGGCGATCCGAGCAACAAGCAGGATTTAAACGAATAAGCTGATTAAATTTACGTTAGCGTTCGCAACCTGTGAGTTGTAGGTGCGTAGGATGTTGGATCGAGCCTCAATAACAAGCAAGGTTTGGTATACACACTCGGTGTAACGTACGTTACATAGAGACTGAGAGATTTATCATGAAGTAAAGCTGAGATCGCTCTGAACTATTTTCTAGTCTGGTACTAAGCGCTGAAGTAGAGGGGAAATGGAACAAACGAAGCGGGAGAAATCGAACCTGACCATGATGATGAAAAAAATAAGCATGAACAAAAAATGAAATAAACACAAACATATAATATAGTCGTTTAGAAAATTCACTATCTATAAAAAGAATCACAATGGCCTCTATGGCCTGGCCCGTCGAGTATTTTGGTCATGGACCTAACAGAAAATTGCGTATGCGTTCTAAATACCCGTCCATTAGTTGTCTTTCTCGAAAGTAAGGCGGGTCCATGCAAGACATGTGGTCCATAGTCTGCGGCACACCGCAGTTTTCACAGTAAGGGCTGTCGACATGACGAATAATGTGGTGATATTGCCATGTAAAGGCCACAACAACTTCCAGGTTGTGTATACAAATGGCTTACGTGGCTCCTTTATATGTTGCACGACATTCTGAATAGAAGCTCTGGAGCAAGTGAATGAAGGCAGCGATGGCGATGTTCTGGCTGAAACAGTTAACTTGCCTTAGCGACGCGCATGATATCCTATAGCAAAGCGCTGACAGTTGTCCTTGTAAATGAGCCGGAAATGTAATATGAATGGCGGATAGCTAACTTTGCCTATCTGTCAGCGAGCTCTTTTTAATTACACTACACTGTCCAGCAACCGACTCAAGTTTCATGCGATGCCCATTTCGCAAGGCGGACTCGTAAGATCGGCCGCTTCGTGAACAAGCAGGCTATAAGGTCCTCGTCTAAGCCCATATTTAATAACCCGTAGTACTGGTTCGGGATACCAAAAGACAGTCCATCTTTGAGGCGGTTCATGAGAGACGCAAAGAACTGCTTCACGAATAGCTGCAATGTTCGCAGCAGTCGACGTTATAGGATGCCTAATAGCGTTGTATTCGTTACTGGCAGGCAGATTCTTGAAGCTGTGAAGCAGTACATTTGTCTCGGACAAGCGGTCATGTGGAGTGTACTCTTACATAGCCGGGCGGAGCAATTTCTGGCCTTGTTCGCCAGGCTAAATGGGCCGGTTGTTACAACCCATCACCCCCACCACCATCTCCCATAGTTTCAGGAGGCCAAATGATCACGAGAAGGAAACATCCATGTGAACAACAGTGGGATGGAGCCCGATGACAGGCGCTTCCAAGTAATCACAGAGAGCTTACTTATCTGCCTCACGTAACAAGTACGTAATTCGTATTACCTGTCTGTACAATGGTATGCAATGAGTACATTCCACCAGTACTAATCTATCGCAAATCTTAAATAATCTTGAGAAGGTGCTAAATACCAAAGAACGAGTGCCGGAACCAACCAGCATAGTCGTAACGGAGAAAGGAAAACAGCGGCTTGGATAAAAGTGCAAGTGAGTGCAGCTGATAAGACTGCTGTCAGTTTTAATACCTAATATTTAGGAAATACTGGCGCCTTTTGGCGCCGCCGGCTACGATTTTTCACCTAGAACAATTATATTCGAAAATGAAATAACAACCCTGCACTGAATAAAACAAAGAGAACAAGAGCAAAACGATAACTAGGGCGATACGAGAAAGAAACTGGAGTAACGGGTCATGTAATGTGTACAGCAGACAACCGGTCGTCCATTAGATTAACAGAAAGGCATGCCAAAGGATGGAAAACGTTGCCGAGGACGACGGAAAATACGTTGTTGTGTGATGTGATAAGGAAGTTTGCAGGCATAGGACGAGTATGACTATCCAGCGCAGGGGTAATTGGTGATTGGTGGAAGGGACCTTCATACACAATACGTTGGCAGGCTAGTTGGTGCGAATCCATGAATACTTTGTTTAGCGCAAAACAACAGACACAAGAAAGACGACAGGACAAGGCGCTACTCTCAACTAACATCATTTTATTCCGTCACTCCTTTATAGACAGCTTCAACTAGAGGAACATGCGCAGTTAGCACCATGCGGTGGAGCCACCAACATCCGATCACAAGAGCGCACTCATGCGACAGAATCCAAAAAACCAAATTCAGCGCTGCACAAGGTTAAGGAAGGCACACTAATGCACTGTGACCCGAATAATTGAAGGAAGAATGCTTCCGATAACTCTCGGGCGGTGGTGTCACGGCTCTTTTTCAAGATCATGGTATCACGAAACACGGGTTTGCACTTGCATATTTTACAATGCTGAGCCAAATGGCAACCTGTGACTGTTGGTATGGATCGCTCATGTTCTCTAAGGCGCTCGTTAACACAGCGGCCTGACTGCCCTACATACACTTTGCCACATGACAAGGGAATCTTATGAACCACGCCGACGCTGCAATCTACAAACTTCGCATGGTTCTTTTCGCAATCTGGTTTTTTACTTGATTTAGAAATACGGCTGCACAACACTGACAGTTTCTGAGGAGCGGAAAACACTACCGGAGTTCGGTATCTAGTGGCGACATTCTTTAGATCGTGAGCCACTCTGTGGCAATACGGCACAACTTCAGGCCTCTTCTTTTGTGTAATGCAGCTACTTTTGTGCCGCTTCCCTTTCCTGATTCAGGGGATTTTCATGATTTTCATGAATTTGGTTTTTTGGATTCTGTCGCATGAGTGCGCTCTTGTGATCGGATGTTGGTGGCTCCACCGCATGGTGCTCACTGCGCAAGTTCCTCTAGTTTAAGCTGTCTATAAAGGAGTGACGCAATAAAATGATGTTAGTTGAGAGTAGCGCCTTGTCCTGTCGTCTTTCTTGTGTCTGTTGTTTAGCGCTAAACAAAGTATTCATAGACCTTCATACTGCAGACGACATTAAAGAGGCCAATGATGAAAATAATGATGATTATGACGATGATGATGAAAAATTTAGTGACGTCATTCATATTCACTGCTAGGCCTTTGAGTAGGCTCACCTTCCGTGCTGTCTTGACGCCCACTTACAGGCTAGTAAATCTTAGGCTTTTAGAGCCGTTGTAGTATATATATAGCTCACTCTACCAATATATCTTCGTATTTCGTGGCATTATTGGGATGCTGAGAACTAACAGTGGCACAGCGGCTACGGCGTTCTCCCATTGAGCGGGAAGTCGTCCATCGATCGCCTAGAATTTCTATGGAGGCAGAAAGCAAGAACGCTCGTAAGAGCGTTGAGTGCACTCAGAAAAAGTAAAAAGACTTGCAGGGGCTATAACTCACTAAGAGCTACGCACAGGCCAAGAGGCGTTGCTCGTAAGCTTACATACCCTTCATGAAAATCCTCCCCGCGAACCGAACGCCACTTAAAAACAGTAAATATCAGCTGACAAGTCATTTTACAAGTTACCTGCTTCAACAAACACCGCAAACTGTCCAGCGATCAGTTCGTGCGAGGTTCAAAGTACGCTAGGAACGCAACGTCAAATGTTCGTGAAGGAACGTGCTCGCCGCAGACGCCATAAACATGGAGGAAACAACGATCTTTGCTTCGTTGCATATTTATTTCTGCCAGCCAGATATTCCTGATAGGTATATAAGCAGTACATAAGAATATTGCCTTCCAGGCTCCGCATCCAGAACTCTGTGAACTCTGGGCCTCCGTCTATTCCTTTGCACAACATGAAAAAATCTGTAAGTTTTCAAGCTCGTGAGATGCGTCGCACGTAGACTCGTTTGCACATTGGTTTCGCCATCATGTTAAGAATTACGATTATGAATAGGAATGCGATATAATAATTTCCCAGTACGTGCCTTAATTGCAGGAATCTTAGGGAGCTGCTTTGATGAGCAGAAGAGAGAGGGAAAACAAAGAGAGGAAAGGCAGGGAGGTCAACTAGACGAGCGTCCGGTTTGTTACCCTACACTGGGAGTAAAGGAAAGGTGGAATAGAAAGAGGAAAACAGCAATATTGCTACGGCACAATATGTGCGATCACGAAAGGCGAGCAGTGTGAAGACGACGACGACGATTAGAAGCTAGCGCGGGCTGTGGCCTCTTGGCCAAGCGCAGCGTATTGCCTTGTAAATATACTTGTAAATAGCTTTTCGTCGGTGTCTTCCTACGTAACATATCTGCTGGAGGTGGACGTTCCCTGTACCGGTTCCTTGTGGAACCGTTCTTTCGTGTTGGATTAGCCCTGCTCGGTCCCTTTCCCACGTCATTCTCTGGGAACAAATGGGTAGCCGTCGCGACTGATTACGCCACCCGATACGCTATCACTCGGGCTCTCCCTACCAGTTGTGCCACTGACGTCGCGGACTTTCTCTTGCGTGACATTATCTTGCTTCATGGCGCCCCGCGACGGCTCCTTACTGACCGTGGTCGAAACTTTCTCTCGAACGTTATCGCTGACATCGCGAAACCTAATGTAACTGCTAAAAAGAACGTTCCGACCTTGTCGTGTGCAAAACTACACTGGGGCAGCAAACTCTAACTGTACAACGTGACCTAACATACATAGCTATTGAAAACCGTACGTTACTCATGCTCTGGTATTGAACATGGGAGAATGAGATGTGCTCTGGCACCTTCAACCTGAAGCTGTACTTCACTGAAAAGGTTAGCATTTGGCCGTTCGGCGTGGAATATATTGACGACCTTCACTCAGATCATCGTGTTTGCTTAGTCGGAAGCTAAGGAATAAAACATGATCTGAAGAACAATATATCGCGAACAGGCTCGATATAAACTTTCGCCATTTTTACGTGCCAACGCGCTTCCATAGGTGGCTCCATTCTCGAAGCAACAAGAAGCGGCAGAGCGTGACACTGATCACCTAGCTCTCACGCGATATTGGGATAACGTTTTTTATGCGAAGCATATTACTAGAGCTCAACCCAGCTCCTAGGCGCGGCGGTGTCGCCTTCAATGACCTCATGCCATACCACGTGACACCGTGACGTCACGACAGAGGAGAAACGGGGCTCCAACTCGCGCCGTCGCTCGCGGCGACGCGGCGGTATATAAGCAGCTGCGCTTGTTTCTAGGTGGCTTTGGCTCAACTCTTGCAAGATGGGCTGGGTGGGAATGGAACCAGGGTCTCCGGAGTGTGAGACGGAGACGCTACCACTGAGCCACGAGTACGATGCTTCAAAGCGGTACAAAAGCGCCTCTAGTGAATGCGGTGTTGCCTTAGAAACGAGCTGTTTCTAAGGCTCAGGCGGCCACGGCGGCCGCATTTCGATGGGGGCGAAATGCGAAAACACCCGTGTGCTTAGATTTAGGTGCACGTTAAAGAACCCCAGGTGGTCAAAATTTCCGGAGTCCTCCACTACGGCGTGCCTCATAATCAGAAAGTGGTTTTGGCACGTAAAACCCCAAATATTATTATTATTAAGGCTCAGGCGTGCGTCGCTTGCTCAGGCGCACATTTCGTTGCCGCGCCGAACGCTGCGTTGCTCGACGCTCACCGCGTCCACTGCGGGGCGCGTAGTCGCTGCGCTGTAGCCCATTGTCTTACACCCCTTGGCGGGTCGACGGGAACGCTGTCGCGTTCCACTCTTGAAGGCGCAGCAGAGTAACGCATGAGTTGTTTCTTCGTCTAAACGAACCAAATATAGCCAAGCAACAGCAGTTCACCAGGCTAAACAGTGGTTCAACAACTAAAATAAAGGCTAGTATGCTTCGCATCCTGGGCTTAACCTTAGCTAAGCCACAGCCATTTTTAGCGGACTATTCGAAATGTAAGAGAGAAGAGAGTTGATTACCTTATGTCCACCATAATTATTAACTGTGATCGCGTTGCAAGTATATTCTTAAAAGGATCTACACATTCGAGTTCTCATTTAGATGGTTAGCGCTAAATTCAAACCCAATTCCTGGGAAGAAACATTATTAAAGTTACTTATGCAACGTGGTTCTCGCCGGTGAATACAAGCCCAGAGAGGTTGTTTTGGGACTACTGTAGAAAAAACAGCGTCAGTAGTTAAGTGCAACGCAGACCCACCCACTACAGATTAGCTGCGCAATTAGGTCGAGAACAATTTCACGGCTTTTCAATAAGGTGTTATCGCTGCCTGCTAGATCCTTGACACGATGTTACTACGATACCAAACACACATCAAGTTTAAACCTTGCATGCAGCGAGACCCCTCACCTGATGAGCGTTTATGGTTCCCCCTGCGCCCTGTTACATCGTCCATTTCCACGAGTGGATTTTCGATTGCTCTGTATTTATTAGCGTATTGTCACATGAACGAGCTGCTAGCCCGTTAAAATAAATCCTGGATCAATTTGGTTCTCCTTATGTTTGGATAACTTTATGTTTCACTGATTGACCCTAAAGAACATGACTTTAGGCACGATTTATCTTGTGTCACGCAATTAACTGAATTTGTTCGCGATGTATGCGAAGTGTGGGATCGAGGAGGTGGTGTCGTTTCTGTGTTTATCGACTTCAAAAAAGCCTTTGATGTTGTGGATCATGATTATTAGCTTACAGCACACATTTTGACCGTAATATTCGGTGGCACTTAATGACGCCTTCACTCGGCAGCCCGCAGCAGTTGTCAAATTCTTTAGGTACTGTTAACCTGGTCGCTCAGGTAGGCTATATCTGAACGGTGCCATTGTGGCTGCTTCTTGAATTTACTTCTATAGCCTTCTCTTCCGTATACGAATGTAAGAAGTAATGAACTCAAGTGTGTTGAAATTTGACATGTCGTTTGTCGCAGGCCCTGGTACTCGTGGTTGCGTTCACCCTGACTGCTTCAGCAGTCTGTACTCCCATGGGTTCCCCATACGGTGGAAGCTACGGCAGCAGTTATGGCGGCGGATACGGCAGTGGACAGTACGGTGGCTATAGTGGCTACGGTGGTGGCTACGGTGGCGGCTACGGTGGCGGCTATGGCAGCGGCTACGGTGGGGGTCACGATACCGGCTCCGGACATCAATGCGAGCAGAGTTCACATCTTAGCATGGGGCACAGCCCGTATGAAACACCTGGCTATGAAAGCTATGGCGGCTCCTCGCATGGAAGTCACTATGCGCCTTCGTACGGCGGTGGCTACAGCTCGTACTAACAGTAACGGTGCACTGACGAATAGCGCTGCTAGCCCGTTAAAATAAATCCTGGATCAATTTGGTTCTCCTTATGCTTGGATAACTTGTCTAATTCGCGGACTGATCCTACAACATGATTTTAGGCACGATTTATCTTGTGTCACGCAATTAACTTAATTTGTTCACAATGTATGCGAAGTGTTGGATCGAGGGGATTGTGCCGATTCTGTGTTTATCTACATTAAAAAAGCCTTTGATGTTATGGATCATGATTTATTAGTTTACAAACTACATTGATTTAACATTAATCACCAAGTGAACGCTTCAATAAAGGAGTATCTTACACTGCGATTATAATACGAAGTGGTGAATAGAGCGACATTGGATGCTATTGATGTAAGCTACGACGTATCTCAAGGGTCGTTACTAGGTCCTTTGTTATTTTTTATTTTTATAAAAGATTTGTCTACAAATGTTCAGTCATCAATGAGATTATTCGTTGACGATTGTGTTGTGTACCGCGAAATAACCTGTTCAGATATATGATAAAAATTTTCAGAATAATCTGGATAAAGTATACACATGGTGTAATAAATGGAATATGCAACTAATCACACAGAAAACGGTTCACATGCATTTCACAATAAAAAAAAACGGTACAGAGCACAGCCTACAACATCAACGAACCTTGCTTGAGCAGTGTTCTAGAATTCAAGTATTTAGGGATAAATCTTACATGCTCCATGTCTTGGCACTATCACGTTGAACACATCACGGGAAAAGCATGCAAAATGTTGGGTTTCTTGCGACGGAACACCAAACTCTTTCCGAAACAAGCACGTGATCTGTTACACAAAACACATGCAAGGTTTATCCTAGAATATTGTTGTACAACCTGGGATCCTTCAACAAACATTGACAAGGAAAAAATTGAAGTGCAAAATCTTGGAGCCCGATATGTTTTAGATAAATACAGCAGACCGCTTAGCATGACTGAAACAAAGCAGCCATTAGCATGGGAACTGCTTCAAGAAAGAAGGAAAAAGATACGACTAAAGTTCTTCCACAACAGCTATAATTCTAGAACTGGCATGGAACGCGATAGGTACATTCTACGACCTCATTATGCATGCAGCTGTTTGGACCATACGCACAAAGTGCGCGAATGGAAGTGCCGTACTGAACTGCTCAGAAATTAATTTTTCCTCCAAACGATCCGTGACTGGAATCGTCTGCCATCAGCTGTTGTGCATATTAGTGATAATGCCAGCTTCGCTGCGGCGCTTTGAATGTGTACGCTCGCTTGTTTTGCATTGAAAACTAATACTGCCTTATTGGTTGTGTGCCATGCTCAAACATTTCTTGTATCTTGCTTCCATTTTCGTTATTATATGTCTGTACACCTCCCCCCCCCTCCCTACTGCAATACCACTTAGGCGCTGTGGGTGACATAAATAAATAAATAAATAAATAAATAAAGCGATAACCCTGCTAAAGTTCTTGGTGTTTTGATGAGAGCAATATTAGTATACAGATCGCTGTACATGACGGAAACATGAACACTTCTTGAGCTTTTTCATCTTCGCATAATTCTCATTCGTTGTTTTTGGTTAAGTGCTGTTAACTCTAAACACGAGTAACCGCAAGTTTACACTGCAGAAAAAGCAAAAACTAGGACTCAGAGGCAGTGTAACGCGATACGATCGAAGCCTGATAAAGTCGACCCAGAGCATGACCACGTCTCGTTAGGTTGTGGCGCTTCGCGCAGCCGCTATCGAGATCATCCAAGAAGACAAGTGCCACAACACCGTGCAGGTGACGCGCTCGCACGTTGCCAAGAAGGTCTTGAGCGCATCACGTATACAGCATTGTTCGGGTGAAAATGTGCGCAGCACGAACCACCCAGACAAGTTCACGTCGATTAAAGCAACCGAGAACCAAGCACGCAGAACCGCGTCCGCCCATCGCAGGGTCATATGTTGAACCGAATTTTTGAGAGATAAAATGCAAAAGGGATGACGTCATGGAGAATTAGCTTGAGAAGGCTGGATACGAAACGTAATGCTCCCTCCTTCTTTCCTTCCTTCCTGGAGTCTTCACTCTTGCAGTTGCCTTGATATCCTGGTGTTCTTTCCGCTTTGTCTTCTTCAGTGCGCTGCTTCCCCCAGACGCTACGGCAACCCTAGATATTGCGCGCGCAAAGTTGGAGCAGAGCTGCACGCGTACTTCTGCTGCCCTCTTTCGGTTTGACGCGCAGACAGGTGCACAGAAGCTTTTCGATTTGGCACAAGGAGGCGCAAGAATCCCAGTTACGATAGTGTTCCTGTATATGCTCCCTGCGGGAGCATACACAGGAACACTAAGTTACGACATAGCCAGGGAATGTGATTGAAACGATCGGACGAAGCAAATAAGAAGATTATTGAATGAACCGTGCTTTAAATTGAAACACGAGAACTTACTATGATGCCGCTGCATAATTAAACACTCTGGCGTTGGCTCTTATGGTTTCGGCTTTTCCCGAGATTTTTTCTTGTTTACACTCAGACTATAGTCTCATGTTTCCTGCTTTCCACTAGACTTTACACCATGGAGGAGGGAAAAAAGAAACTGGGGACAGGAAGTGACGTCCCTCTTTGGGGAGGCGCCAGAAGTTCAATTTACTCTCCCATCTTAATTGCCGGGGCAGATTATTCTACACAGTAGATAAGACGCTATGGCTCTGCAAGAAAAGCGCGCGCTCGATTTTGTCGTTGCAATTTTATAGCAAATGTATTATTGCGACTTCAAGCACTGAAAAGATTATATACATGTTCTTGGAGTGTCCTAAAAAAAAATATCATTCCACAACTTGATATTTAGAGAAAATATGCAGAACGTGGGGAATGATCAGCAGGCACATTGGGAAGTATTTGGAATAATAAGGGGATAAATAAAAGCTGCTGACACCTTACTTTCTACCTATTTAGACGCGCTATATGAAGCGATTGCACTTTTACATATAGCATAGGTGGCAGCAATATTATAATTGAACAAGGTAGGGGGCTATCTTCTACGTGACTAGTATGTAATGTTGCAGCAAGTAGGGTAATTATTATAGTCACTTATACAAGCGTTCCAGACCTTGGAAGCATATTTTACGAATCGTGCAGGAAGTTTCCGCAATAAGCTGAAAGAATTCAATGAGTCATAAAGGGAAAATGACACACACACACACACACACACACACACACACACACACACACACACACACACACACACACACACACACACACACGCACACGCACACGCACAAACACACACACACACACACACACGCACGCACGCACGCACGCACGCGCACGCACACCCACACCCACCCACCCACACACACACACACACACACACACACACGCGCGCGCGCACGCACACACACACACACACACACACACACACACACACACACACTAAGGGAATCATCGACAGCGTAATACGGTGATTATTCGCTACCCTTACAAATGTCTTGAAATCAGAGGGGTGAACCGAAGCTTTTTTCGGTCAGTCTTTTGTTACAGTTACCCGAAAATGGTTCACTTCTAGTTAACTACAGAGCGAAAAAATAAAGATTCATACCGGTTCGAGCCAGTTCAAGCCCATTTGCATAACCAAACAATAAAGAAAAGAAAACACTGTAAATTTATTTTGAACCAGAACTCTACGCTGCTGCTAAGCCCCACCGAACGACTACGCTCGTGCGGTTCTTCAGGTCGCATGTAACTACAAAAAATATGCATGTCTAATAGGAATGCTAGAATCTGTATGAAGCGAAGCTTTATTGAGAAAGTCAAAGAAAGAATAGAATATATGGAGGAAGCGTAGAGAATTTTTTAGCTTGTTATTCTGCTCCGGAGGAAAGGGAAGATAAAAAAAAAATAGGGAACACGAAATGGTGATAACCACAGGCAGTAGGACGTGATTATTTCCCTGTTAATGTTCGAATGGCCCGTTTGTAACCTTGGACATGAGTCTGCGTTGACTAAATATTCTAAGAGAGCCTTGATGGGTCCCTTCGTCGACTTGTCTAGCCAAGGGCCCGGTAACACTTTTTCACTGAAGAGCATATGTTAATTCGCGCTAACGAAGAGATTAATGCCTGCGATTCATAGTCATACAACGGACAACCGGTAAGTATATATGTTCGACCATATCAGGTACTTTGCACAGTCTGGCAAGTCCATGCGTCGAATGCGAGGCATACATTGTCGCGTTAACGAAATACTTTGTCTACCCCCTGACGCGATACGCTGAAAACGGCACTAACGCTTTTGATAATTTTAAAATTACGGGAAGATGGTGTGAATTCGCAAATGAGGTAGCACAGTTGAGCCACAAGGGCAAGCATTAGATGGATGAAAAGCTCTAGAACATGTGGCGTACCAGAACAGAAATCCGTTATTTTTTTTCTTTTTCGGTGTCGCTCCGGAGTGAAAAATACCGTAGCTTTACTGTTCAGTCCAGTTCAAGCAAAAATAACGGTTTTTATCGGTTCTCACCTTAAGGTCCAGTATCGGTTTGATACTCTGTCCGAAAGTCCGTGTTTGCTGAAAATGGTTTGCCCGTAAAGCGTAATGTGGAGAAACTATAACGCTTCTTGCCTAATTATGAGTTTTGCATATAATTATAAAGCCACCATTTTCTATATATTTTCTTGACTTGTACGATGCGCCTTTGGTGCCTTTGGTCAGCTAAACAAGTCACATTATCTATATTTCGTTGAAGTAGGGGAAGGTTACAAGTATGTATCGGTTTATGTTAGGTGTGTCGCAAGAACGGAGTAAAATTTAGCTAGTTTTACTGGAAAAACTATAGCAGTGACCGAGACCAAATTTGGTGGAAATAAGAGAAACATTATGCGTGCTGTGAAAGAAAAGTTATAAGTGTGTCGGTTAGTATGGATTTTGCTAAATAGTTCGTAAAGAACTATCACCAAGTTTGGACGTTGCCAACAGAGAAACGAGGGGAGTAGGTCATAACGCTTACGGTCGAGTCTACACAGTATCAGACCACCCCACGGCGCGGAAACGGCTCAAATTGCAGATGTGGGCCCGTGCACCTTTCCTTTCGAGGGAGCACATAAACGTTTAAACGTAAGATACACTGCCTGCAACATGACCGATTATGGCACGTGACTTCGGTAAATCGTCCAATGCAGAACCCGCAATATGATCACCTGAAGTGACATGTCACTAAGACTGCTGAAAGTACGGTAGACTCCGAAAAATAAAAATCAGAAAAAGAACGAGACGGGACTCGCAACGTAACCATGACGTGGTCCCTCGGCTCCGGTATTGGAGGTTGCAGGGATGGAATGCCGTTTGGTAGGGTAGCCAAGGCAATTAAGGCGGGTGTTTATATTGACCGCCGCGCTCTCCTCCTGGAAGCATGGTTGACACGGTATTTCAATTTCTACTTTATTCTCTAGTAATAAACCAAGTTACAAAAAGTCTTGTTGCAAGATGCTCTCTAGACGACTGTCTACAAGTTCTCCTGTATAAGCAAAATTTATGATGGAGTCTGATAAGGGGCCTCTTAAACAAATGCTCAAAAGCGCTATATATGTATAGTATGTGGCAAGCACTTTCCCAAAAGGGGAGCCGGAGGCCGCCCACTCGCCCCCCCCCCCCGAAATTAAGAGGCATACCCCCCACCCTCCCCGCCCACGCCGCCAATCCTTACACACATTCCTAAAGCGTCGCCAAATCAATGTTGGCACTTGACAGCTATTCGGTGGTCAACATTTTGCTGCCCTCTTCCCTCCTTTTGGATGAAGGTATTTATCGGTATCTCCGGGGGTGTGATGGCCAGTTTTCTCATTGATTCCGTGCCCACGCGATTAACTCGATATGCGTCCAGTTGCCACCATCTATTCAATGGTCACGCACATGGCTGTTTCTTCGTTAGCCCAACCTTCTTTGTTTAGACTGATTCAGGGACCAGGAAAGGGATTCGGTTCGTAGTCAGCTAGTCTGTATGCATGAGGAACGAGTTGCAGCCGGAGAAAACGCCAGTTGAGTTTAATTTTTCCCTTTGCTTCATTATTTCCTCGAGTGGCGGCTCGCCGCAACGCTGGCAGATCGTTGGAACCATATGCTCGCGATATGGGTTAAATAAAGTGAAAATTAAAATAATGCGAAACAGCGTCCATCATCAAACCCTGCAATAACCCTACAACCCATAAGCAATATGACTGTCACCCGTTACTTCGTCTATTTTTTCCCTAATTGTAGAGCACTTTTCGTGCGAAACTAGCAACTGGAAACAAGAGTCGCAAGGAGTTGAGAAATTAGGCCAAGGCAACAGCCGAACAGGAAGGAAAAGCGAAAATAAACAAATTAAACCATTGTTTCTGAAAATATTTATGGATCAACATCTTTTTATTTAAAAAGGAAGCAGAGAAAACGCGGCCGGAAGTGGAGAACAATTCTGTGCATTTTGAATAACACTTCTACAGTTATCAGTCGAGCCGCCTGACATAGCCACTTCTCTGTTGTGCTTATGTAGGTGTTTTTCTAACCTTCCGAGGTGGGCGCAGTACGTCTAGAACCGCAGCGTCCTGCGCTCTATGCGGTTGTATGGGACTGGCGGCCACGCATCATTACTCCACTTCCCAAATAACAATACGAGTCCGTTCTCGCACTTCACTTAGTATATAGAGCAGTAAACGAGGGATCCAAAAGAACTGTGATTGTACCGCAAAAATATATTTTTCTATAATTTTTCCAGAGCTATGAAAAAAAAACACCACTATAGTGGGATACAATTAACTTAACTCTGTAGTGAAGCTCCGCGCACGCCCTTATAACTGCCAGCAACTATTCCTCCGCAAGGATGCAAATAATTCGTACTTCAAACTTTTCCTGTTACCGAAATAAGGCGGTAACCACAAAAATATGCTTATTAGCGTGTAATTTTATACGTTTTCCCTTGCCTATCATAGTGGAATGGCGAAAGCCTTATTCTTTATTAAAGTGCAGTAAAATGCTTGCTTCGCTGCAACTATTTATTGTCAAGTTTCACTTCAGTTGGCAGTGAAATTTCATGAGTAAAACGGGCTCAGCAGTGCAATGAACCGCAGACGTTTGAAGATTTCATTAATTATGGAGTTTTATGTGCCAAAAGCACAGTCTGATAATGAGGCACGCCGTAGTGGGAGACTCCGGAAATTTGGACCACCTGGGGTTCTTTAACGTGCACCTAAATCTAAGTAGACAGGTGATTTCACGTTTCCTCCCCATCGAAATCTGGCCGCCGTGGCCGGGATTCGATCCCGCGACGTCGTGCTTAGCAGCCCAACACCATAGCCACTAAGAAAGCCCGGCGGGTAGACATTTGAAGAGTGAAATGCTCAGACTCCATACGGTTTGTTCATTTCTGTTGCACACCTCATTGCTTCCGTCGATGAAAATACTCTTCAAGAATAGCAGACGCTCCGGAGGCATCAAGTATGACGCCATCTTGAAAAGGCCGCATGGCAACGATTTTGTTTGCTTCTGTGATTGGCTGGCGGAGTAACACAACCACGCGCGGTCCGTGTGCCCTGGGTGCCAACTGCTTTTTTTAAAGTTGTATGCTACTATAGAAATCTACTATAGGGACAGGCTTTCGTCCTGCAGTGGACATAAAATAGGCTGATGATAATGATAGAAATCGTTATTTTGCACTTGCATTTGTTTACTTGTTCTCGGCAGTGTTCATACTGCTCTTCTTTCCTGGGCGAGTCCATTCGTTGTGGTTCCTTGTTTGGCAAGTAAAAAGAGGCGTATCTCACAGGCGTACCTTTGAAATACACCTTCTTTCATTTCTCTTTTGCTGGTTTGCGCATCTTTATGGAGAATGGCGGGCGTTATTCACATTTTTACTTGTAAAGGTACCCCCTCCCCTCACTTGCATAAAAAATCTACTTTGGTTTAGGACCCCCCCCCCCCAGAGAAAAAAATTCCTGGGTAGGTGCCTAGTACGTGCAGAATGTTCTAAATGGGTGAGTGATATGCGAGCAAGGTTTCGAAGCCTGTGTTTACTACAGGCGACTCAAATTATTATGACAACCGCTCGAAAAAACAGCTTCGCTGGAAATGCGGGCATGATTATGCAGCGGCATTCTTTTCTTTCCTGTGACATTTCTGTTACAGACGCGACGTGTGCCGTCGTAAAAAATCGCCATTGTTCATAGTAGAATGTCCCTTGTTCATACATTTTAATGGAGTCCTAATAAGCAGAATGAACATTGTCATAAGTACAGCATAGCAGTTGATGATGAAGATGATGATGAAATACATATTAGACATTGTACAGGTTCTCAATGTTCTTTAATCCACTTTAGTATAACAAGCTTTCAATTGGATTTCCCAAACATTGATTAGTAATGCTCTCGCAGGAGGTACTTGGTGTCCTTGTGCGACGACTCCAGGACAACGTAGCCTCTTCGGTAGCGCATGCCGTCTGCAAGGCGAACGCACTCGTCGTACGCCCTCAGAAGGCTGGGCAGGTACATCAGTGGATGCTTTCCTAAAATTTGAACACAACTGGGTATGACATGGCTCTGACATGTACTGAGTCTGCACTGGGACATGTATGGGGACATCTACTGACGGTCTAAGTGCATTTCGTATGACGATGCCAGCTAGAAAATTGTCGCATGACGAAATTCCTCTATAAAAACAGCGAGAATACACTTCAAATTGCGATTATTTTGGGGTCATGAATCACGAAGGCCCAGAAATATCGTAATAAAACGAAACAGAAATCCTGCAGATCTAACCAGCACGTAGGAATATATGTGAAGTGAAGCATCGGTGAAGCGGGTAATACAACTATACAACTAAATTAGACGCGTACAAATATACTTATTTTGTTGCTATGAAGCATGTTTCGCCATGGAAGGCTTACGTTATTGGGTTACACCTTTCACAAGCCATGCTGAAATGCGAACACCAAATATAGCGGAAGCACAGCCTGAAGCGTCAAAGCAAAGATGACACATGTGTGCTCAGAGAAGCACAACTCATAGTTGAGTACATTTAGGCACTCTGTGCTTCCTGTGACACAGTGGCACATGCACGTTCTGGAGGACTGGGCGAAAGTGGGCACACACAGTCTCAGATACCGAGCAGCACATGTTCAATGGCTCAAAAGGATATCCGAAATATAAAGAAAGTAGGAAAATTAAAGAATGTGTTGAATATCATGCGTTGCTCAATTAGAAGGAGTCTTTGTACTTAAGAAATACACATGTCCTGGTATTATGTTACAAATTTTATGTTGTGGTGACTTATTTTTTTTACGCAAAGCAGAAGTCTGCTCACTGTCATGGCATTAATTTGCCTGTCACAATTCTGTGCTACATAGGCCGGGAAATACGCTACTACCAGTTTGCCAATGAACAAAGTAGCTCATATGAAATTTAAGAGAAACAAAGAAACCATTCAGTAATCTGCGTCATTCCATTAAGTGGTTTGTGTGTCTTAGATATACCTATGAGCTGACAAAATATGCACGTTTTATGTCGTGATTATTGGTTTGATTAAGCAGAATAGATCTGTATTCAATGAAACTACACTGTAGGTTCTGAAACGCAGCTCCCGTGCTTACCAGTCCAACAAACCGAAAACAGACGACACATGGAAACCCCGTGAGGTTGGCAAAGAAAGCTTGACTTTAAGAATTGAAAGTGGCTAAACAACCGATAGCCACTAGCCCACAACCGCCTCCTAATTGGTGCTGGGGCTGTATTTTGTAAATATTATTTTCTCCTCATCCTGTCATTCCTTACCAACTGCCTCAACTAGTAGCGGATCGTTGAAATAAGACAGGTGCATTAACAACGAGCCAAAAGAATTTAAAATAAAACGGATCGTTACGAAATACAACCTTTCACATTGCAACGGGCAGAACTCGCAAAGCATTTCGTTGGAAATAACTGTTTATCACTTTCCGTCTAAGAAAATGAACGATATTGTGGTTAGCTGGTGACTGTTGCTTGAAACCGCTGCAGTATTGAACTGCTTTTTGAATACAGGCCATGGTGTAGCATCCTCAAACTTGAAAATAATTGACCTACTAATATATGCACTTCACAGTGTTATGTTTGAAGGGAGCTTGGGCCTCAGTGAGAACGCTTAGTCATGGGCCTAAGACGAGGCACTATGATGACGGCATGAGTGCCTTTACGAGTCTATACAGGTGGCAAACTAGTGTATTTACAGAGGTTTTTTTTGCCTTGTGTGCTATTCTGGCAACTGTGTTGGCAACATCGTACAAAACACATTCAGGTGCACTCCATCGTATTTTCATGCTAATCAAATAGTATTCCAGGAAACGAATGGGGTTTCTTACTTTTCTGGCAACTCAACAAAAGTTTAGTGACAGTTAGATTGAAATCTTTCGTTCGATTATCAACATCCCGGCGACATCGCTAAAGCTATACAAAAAAAGGTCACAAAGCATGCATATGAGAATGAGCAACCTTCAGAAGCAAAAAAATATCAGGCACCATGAAGACGGCCGAACCAAACTGGAGATACAACGAACAGCTCACCTTGGCCCTCCACTTGTACAAAACTGAGAGCTGGATTCCTGCCACACTCGGCTGCACGCTTCACAACCGCCTGCAAAACGTTCTGGACACCATCCGCAGTTGCGACACCCAACAGGAGGCAGCAGTACCAGTGAGCTGTGTCCATCGTGTCGCCTACAGAATGAATTATCCAACTGTGCCAGCTAGCGGCAGTTTGGATCAATATATGGGTTCTAGGCTCGCTCTCCAGCACATGGAAAGCAACCACAACGAAATGCGATTCTAGAGCGGTAGACTGCTTCGTGAAAAGCGAATTTACAGTGAGCCCTGCGGGCTTCACTGACCCATCAGCTCATTGAAATTGATTGCGTCCTCGTGTTTTCCGCGTTCGGCGAAGCCTCCCACATGTCCCAGGCTGTAGACTCTTTTGCCCGATTTCGTGGCTCAGCTTTGCAGGCGTGGTACTCGCATGCTCTGCTGGGGAAGCCAGAAAGTAAGCTCAAAAGTTCGATGCTTGGAATCTGTGTAGACGAAGATGATAAAATTGCCGACTTTTATTATTATAATACATACCCGATTCAGAAACGTAAGAGCACAGAAATTTGCTAGAGGCAACACAATGCCTCACAGACTTAAGCCTAAAAGAGCAAGTGACAAAAGAAGCCATGTAAAAATTTCCAGGATTGAAAACACTTGAGTCGTGAATATAAATCCGAACAGGTTCTAGAAAATGAACCTTTGATACTTCCATGTTGGGTTAGCTTCAGCAGAACTTGTTTAGGATTTTTTCACTGTTGCCCGCAGCCAGTCTCTTATATGAAAACAACTTTCACTGGAAGTTCATAACTACTGTGAAATTATTCGCAGGGTATGTGCGGCTCTCTTTGGAGTTTTCGCAACCAAGCGATGTCTGGATTGCATTTCCCATAACCACTCCCCTTATGATGCGGTACGTGCTGAAGCGGTACTCATGTTTAAGGAAGCGAAACCTTAGTTACAGAAAAGTCGAAAGACAAGCTAAATCAACTATAAGATTATGTTTGAGGAGTTTTACAATGCAGAGTATCTATTCCAAACGATTACAGGTTGCATTTATGTTTTTTGCATACCCACCGTTGTCCAGGACCACAATTTTTTCCTTTCTTTCCATTCCAATGTGCCACCTGTGCAGAAAAGCTACGGCGAAAGCGTACACGCAAGGATGGGACGTAGTAGAAGGAGTACGCAGAATATTGTGTCTTTTGAGCTTTATCTTGTGCACTAAGAACGGTCACGTGTTAGGAACATATATGGCGAAAAAGACACGGTATTCGCAAAGTAGAATTTGACACGGACAAATATGACACGGACATTCTTTTTTCGGAGAAAAACAAGTTAGATCGAATGTGTGCGGACGTAGATAGACGCCTACAATGCGAAAATGGTGAACGTATGTGCTACACGACCAGACACACCACCAAGTATATGCCATGCAGATGTGCGGTGAGTACGAGATACCTCTCACCTGTGGACGCATATACTTAGGCCAGACGGGAAGATGTCTAATCAAGCGCCCTACGGAACATGCGTTCCTACCGTGGTTGCTTAGTGGATATGGTGTTGGGCTGCTAAGCACGAAGTCATGGGGATCAAATTCCGATCACGGCGGCCTCATTTCGTTAGGGACGGAATGCGAAAACAGCCGTGTACTTAGATTTAGGGGATAGGTTAAAGAACCCCGGGTCGTCCAAATTTCAGGAGTCCCTCATTGCGGCCTGCCTCATAATGAGATCAGGCTTTTGGCACGTAAAACCCCATAATTTGATTTTTTTTCTGTGCATGCGTACAATATACGGCCGACAACCCTATCCCATCTACCAATGCACTGCCGGGTCTGCATGTGCCCACGCCCAGCATTCGACAAAGTACACGTGCGGTTCCGGCACTGAGAAAAGATAGGGAGAAAAATTGTGGAGACACTGTACATAAGAAGAAATCAACCGAAATGTGTTAGCCGGCCGTCGATAAGTCTTTTGGATTGTGAAGTAGATATTTTAGATTTCTCTTGACAACGAAAATGTGCGTTTGTTTCTTGCTTTTTGTGTGTGTGTGTGGTCCTTGCGTGTGTTCTGAATTTTGAATTGCGTTGCTATTGCAGTGCACACAGCTCAATCATTTTTTTTTCATTTTCCCGTCTTTTTCCTTTTTATGGCTAGCGCACAGTTAGCATGACGCATATATAGACGTATTCTTAATAAAGTCAGTTAGCTGAAAGTCAGCGCTTTGTCTGTCGTATTGTGTCTTTCTTTCGTCCCATGTCAGTTTATCGCTACCTCTTCTACCACAAACAGCTACCAAGTCACCCAGATTACCAGTCTAATAAATATGGGTCGCACAGAAAGCGCACGCATAAAAATATGCTTTGTTGCAAATCCGTCCGGCTCGCAGGCACGACGTAATCCGGTTCCTTTCGAGTGGAGAGAGCGAGAAAGGGGTGGCACAGCATCCTCTTGCACTTCTTTGCTTACTCATTTCATGAACATCTGTGTCCCGCATTATCAGTGCGGATATTATATATTTCGTAACGACAACATGTAACTGAACATGGTGCTGGCATGTCCGATGAGGCCTGTCAGTGCCACACGGCATGTGGCCGCCATACATTGGTTCGTAAGTGCAATTGATCCATATTGCTGCTCTGAGTCGATGCAGACAGCACGCTGCGAACGTTAAAGAAGAGGCAATACCTGGTTTGTAACTCCTAGAGAACGTCATTAAAAGTTTTGTGGAATTGCGGTGTGCTCAACCAGCCGTGCAGTGTGTAAGTGTAGAAGCTTTCTACTCCGAGTGAGACAGAAGCCACCACAGCGCAATGCTGTGCTGCATTTCACAGGCTTCGGTATGTAAACAGTTGAAGTTGTTGACAAGCTGGTCATATATAGGAACGATGTGACTTTAGAGATAACAGAGTCGCACGTGAGCCTTGAAATATGACTTACAAGCTCAATTGGTCGAACGGATGTGCTACATTCCTCAGATCGTAAAAATGCTGTTTATTTTTAATGGTGACGCTTAATAGGGGAAAGTTTATAGCGGAATCTTGCGGTACGTGACCATTTTGTCTACTGAATGTGTTTCTCAAAACATGCACTGCAACAGCTTTGTTACTGATCACATATGTCCAGAAGCTTGACAAAAACAGCTGTATTGCACGCCCCCATTCATGACAACTATACCATATCTCAAGCGACTAAAACGCAAAAAGAAACAGTAAATTTCAGAATGAGAAGACGAAGAAGCATAATGTCGGCAAAACGTTATGCTGTTTTATGCCAATCATACTCTGGCATGTCTTAGATGCAAAATTTGAAGCGAAAAGAATTACTTCGATAAATTGCCAATTTTAAATAAAACTTGCTAGACACTCGCGAAAAAGAAAAAAAAAACATTCCTAATTCAAATTCTGGGGTTTCACCTCCCATAATAACGACTTATTTATGAGGCACGCCGTAGTGAGGGACTCTGGAATATTTAGACCACCTCACGTTCTTTAACGTGCACCCGATGCCTGGAACACGGGCGTTATTGCATTTCACCCCAGTCAGAACGCGGCTGCCGCAGCCTGGATTTGATCGCGCGCCCTCAGGCGTATACTTTCGCGGCGCCATTGCCACTATGCCACAACGGTGGGTTAAAAAAAATTCATACCAGTGGGTTGCATTCAAAACATTGCCGCAATAAAAAGAATCACAGTTTGTGGGGCCGCTAGTGTAACTAAGCAACACAACCTTTCATTAAAAAGAAGAATTACTCCCGTCCTTGTGAAGACTAAAAAATGCATTGCAAAAGGCATCCTTGTGCTACATTATGCAAGCTAAACGCACACTGCACAAAGGTGCCTCAGGTGCTACACGTGCCGGAAAATCAAACCAGGTCAAATTAAATACGAGTCACTGTAGACTTGTGTTTTACTGTCTTTTGTTATGAACGGTTGAGTAATGCTTATTAAGACATAGTTGTATTCATTATTTCAAGTAATAATAAAATATTTCTCGTTGTTTTATCTTTATTAAGGCTTAAAATGCCCACGTATTCCTGTAGCATTCCTCGGACGCCTCAATTGATGTGCCTGCGTACCCACAAGTACTGCGTGTTTAAGCATTGCAATCAATGCGTATTACCTATAAAACTGCTGTAAAATTCCCTTTCATCTTGTTATTTTGAAAAGGGTGATGGCGTCATAATCGCTGATGATAGTTCGATAGAATGACATCCGTCGCTTTGATGTAGGAGGCGCTTATGAGGCAGTTTAGATAGACATGGCTCCGCACAGGGTACTGAACGGATGTTATTTGGGGTACTTTTTGTTGCACCGGACATAACTCCTGCATCATTTGGTCACATCTTGGTATCATTTGGAGCCATCATGATTAGCCATAATAACCGCAAAGCATTATATATTGGGGACGATATTGTACTCGGAATTTTATGCAACAACCATAATGTCTGCCAGAATTCCTTTTACATTTCTCAAAAATCCCAGTCCGCTTGACTTTATCTCTTCCCTGCAGCAGCTAAATTTTACCGAGAGCTGCTGTGGCATTGTTTTATATGCTTGTCTCACGAATCTTGAAAGTGGTTCGGTCACGTGGGGCGACACTCATCTGGTGGCGGCAGGCAAGTTCCACTCCCTTTTAATGGTTTCTTTCTCCATAGCAGCACGTAAAGGCAGCATTTGTTTTGATCATAACACAAAGCTTCGCTCCTTCAACGTTTACCTTGAAGAGTACGTTGGCTTGTACCATTATCTTGACAATTCTTATTCGTAGTTTGTAGATGGGGGGTACAGCTGATGTTGATGACCAAGTTTGTTTATGAAAGTAATCGAAGGTAGCATGCGCTCCTTCATACCTAAAAGAACACTCAAAAAGTCAAAGTTCCATCATTAGTTTTCTGAAGAACTGAAAAAGGGAATAAAACTTAATGACTGTGCTCCCACAAAAGCGGCACAAAGAGTCCCAGATAACTAGAAACTTGTATTGAGGTGCAGTCATTGTCTCTGCAAATGTTATTAAAACAACGATCACAACGGCCAAATATTAACAAGTTGAATCCAGCATGGCACACAATTCAATATACTTCAGAAGCTACGCAAGCTCTTAACTAAAGAGAGCGCTGGAGGTGTGTCGTGATAAAAATGGCGATGCTCTTTCGAACGCTCTGGATGCCTTTGCAGAACATTTCTGTTCGTTATATGCCGTAAAAAATGATTGTACGTCAGCTAACTTTCTCAATCTGGCATGATGTGTCCATGCAACCTTGTTTTTACGTGTGTGAAGCTGATAGTATCCTTCCCTCACTGCTTAAGGCGCATACGCATATTCGATAGTTCCCTGAAGTCTAGTATATTTTGGAGTGCTTGAAACGTAGCACAGGTTGTGCCCTTATACAAAGCTGGGGCTATAAATGCACTTGACAACTGCCGGACTATATGTATAATCTGCGCTGCGTCTAAGGAGCTTGAATTTGTATTGATTTCTTTAATTTCTGTTAGTGCTAAAAGCATTTTAATACATGAACAGCATAGGTATGTGTGAGGGCGCTGAACAACAACGACCTTTGTTACATTTATGACACATGCGCCGAGAATGGTAAATTTTAAGGGTCAGTTAGACTCTGCTTACGTTGATCTAAGTAAATCCTTTGATGTGGCTTGCCATGAGCGCCTCGTTACAAAGCTCACGCTAATGATCATACCTTCTTCCATCACTGTCCTCTTGTCTAAAGAAGCAATCAATAGATCTTGCTTCGTGGCCGTTAATAGACATGACTCTGCTAGCAACGAGATCTCTACGGAGTTTCTCAAGGATCTGTTCTTGACCACCCGCTCTTCCTACTCTTCGTAAATGACATTTCGTCAACAATTCAACACTCTTCATTCCTGCTATTTTCTGATGACTTAAGACTACCTAAAGCTTTTTATTGCGTGGGCCGCCGATGTGTGGAGGCGAGCGCCGTCTGAATGGCGTTGCAAAGAACCGTGCACGCTGCTCTATGACGGGTAGGAACACTGGAAAAAGTTTTTGTGTTTCACTTCCTGTGTAACAGAATAATGTTTTCTCGTACATTGAAATTACAATCCGACGCTATCATATCTGTAGGTTTTGCGTCAGTCGTACTTTATGATTCTACTGACTCATTTTAATTTGAAAAGTTCAGTTAGTTCAGTAACGTCTTTGCGCTACACAAAGGGCCTGCGTGGTTAGATATGTGTGGTTCGGTATGATCTATGGCTCGCAAGACGTTCGACGCTGGACGCAGGACGCCGACGCCAGACTTTCTGCGACACGGGGCCCTAACGCTGTCACTTGAAGCTCAAGACATAATAAATGATACCTTTTGTTTGTTTATTAGGTGGTTCGGGGCTTTGTAGATTACCTAAAGTTTCTTGATCATGTACAAAGATAACAGGCAGCATTGCATCTTTTCTGCGTGTCCTTGTTGCAGTAGTCACTGTTCTATAGCTCGACTTCAAAAGCCGTTTAAGAACTGTTCTACATGTATTGCATATTTCAGAGTTCATTTCCTGTGTTCTGTGCGATTGTAAGTAATCATGTTGTATAATTAACTTCGTTAACGCTTGCATCATCGCATTCTCTAAGCTTTGCTTTTTACCTCACATTGTTTTGTCTACCACATTTGTATTTCTTATACGTTATGTCTTGTGTATTGCTTTTTAATTGCACCAATACTAAAGCTTCATAGCTGTTCTTGGGCACTATAGTGAACCTTTGATTTTATTATTATTATTATTATTATTATTATTATTATTATTATTATTATTATTATTATTATTATTATTATTATTATTATTATTATTATTATTATATTGCTGCTTGAGAATGCACAGAAAGACACTTCAAATGATTGTCAACACTGAATCGATATATCACGCACACAAAACACAGAGGTTTGCCGATTGTGAAGTAATTAAAATGTCCGCAGAAATATTTTAATATAGTAATTGCACATGCGCAGTTTACGTCACAATTCTGGATCCGGACAGATGGGTATTTAGCGCTTTCTGCACTGCTTTCTTTATTTAAAGTGTGCAAGAAATGAGATCGTCCAGCTTGATGTCGAAAGTTATATCTACCATAAGCTTTGCAGATACTTGTTCTCAAAATGCTAACGGCCACATCAAAGCATCCAGAAACATCAAACAGGGGCGGCTTCACTCAAACTACTTTTATGGGCATTCTTCAAGAAGATCTGTTCCGCTTTAAGCAGATAACTTGTGATATGAGAGCGGGCATAGTTCAGAGATGGTTAAAATAGTCATACGGGAACGGACACGATAGTAAAAGAACATTTTGCATTCGTTTCAAACCGATGCTACACCGTGAACTCCAGCAACAGATGAAGTAACGGTTTCATTCTTTTTTTATATCTTACATATACGTTGATCTCGCAATGTGTGTATTTTAATCTAACCTCGTTGTAGAGAAACGAGGACAGCGTTTTATTTTGTCGTGCCCTACTTTCTCATTTCCAAACGCGTGGTGTATGATATAGATGTATATATAGGCGCGTCACAAGGTTACACAGATAGAATAAAGCGATTCGCCAGCATGCAAAAACTTACCTTCGCTGAGGTAAGCTTTCGTAAGAACAAGGTTCATTGTGATAAACAGAGTTGTAGTTCCTTGCAGAGTGAGTTTACAAGTCGAGAAGGAAACAGTCTGAACTCCTGTTAACATGTATTATATGATAGTAAGGGGCCAGCAGCAATGCATTGTGGCCCCGTATTCGGAAATTTTATTTTTCATAAGTGTCATCTGCGATCGGACATAACCGCGGTGATCGTCCCCTGACCGCACCGACAGCAGTCATAAGTGACAAGCGGCGAATTAGTGGCCAAGCAAAGGCTTTTACGTAAATGAAGGTATAGGAGCAGCAGGCTCTGATTTCGATGTGGGGCGAAAAAAAAAAGAAACGGAAAAATATTGGACATGAAAGAACAAAAAAATTGCCAACTAAACACCGTGGTCGGTTTTATTGAGGTTGTCGTAGCGGTACGGAAATCACATCCGCGTACTGAACAGAAGCATCTTGTTAATCATTGTCACTTCTTCAAAGGTTGACGCTGCATATGAGCTGTGAAGTCGACATTGTGGAATATCTTGTTAACCGTATACCTTTTATTTGTTTTTCTCTATTAGTAAGCGCCGACAACGTGCCTTTATTAAGACTATCTACGCATTTTTGCACCCATTATGTAAACGCGTAGCTTCTTTGTCAACGTAAAATCGAGCCAAGGACCTTCACCCCTCTCCATTGAATTACGCCTTATATTCATCTATTAGGACAATTAAAATACAAAATGCCTTACGAAAACACAATGTATACGAAAGATAGAAGAAAAGAAAACAACAACAACAAAAAAAAGGCCGCCATACATCATGAAGCTTCAGTTGAGCGCAAAACGCAGTTGTATATAAAGCGCGCGATGTAATCGTTGCCCCACATGCCTCGCCTTGCAGGGTCACCCTCTTCATGATGTCTATTAAGAAATACCAGCCAGTTTTAATTTTTGCCTTTCTTGCAACCCTCGTACTTTCGGCGGTGGAATGTAGCCGGACCAAAGCGTTTTACGATGTGAGTATAAACTCATTTTGCGTTTCTTTCAGGTTAGCTGTCCAAAATAAAGGCGACAAAACGCGAGTGCCTCTCTGAGGTACTGAGAGCTCACCGTTAGCTCGCAGCATTTTCAACTCCTTTCCTTATGATCTGGCATTCTAGGTATCTGGTTTATTTCGTATATTTTTTGTTTGTTTAAGACTCCAACAAAGAGCGGGTCGCTGAAGTGGAAGCTCTGAAAGGGATATTTTGGCGACTTATTTGTATAGGTGGTTAAAAGGTGCCATCTGAACAGCCTCCGAAAGATGCTTTCTACGGCTTTTAGAATTCGTGTAACAAGTGGCAGGATGGTATCGTTCAGGGCGGAGAGTTACAACACATGGATCCGTGAGTCACATATGAGGTGTTGAAGTAGCGTTCAAAACGCACCTTTCCTTGCAGGTTTTCTTCAAGAGTAGTTGGCAATTCTCGCGGCAATTGATTATTTCAGTTTAACCGCAATATTTACGTTTATATTTTCTGGGTTAATTTTATAAATGAAACGTCCACGATGGCGGACAGTGGTGCTGTTTGGACTATGGAAGAAAAAGATGTGGTAAAAAAGACAGTGAAAGAATCAGCCAACCGCTTAGACGACTGTTTAGGCAAAGCGGCCTGAATTTAATATTGTTGCAATTAGAGACCGGGAACGTAATGCAGCGAGCTTTTGCTTTAACCACCTACTGTAGTAGCTCAGGGGCTGCGGTACTGTGCGGCAGAACACGATGCCGCAGATTCGATCTCGATCGTGACGAGCGCATTCCGGTGGGGGCGGAAGGCAAAAACGCTCGGACCGTGCACTAGGTGCACACCAATGAACCCCCGGGGGTTCACGAGTTACCCGGACTCCCTCGCCACGGCGTGCCTCAACATTAGATCATGGTTTTGGCACGTAAGACCCCAAAATTATTATTTTCCATTGTTTTCAGCTGATGCAGCGGCAGCCACTTATGACATTCGAGTGCTACCGATCTGGTGAAACGATCGAACCTGCAGGAGCGGTTAACTTTGCCATCCTGTGGGATGGTACGAAGCCCAAGAACACGCAAGCGATCGGCACCACGTGGTACGAAACACGTGGACAGCTGGACAGCTACGTGAAGTAAGTACCTGCGCGGTAAGCGGGATAGGCGTAAGAACAAGGACGACCACAGCACCCGCGTGGCATGCGGTGGGGAGTGCATTGGCATTCTGTTCTCACCAGCAGCACACTGGCCTTTTACTACCAGGAATAGACGTCCCCTCGCCTCATTTTTTATTGCACGTGGCTACTGCCGCATCTAAAAGCGCCGGGTAGAGATTCTAGGTCGTCTTCTTGCGCCGCAATGTGAAACCCGGAGTCACGTAATCGCTTAGTCACAACGCTTAGTTATGACGGCTGTTGATCTGCACTTTAGAGAGAAACAATAAAGTTAAATTAAGAGTAGGAAACAGATGAAAATATAAATAAAGAAAGGAAAGACGCTGAGTGACGCAAGATCGGAGAAAAAATGAAAAGTGACCTTTAAGTAACCACCACGAGCTTTGTGCTCGTGGTGACTTTGAGACCACTGCTTTGGGCTGTGCTGAATTTGATGTCAAGAGTTAGCTTAACGAATGACAAAAGCTCATTACAATCGAGAACGTCTTCTTAAATTTTGTCTGTGCGTTGCGTTAATGTCACTTCACCGATGACAGATCTCGTTGCATAATCGAAGGAGTAACCCACACATTTGATACGACATCGGGAATGTTTTCTTTGGAATTTATTAAAAAGCCAAAGGTGACTTTTAGCAACAAAGTAGAAAGCTGGGCCACTTGGTACGTGATCGAAAGTGAAAAATTGAAGCCTTTTATGTCATGCGGCATAGACACACCTGCTTGAGCCGACGTTCTGAAGCCTCAGTGACAAGAAATTTAGGAATCCTCAGTGCAATATATCGGGTGATTTGTTTATATATTAGCTTTTTGCGTTAGTGTGATAGTTTTCGTCCATGAGCCGGAGTACAGCCGGAGGTAATTTATTTGGCAACTTCCATAAAAAAAATCAATTGGGAGTTCCTGCCTCGACATTGGTCTTCTGTCTTGTGTGCGTTGCTCTAAGTGTGGCAAGAATGTACGAAAAGAGCCCTGACCACTCCTAAATCTCACCTCCTTCTAAATTAAATGCAAGGACGCTCCTGGCCTGTTGAAGGAAAAGCAGAGAGATGTATGGTTCATAAATAGGCAATGCATCCGCAGAACTCAGATCGTCGTGATGTGCCATCGATTTGACTGTTATCTCAATGATATACGCAGCTAACCTGGTACATAACCTCTTCGTATCTAGATACATATGATTTCTCATAGAAGCTGTGTCGCATTTATTGCTCCTTCGCTCTCGATAGTTCAAAAATGATTGTATTGTTCAATTACCACTGCTTCTCAAAAGTCAGTTGATCATGCGGTACTGCAAGCGAAACTCTCCCTCTTATGCTGACAACGCTTCTAGAGAGACTTAAGAGTTCGCTTGCTCGTCGTATAATTCACGTTAAAAGCACGGCAACGCTTGAATGCGGTCAACTTAGAGTTCATTGTGACTAATCGAGGCTTATTCCGAGTAAGGCTGGCAGATTCTTGACAATGTATTAGTGTCCTGGGCTCTTCCAGAACGTATTTTTTCGATCTCACACGTTTCGTTGTCCACAGGCTAAGAAACCGATAACTGTTAATGCGTATTTGTTAATACATATTGTTATTTCATGAAAAAATTGTGAGAGAAGGCATAAATATTAAATGTTGGATAGGTATCTAGGTGCACTTGGTAAAATGTATTCTTATATAAATGTGTAACTATGCAGTGCTGGTTAAATAAAAATGTCATTACACATTTCCGTTTCAAAGACACAAAAAAGGAACAAAAGCTGAGCCAGGCGATCATGAAAACCAGGGGCTATACAGGGTGTTCTTTTTTAACTGCACCACATTTTTAAACATTGCTCGCGGCAGATAGCGCAATTTTAACCCTTAGTATAAGTTACTCGATGAGGGGGCCCTTACATCTACGAAAAATAAAAATGCCTACTCAAATAATTAACTATCAAACGCTAATTAACTTTCCTAACTAATTAATTTACGGTCATATTTCAAGCTACGAATTGTAGCTAGTGAGAATGCAAGGCACATCGATTTAGAACGAATTCTGAGGATGACGCCGCTTTTGAGATATCTGCCGTCAAACTTGCGTTAAAAATGCAGTGTTGTTCCACTTACTTTTTCTGAAGGAAACACTGTTTTAGGTGCTGAAAAACGAAAGCAGCTGAAACGACAATGTAGGAGACATTGAAAATGAATATCTCGAACACACATAGTTCCGAGAATTCGTTCTAAGTCGACAAACCAACTTGCAGACTCAATAGCCGTAATTGGTAGAGTGAAATATGTGCCGTAACGTAATTAATTAAAGAAGTTATTTGCCGGAATTATAATAATTTTTCAATTATATTATTGATTTCTGGTAGAACTGATGGCCGTCTCAACCAGTAAGTTAGATCAAGGCTTATTGTGGTAGAATTCTAATAATTTTTCACTTAAGGATTTTGATTTCTTGTAGGAGTAATGGCCGCTTCAACAAGTAATTTAGATCAAGGCATAGGATTGCGCCATCTGCTAGAAGCCCACTTTAAACATTAGGGGCTGCTCGAAAAAAGGTCCCTGTATAGAATACACAACAAGCTATATTTGCGCGCTACATATATCGCTACGGATGGTTTATAATTGTGCCGGAACATATTTAGGTTGCATTGTGACATTCCACCAAAGGCCATTCCAGCTGTTTTCTGTCGAGTTCTTTTGTTGGTCTTCAATTTCTTGGCTTTAAATAAATAGCAACGCTTTTTGATGTATTTCAGAGGGAACTTCACAACCATGTACGATGACTTGAGTGGAGTTGGGATACTAACGAGTGGTAGTAAGTTTCGCTTCATAAATGTTGGCTTGTGTTGACGTTAGTACTCCTCGTGCCTGCTATTAGGGTCTTGCTTATAAAATGAAGGAAGCATCACACCTTGCTCGCCTCTCAATGCAAGGGAGCAACCCTTGCCAGACAGCACTAGTGCGCTAAATAACTTGCTGTACTCAACAAAATTTAGGAAGGAGTATTCTTTCGCTTTTCCGAACGTTCAGTGGTCGCTTTGTCGAGAATATGATCAGCATCACATACGAATAGCCGCCTTGTAAATTCAAGTAGGGCCTGCTGTGCAGTAAACGTCGATAATTCCATTGACCACGCTTTGCTGGCTTCGTTTTACAGATAGTGACTGCTTCCTTCACGGGCGTCTAGTCGGCCATATTAAACAAAATCGTGTCGAGGACACCTTCAGGCGTACATGTTCAAAAGCTCCTTCATAGACAGTCATTCGTAATTTGTTTAAACACCTTCATTACCTGACGTAATAGTTGTGCGAAAAGCTACAAGGTGGAGAGAATTAATTAATTAAGGGAAAATGAGACATCCACCCAATAGTAGCAATTGCTACAAAGGAAGTCCATACGGGTTCCTCAAAAGAGACGCCTCGCAATTGAAGAAAAATTAGTCCTGTCTGTCTGTCGTTGATGTCTCATTTGCCCTTAGTTACCCTTCATTACCTTTTGGGATTGCAACCTTTTAATTTTACAGCACAGAAAGAAACCGTGGAGATTGTACTGCCCCCATTCAACGACGCCGCTTACTATATGAAACTGAGTGAGTAAATTTTGTGATGGTCCATATTGCATTTGAGGTACCGTATTTCAGAACAAGAAACGGATATGAAGAACATTATGTAGCGTGTGGATGAAGTGCTGAAATATTTGTCGACATAATACTTCATAGTTTATGTAAGTAAATCTGTGTTCTGATTTTAACAGGGAACTCGCGTGAGTACACCAACACACATTAGGAAAATGGGAAAGTAGGCAAGATGATTCTTGCTCGAGTACATTTAATGTTCTGAACCCTTGGGACTTTGTACTCAGCTACCGAAATATTAACCGAAATAAAACATTCAAATTGCTTGCTTTTCACTATTCCTTACGTCGTATTAGTGAAGTGAACGTGATTTTTTTGTTGCATGTTCTTTTTCTCGTCCAGCACTCACGGGTAAAAAAGACCGCGTGGTGTACAAGATCTACGACAAGTCGGGAACCTGCTCTAACGCGGCGACGTTGTTCTTCAAGACGTGCTACGACGTAAAGGACGAGTGCTGCAGCCAACCGAAATCCTGCGAGGGCCAAGGGGTATCGCTGAGCAAACCTCGCCAGGAACTTGGGTGCTCGAAGCTACAGTTCTCGCGGTACCCACAAGCCGAACCATTTCCCGTATGCGCCGACTACCATTCCTGCACCTAGCGACATGCCTCACGTTTCTTTGGCTTTATTGCGTGTCGATATTAAAAACAATATATGCGGATCGATCGTTGAGTTGTTCATTTGATTGAAGTTTCCTAACATCATTTTGTTAATGGGAGCCAAAGGCAACTGGAAGATTCCGACTCGAGCGAGCTTAACTCGAATAAGCCTGGATGTTTGGTTCGATGTTGGCTGTTTAAAAGTGAACTCATATGTATTTAACTAAATAAAGTTGTTGCAGGTGTCTTGGCTGCGCAAACCACGGTATAGTGTGCGAAAGCACGTTTTCTTGGACCAAATTTGCCATTTTCTTGCCCCAAGTTAAGCATTGCTAGGCTCTTGTTTGACCGGTTGCTAATTAAATCCCTTACATTTGCGATTTTGTTGTTAAACTGTTGTTTTATTGCGCACATGATACGTATAGTGGTGTGCACTGGCTTGAATAACTCATACAGTGTTACTTGGTAGACCCAGGAAAAGGATTGCGCACTTACAAAAAGACCGTCTTGTGGTTTCATGCCGTACTGGCCAATTTTGTAGAGCAGCTTTCGCACTTGCACGAAAGGTATGTGAGGGGAAATCATGCACTCAGGTATAAAGTTGAGCGGAGCGAGGCAGGCATGCTTGGGCAGATATTTGTGCTCATTGCTCACAGAGTACAATATTACTTTAGTTTGGTCAAGCGAGGACTTACACCTTCTACCCACAATAAACGAAGGGAATTCTTCAACGTGAAAAAGAACAAAGCCATGGCCGCGTACATGGGGGCCGTGATGCACTCCAAGTCCTTCTTGTGCCACAGTCTGTCACACACCTAATACACAAAGCCAAACGGGCTGTCGATGAAGACCGGCTTGGAGATGACCGTCGCAGCCATTACCAAATACACGTTCCTTGGCCTTGCAATGCTGGTATAAAAATTTCGCAGCTACTCGGTCTTGTCGCTGTTTATCCATTTCGACCGCGCGCTTGGCACGCTTGTGCAATCTACCGTAATCCAATCTCTTCTGTCCTTCTTCAGCAGTTTCGTTGGCACGTTTCAACGCCATGAATTGCCTTCTTTGTTTCTGCAGTCGCAATCGCCTGGTCACTTCTTCGTCGGTGGACTCCCGCTGCCTCTGACGCCGAGCTCATTGTTGTTCATAGCTTTGCGCGGCGAATCTCTTCTTTAGGCATTTACGATTACTACTGTGATTCACTTTATATGTGTGTTTCACAAACACACACATGGCGCATGTGTGAAAATGAGAAAAGGCTGTGCACGTTAAACCTGCGTGAAGAAACACGCGTATGAAGAGGCTTCACATAGATAGAGGCGAAATACGGGTTGGTGGGCTAGTAGTGTTTCCGCATTAAAATACAGGTGTTGTAGGCCCGAACATGCGTTCCTCTGAGTAGAAACTGCATTTTGCCTAATGCGACTCCTACTTGATGTAACATAGTGCCGATGACGTTAACGGTAAAAGAATGATTCATTGTAATACCTTTGTTAGCGACTCCATGAAAGTCCTTGGTTGGGTTTGCATTATTGACTACCGCTGTTCTCTGACGACTGTGCCGTTATTGTGCGAAGTACAATGTTGTGGGTGTTTGTGCCCGCCGACTGAGCCGGAATGTTATGGTGGAGCATTCAATACTTAGGCGCGCGTATAAGAACCCAAGGATGTAACTGTAACGCTCTACTGTGGTGTCTAATAGTGCTAGTGCAGTCAAAAGTAAAAAAGATGACCCGTCTACAACAAATAAAGATGTATCAGATCCAACGAGTTGGAATATATATACAGCAAAACGTTTTGTAAGTGCACAAAGAGTCGAAGCACAAGTACATGTTTATTGAACGTCTACACAACCTGACACGGAAGGATTGATTCAAGTATTGTATAGAGGCCAGTGCAATGCCGCCTCTACAGCGGCGGATGCGCGAAGGTGAACGTCATCTGTTGGTGGTGCGAGGAACCCAGTAGCGCGCGCGACGCGCGTATTGCGCTGTGATAGGGCTTATTGTGCCAGAGAGCAGCCATGCCTTAGGACCCACGGTCACGAAACGCGGTGAGGTTCGCAAAGAAAAGCGTCACTTTTAAAAATACATTGTTTCAGCTCCCATACGGTAGCATTCTTCATTGTGAATAAAGCTTCTGTGAAGGAGCTGGAACGTAAGATCGTATCTTTATCGTTTGTGGTAGGCGTTTGACTATGAATAATCCTAACCGGACGATCTCTCGTGCAACATCTGAATTCACAGAGCCGGTGTAGTTTTACGATGTAAAATAATTATTTATTAGGTTTTTATCAAACCAACGTGCGTTACCACACTAGCGACAGCTCAACTCTACAGCGAATTGGAAGCGACAAGGCTTATTGCGACTAGTCAGGCAACAAATAAATGGTTAGTGGGCGCTGATTCACAGTCAGCACTTGAGCTGCTTTGTAGCGTTCAGGCAAACTGACCACACAGTGAAATATTCGCGAAAACTGCTGAGCTGGCACATGTTGCGGGAACTCACGGTCACGATATCTTATTTCACTGTGTTCAAAGTTATAGCGGCCGGCATAGCTGGAAATGAATGAGCGGCCAAATTTCCGAAACGTACACATGAACGTTGAGAAGAGCACAACATTCACTATTCATCAACGAAGTCAGAAACATAATATGAAAGGTCTCAGGGAGAAGCTTACCTGTGGACTGGTTTGATGAAGTGTACAAAATATCCATTTTATATGCGGTAGACCCTAGTGGGGAAATTTGGTGTTTATTGGAAGATATCGGCGAATTGTGGAAACGTTGTTTCACCGCTTTCGCTTTGGCATGGCATACAAAAAGATATTTTTTATGAAATTCATTGCGCAAGCGCCGCATCGTGTTTGTGTGTACTGACCGACGAGCAGATATTCCCCGGGCTGCTGGACTGCCTATTGTACGCCTTGCAAAGGCAACATGTGCGCCTTAAACTTGGTGTTCTGGGCAATCATTCATTGTCCCTTGCGACAATAATTGGACTATGTCCACTTCATGGTCTTGAAAGAACAGCTTTCGCTGGAGTAAAGGGCCTTTCTACAAGTACGTACATGTGCGCGAAATACTAGGAAAAATTATGAGACATGACTCGCCATCGCTGTTATGTTTCTTGAGAAGAATAGAAATTTGGTCTTGTTGGTCCGACATACTGCAAGTGAAGCGCCAAAAACAGGGAGTGACGGAGGGAACAATCTATACGCTTTGTGTTGTACATTTTTTTTATTTCACTCAAAATTTATTTTCCATAGCAGTGAAATATAGTAGCCATGGCGTACTCTTTCATGCCTCTCCCTTTAAACCCCATTTACCCTACGTACCTTACCGTGTTGTTAAAGTAGAATGATGTCGTGAATGGATCAGCGTAAGGAGCTCTTCTGATCAGCGTGGGGAATCTCGCCGCCGCGCATTAGCGTTTTTATAAGAGTTGTTTACATACAATTGGCACATGAGCTCGTCGTCAAAGAACAATGTGATAAAAGATATTGTGAATATATTTTTAAAACAAAATGAATAGAACGCTTTCCATAAATAGTTTATTGAATACATAATTCCGTGCTTTGTTATATAAAGTATACACAAAGACCACTTGTGTTGCGATCGGTAGCATTATTTAGAGCCTCAATAAGTACAGGGTGCACCATAAAGACCACCACCATGTTTATGCCCCAGATTTTAGCGTTTAATACAAATCATGAGGAAATATTTTCTTGGGCATTTACCCGATTTCAAAGGAACACCAATAATTTCATTCAATATCTCCGCTCTTGGCCTTGATCACAGGATTTAAACTTTCTAGCTACGCTTCAATCGCGGCTCGTAGTGTATCTGTAGGAAAATGTTTCTCAATGCCCGCTCCAGTGATGGCTTCAGCACCACGCTGCTGGTGTGTTGATGAGAGAGGGACTCCTCTTTAATAACATACCAAATATGGAAAGTCAGTGGGTTTATGTCAGGGTAGCTTGCCAACCGCTGTGCAGCTAGAATGAAATCAAGAATGTGGGGCACCAATATCGGGGTGTTGATTTTTTTTCGATTGTTGTGCTTGGGCGCTGTCCTCCTGAAAAGTCAAAGACTGCTCGCCGAAGAGCTAGGACAAGGACAGCGACTGAGGCATTAGATTACATTGCTACGGTATGTAAGAAGCGTACGTCTATTCAGAGATGGCTTTTACTGGCGGAGCCAATATGCGTAGAGAAGCGAAAGCCCAGAATCTTCTTCGTCGTCTCCAAGGACACCGTCCATGTCTTCTTCTTCCTTCATTACAGACTGTAACACTATCTTTAAGACATACGTGAATGTTGGTCTTCGCGCATGTTGGCACAAAAGATTACGCTAGAACTCATCTCACAGTGACTGCCGATAGTAATATGATCAAAATTCGAGCAACGTAGCGTGGCACCGTATTCCTGAAGTCACTTACGTGAACATCTGTTGTGGTCATCCTGAGACTTGCATTGCTTCAGATATATGCGACACACGCCGGCATCTTTCGACTTTGCTATGACATTCAGTTGCCAAAGTGGCCCATGAGCAAGGCGCCATACCGCCAGCTGCGTGACGCCGACATAGTGGCAACAATCGTACGACGCAGAAGTAATGATGTCAATGGAAAGACAAAGGTGGCATGATGACCATAGTATGAAAACAATGAAATCACCATCTCTAATTGCTGACAATGGTATAACGACGGTGACGTAACGACGACGGTATGAAGACAAGTAGATGGGGAAGCTGGAATGGTGGCAATCGCATGACCACGATGGCATGCCGATGATGGCATGACGACAGATGCATGATAGCCACTGTCTGACGATGACCCAATGACGATGACAGCATGACAACAATAGCATGACGTTACTGAAGTGGCGACGATTGTAAAACGACAGCATGATAACGATGGCATGACGAAAGTTGTATGGCGACAACTTTGTGAGGACGATGGCTGACAGCGACGACGTTACAAGACTCGGATTTCAAAGTTAGGATAACGGATCTGGAACGACCGCGATGGCATCACGACGTTCCTACGACAACGACTGCATAACGACAACGGTATGACGTCGACGACATGGCGACGATGCCATGACAAAGGTACGAGGACAATGAGATGACTGTAAACATATGCCCACAATGAAATGACGAGCTTATGACGACTGTATCATGAAGCCTGTATCATGTAGCCTATAAAACAAAGATGGCATGCCACCCATAGTCGTGATGACAACGACATGATGTGAGTCGGATGAAGAAGCACGAATGACGACAATGGTACAAGCACGATGACACGACGGTCTGACAACGGATGCATAATAGCGACTGCGGGATGACGAGGCGATGACGACTATAGCATCGCAATGGCACTACAATGACGGTTGATTGACCACAGCAGGAATATGATAGAATTATGAAGAATTAGCGATAAAGAAACCATGGAAGTGTAATGATGTGAACGACATGATGAAAATGGTATAATGACTGTGTAATTACAATGACGTGAGAAGAGTCGACGATAAAGTAAGAACAACAATGAAACGAGCACGACAGTATCCCGACGACGGCATGACAACGTATGCGTGACTTAGATGTCATGACAACGCTTGTATGACCACGACTATGGCTCAATAACGACGCCATGTCGAGAGTTGGATGACGAAGTTACAATGAGAACAATGAAATGACTGCGACTGCATCGCGACTCTACGACAATGGATGCAGGCCGACGACTGCATGTCGCCGACATAATGACGACATGAAACCAGCATAGGGACAGTGGTGTAACTTCGAGTGTATGATGACATAGGCGTGACGACCATTGTATGACCCCGATGGAAGGCTTGATGACGACGAAGGCAACACGAGAGTAGGATGAAGAAGCACGAGTCAAGATTATGAAATGAGTTCGAAACTGAGGTGACAACTAATGCCTGACGATTGCATGACGAAGACGGCGTAGCAACGACGGTATAACGAAGCCGAAGGACAACGCTGCAATTACCACGATGCAACTACATTGATGGCATCAAGACTCCGAGGATATACTTTGTGGCCTAAGTTAAGAAACTTGGAACACTGGGTCCACATAGAAGGCGGGATGGCGACGGCATAACGAGAGCCATCCCAAGATGGAATGGTGAGGATGGAATAAACACAATAATACTTTTCGTGAATCTCGTTTTTTTTGCTCTCCCATTATGTTTTGCTGCATTTTTTTGGTATACAGGGTGATCATTTTTTAAGTTTTGCGAACTTAAAGAGAAACCTGTCGCTGATAGCATAACTATAGTCCTTGAGTTGAATTATTCAGAGGGGCGGACATGCACAAGAACTCGAAACACCTTTTCAACTGACTAACATAACTTCACTAGTTATTTTCTGACTTAGCTACTTCATGGCACATATTTCAATTTACGAATTATAGCCGGTGAGGTTGGGAGGCCTATCCAATTGCTAATAATTTTCAGAATGACACCAGTTTGGAGATAGGCGCCTTCAAAATCACCGTAAGAATGCACTGCTGTTCCACTTACATTAATAATAAAAAACGCTCTCTTATGCAATACAGCACAAAAGTAACTGGTCCGCCCATGTATTTTGCTTCAAAATTTGGGAAATAATATCTCCAAACTGGCGTCATCCGTTAATTTCAACTGAATATGTCCTGCAAGCTCAACGGCTACAATTCGTAAACTGCCATATGGGCCGTAATTAATTATGAGATTTATTAGTGATATAATTATTAGAATGGGCGTTTCGATTTCTCATGCTAAGAATGTCCGCCTCTTCGAATAATCCTGCTCAAAGACAAGAATTATGTATCGGCCACAGCGATCTTTAAAAGGTCCATACAACTTGAAAGTGATCATCCCGTATTTCCCCACTGTGAGTGGTAGTCAGCTACTAAAACGAAGCGCTAATTATATGCTCTGCAAATTCCCTTTTGAATCCGCTTAACTTTTGACGTAACAGCACAAGCAAAGATGAATTCTTGCGTGTTTCGAACTTGTACTGTCTTTTCCCCTTTTCTTTTTACACAACTGAAATTGGCCCACGAAAGATGTAAGCATACGTATACGTACTATATCAAGAAGAGGGGCAACGACCTTGTCAAGCTGCTACGTAGCAGCTCCTGGTTGTCCCAACATTCGTTTCTTTATTATTAGGGGTGAGGAATTTTTAAGTTTCCCTGAATTTTCGAAAATCGCCTGTAGCAGACAACATTATTCTATTCCTTGCGCTAGATTGCACAGAGAGGCGGGAAGTGCTTGCACGAGAAATAGAAACCCATAATCAGCTAATTACAGAATACACTAACTAGCTTCCTAATTAATCACGTTACGGCCATTATTAGCATTTGCGAATTGTAGCCGATGAGTGCAAGGCGTATCCACTTGGAATGAATTGCTATTTCAAATTATTTGGAGATATGCGACATCAAGCTCGCCGCAAAAATGCAGTTGTTCCACTTACTCTTTTAACAAAGCGCTTTTTTATGCACTGCTGCACAAAAGTAAATGGAACACCCATGTATTAGGCCCAATACGTGGGGAAATAAAATATCATAACTGGTGTCATCCTGGACATTAAATTGGATACGTCTTGCAAACTCTCCGGCGACACTTCGCAAACTGCAATATGTGCAAAAATGTAAATAATTAAACGTTAATTAGTTATATTTCTTCATTCGCCGAATATGAATTTCAATTCCTTCTGCTAGTGATGTTCGCCTGTTTGAATAATCCAGCTTAAGGACAATAATTATACTATCTGTTACATACACTATAAACGGTCTCTTAAGCCCGTGAACTTCAAGTACTGCACTAGTGCGCGAATCGCTTTTAGAGCCAGTGACGGGTGTGGCGACGGTCCGAGTATCTTTGACTCGATGAACGGTCTCGAGTCCAGTCGGCGTAAAGTTGCCCGCACAGAGACGCGTTGGACATCGTAATAAGGTCAGGCACACAATAGGTGTTCCATGGTCTCCTCGGACCCAGAGTAGTCGCACATCGGGCTCTCGGCCACTCCCATGTAGTGTCCTTGTGTATGGTGTCCCTCCCACACGTACTCATTGCTGACTGTCTCCCTTTCTTCCTCTTTCTATTCCCCTTTCCCCCACCCCCAGTGTAGGGTAGCAAACCAGATGCTGTTCTGGTTGACTTCACTGCCTTTCCTACCCTTCTTTTCTCTCTCTCTCTCTCTGTTACATACAATATTTCGGAATTGTGGAAAGCTTAAATAAATGAACGGTAAATGAAGCGATTATAAAAGTGGCACCCGAAGCAACAATATGGTTTCCTGGTTTAGAGGAGGTATGTTGTTTCACTTCTCAACTTATTTTTGCAATCCTGCTTCTCTAAGTTGCTGCATTCATTACTTCTGTGAAGTGTCATTATAATTCGATTGCCACAGACGCGTTCAATACAGCGTATTGTACCGGACCTGATATCCGTCATACTCCTCCAGTCGATTGGTTTCTACGTTGGTCCAAGTTGGCCCTAGTGGCCCCAAGCTATTAAACAGGTTTGACAACTAGATTGGAGTAGAAGGCCTGAAGAGGAAAGCAAGACGACAGTCAGATCATGAAGCTGGAATGATGACGATGGAAGAACCATGACGGCAGCACGACCACGAGCACATGCCTGTTGGTCCAAGCAGGTAGACAACCTGGGGCCCTGCGCCGCCGTAAGAAGCATTATTACCAAGGTTTGAATTATGCAAAGTGGATTTTAGTTAGCCTCCCTGCATGTTAACGTGTCCTAAAATATAATTATTGGTTGATGGGATTATGTCTAAGAGAGACATGTTCATAGTAGCCGCACAACAACTGGCAGTCTTCCAAATTTACTCATTATATCCCCAGTACATCCACGTTTATACAGATAGTTCGTGTGATAAACATCCGTCGACTTCAGCATTCCTCATTCTACATTTAGCGCTAGAGCAAACATTTAAATTATCCCGAGAAACATCTTCCACCGTGGCAGAACTGTTTGCAAACCTGTGTGCTTTGCGTTTCATAACATCAGAAAAGCATTCACAAAAATGGTTTATCTTTAACGATTCGCCAGCCGCTCTCACATTACTACAGAGCAATAATAAAAATTCTTTGAACACATTGCTATTGTATGAGACGCCCAAAGAACTTGAAAAAGCGAGCGCAATGAACCACCTAATTGCATTACCGTGGATTCCTGGGCACTAAAATATTCCTCGTAATACTGCAGCGCATGCAGCGGCGAATAGGGCGCACAATAACGCAGAGACAACCAATCTTCCCTTATTGCGTAATGAAGTCCGCCTGATCCTGAGACAGATTTCCTGTCGCCTCAGCAAAACTTCCTGGTTTGATCAGCAAACTAAAAAACTCGGAGTTATACTTTATAGACCCATGTATAAACTTATCAATGCCGGAAAATCTAAGAGACAACAGAAAATTTGAAACATTGGTCCACCGCCTGCGTCTTGGTACTCCATTTACGAAACACTTCTTGTGTCTCTAGTACGCAGTGTTCTTGTGGCCATCCAGACGAAGATATGCATCATCTCCTCGAGTGCACGAAATACGATCCACAAAGACGGGTACTGCAAGCAAATTTGTTGATATTAGACAGAAGACCGTTTAATCTAAAAAAATATACTTGGCCCATGGGCAACTGTGGGCCTTCAGGAAAGAGCACTTCCTAAAAAAATTAAATATGGGGTTTTACGTGCCAAAACCAGTTTCTGAGGCACGCCGTAGTGGAGGACTCCGGAAATTTACCACCTGGGGTTCTTTAACGTGCATCTAAATCTAAGTACACGGGTGTTTTGTCAATTTGCCCCCATAGAAACTGCGGCCGCCATGGCCGGGATTCGATCCCGCGACCTCGTACTCAGCAGCCCAACACCATAGCCACTGAGCAATTTAGAGGACGCCAACATTTTGGGAAAATATTAAGTTTCAGATTATCCGAATAGGCTAAAGGAGTAATATAAATGTTGTTCGTGCTTCATAATTAATGTGGCGATCGCAACTTTTACCTTATATGTATAATTCTGTTCTGTACTTGCAGTGTTGTACATGTGTTGTGTGTTTTGGCTGTTCAAAATATCTGACTTTATATATGCGTACGTGTACAGAACTTATGCACAAAACTTTGCGATGCATGTACTGTTGGACTGTATATATTTTGTTCATCCAGTGTTGTACTGAGTGTCACATTCTGTGCCGCTGTTCTCCCTTTTTACGCAAATCTGTTTTCTTTGCCAAGTAACAAGGAGTAGCCGGTGCCACCATAAAGGCGCCAACCTCTCCTATTATTCATTTCAATAAAAAAAGAAGGATGGATGGATGGATGGATGGATGGATGGATGGATGGATGGATGGATGGATGGATGGATGGATGGATGGTTGGATGGATGGATGGATGGATGGATGGATAGATAGATAGATAGATAGATAGATAGATAGATAGATAGATAGATAGATAGATAGATAGATAGATAGATAGATAGCATTAAAATAAGGAGTGATAATTAGGAGGGGATCAATACTCGCTTTTGTTTACTCATCACGCACGACCTTTGTCTTAGGAAAAACCAAGCTGCGCAGGTGCAGTCCTTAGAGCTCTTTATCAGTGGTTACAACGCAGAGTATTCATCGTCAGGTTTAGTGAGTAGGAATACGTCTTTCAACAAGACAGCGATAAACCAAAGCAAGAACACAGTAGCTAGAGAAATCATGCATATACTTTTTCAGATTGCTGCACTACGCAAAAGTTATAACAGACATTTGCACCAGTTATGATTGATATTGACCCCCTTAGTAGAGAGATATGGTGAATAGATATGGTGAAGGATTACTCGACCTACAATGTGGCTGACACACCTTCGTAAGATATGGCTCAAGGATGCAACTACTATGTGTGTCATCACCGGGAATAGGTGTTTTCTGAATGGGGTGATAACCAGACAAAAGCGAATAGATAATCTGATTTAAAGTAAGTTCGTCTTTCTGGTGATAAAGAACTCAGTTACAGGGAACCAAAATCCATTTGACGTGATGCATTCAATACAACGACTATTCAGCCAGAAGGAGAAAGGATGCATAGAAAGGCATGGAGGTTAACCAGAGGTGGTGCAGGTTGCCTACCCTGCACGGGGGATGGAGTAGGAGGCTAAAAAGAGAAAGAGAGTTGAAGGGGAGAGATAGAGAGATAGACATAGATAGATAGAGAGAGAGAGAGAGACCAGCACAAACAAACCGCGTGTACTTTAGAGCGGTAACAGGTGGCGCTCTAAAAAGTCTATCGTGAAGGCCTGTAGACCGCAGGAACCTTTGCAACGCGAGTAAAACCTTTAGCTCGCACGTTCTTTGGAAGCTCTGATCTAAAGCTCTTAGTTCTCATAGTAGACGATTGTCCAAATGGCCCAGCATTCCTGCATCAGTGTCTCAGGACACTATATCTTGGGCATTACGCAATTCACTGAATCACTTGCATTGCCGAAAGGAACCATGCTACCACACACGAGCGTTGTGAGTACACTCCGATCACTCCAGTGCCTGATCGACGTTCCGCTTTACTGCACAACAATCATGTCTTCTAATTTTCGGCTTTTTTGCATGACGCACTTGCGATAGCGGGTTCCGGTGTAGTAATTACGCATCTACGGCAGGAGATGTGACAAAGATTCAGCTTTGAAGCTCAGCATCAGTTTTGCGAACAGAATCAGCGTTGGACTCTGGCCGCTGTTTTGCATTGTAGACGAGGTCCCATTACCCCCTACCCACTGCCATACTGCCCACTACCTGTATCTGTTTACTTCTAGATTGCTAAAAGCCGGCTCAGAATTCTGAACATTTTATAAACTTTGGGTTAGTCCGATTTTGATCCACGACTGACTTGGTAGAACCAAGGTTCTCGTTTAGACGCTTCAAGGACAGTTTGCGCAAACACTCACAATGAGCTCGAGTTCCTCCGTCTCTACCTCTAAGCTGTCCATGGGAATTCTTAGAACTCTTTTGCAAGGCACACGAGGTATTTTAGGACATATTCATGATGTTACGAAATAGAAATGATATTTCAGACAAGAATGAATATATTGGCTTCAGAATATTTGAAATATTAATTTTATTGCTATTTTCTAAGGCTGTTGAATAAAACCATAATCAGTCTCAATTATTGGCTGGATTTGCTTTCTATAACTAGTGCACGCTCGGATCAGATAGCGCGTATTGATGTCGGGCAGTGTTTCTACAGTAGCAGCCTTTGGTGATTTTCTAGCATGATACGGCTGACAGTCAGTCTTCCTATCCGTAGCTCTACTCATGCATAGCAGTTTAGCACGTTTATATAGGGAACCACCACGCCAAGTTGAGGCTGACATGGCCACTTCAGTTCACAGCCAGCCACTCTTTGTCGCGCAGGCCTTGTAAGAGGAGGCAAATCCATTCCTGAAGACTGGCGCTTAATGACATAGTTCACGAATGCTTGGATGCTATATTTGCCACTTAATTCTATCCCATGACCATAGTTAACTTTTGAAGGTTCGCACTCAACTTGTCCTTCGTCTGCCGGAGAGAGAAATAAATAGTGTATAGGGAATGCAGGATAACCAGGGGCACCTTGGGTTTACTGCTCAGCACTGGAGAAAAGGGATATAGAAATGAAGACAAAGAGAGGCAGCGCATTAAAGCGCACGTTTGACTGGGTGCACCAGGTCTACAAATGGTCGCGAAGACCATTCGCAGCATTTCTTTCTCCATTACTGCACAGACAATAATTTCTCATGACCTTTATTTCTCACCTTGAAAACATTGTATTATGTGACATTCGAAAGAGTGGCGACCTTGAAGTTATCGAAGTTGCCGTCTAAAACAAGTAGGACAGCTTACGGCTTTATAGCCTGTATTAGTCTGGAAGCCACCAGTTTGCAATAAATTTAGTATGTATAAATAACGTAGGAGCTGGTTAAGATGACGTCATGGCCGTAAACGGAGGACATGAACCCGCTCCTCTTGTCCACCTAACCGCTTTTATGGCAGCTTTGAAGCACGTGCGATGACATCATTTTGTTACCATCGTTTCAAAATATAATTAATCTCACTGTGAGAGCAGTAGCGAGCTTCCAACGACCCTGCTCCACATCGCACATACTTCACCATCATTCCAGCTGTGCCCGATTTTACGGTTGAGCACACGAATGCAACTAGTCTCCTCTTCCACGTGCTCTCTTTTTGTGGCCCTTTTTCTCAGATTGCATTGCCTCCAGGTCAAATTATGACACAATCCGCGATAGTCTAGCCAGTGATTTATTTATTAATGCGGACCAATACCCTTTTTATTACCTACCGTTGCGTTGTTCACAGAATTACATCATATCCCTATCTGTTTATGAGTATATATCGAGTTTCTTCAGGTTTATTTAGTTTCTTTTGTTCTTTTGTCACGGAACTGTGACAGAACAACATCACGTGGTGGTGGTGTCATTATAGTCATTAAAAAGAATATGCAGGCCTGTTTGGTTGATATTTTTTTATGAATAGCAATTTTTTTGCGATAAACTACGCCTATTTCAATCTATAAACTTTCCTTTCGGGGTCCGCTACCGACCGCTATATTCGTCCCCCGAATTCACTGATCCTTTGAATGAATCACTAAGTGTCAAACAAAAAAGCACCAAAAATACGAAATAATTCTTGTTAGAAACTTCAATTATCCAGGGATCGATTGATGGTCCTGAATAACGTCTGGTGGCACATGCACACACGAACACACACAAAAACAAACACGAATGTGAAGACATTCCTGATGTGTTGTCTTAATTTAATTTGAGTCAAATCGTCTTCGTACCGACACGTGGCTACTCGATTTTGGATCTCGTGCTGTCAAAAAAACCAAACGAAATGCTCGTTCATGTTCTAGATAGCATCAGCGATCGTAACATCGCACACTGTGAAGTGTCATTGAAAAGCTGCAAAACTTAAAGCATAAAGAAAACAATGTTTAATTACAGTTCCGTTAACAATAATATGATAAACTAGAAAATGTTAATATTTTCCACGAAATGCTTACATTGGTTCACCTTTCCGACGTAAATAATCACTGGCAAATCATTCGCGATACGCCGGTGGAACTTATAGAAAAGTACATGCCAAGAATAACTTTAACCTCATCAACGCAAGGCACGTAGTTTACGACCCACATTAAGCGCCATGTAAAAAAAAGGGAATTTATTCAAAAGCTAAAGAGACATGTTCAGGCAGTGACTGGAAGGATTACATCGCACAATCCAAAGTGTACCTAGTAGAAATAGAGACAGCCAAAGTGAAGTTTTTCAATGAGGATATGTCCAACTTACAACAGAACACAACAAAATTTTTGCAAGTTAATATTCTCAATTGCTCATCATCGTCCATTTCACTATTTAAATCAGCACGCTTCTTCTCCCTTCAGAGGTCGCAGAAAGAATTCAATTTAGTTTTATGTTTCGTCTTCAGAAAATAAAAATCCGCTACCAACCAATCTTCTCTTTTCTTCAATAGATTCAGCTATGCCTGATGTGCTTATAACCGATGAGGGTATTACGGCAGCCACTGACAGACTACCAGTGAACTCTGCAATGGGCTCTGATGGGATATGCCCAAAATTACTTAAAATAACTAGACATGTCAATTTTCAGATTTTAGCCATTTTATTTGAACCATACATAGATACAGGGTACATGAACACGTCGGTGACATTAGTAGTAACGTGTCCTCGACTATTTAATTATTCGCGGATTTTTAGAACGACAGAAAGTTGAGCTAGTTTGTAAGGATTCATTATGCAAAAAAAATGGCGGGGGGGCTCGTGTTGTCAACTTCTCTTCTCTTGTGTCCTGTCTGCACGTCTCACCCCTTATTTTGCATAATGTATTCAGGGATGACTGGATTAATTTTATAAATATGACTAACACTCAAAATTGCTACTTGCCAATGGAGCTTACTCAGCTTTCAAAATGGTGTAGTGATTGGCAGATGAAAATAATGGTATCGAAAATTAGTGCCAACACATTTACGAAAACTGGCATCTCAGAGCCATGTCTTTAATTTTTAAATCATATGCCCATGCAAGCCATAACCACGGCAAATTACTTGGGAGTATACTTAATATCAAGTTTAACTTAGAATCATGACAGCGTCACCATGACGATCAAAGCACCTTAATCCATTAGTTTTTTCAGGTGCAATTTGCCATCGAGCTAGTGCATCTACTAGGGTTTTGGCTTATAAAACACTAGTATACGAGGAAAAAGACGGAATATACATTACAAATCTGGAGCCCTCATCAGCCGTATCTCGTGAATAAACATGAATCAATCGAAACAATGCTGCCAGATTTTATATCAGGAACAACTCACGAACTCCGAGTATAACAGAAATAAAGGAATCCTAAAGGTACCATATTTCTAGAAACGTCGCTTACTTAGGCTTCTATTTTTTTATAAGCTGTATCCCAGCCATTCTCCCTTCGCTGCGTTGCATATAAAACCGTGCCATCGCGTTTTCCCTCACCTGAATCATCAGTTCAGTGTCCAATTCATATTCTCGAATACTAACTTACTTCAATTTTCACTATTCTTGATTGCCAGTAGTCCTTGGCATCAGTTCCCATAAAACGTTGCATCCGACATCGATCACGAATCATTCATTGAGAAGTTGCAGTTATCTCTAGGCGTTCGAGGTTTGTCAACTTTCCTTTATTCTTTATTGTTTTAAATTTTATTTTATGTTAGTATTCTTGCGATAAACACGTGGAAAGCTTGTATAATGCTGCGTGATGTCATAATGCCTGTTGAACTAAATCAGATTTATAATGCTTGTTGTATTACTCGTGAATTGAATTCTGGTGTTTTATGCGCGAGCTTTTTAAAGGGACCCTTTAAAAGCTGCACACCGCCAGCCCCGAAGAATAACCCCTGAAGAAGAAGCCGAATAGGCTCCGAAACGTCGGGCTAATAAAATTCACTTATTCGGTCAGAGTGAGTCTGAAAATCCTAATCACTGCTCTTGCAAGGGGTGATGTCGAGTGGCTACGTGTAAGGCTTGACGTGACGCGCCCTTGGTTGTTGTCGCCGCTGACACTGGTGGCACGACTGCCCCATGACGAAGGGTCGCTCTAGTCGTTGGTTGAACCACAGCGGGAGAAGAAAAGCATAGTGCGACAAGGGCTACGATATGGCGCCTACGATATGGCTCCTTGAAGCCTTCCTTGAAGGCCCCCCCCCCGAAATTAAGCGGCATACCCCCCCCCCTCCCTCCCCGCCCACACCACTACTCCTCGCACACATTCCTAAAGCGCTGGCAAATCAATCTATTCGGCAGTCAACATTTTCCGGACTTTTACAGCGAGAGTGACTAACCTAACATAGTTTTTTCGCCATCTGTCAACAGAAAAAAACATCATGTGGACCAATCCTGGCGATAGTGCAAAAGGGTCCAAGCTCAATGGCACATACCCCTGTGGGTTCGGGAGCCTGTAACGTGCCCTTTCACATCTTCGGGATGGGCCCACGAATGGGGAGTGCTTAACGCATGCTTCACCTCCGCCGCGAGTTGGACCGGCATTGCACTACTTTTGGTTGGACTCACCTATGCGGAGTGCTCAATGCCTGCTTCACCTCCGCCGCTGGAGGGCCCGGCATTGCTCTGCCGTCGTGTTGACCCGCGGAGGAAGTGAAGCACTTTGCTTTTCGTTGGAGAGTTTTGACTGTCGTCAGCTCTCGCGGCCATTTCATCTTCGCAGAGTGGGATGGTTGTCAATTTTTTTCACTCCTTTTGAATGGCGGTAGTTATCGGCGTCTCCTGGGGTTTGAAGGCCAGTTTTCTCATTGACTCGGTGCCCGCGCGATTAACTCGAGGTGAATTCAGTTGTCACCATCTATTCAACGATCACGCGCATCGCTGTTGCTTTGTTAGTTCAACCTTCTTTGTGTACACTTATCCAGGGACCAGGAAAGGGATTCGGTTCGTACTGAGCTGGTCTGTATGCTCGAGGAACGAGTTGCGGTCGGAGAAATCGCCAGTTGCGTTAAACGTTTCCTTTTGCTTCATTATTTCCTCGAGTGACGGCTCGCCACGATGCTGGCAGATCCTCGGAAGCATATACCTGCGATATTGGTTAGACAAGGTGGAAAATAACATAATCCGAAACAGCGTCCATCACCAGACCATGCAATAACCGTTAAAACCATAAGCAATATGATTGTCACCCATTACCTCGTCTGGCTTTTCACTAGTTGTGCAGCACTTGTCCTGCAAAATTGGCCATTGGAAAAAAGTGTTGCAAGGAGTTGAGAAATTAAGCGATCTGCTAAGGGAGAGAGCCAAGGCAACAGCCAAACAGGAAGGAAAAGCGAAAATTTAAAAAATCTAACCGTTGTTTGTGAAAATAATTATGGATCAACATCTCTTTATTTAAAAAGAAGTAGAGAAAACGCCGCCAGAAGTGGAAAATAATTCCATGTGTTTCCAATCACGCTTCTACAGTTATCCGTCGAGCCGCCTGACGTAGCCACTTCTTTGCTGTGCTAATGTGAGTGTTTTTCTAACCTTCCGCGGTGGGCGCAGTACGTCTAGAACCGCAGCGTCCTGCGCTGTACGCGGTTGTACGGGACTGGTGACCACGCATCTTTACGCAATTTCCCAATAACGCGAGTCGGTTTTGGCACTTAAATTGATAGAGCCCTAAACGAGGGATCCAAAAGAACTGTGATTGTTCGGCAATCATATGTATTTCTGTATAATTCTTCCAGGGCTAATTCAAGAAACGCTACTAGGAATCTTCATTTTATACTTTCGCATGTTTACTTGTTCTTGGCAGCGTCCTTCCTGCGCTTCTGTCATGCGTGACTCCATTTCATGTGGTTCCTTGTTCGCCAAGTAATGGAGAAGTTTATCTCACAGGCGTACCTGTGAGGTACACCTTATTTCAATTCTCTTTTGCGGGTTTACGTGTCTTTATGGTGAATGGTGGGCATTATTCACATTTGTGCTAGTAAAGTTAACTCCCCCCCCGCTCATTTACATAGAAAGAGTTACCATGGGTTGCCCCCCACCCCACCCCGAAAAAATATCCTGGGTATGTGCCTGATCAGTATTAAGACTACTCCTTCATTTACTTTTTATAAATGACGTTCTTTCCGAAATTTGAAACTGTTCTTTCCTTTTACATGCCAATGACATCAAAATTTTAAAAGAAAATTCACACTGTCGATGACTGTCGCTCCCTGCAGTCGAACTTCTTTTTCTAAATGGTGCAAGTATAATAAACGTACCTCAAATGCTGCTGAGACTAAAGTGACGCAAAACAGCAGGTCTTTTATTTTTCTTATTCTGTAGATTCTATACCGTTGGGTAATGTCTTCGAGATCAGTGATCTCGGTGTACTTTGTGATACAACATTACACTTTTCCGCTCACAGTAAACGCATTTCAATGCGGGGTATCTGCTCCCTGGGCTCTGTTTGGAGACTATCGATGGAATTCAAGTCTGCTACAACGTTCCGCAAGTTGTCCACAACAATCTCTTTTCCTCGACTCGAACGCGTGTCGATCGTCCGGAATGGCTTTTCTAGATCCAACAGTTACATTGTAGATCGGGTCCAGAAAAAGTTTTTAAGCATATATCATCACCGCTTTGCTAACACGGACACTGGACCTTGTTCTAGCAGTGTTGGATTATTGTCACTGGCATTACTTCGCTGCTGATGTAATTGCGCTGACCTTTTGTTTCTTTTCAAACTCCTTCACGGTGTCCTCACCTGCCTCGAACTCCTCAGTTGTATCATGTTTCGTATGCCACGAAAAATTACCAGAGAGCATAGATCTTTCCGTGCTCCTGCCTGCGATCACAACACTCAACTGTCCACAGAATACTCAGCCTTTATAAGGCTTATCTTCATGATGATCTTTATATTTTTCATAACCGGCTGTCATTGTTCTTTTCCTAGCATTGCCTTGTTGTGTCATAGTTTCAAGCATTGTTTAAAGACCTTTCTCCTTTATTTCTTTTTTCTATTCACCTAGCGCTTTGTTGTAGGTACACTCTTATTTTCCGAAGTGTTCTGCTTATCTGCAGATTTCATTGTTTTTTTTTTCTTATGTATGCGTGCGCCAGCGCACAAACCTTGGCAGGGTAGCATGGTAAATAAATAAATGATTGATTCTTATTGCTATTAGTAGTATTATTGATCGTACTTTGAGGATGCGATACCTTTGCTAGTGTTATATGTCATTTTCTTGAAGTATGTTAATGCTATACTTATGCACTGCCGTTCATACTAATTGCCTCCCCTGAGGCCAGTAAGATAAGAATGCAAGTTTGGGCAAGTTTGTAAAAGTACTTGTAAGGAACACTTAAGTAAATCAATAAATATTACATTGAGATGGTAAAATTAGTAATGAAGTAAATAAATTAATAAATAGGCCAATACATATAATCCAGCATCAACGGTTATTTGATGCACAAAAGGATAGTTAAAGTAAGCCAGCACTTCGCTGTCTCTAACCTAACCTCGGTTAGAAAAACAGGACAAACGTTTTATTTTAATGTGGCCTACATCCCTCAATGTCAAGCGACCTGGATATGAGATATAAAGGCGCATCACAAAGTAGCATGAATGCATTCAACCTATTCGCCAGAATTCATTCATCCACCTGCAGTGAGGTAAACCTTCAGCAAAACAAAGCAAGACCACAGCGGTAAGTGGGTCATAGAGCTTTTTTTGCACGATAAATTTAGAATGCCGCCGAGGAGATATACTAAAACCCTGCTAACTCGATTGCTGATACACAACAGCGGCATGTTCTGAGCCCACATTCACAAAACTTTCGTCAAGTAAGTGTCATCCGCGACTGGCTGTCGTCGCAGCGATCATCGGTTCATCACGTCCGGGCACCTGAGCGCCAGCCACTGCAAAAGCGCTGTCATGAGTGTTATTTTTTGTTTGTCAATGAGGAGTCTCATTGCGTCATTCAATTTTTAATTGAATAATCATGTGGCTTTTGACTTCACCACTTTTGGTGTGCTGGGGCAGCTAAGGGCCAGGCATCGGGATGTCCCTGCGGATATAGTTCGGCATAACGCGGGCGCGCGTCACGCAAGGCGCAGTCGCGTTAAGCCGGGTCCAAGTCCAGCGCTAGCGCGCAACCAGCGTGCCTGACGGTGTTTGGCGCACTTTGGCGAGACCAGTGCGGGAATCAAACATTTCCTACGTCACGCCAGAGGCGCTATACGAGAGTGAATTTTGCGCTTTCTTAGCTGACTGGCAGCATGCTGCAGCCTTCAGTTGGAATGCACTGGACAGATTGCGCTGAGTTTGCGCCTTCGCCAAACGAAAAAGCGCTCGCTCGTGCCGCCCGTGTGCGCATGCGCTACGGAAACAGCGCATCACGTGGCTATGTTGCGGGCTACGTTCGAGTCGCCGAACTATACACGGCGCAACAACATGAACAGCAGCATCGTAACCTTTACACAAGGGATCGTAGCAGCAAACAAGGAACTTTTAATTTGTCGCGAAGCCAATGCCCTGTTAGATTTTCGCGGGGCACGTATTTCACAACGGTCTTTCGCATTGCGTAAGTGGAGACATAACCGGATATTGGGATATTTTCAAACAATTTTCGACTCGAAACTCTTTCTCCATTCCACCGAGTTGAGCATAGCGCTGGCCCTTGGCTAAAAATGTTTCTATAGGCTTTTCAACAATTGTCGTGGGATGTCAGTGAAGCGCTGTGACCACTTATGTCAATGGGCGGCATGGCCATCCACTTCCTCGAGTTGAGGTTTTGAGCAGGTAAACGCTCTAGAATATAGGGAAATGCGTTCCTCCAAAAATTGCGGGTCGTGACGCAAGCCACATGGCTGCGCCCTCTCTCAGGGGTGATTTGTTCGGTGCCGCTTAACTGAAGGAGCATGAGAGTCCAATAAGTCGCATCGCTCCAAGAAACGTAGTTGTCAATTAGGATTTTATTTATGCATAGAGAGAATCTATTTTGGAACTTCAATGGCAACTTTCAGCTGGTAATTTCAATGGGTGAAACATTGAGGCATTCAAGCTGTACAAGAACCCCAAATTTTATTACCATATAGCCGAAGTTTGCCAAGGATGTTCCCAAATAGGCCGCTTTCATATTTAAATTGAATCCTAATTCTTGACTGTTATCTTCGGAGTGATTTGATCCTTTAGACTACAATATGCGTTTAATAATGCAGCGACTGCGAACAGTCATTGAAAGAGGGCGGCAGGTGCCCAGCACACTTGACGTCTTGCATGGCTGGGAATTAAAGTGAAAGCGCCTACCTATTTCGGTACTCATCCTTGCGCGATGACAACATTCAGAGTAAAATGCGTTCGAAGGTCTTGACCACACTTCATTCAAGTTTGAATTCTGGCTTGATATTCAAGAACTAATACGGAAGAAATGAAATATACTTAACCAAAATGATAAAATACCGAAATCTCGATAAATTAGCGCACATAAAAAGCCAGGATATTGCAATAAAACTTGTATTTGCATAAAGAGCATCTGTATGTAAAATGCGCCACGTACATACCGCATATCACACTGCGCAGCATCACCGTCCTCAAGATGACCACCGAGAAGCACCAACCGGTTTTAATCTCCACATTTCTTGCCATTTTTGCACTTTCGGTGGTGGAGTCCAGCCGAACAAAAGCGTTTTACGAGGTGAGTACATGCCTTTATTTTTATATTTAATTTGCGTCAAAAATTGCATCGCTATCAGAGTTCACTGCAAGCATAGACGATGTATATATATATATATATATATATATATATATATATATATATATATATATATATATGAGAACAGTTTAAGCTGTGTCTACGTCCCCATGTGCGCTATCACTTCTTTTTTTTTGCACGTATCGTCTCTGCCGCTGTGTGAACCTGTGATACATTTTGCCTGAATGCTCGTATTGCTTCTTCCTTTATGTTGTTCTCCTTTTTAGGTGGTAGTTTACTTTTGCTAACTAATCCATATTAATTTTCTGTAAGGCCTCCTTATTTAATTATTTTTGGCTTCGTTCTTTTCATTTTTGCGTGTTCCTGCTTAGTTTTACTCGTCAACTATTTTTGTTCCTTTCACATGCTATATCTAATTATGTTTGCCTTTCTTTCTTTATTGTTTGAATTACTTGACTTGTAACACTCTATTGCGCACTTGCCGAGCTCTCGAACGAGAGCAGGAGTGTTGAAAATAAAAAATAAAAAATGAAATTTCCATGGAGTTTATGGTATTGAAAGCGACAACCCGTGCGCAGAGACTTCTAAGCGTCCCTTTATATGTGCTGTAACAAACTCAGCGTCACTTTCGAGAATTTTTAAACATTTCTCTATAACACCATACATATCGTGGTTATTATTTATCACTCGGTCGTTCATTTGCAACCACAACAAGACGTGCCTCGCTGAAGTGGGAACTGCTAGAAGGCATCACAAGTGCCATTGCCCAGTCGGATAACCCTAGGACGCTGCAGTTCGCATCGGTGGGCCAAATCACGCGTATAGAGTATTATGTGCGAGTAATTTGAAGCAATAGTAATCTAAATGCACCTTTTCTCCTGATTTTTGACGGCGAGAGTTGGAATCGTTAAGGCGATTTTGTTGGCGTGTCACCGGTCTAATCATCCCCTGATAATAATTGTCACACACACACACACGCACACACACCCATATATATATATATATATATATATATATATATATATATAAAACAAATCCTCAACAAAATTTTCTTTTCTCCCTAAATTCTGACGGGCAGAAAGCTACCCCCCTTGTAGGGCTCCATGGTGGGTAGCTGGCGTTAGTGCCGAAAAAAACTCACACACTTATGGCAAGCTCTTTGCCCCCGTTCCTTATTGGCCCTCAGAACAGAGGGTGCACAGATGAAGTGTTCAAGGATTTCGGACGGCAAAAAAGGCACCATTTCGAGATGCCAAGTAATACATTCCGAGAAAACAGAAAAGACAGTAAGAATGATCCCACCTTTCGTAGTTGCCAAATCACTTACTGAAGTTATTAGCGCAGGCTATAAATAATCAAAGATGGCCAGCGGTGATCTCCTTCTGGAGCTCCGTGAAAAGAAGCGACATGACAATCTGTCTATGCCAGTGCCATTTGGAGACATCCCAGTGGCAGTCACTCCGCACCGCACCGTGAACACAACTCATGGCGGTGTTTCCGATGGGGACTAGATGGAGCTGACAGAAGCTGAACTATTAGAATGCTGGAGCGAGGGAAATGTAATCAATGTTAATATAATTATCCTATATAAGGCGCGACAACAAAGAGATGAAGACCAAGCACCTGATGCTTGCCTTCAGTTCAAGTGTGCTTCCTGAGAATACTGAGAAAGGGCACGGGACGGTCCAGGGTGAGACCATATGTCCCAAACCTTCTACCATCTTTCAAATGCCAGCGACTCGGCCACACCTTACATAATAGCCGAGGCTGCCAAACTTGTGATAAATGCAGTCAGTGCTCATGAGCACTCCTCTGAATAGTCTGAAAACTCCTTCAACTATGGGAGCTGTGATGGGGAGTACGTGGCATACTCGCGGTCGTGCCCATTAGAGAAAAAAGAAAAGAAAGAAATTTATCTGTCGAAGTGAAAGAGAATATTTCGTTTAAAGAGGCACAAAGGCGGTTGTCATACCTGCCCAATTACAGCTTTGTCGATGGGACGCGCCAGCCTTCCGGCGTCTGTCCGGCCCACACGCAGTGAGCCGTCAGTGACGCCATCCGCCCCCTTGGAGACAGCGCTACTAGCGCTACTCCACCACCCCGGCAGACGGGGCCGTCGACCTGCGGGCTAGTGGCCTCAAAGCTCTCGTCTCCCGAGGCGAGGCCTTCATGTCAAACACAGTGCTCGCAAGAGCGCATGTACCGCGGCTCAGGAGAGGCGATGTACTTAATAACCGGCCAGGCGCCGCCCCCAGCGCCTAAGGAGCGGCGAGACTCTCGCGATCCTTCCAAAAAAGAAAAATGTTGAATAACAGGGCCCCAATGGGGCTCTTTAAGTTGAGTTAGTCTTTTTACACCAGACACACCGCACAAACATCGTCTGCAACATACTACAATGGAATGTCAGAGGACTTCTGCGCAACCTCGACGACATCACAGAACTCACCAATAAATTTAACCGAAGGTGCTGTGTGTTCAAGATACACACTTAAAGCCTACGCAATAGAAATTTTTCAAGGAATATGCCATTTTCCATAAACACAGTGACAACGCTTCTACTTCGTCTGGAGGTGTAGCTGTAGCTACAAATAAGCCTGTTACTTTCCAGCAATCTGCCCTACAGACGGCCCTAGAGGCTGTATATATGCGAGCAATTTTGTTCAACAGGGTGATAGCCATTTGCTCCATCTACTTACCGCCCAACTATAACCTCAGTAAAACAGGATTTTACAGCCTAATCGACTAGCTCTCAGAACCATACATGATCATCGGGTGATTTTAACGCTCATCACACTCTTTGGGGGGAATCCCGCGATGCGATGCGAGAGGTCGACTCATAGAAAACTTCCTTGTGAACTCTGGTGCGTGCGCCTTCAATAAGAAGGAACCGACATACTACAACTTCCATCATAATTCATATTCATCAATAGACCTGTCGATTGACTCTGCCTCTCTTTTCCCTGATTTATAATGACATGTCATGAAAAATCCATTTGGAGACGACCCCCTCCACTTGTCCCTCGCTTGAAACTAGCTTCAGCTGATTAGAAATGTTTTAAGGAATCAACCTATTTATCCTGAATTTTTAAAAGTAATTTTACTGTAGATCATGCTGCTTCATATTTTGACGTTTTTATTATTGACGCTGTAGAAAAGTTCATCCCTCAAAAAAAAAAAGGTTGTTCAAGTGGAAGACGAGTTTCCTAGTGGAACGAGGACTGTAGGAAAGCTCGAAAACAGCAAAACAAACCACGGGGCATTCTGCGCCGACACACAACTACAGAAAGCTTTTTTTTTTTAATTCACACAGTGTAAATCACAAGCAAGACACACGCGACGGAAGGCTTGGAGAGGAAGCTGGGGGAGGTTTCTTTGGAGAATGAATTTGTATACACAAGAAGCAGAAGTGTGGAATTTGCTCAGAAATCTGAAAGGGCAGAAACCGTATCCGCCGCCCTTTGTGGTTGGAAACGGTTTGGAAACGGGCTGCTCTTTGTGGTAGGAAGCGGGTTGGAAGACCAAGTAGATCCTATTAGTAAACATATTAAGGACGTGTCTAGCTCCGCTCACTATTCGCAGACATTACTTTATTACAAAGCAATCGAAGAACCCAAGACACTTGACCGCAAATGCGGAGGCATCAATCTATATAACCGCCCATTCAATATTACCGAGCTTGGAGTTGCATTAAACACCTGCAATATATCTGGGCCGGGATCTAACATGATCATGTATCACACCCGCCGTGGTTGCTCAGTGGCTGTGGTGTTAGGCTGCTGAGCACGAGGTCGCGGGATCGAATCCCGGCCACGGCGGCCGCATTTCGATGGGGGCGAAATGCGAAAACACCCGTGTACTTAAATTTAGGTTCACGTTAAAGAACCCCAGCTGGTCAAAATTTCCGGAGTCCCCCACTACGGCGTGCCTCATAATCAGAAAGTGGTTTTGGCACGTAAAACCTCATAATTTAATTTAATTTTAATCATATATCACATGATCCAGCACATGCAAACAGACACACAAATTACATTGCTCGCTCTCTTTAATAACATTTGGGAAGCGGGACAGCTTCCAGCTTCATGGAAAGAAGCTATCGCTGTCCCATCTTGAAACAGGGTAAAGACCCAACCTTGGTAACAAGCTACAGTGCGATAGCGCTTACAAGCTGCCTGTGTAAGCTGTTCGAGAAAAATCATAAATCGCGTCTTTTGCATTTCCCATATTTAGAGAACACGCCTGATCCCTACAAATGTGCTTTTCAAGAAAGCGGATTGACAGCTGACCATCTTGTGCGCAATAGGGCAAACGTCAGTGATGAATTCACCCATAAACAATACTTCTTGTCAGCTTTTCTAGATATGGGAAATGCCTATGACACGACATGGCACTACAGCATTATCGGAGGCCTATCGGAAATGGGCATCCGTGGCAACATGCTTAGCAAAATAGAAGCTATCTCTCACAAGGTCTTGTCCGTGTTTGAATTACTAACGCTCTGTATAAGTCATTTACACGCTTAACTGAGGTACCGCAGGGTGGCCTACTTAGCTGTACCCTTAATGTTGTTAAAATCAACGATTTAAGTTCGTGTAGTCCACAAGGTAAATTTTATTCAGCATATGCCCGTGAAGGACAGCTTGGATTTAAATTGTATAATATCGCAGTCTGCGAGGGACACGTTCAGTTTGGGTCGAACAAAATCTCACCATTGGCAAATCAGAAAGACTTCAAGCTGAATCTGCAAAAAAGCCCCTGTGTCCTCTCTACAAGAAAGAGGGGCTTTGTCCTAAAGCATAGTATCCAGCTCCGTGGTCAGCGCTTATACCTTTTAGCAAATAGCACAAATTTCTTGGTGTCATACTTGATTTTAAACGGACATTCATTCCACATATATAGTATCTGAAAGCCAAATGTTTGAAAACAATGAAATTCAGAAAATTCTGGCGCCCACGGCATGGGGCAGTGACAGGGGCTGCTTAATAAACCTGTAGAGGTGCCTCATATGGTCACGTATGGAATATGCTCCAGCAGCGTATCAGACTGCCGCTCCAAGCACAATGAATATTTTTGATACCGTCCACAATTTTGGTATTCACATGGCTACAGGCGCCTTCAGAACAAGTCATACGTAGTTATACGTAGAATACAATGAGTGGTCACTTCACTTGCAAAAAACACATATAAGCTTCACATGCTTCCACAGAGTGCAATCTAATAATCCGGAACGCCCTTGTTATAAAACCGTTAATGATTCGACGTCTGAAAGCGACCTTCAATGAAAAACTTTTCTCTCTACACGTCCCAGTACATGTGCATCCGCTGTTGGCTCCAACAAGGCTGTTGCCACCGTGGCTGTGCCATCCAATATATGCGACCTCATCTAATATTGTTTCTTGGAACAGAATCAATCTTTGATCATAAATCAGTTTTAACTTTCTTTTTAAGATGTCGATGTATTGTGCGTTATAGGCCCGAAATATTCGTAGCACATCCTCTCACGAGGGTCTGATGCTGCGACCTGTATGGCACATGCCTTAGGGCCGAGTGCTTAATGGGCATGGTGACGCAGCAGTACCAATTGTAGCGACACATTTTAGTACATCACCTATACGTAGTACATCCCTTCTGCATACCAAATGGCACGTATCATTGTCTAGTTTTATTACGAATATATTTACACACTTTACAAAGAATACATTTTAGGCCCTATACAGCCGTATTTCGCTCACGCCTCGATGATCATTGTTCATTTACCTATGGCAGTCTAATATCATAGCATTGGCGCGCTTTGGCCACTTCTGGACCTTGGTCCAATAAACTCCAATCGTCATCATCCCAGTGGATCACCCTGTACTCTCTCTCTCTCTGTATGTATATATATATATATATATATATATATATATATATATATATATATATATATATATATATATATATATATATAACCCGCCGTGGTTGCTCAGTGGCTAAGCTGTTGGGCTGCTGAGAACGAGGTCGCGGGATCGAATACCAGCCACATTTCGATGGAGGCGAAAACATTCGTGTACTTACATTTAGGTGCACGTTAAAAACCCCAGGTGGTCGAAATTTCTGCAGTCCTCCACTACGGCGTGCCTCATAATCAGAAAGTGGTTTTGGCAGGTAAAACCACATAATTAAATATATATATATATATATATATATATATATATATATATATATATATATATATATATATATATATATATATATATATATATATATATATATCGCTGTGGCTTCGTTAGTTCAACTTTCTTTGTTGGGACTGATCCCCAGGACCAGGAACGATATTCGGTTTGTATGCTCATGGAACGAGTTGCGGCCGGAGAAAACGGCAGTTGCGCTTAAGAGGAAGCTTTAGCTCGCGTGCTCCTATCTAAATACATGTAAAAAGAGAATTCGTTTTTCTCGGCAACCACTGCACCAATTTTGACGAGGTTTGTTGCATTTAAAAGAAAAACTTAAAGTCTAGTGACTGTTGGTTTCGAATTTTTTAGTTAGGGCGTCAATCTTTTATTAAAAACTGGCGAAAATCCGAAATTTCCAAAAAACACAACTGCCAAGTTTACAACTCCGTAACTCCTAAAGGAAAAACGATAATATAATTCTGTGAAATGTATCTAATAGTACATCCAAAGCGGACAAAATTAATATATTACACATGAATCTCAAAAAAGTTTAGTAACATGGAAATACAGCTTTTGCAGAACCCTTGTAAACAACGTTACAAATTCACGTAAGATGTAAAATGACATATCGAATTTGTCCGCTTTCAATGATCTAATGGATGCCGTTCACAGAACCACGATATCTGTTTTTGATACAGAGCTATCAATTTTTAAAAATTGTGCTTCTATTTTTTTCAAACGGTCAAATATTTGAAAATCGTTTTAAGAAAATTGAAGCCCTAAATAGAAATTCCGCTTCCAACAGTCACTAGAATTCAACTTTCTCTTTCAAATGCAACAAATTTCATTAAAATCGGTCCAGGGGTTATCTCATAAAAACGTTTTTGCGTTTTACATGTATTTGAATAGGTCGCGTCGTAGTTGCGCCCGAGCTAAAGCTTCCTCTTAAGAGGAAGCTTTACCTCGGGTGCTCCTATCTAAATACATGTAAAAGTAGAATTCGTTTTTCTCGGCAACCAGTGCACCAAATTTGACGGCGTTTGCTGCATTTGAAAGAAAAACTTAAAGTTTAGTGACTTGTTTCTAATTTTCGATTTCAGTCATAAATATTTTGTAAAAAATTGGTAAAAATCGCAAATTTTCAGAAAACGAAACTATCAAGTTTACAACTTCGTAACTCAGCAAGAAAAAATTATATCGCAATTCTGTGAATTGTATCTGATAGCACATCTAAAGCGGACAAAATTGATATGTTACACATGAACCTCAAAAAGATTATTATTATGTAATTACAACTTTTCCAGAACCCTCGTAAACAACGTAACAAATTCACGTAAGATGTAAAACGACACATCAAATTATTCCGCTTTGAATGATCTAATGGATGCCATTTACAGACCTGCGATATCTTTCTTGATGCAGAGCTATGAATTTGTAAACTTCGTGCTTCTCTTCTTTTTTTTCAAACTTCCAAATTTTTGAAAATTTTCTTAAGAAAATTCAGGCCCAAAATCGAAGTTCCGCTACCAAGAATCACTAGAATTTAACTTTCTCTCTCAAATGCAACAAATTTCATTGAAATCGGCCAAGGGGTTATCTCAGAGAAACGTTTTTGCGTTTTACATGTATTTCAATAGGCCGCGTTGGAGTTGGGCCCGAGCTAAAGCTTCCGCTCAAATTTTCCTTTTGCCCCAATATTTTCTTGAGTGGCAGCTTGCCGCAACGCTGGCAGATGCTCGGACCCATATACCCGCGAGATGCGTTAGATAAGGTGGAAAGTAAAATAATGCGAGCCAGCGTCCATAAACAAACCCTGCGATAACCCTTAAACCCATAAGCAATATGACTGTCACCTGTTACCTCGTGTGCTTTTTCCTTAATTGTACAGCACTTCTCGTGCAAAATTGGCAACTGGAAAGAAGAGGCGCAAGGAGCTCGGAAATTAAGGGATTTACTAATGGAGTGAGCCAAGGCAACAGCAAAACAGGAAGGAAAGCGAAAATTACAAATTTAACCGCTGCTTGTGAAAATATTCATGGATCAACAACGTTTTATTTCAAAACGAAGTAGAGAAAACGCCGCAAGAAGTGGAAAACAGTAAACAGTTCCGTGTGTTTTGAATGATGCTTCTACAGTTATCAGACGAGCCGCCTGACGTAGCCACTTCTCTGCTATGCTTATGTGGGTGTTTTCTCAACCTTTCGCGGTGGGCGCAGTACATCTAGAATTGTAACGTCCTCCACTTTACGCGGTTGTGCGGGACTGGATGCCACGCATCGCTATGCAACTTCCCAAATATTAATTAGAGTCGGTTATGACACTTAGTAGAGCAGTAAACGAGGGATCCAAGAGAACCCGGGATTGTTCTGCAAATATATATTTCTCTATAATTCTTCCAAAGCTAATTCAACAAGCGCTACTAGAAATTGTTGTTTTACACTTCCGCCTGTTTACTTGCTCTTGGCAGGGTACTTCCTGCGCTTCTTTCCTGCGTGAGTCCATTTGATGTGGTCCCTTGTTTGCCAAGCAAAGGAGAGGTGTATCTGACAGGCGTACCTGTGAGACACACATTATTTTATTTCTTCTTTTACTGATTTACGCGTCATTATAGGGAATGGTGGGCAATATTCACATTTGTGCAAGTAAAAACGTACCACTCCCCCTTATTTGCATAGAAAAGTTACCTAGGTTTGCCCCTCCTTGCTGCTCCCCCCCCCCCTCTCGGAAAAAAAAATTCTGGATACGTGCCTGAATGGAGGTATCGTGGCTGTTCGGAGTACTGTTCAGGTCAGTATAGAATTCTTTCGCTGATTATACTGTACCTTCGAGATTGCTGATGATATTACCCTGCTTATTTTTCAGTGTATACATCTTGGTTTCTCATATACCATGTTTCCTTGTGACTGATTTCATGCTGCGTCCATTTTTTACTGCTTCCTCAGTCTTTCTGAAGTTATAATTTCGAACATCCCTTATTTTCTCCTTGTTGATCAGCTAATACAGTGTCACGAATTTTATGTGATCTCTTGAGTTGGACACCTTCATTTTTTTTGTCGTTTTTTCATTAGTTGTTTTGTTACTAGGGAAAGTTCACCTACTAAGTGCCTTGGTACCACACCTCCCAATTAAATTGCTGCTTCTGAAGCCAGCCTAGTTCATGTTTCATTTATTACCTCTCTGTCATCTTCATCTCTCTATATTACGACTGCATGTTTGTTTGCAAGTACCAGTCTGAATTGGCCTGCTTTTACCCTTACTGCGTCTAGATTGGCCTGTTTCTACTTGACCAATTTTACTCTTTGTCTGTTCGAATTGAGGTGAATGTTAAACCTCACTAAACTATAATACCGCACCTAAACCTACCTAGCAATTACACATCTGGGATCGGCAGAACATGTGAAATCAATTTCATCTGTTGTTCCATCATTATGGATTTTCTGGGTCCACTTTTGGTTCCTATGCTTCCTGAAGAAGGTGTTCATTCTTCTCAGCTTATTCCTTTCCACAAATTCTACCATCTTTCCTTGAGTGGTACTAGAATAGACGCCGTAGTTGCCAGTTGCTTGTTCACCAGCCTGCATTTCTCCCGCTTTTGCACTCAAATCACCCATAACTACAGTATACTTAGTTTGCACTTTTCTTATCGCTAATTCAACACCTCCATAAAACTGATGTATTTCGTCGTCATCATCATGAGTGGAGGTTGGTTCGTAGGCTTGTACTATCTTTAATCTACACCTCCTATTCAGTTTTATTATGACCACTGCTACCCTCTCTATATTGCTGTAGAATTCATCACTGTTGCCCGCTTTGTCTTTATAGATTAGGAATCTTAAGCCTTATTGTTTCTTATCTTAAATCGTCTATAGCAGAGGACGTGGCCATTTGACAGCACTGCATAATCCTGACCAGATATAATCTCACTAAGGCCAATGATGTCCCAAACAATGCCTGATAGTTCTTCAATGAGTACTGCAAAGATAGCTTCACTCGAGAGACTGCGGTTGTGAAATATTGCCAGGGTCAGTTTACATTGGAAGCCTGTCGGGGTGCAGAGATTCTGAGCGCCTTCTGCTGGGTTACAAATCTGACCGCCGCCTTGGTAAAGTGCTCCGACGCTGCTGGGGACTGAGGGACATTGGTTGATCGATTGAATCATTTGGGAGAGAGTGCCGCATAATGCACCAGGGAAGTTGAGTACTTCTGCGCATATATGCTTGGAATGTGAAATAGCATGCCATTCTTTCAGCTGGTTCAAAGGCAGCCGGTAATGATCTACGAGTGCTACAGTTCGGGAGAAACGTTGGAACCTGCAAACGCTGTTAATTTGGCCACTCTGCTCGATGGTACGAAGCCCAAGAGCACCCAAGCGCTTGGCACGGCATGGTACGAATTACGTGGACAGCTGGACAGCTACGTGACGTGAGTACCTGCCTTTGGGATGGAGATGGAAAGGAATTTTGGCGATCATAACGGCCACGCCGTTTGTAGCGGTCACTGCATTACAGCTCTGCTATCGCCAGGAAAATGCTAGCCTTGTATGCATATTACGGGAACTGAGGCAGTTAAAGTTGAGCCAGAGCCCCCACTATGTCGTGTATCGTAATTAGATGGTGGTTTTTTGAGGTAAAACTCCAAAACTTAGTTTTTTTTTGGCCCCTAGGTTAAAACATATTCTCGTTTCATGCTCGATGGTGTGTGGTTGCTGTCATATATATGTGCCAGGTAAAGATTGTAGATCGCTTTGTGGCCCTCCACTGCGAAGCCTTAGTAAAGTAATCACTTATTTACGACATAGTGGTGGAGGCTATTGCTCTGCACTTCGGAACTATAATAACCTGGGAGGTAAAATAATTCAATTAGTGTCAAAAGTTGGTATAAGTCGGCAAGCGTTCTCTTACACGTCGACTTGCTCTCCGTAGCCGTGAAGCCGTCATCTTGAGGAACAGAAGACGTCATGATCACGGTAGCAGGCCGCAGGCTTGATGAATTACAGTGAATGTTTTATTTTTTCATGCGATTACCATTCTTTGGAAATTTCAAACCGGTTTTGGTGTTTCGGTGTCTGTCAAAAAATGAATGAACCGGGGAGAGATGGGAGGGGGGGCGATAATGTAGCAAAAAGTATGGGCCCAACTTCTTTCATGGTTATCTTAAGCAATAAAAAATATCCTTTGAAATAATTTGGTGCGTTGTGGTGTTTTACCCGTGTCACACAGGTGTCAACCGGAGCAGCTCGACAGTTTACGCGCTTCGCCCCGAATGCAAACAGGCAGTGAGGAATTAATTTATTCATTGTTCGCACGCACCGGCATGCTGCGTATCTCGGGGACCACGTGTGTGTTTTGTAGGCGCCTCGCTAAAGGGCGCACCGTGTCCAGAGGGAAGTGAGAGAGAGGATCCCGGCTACCGCACACGCCTCAAACATGACTCGTTTCCGCCGTGGCAGTACGGTGTGTCGCCAACATGCTGAGCGGCTAACCGCATTGACGCTCACAGTCATCGTAAGATGGATTCTGCCGAATTTTCCTCTTTGAAGCTCTCATTAAAGAGAATAAAATTAAAAAAGAATGCCGACGCACTTATTTTAGCCCATGCACCGCAAGTGCCAGGCGTATAGGCGAAAAACACCAAGCTACCAAAAACACCCTACTCCTACTTCTGCCCCCCCCCCCTCCGTTTTCTCTCGCTATCTTTTCCGCTTCTATTCTCTCGACACTCATTCTGTAATTCTAATAGGCCACCGACTATGTGTGCTACAGATTAGCTGGCCGGCCTAAATCTATTTCTTCTCATTATTCGCTACCCATTTTTGCTCTCAAATCCACACCACTGTCTTCTTGTCTCTTAACGCTACGCCCATCATTTCTCGTTCAATCACTCTCGCGCAGTACGTAACTTCTTCCCAAGCTCCTTTATTAACCTAAATACTTCGGTGACGCATGTTAGGCCGGAAAGAATGGAATCATTGCTGACTTTTTGTAATGGATAGAAGGAACCCGCTGATCATGACTTGGTAATTTCTACTGTATGCATTCTATCCTATGTTCATTATAGTTCACATTTCTGTATCCTAAGTTGTGGCCAATGTAACTAAATAATTTATATATATGCGCCATTGCACTGATTCAAGTGGCTGACTTCCAATCACAAATTCTCGTTCTCTTCAAAGGGTACTGAACACGGTTTTTTCTTCTGCATGTTAAACTCTAACCATATTCTTAAACTTTATAGTCTAAGGTGCTCAGTCATTTATTGCGATTCCTCCCCGTCGTTGCAAGGCAGGACAATGTCATCGGGAACCGTAGGTTGCCGAGATATTTGCCATTGATCCTGACTCCTGATGCTTCTTAATCAAAGAGATTGAATACTTATTTTACGCATGCTGTGAAATGCGTTCGAGAGAGTGCATCTCCTTCCCCGACCCCCTTGTCATCATCATCAACAACCTATTTTATGTCAACTCCAGGACGAAGGCCTCTCCTTCCGATCTTCAATTAGCTCTATGTTGCGCTAACCGATTCCAACTTGCTCCAGCGAATTTCTTAACTTCATCACCCCACCTAGTTTTTTGCCGTCCTTGACTGCGTTTCCCTTGTCTTGGCACCCATTATCTAACCCTGATGGTCCACCGGTTACATTACCTACGCATTACATGACCTGCCCAGCTCCGTTTATTTCCCTTAATGTCAATCAGACTATCGTCTATAGCCGTTTTCTCTCTGATCCACACCGCTGTCTTCATGTCTCTTAAGGTTACGCCTATCATTCTTCGTTCCATCGCTCTTTGTGCGGCCCTTAACTTGTTTTCGAGCTTGCTTGTCAGTCTCCAAGTTTCTTTCCCACGTGTTAGGACTGGTAGGATGCACTGATTGCACACGAATCTAACGCTTATACGAATCTTATTTTGCATCCTCCTGGCTGCCCTAAGGTCATGGATTGATTTCGTACGCCCATATCGACTTTTCGCCCAGTGACGAAGTGCTCGAAGTCGCTCTAATTCCATGTCGAAGTCGTTTTGCATGGAAGAGATCGTCATCATGCTAGTGGCCTTTTGCATAGTATTTTTAATTGTTTGCTCTAACACAGAGGGTAGGCCCTCGTGGCAGGCGTCTTCCATATCAGATTTGAAGTTGGCCCATTGAATCGTCCGAATTGTATTCCGTGGACCAGATCTAGACGACAAGCCTTTGATGGTCAGATTGGTGGGAATGTGATCACTCCCATGTATCTCAATATCTGGAAACAACTTCACACATCTGGCGAGAGAGTTGGAGACGAAAGCAAGGTCGAGGGAGGTGTCGTATGTCACGCCTTGAAGAAAGGTGGGGTGACCATCGTTCAGGAGAGTAAGGCCATACTTGTAGGCGATATTTGCTAATCTTCGTCCCCTTGTATTTCTCCTTGTACTTCCATATGCTGGATGGTGTGCAATGAAATTTCTTATGATGACCCATAAGGCAGGACAAACACTCAAGATAACCGCTAATCTTTTAGTATGGAAATTGCCTGAAGGCAATATATATATACATGGCTATGAGAGTAAACAAGAGTTTGTTCTTTTTAACTGTGATGCATATATATTGATTGTTGTCGTGGGGGCGCAATTGGTTGCAAAACATAGGTAAGTACCCGAAGAACAAGAACGATGATTTCGCTGCATGCACCATTTGAGTAAGATATTATAATTTCGTACCCTCACAGTCTGATTGGTTGCGACAAGTTGGGCTCACAAATGACGATGTGTGAAAACACATTGGTCTACACAAACTGATGAAAATCTGAAAGACGTGATTTTAGCCCTCTGGAGTTCCACTGGATGACGGACGCTGCCTTGACTTTTTTTCGGAAGGATGGGGTATGAGTTGCCATCTTTCTAGTTGACGGATTCAAGCACTGGACTTAAGGCGTCTAGCATTTTAAGTGCGCTTCGAGCAGACGGTGTCTCCATGTCCACTAATATTGTTCGGATGGCCTCCATGAGGGAACGTAGCACCGGGATGACTTGACGATCTGTTTTAGGTGAATCATCCATGGCCGGAGAAGGCTCTGGTGGGGTCGTGACCCTCTGGGGTTCCTTAGCAAGGGAGCGGCTCAGCAGCATAGGCCATGCCTCTAATGAAAGAGTCTTATCTGCTTCCTTCGTAGAAGTGGTGGGCCCTTTCGCGGCGCCACTAAGCGGTACTGTAGGGAAGTGGGTACTTTCGCTTCGCGCACGCGCCTTCTTTGAAGACGTACGATGGTGCCAACGTCGACGCCCACGCCGGACTACTTCGCCTGCTTCCCTGTGGGCCGAATTGTCTCTGGCCATTTGCTTGAGAACAGCGCGCTCCCTCTTGATGCGGGGACAGTCTTTCGACGAGGCTGCGTGAGGGCCGCTACAGTTGGCGCACTTCAGAACTGTGGCACCGCAGGTCTCTTCTGCATGAGGCTCAGCGCAACGGGAACACAGTAGCGAGTTGGGACACACGCCCTTGACGTGTCCTAGACTGAAACACTGATGGCATTGAAGCGGTTTCTTAGTGCACTGTCAAACCGGATGTTGGAAATTTCCGACTTTAAGGTGGAATGGTACACAATCCCCCTTGAGAATTACTTTTACATGGCGCGTATTCCCAAGGCGGCGCATTTGCGTAATGATCGTCCCCTCGGTTGCCGTCTTCATGATGCTAGGTAAGTCATCATTGGGAATGGCAATGTCGTAAATTACACCAGCTATGGATGTATTGTCCATCGGGATAAATGGGTGCATTTTGATTCCGCCTAGCTCCGTGATTTCTTGAAGTTTTCGAAGTGCACACGCGTTGTACACGTCTATGGCGAGTATATTCTTGCGTGGATTTATTCAGCTGTTTTTAAATTGATCCGGCACCGCACATTCCAGAAATGAATAGTGCTTGCCTGTTCAGCAATCGTAGGTTTCTTGAGGGTTCTTCCGGCATAAAGATTATGACGTGTGGCCAGCGCACAGGCCTTGACTTCATAGTCGTTGTTCTCGCAGGAGTTGACGGTGCTTTGTTGACGATCTTTCTCTTCGCCCTCTTACTCCGGACGGGTATGAAGCTATCTTCGCATGATTCACCTTGCGATATAGGGCACATCTCGATGTCTTTGGTTTCACTGGGGGAGCCAACTGGCTTCCTTGCGGTTGACGGCCCTGATGACTTCTGGCCAGGCGTGCCTCTGGCATGCTCCGGGTCCATGGCCGCAAGCCGGGGTGGCGAGGCACCTCGAAAGGCGAAGATTTCACCAAAAATTCACAGAGCACACAAACAAGTGTTCTGCAAAGAATACACTTCGTCGTCCCTCAATCAGGTTCCTTTGTGAGTAATTGACTTAGGTAAACGTACTCCTGCACAGACTCTAGAGGCTGACTAGCGATCCTCAACTTTTGTTCCCTTGCCCGGCTATCCATCATTATCTTTGTCTTCTGCATATTAATCTTTAACCCCACTCTTATAGTCTTTCTGTTAAGGTCCTCACTCATTCGTTGTAACTCGTCCCCAGTGTTGCTAAACAAGGCAATGTCCGCTGCAAACGGAAGGCTACTGAGATATTTGCGTTTGATCCTTACTCCTAAACCATCCCAATTTAATATCTTGAATACTTCTTCCAAGCATGCAGTGAACAGCATTGGAGAGATTGTGTCGCCTTGCATGAACCGTTTCTTTATAGCTATCTTCTCACTTTTCTTGTGCAGAGTTAGGGTGGCTGTGGAATCTTTGTAGATAATTTCAAAGACATTTAAGTTGGCCTCCTGTACTCCTTGATTACGTAATGCCTCTATGAATGCTAGTATGTCTACTGAATCAAATGCCTTTTCGTAATCTATGAAAGCCATGCAGAGAGGCTGATTGTACTCTGCAGATTTCTCGATTACCTGATCGATTACGGGGATGTGATCTATTGTACAGTATCCCTTCCTGAAGCCAGCCTGTTCCCTTGGTTAACTAAAGTCAAGTATTGCTCTTATTCTATGGGAAATTATCTTGGTGAATACTTTATACAATACTGGAAGTAAACTAATGGGCTTATAATTTTTCAATTCTTTAACATCTCCCTCTTCGTGAATTAGTAAAATGCTGGCATTCTTCCAGCTCTTTGGGACCCTTGAAGTCATGAGACATTTCATGTAAATGACCGCAAGCTTTTCAAGCGTGATGTCTCCTCCATATTTGAATAAATCGACTGTTATTCCATCTTCACCTGCCACCTTTCGGCTTTTCATGTCTTCTAAGGCCCTTCTAACTTCCTCGCAAGTTATAGAAGGAGCCTCTGTAACCAGCTAATTATTACTTTCAATGGAGGTATCCTGGCTGCTCTGGGTATTGTATCGATCAGTATAGAATTCTTCCGCTGTTTCTACTATATCTTCGAAATTGCTGATGATATTACCCTGCTTATATTTCTATGCATACATCTTGGCTTGTCCTATGCCGAGTTTTCTTGTCACTGATTTAAAGCTGCGTCTAATTTTTACTCCCTCCTCAGTCTTTCTTACGTTATACTTTCGAATATCCCTTATTTTCTGCTTGTCGATCAGTTTTAGCAGTTCCGCGAATTCTATCTGATCTGTTGAGTTGGACTGTTTCAATCTTTGTCGCTTCTTTATTAGGTCCTTTGTTGCTTAGGAGGTCTTACCTGCTGACTGCCTTGGTGCGTTGCTTCCCACTTCAATTGCTACTGCTGACGCCAGCCTAGTTATGGTCTCGTTCATTACCCCTATGTCACTTACACCTCGCAGTTCCAAGGCTGAATATTTGTTTGCAAGTACCAGCCGTAATTGGTTCGCTTTCATCCTTCCTGTGTCTAGGTTGGCCTGTTTCTTCGTGACCAATTTTACTATTTCTCTCTCAATTTCAGCTGAATTCTCGACCTTACTAACCTATCTTACTAACTAACCTAACTTTACCCTACCTAACCCTTCTAAATCCTGCACTATACTGGGATCGGCAGAAAGTATGAAATTGATTTCATTCCTTGTTTCACCATTAGGGCTTTTCCAGGTCCACTTTTTGTAGTTACGCCTTCTGAAGAAGATGTTCATTATTCGGAGCGTATTCCTTTTTGCGAATTCTACCAACATCTCTCCTCCAGTGTTTCGAGAACCGACGCCATAGTTGCCAATTGCTTGTTCACCAGCCTTTTTCTCCCTACTTTTGCATTGGAGTCGCCCATGACTACAGTATGCTGAGTTTGAGCTTTTCTCATGGCTAATTCTACATCTTCATAAAATTGATCCCCTTCATCATTCTCATGACTGGAGGTTGTAGCGTAGGCTTGTAACACCTTTAATCTATACGTTTTATTGAGTTTTACTACAAGTACTGCTACCCTCTCATTAATTCTGTATAATTCGTCAATGTTGTCCACTATGTCCTTATGTATTTAAAAAAAACTACCCCGTATAACTTCCGATCTGGGAGCCCTCTAAAGCAGGGGACGGGGCGGTTAGTCAGCACTTTATAGGCCTCAACAGTTCTTCTGACCTCCCTAACGCCAATGATATCACAAATAATGCCTTACAGTTCGTCGAAGAGTCCTGCTAAGTTAGTCTCACTCGAAAGTATTCGAATGTTAAAGGTTGCAAGGGTCAGCTTCCATTGGCGGCCTCTCCGGGTCCAGAGAATCTTAGCACCCTCTGCTGCGTTACATGTCTGACCCCCACCTTGGTCAGGTGCTCCGCAGCTACTGGGCACTGAGGGCCATGGGCTAATTGTAGTAATCATGAGGGAGGTAGTGGCCGAATACTCCACCAGGGAGGCCGATTCCTCTTCTGGTGAGGGAGTGTATTTGTTGAAGCTTACTGGGCCTTCATAATTGGATTAGTATAGCCGTACTGGTTTTCAGCCTTTTAACCGGTGTCAGGCGCCAGTCAAAGCCTAGCGATGTTTGAGTGATGGAGGAGGTGAATTCAAGATTACCATCTTCAGATTTAAAAAAAAATAACCCGGAGACCCTTCGAGGATTCGAACTTCTGACTGAGATAACCGAGCATACAAAATAGCTCAGTCAGTTAACCCTGCAGGCTGTGAGGCTGTCTTATGGCGGAGAATTTCAGCCCAGAGGATCTTACGCGCCTAAAAACTTCCTTGATTTATTCGTGATAGGTATGTTTTTTACACAATATCGATGATTTCTAAACGGTTCTTGCCTCACAGTTCAGGAATCTCACGTATGCAGGCGGCCATGAACTCGGCTAGGTATAAGGCATTTCAACCACCTCTGACAGCGCTTAAAACGAGAAAGGGCAAAATAATGGTGGAACTGGTCGCTTTTCTCATTCGAAAGGCGACGTGAGACGGGGTACCTCCATCTTGTGCTGCTTTGAAGGCCGAGCCGAGGAGGAAGGTAAAGCTGCTCTGTCATATACATATACGTATATATACGCGGGAACTTTCGCTCACGACCTAATCGGTAGACTGCGACACGAAGCCCACAACGCTTCTCGCGTTTAAATGTAATAATAACGTGCACTGTGCGCTCGCTTCGACCATCTAATTTGTTATTTTTGCACTTTTCTTTCGAAACAATTCAGTGGTGGCTAACCTCTCTGCCTTTATTTTTATCCGTCTCTCTCTTTGAAGAATAAAGTATCGATGGAATCTTTATAGATTTTTGTTTGGAAATATGCGTATGCTTCTTGTACTCATTGACAACGTAATAGCTATATGACTGCTGGTAGCTCAATTGAATCTAAAGAATTTTCGTAATCGATGAAAGCCATATAGAGGGGCTTGTGATATTCCGAAAAGTTCTGAAATATTTGGGTGTTGACATAGATGTGTGTGGTACTGAATAACTCTTCTCGAAGCAAGCCTGTTTTCATGGCTAAATGAAGTCAAGTGTTGTCTTGACTCTTTTGGAGATTGCCTTGATGAATATATTGTACAAAAGCGAAAGCAAGTCAGTGTATCTATAATTATCCAATCTTTCGAGGTCTCCCTACACACACAGAGTCGCTTTATTCCTGCACACTAGTACACTTGAAACCGCGAGGCATTGCATATAAATTGTCAGTTGCTTTTTAAGTATAACACTCGATTAATCTTTGAATCGTGATTGACTATCGCTTTGGCTGTTATTTTCCTAGGTGTAACCAACTATTCTTGCAACGAAACATGTTTCACAGCCTAGTTACTAATTTATTGATGGTATTACACAAATGTAGCATCGTTTAATAAAGACTGTTTGTACTCGAATAACGCATGCGCTCAATGCCAGGTGAACATCTGTGATTGCCAACAAGTCCTAATAACGCGTTGTACAGAGAACGCTTCCAGAGGGGGGTGAGAGCCTTTTCTTGTCGGGTGATTGGCCGGGTAATAGATGCAAAGCAACCGAAGTAGCATCCGCTGTATCAAGCAGTGCTACTTCGCCATGCAGTAAAACACTTGCTGGCCTCCGCAAAATTTGGTGACGGGTATGATGGTATACTCACGTTCGTGAACCTTGAGTGGTGGCTTCATCGAGAATAATAAGACTGGCATATTATCCGACCAGCGCCTATGAACACTGCAGTATGGCCCAGGAACTCCCTTTGATGACCCAGAAACCGACTTTACTCTAAATATTTGCAATAACATTTAACACAGTTCGAGCTGGCTTTGCTTTAATAGCAAATGCTTTGTGAGTAGTCCATCTGCCAGCCATCTTTAAATGAAGACGCTTCGACTTGCTTTTTTTAGCACGCGCTGTATCAAGCGGTGCTTATTTGAGGGAGGCATGACAGATTCACGACGCTAGCACTCTGGTTTTCCCGGAAATATTACTTGAAGTTCACGCATGGTATTTTGAGTTAAGCTCTCTTGAATGTCTTTAAACAGAAAACTGTTAACGTGTTTTCTTCATAAAATGTTTATTTCATGAAAAAGCTACAATGCCGGGAGTGAAATGTTCCAATTGTCGCAAAGGTATCTACATGTAACCGGTAAAATATGTAGTTACATAAATGTGGAACAATATGGTATATGTTAAATAAGAATGCAATTACGAAGCCCGAAATGAATATCTCCATGCGAAATAAAATGACGGAAAGTTCAGGCTGCGGGACAACCACAAAAATATAATTGTGTGTTCCATACTTTGCAACCTGGAGTTCGTACTTGTAATAGAGTCAGAATGTGTCTAAGTCGTATTGCGATAATGAATCAGATTTTGTTTGACCTTGAGTTTTATTGTGGTAAATAAAAAGCTATAATTTTGATGTATTTCAGCGAGAGCTTCACGGTGGCGTACAATGAAGCGGCTGGAGTAGGAATGGTCAAGAGCAGTTGTAAGTTCTCCTTCAAAAATACCTTGATCGCGTTTGGGGTCATGCTTTTAGCGTAAACAAAGGGTGGACCTTTGTTCTTCACTCAGTACAAGGAACTAACCCCGCCAGACAGGCGCCATGCAGTAAAACATTTGCTGGCCTCCGCAAAATTTGGCAACGGGTATGATGGGATACTCACGTTCGTGAGCATTGAGTGGTCGCTTCATCGAGAATAATGAAACTGGCATATTATCCGACCAGCGCCTATGAACATTGCAGTGTGGCCCAGGAACTTCCTTTGATGACCCAGAAACCAACTTTACTCTAAATATTGGCAATAGCATTTAACACGGTTCGAGCTGGCTTTGCTTTAATAGCAACTGCTTTGTGAGTGGTCTATCTGCCAGCCGTCTTTAAATGAAGACGCTTGGACTTGCTTTCTTTCGCACGTGCTGTACCGTTGAGCTTCGAAACCACTCTATTTAAATGTGTATCCTAAGCTAAATTTACTGCATGATCCACACTACTATTTTATATTCACTCACTCGTTATCTTTCTAATACTTTCGCTGGCTTATTAGAGTGTATCCTTTTCATTTTCCAGCAGTGACATATAATTCGGAGGTTGTGCTGCCTCCTTATAACGGCGCAGCTTACTTCTTCAAAATCAGTGAGTGGATTTTACAATTGTTTAATTGACTTAAATGGACCATTCCGCAGTGAGCTAAAACGCAATTCATTATATGTGAAACACAGCAGTCATATCAGCCCACAGCCACAGTGCCGAAATACCTGCTGACAGAACACTGCCCGCTTTACGGCTGCAAAATTGTGGTCTAAACGCTAAAAAAAATGTCGCATTTTCGCTCAAAAGGTGAATCCTCGATCGCTACAGAACATTAGGAAATAGCTATCCGAAGTAAGGTTAGCAGTTTTATCGGCTGTATAGGCTTCGAAACATACGCACAGTAACTGAATTAACAAGTATGCTGGCAGCGCGCAAGCAAACAAGAACGCATCACACTCGGTGAGTGCTAACACGTGCTGCCAAAACTCTGGTGTGAGCAAGCGCGGCAGCAGCAGGGAGCGAAGGGACCTTCGTGCAGTCTATCGCTTCAACGCAAGAGCGGCGAGAACACAGCGCGCACAAAAATATGAGCCGTCTGCAGTTCACTTTCAAGGAACGGCGCGCGCAACCCGTCGCGGCCGTGCAAAGTACGCACTTGTTGGCGGATTCGAAGCCGCCCCCCTGCTTTCTCGGACTATGCCCCTATGCGTTCCTTTATATATGGCGCGCGAAAATTAGCCACGATCAGTTCGCCTTCCACCCAGTCGCTAAATGAGCAGTTGCTGCCGGAGCACAAAGCCACCCGCCTCCCCTACATCCCTTCTCCCCACGGCCTTTCGCGCGATGGAAGGCGGCGCGTTTGTTCTCCGCCTTAGTCCTTTGCGCGCGCCAGATTGAGCTGCGATCGTCGGCTTCCCTCGCGCGCTTTCACTCACACATACAGCATACGACGCGCCGCGACGGTGTTATCACCCTTGAACATTATACGGAACGTCACGACAACGGCCACGACAAGAAAGCGCCTGGAGTCTCCATCTGCTTGCTATCACATTAAAAAAAAAACTAGTCGCGTGAGAAAACGAACACGCACTCTAATAACAGAGAAACGCGATTCGAAATGTGTTGGTCGAATATATTTAACGTTCTGCATCTTCCATAAATACTATTTCTATAGCCACCGAATAGGCTGGATAAGTAATATTCCAACTGCTGGCTTTTTGCCTTTCCCCATTTCGTCTCTGTAACACACATGTTTCTTGACGGCCGTTTTTCTTTTTTCGTCTCTCAGCAATCACGAGTGATAAAAACCGCGTGGTATACAAGATCTACGACACGTCGGGAACCTGCTTTAACGCGGCGACGTTGTTCTTCAAGACGTGCTACGACGTAAAGGACGAGTGCTGCAGCCAACAGAAATCCTGCGAGAGCCAGGGGGTATCGCTGAGCAAACCTCGCCAGAACCTGGGCTGCTCGAAGCTAAAGTTCACGCAGTATCCACAAGCCGAACCATTTCCCGTGTGCGCCGACTATTATTCCTGTACCTAGCTTCATGGCCCACGTCTCTTTGAGTCTGTAGCGTGCCGATATTAAAAACAAAATATGTGCCACGATTTTTCAGTTATGCATTTGGAAGATGGTCTTGAAGCTTATTTGTTGATAAGGGTTGTGAGGGGGCTGTTCTAGTTGGTAGGTTTGCATCATAGGCGTTGTGTCCTTCTCGCGTTAGTTGTCTTTTTTAGCAATGTTTTCCTCGATTCTTATTTAAAAGAAACCAAAGGAAACTCGAATGTTCTGACTAGAATGAACTAGACCGGAACAAGCATGAATGATGTGCCTGCTGCCAGCTCATTTGCACGTGGACTCTCAGCTAACAAAAACCACAAGTGTAAGCAAAAACATCCGATAATTTGAGCAGAAAATGTAACAAACCAAGTGGAGCTGCTACTTAACATCACGTAGTCAAAATCATCTGGATGAGGCAAGAGCGACTGCTTGTAACGAAATTCTTAGCGCCTCATGAAAACCTTCCACCGCGCTTGCACAAATGCCTGCCGTTGTTCTTTGGCGCGTGCGTGGTCTTTATGCGTAGCACAAGTTTGTGCGTGTTTATGTGAGCTTTGACAAGCGAATATTTATCATGAGACATTCAATACGGGCCCTGTAGACTTAGCTGTGCGTTAATGAAAATAAACAACACCAACATTAGAGCCAGAATGAGCACTTAAAATGAGCACTGCAATGCTTCTTATGAAGCCAGTGTATACGAGGGAGGTGCCGAAAGTAAGTTTCGTCATTAAAAGGAAGGAATATTATACAGCAGGTGAAACAAACAATTACCATAAGAATCCACGCCCGTCGCTGGTTAAACGACGGAAGGAGCGCCAGCGGAAGAGGAATGACGCACGCCCAGAGCGCCGAAGAAGAGAGAGAATATGGCAGCAGGCTGGCGTGCCCGAGGTTACTCGAGCACAAATCACAATTTGTAAGCAGACGTGTGCTGAAAACGTGGTCGCCAATGAAAGTGCGTGCTGTTATCCGGTATGAAAGGGCGCGTGGGTCTCGTGTGTCAGCCATCCATGAACGCCTACAGATCGTGTATGGTGAAGAGGTCACGCCTTGCATCACAGTGCACCAAGTTTTACCAGAGTGGTTTCTCAATACCGATTGCGTGAAACGACAAATGTCTCAATGTTGCCGGCGACTATGTGTAAAAATATCGCAAGGTGCATAGTTCATGACTCCATGGTGTATTTTTTTGGCACTAATGTTTACGTCCTTCGTAGTTTTCCGGAGTAAAAATCAAATAATAGTTTTAATATTGTTGTAGTATTGACCAGCATTCTCCAGCTTCTGCATTTTCTTATACATTTATCATTTAGTGTTTTCGCATGCGCGACTATCTCGCACAACCTCGCATTCGTCTTTTGCTCACGAACCTCACACGTGATGCCTGGTTTATTCGCATGACTCACATGTGATAGTGCAGTCTGTGTCGTAATTGCACATGTATACGGCAAAAGATACTGCAAGAGAGCTCGACTTCGAATCGCGGTCCCGGCTTGTTAAACACGATCACTCACACGCACTTCCATTTGACAGACCACACCTGCAAACTAGCTCAGCTTCGGGGTCCGGCCACCTTGCTTCCTCAGTGCGCCTCATTCAGGAAAGCTTGTATTTGGACTGGCTGCTTGTATTGCACACAAAGAGCAATAAAGGCCTCCATCTTATGTTTGCACTCATGTGTTGTTTCTTTTATTCCTAGGAGCTTGTCAACGCCGCTGAGTGTGCAAAGGCTCTGCAAGAGCGTTAGTATCAAACCTACTGCCTAGCAATCACCCAACGGTAAAAAGTTAGCGACGTTTCACTTCGTGAACTCGGGTTACGCGAAAGCGTATAGGTGCTCTTTCATTTCTGTTCATTGTGCTTAGGCTATTTTAAATATGCTTTGGTTGTGTGTAAGTGTGGCGATAGCCATTGTTTTTTTTCTATGTTTTGTGTTCGTTTATTGTTTTTTTTTATGAACTGTAAAGTGCGATTAGTAAAGATGATAAGGCGCTGTAAGAAAATGTGTGGGCTCTATGGTTTCAAGCAATTTGGTAAGGGACTATTCAGACTATTCATTTTTCCTCTCCACTACTTCCTCTTCTGGAGTCTCCTGGGAGTCTCCAAGCCCGTGCCTTTTGCCGGGCTTGTTCAGCTCGTGCCCGGCGCTTGGCGACCTCTTTGGGTTCGGTCGGCTCTCGCTCGGCCAACCACCTCTTGCGTCGCTGCTCTGTACTTCTCGCTCGGTGCTCGGCCTCTCGGTCACAGACGAATCCAGTGTGTTCATAGCGCACACAGAACCCGCGGCAGCTGTAAGGGAGGTCAACCCAGCGTGGTTCCCTCTACTTATGTCTTCCGCGATGCTTCGTCTGCTTTCTCCTTCCCGCTTCGCTCAACGCCACCTAGACTTCCCTCTAGGTGGCGTTGCGTTGCCGCGTGTTAAGAGGAAGATATAAGAGGGAAGATATAAGACGGAAGGAGAAGCATGTGCTTGCTGCGGTAAAGCCACTGAGACTATGGAGCATGTTTTATTAGAATGCGAAGACGTCTACCCAGCGGTTGATTTAGGCACCACTGGCCTCCTTGAAGCCCTTGGGTTCAGCGAGAGCAGCTGAAAAGTAAACATGTCTACAATAGGCATTAGTAAGAGGCGATTAGAGGATTCGTGGAAGAAAAGTAGGGAAACGACAAAAAACGGAGACGTACAAAAGCGCAGTTCGCAATAGGGGATCAGAAAATTTGGGTGTAGAAGTTCATAGTTTTTTTTCTTCCTTTTTTATTGTTTAACCCAGGTAGGATATTAGGCAGTATAATAGCAAGAGCTTGGTGGCGCAATCCTCCGCCCCGTTCCAAAGGGGACGCTCATAACATCCATCCATCCATTCAGCGTGCTCCTTCGTACTTTCCTCGACGTGTGATTCTCTTCTCCACCTCCGGGCACCTTCCTCCTTCGGCGCTCACTTCCCTTGCAGCGACACACGTGATCTCGCCAATTTTACAGGCGGGGCATGTAAACTCTAGTGCGCAAAACGTGCAGAGGCTTGCCCGACAGTAGAGTTTCTCAAAGAGTGAAACCTTTAGATAAGTAGCAGGAGCCATTTAAACGCCCTTGCAAACCCCGCGGACCCCAATAAGCACCAGAAAACGGGGTCTGCGATCATCTTTATTATGTCAACCTTTCATGCAGAATACCGAAAACCTGACAGGAAGGGACGCCCTCAGGTAACCGGGATGCTGCCTTTTCGAAGCACTGATGTTCCGTAATGGCCGAGCACCTAGATGGCAGCGCGCTTTTATTTTGTAGCGGACGGTTTTATTGGTGGTTCCGGTCTAGGTCACGCAACCCAACCGCGGCGCATGCTCTACTGCGATGCTGTAGACCTGAGGCTGAAAAATGGCGCCACTAGACCCCATCACAAGATCCCACATTGAGGCCTCTTTCGAGTCGCGTAAATTCACAAGTTGCTGAACCCCGTACCAAGGGAATTTCTTTCCTTTAGAAAACCAGGGAGAAGGAATTTTATGGCAACGAAATTCTTACTCACAGCATCCCGTATACGAAGCGGATGGTCCCCCACAAGGCCGTAGGTGCGGCGAAAGAAAGACATGACGGTCACGTGCTACCAGTTTCCAAACGTAGATGCATCCCTAAGAAACATAAATTACTTATATTCGTTATGTGAGCGAGAGCAGTTTAAGATCGCTAACAAAAAAGTCATTTTATCTCTGCTCTGGACACCGAAAAAATGCCTGTAATTCTGCCTTCTACGTTGGAACGTCTCAGCGTGTCTGCACTCTTCCGTTGTACGTTGCGTGAAAGCCAGGGACAGTTTGCAGCTTTGCTGAAAGAAAAAAAAAAGAGATTAAAATGAAATAAAGGAAGCATAAATGAACAGTGTTTCTCTCTTCCTCTTTGATGCTGAAGACTCTGCAAACGTTTATCTGCTAAGCTTTGAATGGGCCACGGAACCCTTATTGTTTTAACATTTAAAATAGGTGGGGAATTGCTTTACCGCCTGATTAAATTGTGGTAGTACTCGAGGGCTTGAAGTAAAGAAAACCCAAGCCATATTCCTAGATAGCCGCCAATGTAGCCGAAGACTTCAATCACCTAAGGAAAAATAAAAAGAACACATGTCTTATTTGGACAAGCCGCGAAACGTGAAATGGTTCTGTTGGAGAAACAGAATGTGTAACGTTGAAACGAGGAATTACTTGACACTATCATAAACATTAAGAGAGCCAGATTTCGACTCATTGTTGACTGAGTACACATGTAAAAAGATTCGTGCATTTGTCGCTTAGCCACTTCAGGAGCAGATACCGGAAACACTTACACTAAGTCTGGGTTGCTCCGTCACCAGCTCTACGCTGTCCGTGGCAAATCTTACATTGAGCTCGTATGCTGTTCTGAGAACATAATTGGATTAGTGCCTTGACGGCGTAATGCAAGAGTGTATTTCTTATCTTGATTAGTGCACTTACTCCTTAGACCCGTTGGATTTCTGAAACAGAAAGAAATATGTCCAATCAAGGAGCAATGCATAAATAAGAGCGAATGAATTGCACCCAGCTCGCACTACTCACCGCAATAGACCGTATACCCGTGACACGGCTGTCGTATGCGATGTCCCTAAAGTACAAAGTGATATAAGGTAATTTAATTGGCAATGACAGAATGACGCTCCACTGATGGTGTTCATTCAAGCGGAACAGGGTTTGTTCGGAAATCGTCGTAGATTGTCATTCAGCTGGGTTTTTTTTTTCAACTACGGCTTAAAGTGCATACTACAAAAACACAATTGTGATATATTGTTCTTGTATCGAATGTTGTGTTGCACTGTATGTGTTATACTGTACTTTCTATTAGCAGTAACAGCATTGCAAATAACAAACAACGCAGTAATAAAACAAGCCTAGTAGAGATATTGCTATTCTTTTGTTATATAATGTTGAAGTATACGCGGATTCAATATGCGCGGTTATGCAACCATCCCTATAGCTGTTCCTGAGGTACACTTTTGTTATGTTTAATTTTTGCGCCTTGGTACTTTGATTATGTGATATAAAAGGAAAAGGGGGAATACCGCTGTTACAAGAGGATCATGTGTAGCATTGTAGTCACGCTTGACGCAGGACGTCGTAAAATTCAGTTGCTGGCAGCTAATATATTGAACAACTTATCGGGCTGTCATTAGGTTAACGGAGGGTAGCGGCCAGTATTTTAACAAATTAAGAAAACAACCTAATAATGTTGCCTCTTAAAAATTTTTTCTCTCATTATAATGCACGTAATAATTCAAAAACATAACTTGTGCTAAAATGTGCCACATTTTTAGTGCCGCCGCGAGAAAAAAAAAACGCGTATGAAGCCACGTAGCAATCTTGCGACAGCGCAGTCACCCATGGTGACGCGCTGTCACCGTGGGTGACATTTGAATCAGAAAGATAAAAAAAAGAACTACGCGGTAATTATGCATGCGTGCATTTGGTGAAGTAGAGTCACAATAACTATTTTGACTTTATTCTACAGCAATACAGGCAATCCTATAGCCAGCACGAGAATACCACAAAATTGAGTTGCACAACCGCAGCGCCAACAGAATGGGCAGAAAGCAAGTGGAACACGAACAAAAAGCATCATGAATGTACCGGAACAGAAGCTGCGTTTTGGAACAACGTGCTAGTGTACTGTGTTCTACTTTAGTCTTTAGATTTGTCCTGTTGCTCTTCCTTTCCTCTTTCCTCCCTTCCTTCCTATCTTCCATTTCTGTGTTGCTGTCACCTCCCTTCAGAAGAGTAGGCAGGCGTTGTGCCCCTTCCGGTGGCAGTTGCCAGCCTGCTCCTCGCCTTCCCTTTCCTGTTAACTGTATATATGTGTATATGTGTTCAAAACAAATAATAATAATATTAATAATAATATAGTAGGAATGTTCAGTGCGTATTGCGTAAAAATTTGCCATTGAAGAGCACTATATTATAGCTTCAGTACAAACAGTGCGTTTCATTGCCAAACAATCGGCCCAAATAGCCCACGGCGAAGCGCCGCCGTGTACATTTCACTGCGCACCCCGACCATCCATCCACGCTAACGCGTCCATGGGGATCCCACTTAAGCTCGATCTCACTGCCAATACCTTTGAGTGCTTTGTAACAGACGCGCTAATAAGTTTCAGCTAACTAAATGTGCGGTTTGAGTCAGTAATGCCATTAAAGCGAACCTTTCTTGCGTAATTTCCCGCTTTCTTGGCGTCCGTCTGTTGGATCGATCAGTATCGCGGCGGATATTTTTTCTGACTGTATATACGAACGTTAAAGGTGCAGCGAATGCGAGTGGCAGCGAACGGTCTTAAATAGCGTTTGTACGCTGACCGATGATGTAGCGCGAATAAGCATGTCTCTGTTCTGGAAAACAAAAATAGGAAGTTGTAGACAGAGTAACCTGAACAAGTAATGACGGCTCCCAGGTATCTATAAAACACAAGTGTTTGTCAATGTTATGAAGCAATATGTAGAATGGTTCCTTCATTTACTTTATTTTCAATGACTTATCAATCTGGTATGTACTACTGGGTATCTGCCTGCTTTCGGTCAATCCTCCAGAATGGGCATATGCCACAGTTAAACAAGGGCTGTAGAATTTTTATGTGCAACTAGATAAGTGCGGTTCTCCTCTGTATAGACAAATGCAACTACCATTCTTCCTTCAAAAAGCGCCATACATCGCATTCGTTTTCGTGACATCGCTGCGTACGCCTCCCCCACTGTGCCTCCACCTAAACAGATGTTTGCATTTCGACGTGACTTCTCAGCGGTGCCGTCGATAAAGATCTAAAACAAATTCCTGAATGTCAAAGTTATTAACATTCTGGTGGATAAAGATAGGCATTGCATCAGGTTTAATGCTCCATAAGACGAAAATGAACACATGTGAGCGCAGTCCCTTTAGGTGTACAGGATTTAATTAACCGTTTCACATAGATTCCAACATCTGCGTTGGACCTGCACAATTTTGTTTTCTGTGTTTCACAAGCCTTCTGCGCAGTTTCCAGTAGGGTTCAAATTAAACAAGGAAGATGAAAGAACTTCTTACTCGCATGATGGTCGACATTGATCCATGCACGATTCAAATATGTTTGCTGTGTATGCAGCGTCCCAGCAGTTTTCTGGAATAAAAGTCGACAAACCGCCGGTGAAATGCCATTGCGACTGATCCTATATGCATTTTCTTTGCGTATTATATAAGCGATGTTATAGGGTGCTCTGGGTGCTCATAGCCATTGTAGCCCAGCTCTTGTAATACTGAAGCAGGTTATGAAAAATTACAATGACATTTATATGTTTTTTTTATCCCAGCGTTTTCAAGATTATCATAAATTATAGCTGCGCAAGAATAAACCTGAGAAAAATATTGGAGCAGTAAGGTATGGAACAGCAAGGCGCAAAAAGATATATGGAAAATATTGCATCACAAAAGCCTATTAGCCTGTCAGCCTTGCAAGGAATCTTTAAAAAATCGAGAATAACACGATGCATATATCGATCGCCACAGTTACAAGCGCAGTCGCAAAAGCCGCAGGCAATGTGATGACTCATTACTGCGTTATTTTCAAAATACAGATACATACATTGTTCATTCTGGATGTGCCAAATTTGCAGAAACAGTTATTGGAGTATTCTTATTAAGAAACAGGTCAAGCGTAGAATTAGAGTTATATGTTTTAGTAAATTTGCTCTCAAGTTGAGAAATCAGCCTTTCTCATTCCTTTCAATATATATGCAGTTCACGCAAAACGACGCGCATCGTGAATGAAGCCCTTAGTATTTAAACCTGCACATCACTGACATATTACTGAATAAAGAGAATTAGCCATATTATTGTGATTTTGATAGCACGCGTAAAGAATGTAATTGAAATCAAGTCAACAAGTTATCTGTGCGCCTTTAGGAAGCGTACAGTATGTGGTTATAAGCATTCCTGTCCATTCTACAAAGATTTAGAGGCTAGTAAATTGCAAGGCCATATTTTTTTTCCGATCGCAACGTTTTATAAAATAGGTGCACAAAACTGCTTTGCTATATGTCAACGTGCACTAGAGCTTTCGGGCCTAATGGAAATCCTTTAAAGCTTGAGTCACTTACTTCCTTCCCATAAGTCGCAGATACGACCTTTGAACATGGCTGAATATTCGTGATCCGACATGTGACAGCTGCACAGTTCCATCTCTTTCTTCATCAAGCATGTCTGAGTGCATGACTGAAAAATAAAGTGCCAGGGAAAAACCTAGTGTTTTGCTGAAGCAGAAAATGAACTTTCCTTCCACAATTCTCGCGAGCAAACGCACTCTATGATTTTATCTCTAAACGTTCCTGTACGCTGTACTTTACGAATATGAGCATTGCAACAAGTCGTTTCGCAATCCTTATACTGGAATGCTGAAAGCAGAGTAGTTGTTTAAAGCAACCTTTTTTCTTATGGACAGCTCCAATATAGTGTATCCTGCTGATATCAACAGCCATGTAGACTACTGGTGCATGAACGAGATATATATGGCTTGTAAAAGAGCGAAACGATGCTATAGAAACATCCAGACTAATCTTGTCTACATAAACATATGTCGCGTCGAACGTTCGCGCTGACTGAATTATTCTGTGTAAATCGTTAAAATAAGGACGGTTGAGTCCGCCGGAAAACGGCGTAAGTTTTTTCCAAATAAAAAATGTTTTAGCTGTGGTTGTTCCTTCTTGTATCAAACTGTTGTGAAATGAGGTATGTTTGCACATTACCTCTTGAGATGAAAAGCCGTAGAACTCTTCCTTAACGCCTTCACTAATGTAGTCCTTACAGTGTGAAGTGAAAGGGGACGGCAGGCGTCGTTTAGTTTGCTGTAAAGAATGACAAATCGTGATCAAAACAACTGCAATACTTCCAGGCATAGATTTATTCGTATGAGGAAAACAGCGAACCGTGTTATCGTTTGCGGATCTTAGCATTGACGCTTTTTTTCCAATACAACGTTTCCAATATCGGTGCCGTTGGCATTGGTGCTCGTTAACACCTACCAGAACTAAAAAGAGTTGCGATAACGGCGGCGCTGAGAGGCCTGATGTACAGCGTCGCTCAAAAAAAATTCAAGCGTGCCGGGGCTGTATATGTGTGTATGTTCAACATACACACAGCGTAGCTTTGAGCGGCACTGGCTAACACTCCCAGTGCTAGATCTAGTAAACATGAATACAGAAATTAGCGGACGGATTGATAGCCGTCGCCGTAGCACAATTGGTAGTGCAACGCACGTGTAGTGCGGAGGTTTTGTATGTCTGCTACCGGCGGCAAGTCATCTTTTCGTCCACTTTCATTTGCCTTTTCTTTATTATTTCATACATTTCAAGTTCAATCACAGCTAATTTCCCCGAAGCTTTCCTTGGCTGCAGCGCCTGTCGGCCTTGTATGATCATGCTGAACAAAATTCGAGCGCTTGGGTTATCCAGCTTCACTGGTCTCTCTCTCTCTCTCTCTCTCTCCCTCTCTCTCTCTCTCTCTCTATATATATATATATATATATATATTTCATTTCATTTCATTTCATTTCATATAGACTTCATTTTTAAAGCTTCGGGGAAATTAGCTGTGATTGAACTTGAAATGTATGAAATAATAAAGAAAAGGGAAATGAAAGTGGACGAAAAGATAACGTGCCGCCGGTCGCAGACATACAAAACCTCCGCACTACATATATATATATATATATAAAATTCAAAGCCGCTAAATCGCCTTTGAATTTTCGCATTGCGGCTCTATTGGAATGCAGCCGCTGAGACCCGGATCGAACCCGCTACCTCGAGGTCAGTAACGCAGCGCTATAGCCACTGCGCTACCGCCGTGCATGAGCACTCTACAAGGACGCGAATAAATACAAATTGTTGGCTACTGTATGGAGCAAGCCACACATGTTTATTGCGATAACGATTATATGGGCCCACCGGCGAGTTGTTACCGTCAGCGTGATGTACCGTATAAAGTTCAAGTGCATTAATATCATACCCCGCGAGCCGCATGCTGTGGCTGCGAGAAAAAGTATGAGAGGGTGAGCCGAGAAGAATGGTGTCTTGATGAGGGCCGCTTATCGCACACCCGATGTTGGAGGTCATGCGTTCAAGCGCACTTGAGGAGGTGCAGGTGAGAGCACGTCTACTCCTCTAGACCGGCTGTGGCTGAGCGTGGTGCTTCTGAGTGCATACGCGGCCCTCACGACCCATCTCTGAGGTAATCTGCAGCGGCTGCAAAGTGTTGGGCGACCAGAGATGGCTGGTGGCTTTATGTGTGCGGTTCGCCCACGTGCCTACGTTGAGGGTCGCGTAACCTCATGTTTCGAAGGTACTTTGAAGCCAGAGGCAGCACGAGGCGTGCGTTCAGGGCTGCCGGCACTTTTTATCATGCCAGCGCTGTGACAGCGATTGCTCGTAGCCATCGAGTGAGATCAATTCATTTTGGCCTGTGCGCGCGGCACACCGTAGGTGTTAAATTATTTAGGATGTGAACATTTACTGCAACTTCTACGACTGATAAAACAACGAACCTTAATTACTTCGTGTGGTCGTCCAATACTTTCTTATCACGATCAGTGCCTCGCCTTTCGGTAGAAACTGACTTTTTTTTTACTCTATCCCATATTTAGTTAAATATAATTATTAAGCTTCGCAAGTAACAATTTTAGGGAAAAAGTTCCAACAAGAAAGCTCTAGAGCATTCTAGCAAACATCTAGATCCGCAGCTTTGAACTTTGTACTTGTTATTTAATAACATTTTCTGCGACCTAAACAAAGCTGGCAAAGTGTGAAAAAAGAACGAAATAGCACATGGAATACCCGCTTGCGCGCCATGATTGAAGCTCTCTCTAAGGTGCCGTTGGGATGCGTGCTGTCTTCGTTCATATGCGGTACATTTTAGAGCACCGCGATAGCTGCACGCAAGCGGACTTTCTTTAGGGCCCAGAGAAAAAAAAATGAATAAATAAGAACCAGGAAGTTCGAATGTGCTGAATTAGATCTTTCCTACATTGCTATATGAGTTTCTTATTGTACGTTTCGCCGTGACGCGAATGATGGCGAGGTTACTTAAACAACTTTCACTGATTATGCACCTAGGCGGAATAGAAAAAAAATTGTGCGACTTACTCCATACCACAGCCAACAACGTGCTATTGGTCGCACCCTCCCACAGGGCTTCGGCCTAATATTAAACTCGCGCTAAAGTTAGCCGGAATATCCTGTAAATTGTTCGGAAGAGCAAGGGTAGTGTATATATTAGGTGTGTCTTTTGTGTTCTTCATTCCTTTAATGCTGTTTTTATTCTATCCCTCAAATTGAGTAGTATAAAGAGGAAAAGTCAGAAATAAAAAAGGCATTCCAAGACCCGCTGAGTATCTTATTGTGGCCCAACCTGCTTGATGGCGATGTCGTAGCTCTTCTGTGGAACCAAGGCGATGGCGGCGTTGCGCTCGGGTTGGCATAGCTGTGGTCGCTGCACGAACACTGGGGACGGCAGCAAGCTCATCAAACGTAGAGTGTTCCTCTCGACGAAGCGCATGCGAATACGCAGTTCTATAAAGCATTGCGGGGAGAGAAGGCGCAATCAGTATTTTAATGCGAACAGCATTCTTAGCCTACTTCAGCGCCTTCGGATAAATATCTCAATCTAGTTTGGTTAAGCCGCACTTGAATAAAACAATTCATTACAATTTCTGCGGTGCTGGGCGAAACCGAACCAGTGTCACACGGGTCCCTCAAACACAGCAACTCGACGCTTAGCGTGGCGCCACAAATGTCTGCGGGTAGTAAGGGATTACTTCTCAACCTTAGCGCGCACCAGCGCGCCAGGGATCTCGGAAGCCCCAGAAGAGAAGGGGACTACGCGCGGACTACGTGGGTGCGCCGCTAGATGGCGCATCATGTCCAGAGGGAAGCGCGAGAGAGAAGTCCGGCTGCAAAACACAGTTCACACGCGAAGCATTTCAGCAGTGGAAATACGGCGTGTCCTACATTGCTTGAATGTTAATCGTATTAGCGTGGACGCTCAACGTGAGATTGGTTCTGCCTCGCTTTACTGTCTCCTTATATTTACTCTTCTCGGCACACTCCACAGAAACAGTAGGCGCTTGCTCTTACTCTTTACCCTATGAAATACTTAGGTAGAAAATGTCAGAATATATATACACAGAAAACGGGGGAGACAAGCAGGTCGAGTTCAAATAAATTGGCTAATTGGAAATAATTGGCAATGAATAAAGTTCGAACCCAACAACCAGATCAACGGCGAGTGGCGCACATCATTCGTTGCGGGCTATAACTTTCTGTGCTTTTAGTCAGGAAGTATTGAAAAGAACAAAACGTTCTTGAGAAAAGTACAGAACTCAGTAATTCATGCATAAGAGAGCGGTAATAGCTCTTTACGTCTTGTTCATTGAGCCCAGCTGGTAATCAGCATGCTTTCGAAATTGCAGTGACGGAAGTAAGTGTACTAAGCCAGGTGAGAGTTTGTGAGACCTAATACCTCTCCTTCTACTTGTGCCGGCGCATCCCAGAGATCAAACCATAAAACTAGCCACTTTAACCGCACCTACTGTCCGTCATAGGATGAACAAATAAGATGACAAAATTGTCCTTGGGTGATTAGCAGCGCGTCGCAGCACATTGGGATACGTAGTCAACCTGGTATAAATAAATGTCCACGCGGAAACTCCTCTGTGAGTTGTCTAAGTATGCGTAAACATTGTGCCACTTTCTCATCTTCACGCAGCCCGGTGGCATTATCAATGCTATGGAACTTGATCTGACCAGTATAAATGACAGTGCTGCCGACACGAAGCATAAACCGTGATCAGCCGTATTCCGGTGGCGGCTGCACATGGCACGGCAGCACGGGCCCTATCTTGAAAGCGATCTGTGATGGGGACGCAGTGCGCTGAGTGCTGATAGTTTCGTGTGCGCTGTGTCCACGTTGAAGCGAGAGTCAGCACGAAGGTCAATGCGCCAGCTGCTGCGGGCCCTATCTTGAAAGCGTTCGTCTTACGTGCCGGACGGACGAAGGTACGGAAGAACGGACGGATGGGTTTCTTCGTTGGGTAAGCACAGAAATCCTTACGCATTTAATACATCTGGTTTCGTATAGGTAATGTAAGCACGTTGCAGATAATGTGAATCTTTCTTAGTGGTACATTGTGGTAGAGAGCGCCATATATGATGTTTAGCATATTTGCAACAAGACAGCGCACCACGAGAAGTATGCGGATTGAATGGAACCTTCTCTACCTCCGCTGTTAAACTAACTGGCGTGGTAATTTAAACCCGGCTTACTGATGTTTTAAAAAATACTCACCGTATAGCCAGGGCGTGCTGCACTTCTGAAGCATGTTGTCAGGGCCTCCGTAAAGAGTACTGTCTATGGTGTAACAAAGCATGATAGGCAAACGCAGGAATGTTATCCGGATGCTGAAATTGAGAATCAGATAATTAAAGAATGCATGATTGCTTTTTTAGTGCGTTTTTAACACTAACTTTCCCATGCGACATTTACCAAAAGTAAATTCATCTGGTTCTCTGCGTCGTGTGGAGGGTCTGACATAACATTCCGGGCAAATGCGAATGTATAAAGAGGCAATAACTTATATGTTCCAATGAAGTACCGCCAATGTAAATCATTATAACTGTTGAGTTTAAGTCACATTGTTATTATATGTCATTCTGCAGCGGATTTTGGTTTTCAGCTGTTTTGCTAGGAAGCTTGTGCTTAATATACGTGCGGCCAAAGATTATAATGCACGAACTAACCTTCTGAAGAAAGAGCTTCTTACGGCAGGGCTGATAAGTGCTTACTCGGGGCTTCCTGTACAGCACCGCTGACTTAATGCTTTCTGCCTTCAGTGTATCGATTCGAGCTCACCTAATGCTCCCTGGTGCTTTATGTGGCCTCGTTAATTAGATGTCTCTAGTGGATATATATGATACGTCAAGTTTGACATCATCATCCTTGCGGCCTTTCTTCAGGAATAGCCGCCGCTGCTTAGAGAAGCCAATATCTAATAAATATTATGTAAGAATACAAAGAGTGCAGGCTGTCTATAGGTTACAAAAAGTACTGTTTAGCCTTCTCACAGGCTTCTTCGTTAGCAATATATCTTCTGGATACTAGCTCAGAAAAAGTGTGAGGTCTTGCACTCACGGGCCACCTGGCTGCACATATTGTAAATGACTCATTGCGACACATGTGCAGACGTTTTATAGAATGTCTAAAGAAATTTGCTGGAGGTTTGGCGAAGGCTTCTCTTTCTCAGGGCATGTAGGTGGAATGATTATGTCTTAGCTATTACAGCAGATATCTGAACCTATGTCTACTTGCCAAAACCTCAAAAAACATTACGTTCTATGAGGATAGCCGCTTTCAGCTTACGTATAAGTACAAAAAGGCGCTCTGCATCGATAAGAAAAAAAAGCTTATTTAGAAGGAAAAAAGCTTTTTAAATGGCCTATTTGATTTTTGCCAGTTCTCATGCAAATTATGGCGTGAGAGTATTTTGTACGATCTTCTTGCGTGACGCAAGCAAGCAGAGGTCAACGATGCAGGTCACTTTCTTTATGAAATGTGCTACTACAACCGCCATTGAATTTTATCATGTCTTAAGACTACACATATGTATATCATATTAGACATTAAATAAATACTTTAGGTCATATTCGTCACCAGGCAATTTGAGTTGATTGTTATTATTACCCCCCTAGCCAAGCAGCCGTTACTTGTGTTCATAAAAAAAAATTATCTGATCTTAATGGATACTGTCCTGGAACGATCTCAAAAGGATCCCTGGTTCTAATAGGAGTGTCATTTCTCAACCAGTCATTATTCTGTTATTTTCGAACATACTTAATATACTTACTGGTCAACGCAGCTGAACGACCGACACTCGGAGCTGGTTGACTCCATGAGGCATTCAAAAATTTCTTGCGGTTTATATCCGACAAGTTTTCGCATCTCCGGTTCGTACTGGGCTCGGAAAATTCCAAACGTCACCTCCTGCCATAAGTTAGAGGAAGGCAGTGGATTAGGATAAACATTCCTTGAGTCTTCAATAGAGCAGAAAAATGAATCTAGCAGATTTTGTCGCAAACTTTGGCCACCATATCATGTCACGACATAAAGCCGTTCTTTACAGAGTTATTTATTAAACACCATTCCTTCGACAACGCACTCAACTTAAACAGAGTGACAACAGACCCACCGCAAATTGCTGTGGATGGAATGGCCGTATTCAAAGTTCATTTTCAATTAGTATATTGAGCAACACAGAGCTGTAAGCTTCACAAGAGAAATACTTAAGCATACCTGGCTAAACTTGGTGCATAGCCGAGGGGTCTTGAGACAAGCCTCAGACTTTTTGTTAATCCTGAAAGAAAACCAACAATTAAAAAACAAATAATGTTATGATCTGTTATGAGTTCTACTAACATTGCACGCTCATGTTATACAAAACTATACACAGCTGACCGTCACAAAGTTCAAAATCACAAGCTTTGTCATAATCTAAATTGTATCACTACGAGTTTTTCGTCAGGGTCACATGTAATATTTTCAATAAGTTCAGAACGTGTAGTGTATAAGGCGAAAGATACCGACGCAATCACGTGTTCACGAGTGTAGTCTCGGAATACCGTCTCGCCAGACAAAGTTATTGTTATGAAAGAAGCAGGTGACTGGCCATAGTCAAAACAAAATGACGTTTCGACTTCCGCATGTGAATCCCTTGTCCACAATCTCCTATAGAGAGCATCGTCCAGTGCACAGTGTAGCTGTTGCAGTTTACACAAGCACTTTCACTCACCAATTATTGCTGCAGACCGTCACTGACGGGAACACGAGGTCCCGCCTTTTCACTTCTGTCATTATGGACTGATGGCCGTATTCGAGGTACATCCTGACCTGCAAATCAGCCTGGTACATAAATGTGGCCATGCAAAGCCCGATGATGACTGAACTTAACAACCAAGAAATAGCACAGCGCCTCCGAACCTGATTCATGCTTCAGTTTTATCGCAACTCTATATAAGAACTGAATACGGATTCACAGACTGGCCTATAAGCTGAGAAGACGCGTCTCCATTCACTGCACACCCAGCCAACTTTCTGAGCCTTTATAGCGAGCGTTCTCGTAAGATACAGATAATGGTCTCGGGGTATATCAGTATTATTAGCAGGCAATGTTAATAGATCCTTCTACTGTGTGCTTCACGTTGTACAAACTTCGCAACATGCCCCACACGATTTACGCCGCATGTCGGAGTCTGGTGCCACGATTTAAAGCCAGCTTGTCTGTACTCTGCGTAGCACGACCGATGAGTATATTACATGGCGCACCGGTTTTTCACCCGTCACCGCTAACAAAAGTTGACGTTCGTGACACGATTTGCTTATTGATTAGCGTATGTAGGGAGGTTTCAACAAATATAATGGATGACTAGGTCCTCTGTTTTTGTATACGACAAAACTTACAAGGCATGGACAGTGTTTTTGGATTAAATGACTGCTAATGACTATGATGTACACAGTTCATACGCGATTAGGGAATAGAGGCTAAGCCTCCTACGCGGTCAAAAAAGTGACGTGCCTTTTAAGTGAGTGCACCAATGAAAACTGCTGACAGCCAAATGTTTTGACGTTTCATTTAACGCACACAGAAGTGGACAGGGAGAGATCCTTAATGGCTTTACATTGGTTTTTCTTGTGGCGTAAATACTTAGCGTATTGCAGAAAAGTGAGTGTTGCCATTCGAGGCTTAATAACTTCACGATGAGCCGTAATTAGTCGTGCGCATGGTTAGTTACCGCCAACATCATGACTTAAAATTAAATTATAGGGTTTTACGTGCCAAAGCCTCGATCTGATTATGAGGCACGCCGTAGTGGGGGACTCCAGAAATGTGGACCACCTGCGCTTCTTTAACGTGCACCTAAACCTAAGTACACGGTTGTTGTCGCATTTCGCCCCTATTAAATTGAGGCCGCCGTGGTCAGGATTCGATCACGCGATCTCGTGCTTGGCAGCCCAATTGTTCCGAGAGTGAAAAAAATTACCGACGATTACGTTACTTCCTAATGCGAAATTTGAGCGCAGCAAATAAGCTGTTTCACCTTTTCGATAGATTGAGGCAAAGAAATCGAGCAACACATGTATGCGCTATCACAGAATTTTTTTTTGTTTTTCACACGTATTCCTTTAACAAAGACTCCACTAACAGTTCTTGACAGTCATGAAGGAAGCTTTGTGGTCGGAGAAATAGACTGATATATGTTCGACTTGGTACACCAATGCTTGATTCTCAAAGACGAGATCTATACAAGTGCCTCGCGAGGTTGTCACAGCCGTGGGACGCGTTACGAGCGAGAGGAACGGGATGTTCTCCCGCATAAGTGTTAGGAAATTGCTGTTTGTCTTTATGTCAAGCCGCCACCGATCTGGCTCTCTGATTGCCACCGCACAGGGCGAACGGCAGCGGCAATTTCGGCTCGGGCGGTGCACATATACAGATCCGCCGCCACCGATCTGGCTCTCTGATTGCCACCGCACAGGGGTTGCATTGGAGGAGGAGCGAAGAAAGGAATTAAGTTCGAGCCGGCGCTTTGACAACCGGAGACTCGCAGGAAGAGGGGGGAGGGGGGCGGCGTGTACACCCAGCGGCAAACGATGGGGGCAGAAGCGCGCGCAGCAAGCGGACAACACGATAAAGGGAGGAGGGAAGAGATAGCAGCGACTGACTGATGCAACTGAAGAGCACCCTATCCGCCACACAAGAACAGGGGGGGGGGGGACCCTTTCCTCCTCTTTCTGCATGGCGGCGACGGTGTTCTATGCAGTCACGTTATCTTGACTCTCTAGCGGCGACAGCGGCATCCAGCGGTATCAGTCAGTCGCTGCTAGCGCTGGGGGGATGAAAGGGGGGCGGAGCTGGTTACGAGGCCGACGACAACGCCGACGAGGACGCGAAACCCAGGAACGGACGCCAAAGAGCTGCGCTCTAAAAAGCCATCGAATACATGCAAAGTGCCTCGAGCGGTCAGTCGCGCGACAATTTTGCGCGTATTCGCGGGCTTCCTTCCCGCTCGGAAAAAAACACTTTTATGTAGCAAGTGTTCAACAACAGAAAGCTGTAACGGCAGTTTCACAGCGGAGCAATTATGCGCTAGGTTCTGGCGGTTTGGGTGCGTAGGCAAAAACATGGCGGGCCACCCCAGACTTAAAAAAGAGCTAAAGCCAAGGCGTATCGCCGGGTACGTCTCAGCTGCGTTACTTCTGAAGAAGTGTCATAACGGATAATGATAAAAAATTATCGTGATAGAAAAGGTAAAACTGGAATAGCCACTGTTTAGTATGAATTGCGGTTTGGCGTCACGGGCTCTATAGGCAAACCACGTAACCTTATCTCAGTTCCCTTCCACTCGTACAATGGCTAAGCCGCAAGCGGTGAAGAGAGCGGAAGAACCGCGCGCCTAGGAAGTGAACAGGAGCTGGAATGTGCGCGGCGACGGCGGGCGGCACGTAATGCGGATGAAGAGCGTGCCGCAAACACCGAGCGTATGCACCTTTGGTTCGATCAGCCCTACGGACTCCATTCCCATGGTAATTGTGGGCGATTTCAACATAGGCGGGTCTCTGCCAGACGGAAAGTGATTCGTGGCGTTTCTATTGGAAAGGTTGGGTATTCAATTTTACACAAACATCAGTTCACCCACGATGCGTCATTGGTCGTGTATAGACCTCACATTGGCCAAGAACCTTTTCAGTATCGCCGCAGAGCCACTGGCCGTATGTATACCATAGGGATCATAAAGCGATAGTCACCTTGGTGACCAAATAACAAATCCAAGAAAACAACCAAATGAACGTTAACTATAAGAAGCATTGAGTATCTAATTTAATAAACCAACAAAACATCGTGAAAAAATGAAATTCATTGTGGTATGTGTCTTTTATTTTAATCATCATATACTTATTATCAGCAGATTTATCACCATAGATACACTCCGTTGGTCATCGACTTTCACAGAGTGGGATGGCTCTGAATGTTTTCAAGTTGCTCTGCAATTTTCTCATTTACTCTTCTAATCTAATTATGATAATTTAGAAGTTCGTTGATTAATTAAGACTAAATATGTAATTAGGCGTAATGCGAAAATAATCTAAGTATCTCGAAGCGACGGCAGACAACATTCTCTTGGTTCGGTCTAGCTATACGTGGCATTTGCACATATTTAATATTTGGCTCAAGTTACATGAAATACCTTGTCATCATCATCATCATCATCATCAGCCTAGTTACGCCCACTGCAGGGCAAAGGCCTCTCCCATACTTCTCCAACTACCCCGGTCATGTACTAATTGTGGCCATGTTGTCCCTGCAAACGTCTTAATGTCATCCGCCCACCTAACTTTCTGCCGCCCCCTGCTACGCATCCCTTCCCTTGGAATCCAGTCCGTAACACTTAGTGACCATCGGTTATCTTCCCTCCTCATTACATGTCCGGCCCATGCCCATTTCTTTTTCTTGATTTCAACTAATATGTCGTTTACCCGCGTTTGTTGCCTCACCAAATCTGCTCTTTTCTTATCCCTTAACGTCACACCCATCATTCTTCTTTCCATAGCTCGTTGCGGCGTCCTCAATTTCAGCAGAACCCTTTTCGTAAGCCTCCAGGTTTCTGCCCCATATGTGAGTACTGGTAACACACAGCTGTTATACACTTTCCTTTTGAGGGATAGTGGCAACCTGCTGTTCATGATTTGAGAATGCCTGCTAAACGCACCCCAGCCCATTCTTATTCTTCTGGTTATTTCAGTCTCATGATCCGGATCCGTGGTCACTACCTGCCCTAAGTAGATATATTCCCTTACCCCTTCCAGTGCTTCGCTACCTATCGTAAACTGCTGTTCTCTTCCGAGCCTGTTAAACATTACTTTAGTTTTCTGCAGATTAATTTTCAGACCCACCCTTCTGCTTTGCCTCTCCAGGTCAGTGAGCATGCATTGCAATTGGTCTCCTGAGTTACTAAGCAAGGCAATATCATCAGCGAATCGCAAGTTGCTAAGGTATTCTCCATCAACTTTTATCCCCCATTCTTCCCACTCCAGGCCTCTGAATACCTCTTGTAAACATGCTGTGAATAGCATTGGAGATATCGTATCTCCCTGTCTGACGCCTTTCTTTATAGGGATTTTGTTGCTTTCTTTGTGGAGGACTACGGTGGCTGTGGAGCCGCTATAGATATCTTCCAGTATCTTTACATATGGCTCATCTACACCCTGATTCCGTAATGCCTCCATGACTGCTGAGGTTTCGACTGAATCAAACGCTTTCTCGTAATCAATGAAAGCTATATATAAGGGTTGGTTATATTCTGCACATTTCTCTATCACTTGATTGATAGTGTGAATATAGTCTATTGTTGAGTAGCCTTTACGGAATCCTGCCTGGTCCTTTGGTTGACAGAAGTCTAAGGTGTTCCTGATTCTATTTGCGATTACCTTAGTAAATACTTTGTAGGCAACGGACAGTAAGCTGATCGGTCTATAATTTTTCAAGTCTTTGGCGTCCCCTTTCTTATGGATTAGGATTGTGTTAGCGTTCTTCCAAGATTCCGGTACGCTCGAGGTTATGAGGCATTGCGTATACAGGGTGGCCAGTTTCTCTAGAACAATCTGACCACCATCCTTCAACAAATCTGCTGTTACCTGATCCTCCCCAGCTGCCTTCCCCCTTTGCATAGCTCCTAAGGCTTTCTTTACTTCTTCTGGCGTTACCTGTGGGATTTCGAATTCCTCTAGGCTATTCTCTCTTCCACTATCGTCGTGGGTGCCACTGGTACTGTATAAATCTCTATAGAACTCCTCAGCCACTTGAACTATCTCATCCATATTAGTAACGATATTGCCGGCTTTGTCTCTTAACGCACACATCTGATTCTTGCCTATTCCTAGTTTCTTCTTCACTGTTTTTAGGCTTCCTCCGTTCCTGAGAGCCTGTTCAATTCTATCCATATTATAGTTCCTGATGTCCGCTGTCTTACGTTTGTTGATTAACTTAGAAAGTTCTGCCAGTTCTATTCTAGCTGTAGGGTTAGAGGCTTTCATACATTGGCGTTTCTTGATCAGATCTTTCGTCTCCTGCGATAGCTTACTGGTTTCCTGTATAACGGCGTTACCACCGACTTCTATTGCGCACTCCTTAATGATGCCCATGAGATAGTCGTTCATTGCTTCAACACTAAGGTCCTCTTCCTGAGTTAAAGCCGAATACCTGTTCTGTAGCTTGATCCGGAATTCCTCTAGTTTCCCTCTTACCGCTAACTCATTGATTGGCTTCTTGTGTACCAGTTTCTTCCGTTCCCTCCTCAAGTCTAGGCTAATTCGAGTTTTTACCATCCTATGGTCACTGCAGCGTACCTTGCCGAGCACGTCTACATCTTGTATGATGCCAGGGTTCGCGCAGAGTATGAAGTCGATTTCATTTCTAGTCTCACCATTCGGGCTCCTCCACGTCCACTTTCGACTAACCCGCTTGCGGAAAAAGGTGTTCATTATCCGCATATTATTCTGTTCTGCAAACTCTACTAATAATTCTCCTCTGCTATTCCTAGAGCCTATGCCATATTCCCCCACTGACTTGTCTCTAGCCTGCTTCTTGCCTACCCTGGCATTGAAGTCGCCCATCAGTATAGTGTATTTTGTTTTGACTTTACCCATCGCCGATTCCACGTCTTCATAAAAGCTTTCGACTTCCTGGTCATCATGACTGCATGTAGGGGCATAGACTTGTACCACCTTCAATTTGTACCTCTTATTAATTTTCACAACAAGACCTGCCACCTTCTCGTTAATGCTATAGAATTCCTGTATGTTACCAGCTATTTCCTTATTAATCAGGAATCCGACTCCTAGTTCTCGTCTCTCCGCTAAGCCCCGGTAACACAGTACATGCCCGCTTTTTAGCACTGTATATGCTTCTTTTGTCCTCCTAACCTCACTGAGCCCTATTATATCCCATTTACTACCCTCTAATTCCTCCAATAACACTGCTAGACTCGCCTCACTAGATAGCGTTCTAACGTTAAACGTTGCCAGGTTCAGATTCCAATGGCGGCCTGTCCTTGTACTAAATACCTTGTACTACCCGCTAAACGGACGACCTTGTCGCTAACGTAAGAGAAATACCTTATTCATTGCGTGGTTTGGGATCTTCGTATTACCATAGGTTTCGTGTTTGGCTAAGTAGGAACATTTCGGTTATGTACGAAAGCTGCTAACATGAAAAGCAAGAAAACTTATATGCTCAGATCGTGAAATATTTTTACAGAACGAAATGTCATGTAAAATGTAATGTTGGAATTGACCACTGCAAGTAGCGCGTCAATGAATACAATACAAAATAAATAAAGTGCAATGTAAGCAAGTATGCTATACTAGGAGTGTGAAACACCAAGCTATAATAGCTGCGCATAGAATTTAGTTATATATATCAGTTCATAATTTCGTCTGCACTAAATGCATGCTTCTAATTTCGCTGCTAAATTATCTGCCAGTTTCCCATACACCGAGCATTGTTCATGACTCTGGCACCCGCCGCGATTGCTTAGTCGCTGTGGCGTTAACAATCTTATGTAGCATGTATTGAGCTATAGACAGCTGTATCGGGAGTTTTTCGTGGTTCTCTACAATTTTCTCATTGGCACTTTTCATATAATTATAATAATTGAGAAGTTTATTACTTGACGATTTATCTAATTAGGCTGAATGCAAAAAAAAGTAAGTTGAGTATCTCCAAGCGATGACAAACGAGGTTATCTTGGTTATGTTCAGCTTTCGTCTTATTAACACTTATGTTTAAATGGTTCACTATTGACCACGTTTTTTGTTTGATAAGGAGAGAATTCGCACCGTTTTGTAAGATATGGCAATCTGGAGCAGGTAGAAATATACTAGCGTCGTCGGTGTACAAAACATATTTAGCCTTAGTAGAGAGGTTAGTGAGATCATTGATGTAGATGGTAAAAGGAAGCGGGCCAAGAATGCTGCCCTGAGGAACACCTTTAACTATCGATTTTAAATCAGAACGATACGTTTCGATTTGAACGAACTGCTGTCGAAAACTGAGATATTATTTGATAAGTTCAAGAAAATTTAAATGTCCTCGGATTCCATAATTTTCCAGTTTCTTCATCAAAGCGAAGTGATGAATACAATCGAATGCTTTAGAGAAGTCGATATAAATACCTAGTATAAGGTTCTTTTTTCTAAATTCGCACAAAATAAATTCTTTCTGTTCCAGCAAAGCTAATTTGGTCGATTTGTTCTTCCTAAATCCATATTGAGCATCTCAAATAAGCTTGTGTAAATCAAAGAACGAGCAAAGCTGATAATGGATAAGCCTTTTGAAAATATGGGTAAGACGGAGATGGGTCGGTAATTATTCATATCATTAGGATCACCCTTTTTGAAAAGCATAGTTACTTTAGCGATTTGCATTCGCTTTGGAAAGCATGCACTTGTTAGGCAAAGGTTAAAAATATGGGTTAAATATGGACATAAGACATCCAACACATGTTTCACCGGACGTGTCTGAATTCCTTCAGCGTCGCAACTTGAACTATTATTCAAAGAAGAAAAAACTGATGTAACTTGATCCTGTTACAGGGCTTAGAAAAGCAGATGAATTATTTCTAAAGGGCATAAAATTGTAAAAATCTTAAAGTATACCATGATCAGAATAATGAAGTAAATACTCATTAAAGGAAACTGCAAGAGCGCAGCCAGACACTTCGCAGTCATTTATTTACAACTTCTCGATTCTAGGGGAAAGTTTCGTGCGTTTAAAAACAGTGTTTAACTTTTTCCATACGAGGTCACTTTCCTTTAGGCAACTCTGGAATTCAGAGTAAATGTAACTAGATCTGATTTTTTAAACCCCCTTGTTTAATTTATTTCGGCACGCCTTAAATTGCTTTAAGGTATCAGGATCTTTTGTTTTGATAAACTGATGGCAAAGCATATTTTTTCTCGTCGATTTCTCGGCGTAGTTCTGGAGTTATGCAAGGTTTGCGGATTTTTTTACCTAGCTTAACAGTTTTTATTGGAAAATGTCGCTTGTATATCTGCAGGAACTGGTTCATAAAGTTTTGATACCCTTCATCGGCATTTTTTATCTCCATTTGCAATCATAGGAGTATCACTAATACCTGTGTCGTTGATTTCAAAAGTATCAGTAGTAGATTATTTTGGCAGAACAGAGCTCCAAAATTTGCGTTGATTATTTCTGAGCAAACCTGGAAGTGTTACCTGGAAGTAAAAATCACGAGCAGCATTAGTTTTGCTTCGAAGTTCCTGCTTAAGAGCAATGAATTGTGCAGTAAGAAGAGAGTCACCAGTACGTTTGGTACGCCGAAAGCGTCCAAGTAGTCGTGACAGGTGCAAAATTTCCCTGGTGATCCAAGGCAGCTCTGAATTCGTATTTTTTTGTTTTTAACGGTACAAAAAGCGTGATGCAAAGTGTAACGAGATCACTAAAACATGTAGTTAAATTACTGACATCGTCAAAAATGCTAATCGCTTCAAACTGACTAAAGGAAGCACTAAGTGTATCAACTATGCCAACATCATGAGCGTTGTTCATATCGCGGAACGTAGAATAAATATAACGGGCTTTTGGTACAGGACAGGGAATGGACGTAAGGACCACTTTATGATCTGATATGCCATCTACAACAGCACATTCGTAACAATAATCACAGATCCTGGGGCTGAAAAAAAACAAGATCTAAAATCGCCGTGCCTCTTGTGGCATCACTTGCTATTTGTTTTAACCCGGATGTCTGTAAACAGTTCAATGTTTCTATGTACTGTTGGGAATCATGGCCTAGCCGAGATAACGACGGCTAGTGAATATCACGGACATTAAAATCACCCATGCATATTAAATTGAGAGAATGAGGTGCTATTTCTTGGATGAATGCATTCAAGGAAACCAAGGGGTCTGTGATCAAGTTAGGTGGGCGGTAAGAGACACCATCAACAAAAATCGATGACTCAAAATAAATTTTGCACCAAACCGATTCAGTTTGGGAAGGAGCGTCAAGCACAGACAAATTTAAATCGGAGTGTAAATTCAAGGTAACGGCGCCGCCTCTATCTATTGTTCTATGAGTTCTTATAGCATTAAAGCCTGGTAGCGACACTTCGGCATTGCAAATTTCACTATGAAACCACGTTTCCGTGACTCCAATGATATGGGGGAAGCAGAACAAAGTTAAGGACAAGAAATCTGCAAACTTGTTGACTACACTTCTGGCGTTAATATTTAAAATGCGGAGATTATCGTGGAAGTCACGTGGGTGCCATCGAGAATTAGAAGCAGTAGCTTAAGGAGACGCCCTGGTATCATGATCACGAGACTAGACAATCGTGTTTGCGCGTCCCAGTTATAGCGCGCGTTATCAATAAACACGTGGTCCTTTACTATGCGTGCGTTGTAGGTCATATGACCTACAACTGTCATATTGACAGTTCCTTACAAAAGCCAATATGTAATAAGTTATGCAATTACTTTATACTATTTAATTTACCTTCAAAAACGGGAAAAAATCGGGAGGTCGCCCGATCCTCCACACCACAGAGTTCATTTGAGCCCATTAACCCACTCCGATGTTTCTAAAACCTTGTTCACATTCAGCTGGGACACGCACGCACGCACAAACACACACAAACACACACACATTATATATATATATATATATATATATATATATATATATATATATATATATATATATATATATATATATATACAGTGAATGCTGCGTCAATACTTTACATCGTGGAACTCAATTTACCAAAGGTTATCCAAGCTGGCAGTCTCATCTCATTATGCGTTCATTCTTGCTCACCAACTCTTTCCTTAAGTTTATGGGGAACCGTGTTTTTTTTTTACAGGGACCGTGGCCATCCTTCGCTCGCGCTACATTTCTGGATGTTAGCGCTATCTCTTGACAACCAACCACGTAAGCGAAAGTATTTTTGCCGCCATTGCTTCGGAGGCCGCTTGTGCGACAACAATTCTTGGAGGCCATGCACTTGCCTTTAAAGTACCGGCGATGCTTCAGAGATGGCGGTAGTTATTCAGAAAGGCGTGTAATTCTCATTTTGCATTCGTCAAACCTTATTGCGATCTCTTCGTATGTTCTTAGAGTCGTTGAGAATGGCAAAAAGCGTAGAATTTCCGTTAGGAACGCGTTTAAAGCTAGTTTGGAAGTTAATTTAAAAACGGAAGTGTGACAGAAGCATAGCCAGAGAGCAGCTTCTTTAAGAAGAGAAACAGTGGCATTACCGTTTCGGGTGCCTATGGGTATCTGAACACCTGACATTTCTACATTACTAATCAACCACGTCGGGTAGGAGAAAGACAATGCTGACAGTAATGCTTACATGGCGACATGTTGGCTGCGTATTGTTTTCTTTATTTTCTGTGTAACAATTGTTTGAAAAGCAACTTCTTCGCATTTTAACGTTTTCCGCTTTCTGTTCCCGTATTTTCTACCCCCTGCGTACGACGGTAACAAACCGAGTGCTCTTCAGGTCAACCTCCTCCCCTTTCCCATTCTTTCTTTTTCTCTCTCTCTCATCTCCCAAACACCGACATTGAATTACTCGCTGACCTTTCCACAGCCGAGACGATCGCTCCCGAAGTGAGCTTGCTTTAGCAAGGCACAAATCACTTCAACAGTCGCTTTGACACAGCACGATTTTTCAAAACCCGAGGAAAGGCAAACGTGATATTTTGACTAGTTATTCCTAGAACTAGCCTTTGGCTGCCACGTACTTCTAGTGTTCGTTCTCTGAACAACGTCCTCGAGGGCTCTCAGAATAGTTCAGAAACACGTACCATGTCCTTAAAGGGTTCCTCAACAGGTTTAAGCACTGCCAACAAACAAGCACGATGCGTAGATCACGCGCTGACGATTTTGTCTTCAGTTATCAAACATCTACATAGCGCGAGGACAGCTGGAATTTCACCATAAATCCCCTGTTCCCTAATATGAATATAGGTAAGGTTACAGATCTCGAGAAAGAGATCAACTTGCGCTGGAGCTGCAATATATCTTTCTTTTGCAGTTTGATTGTAAGCACGCTGGTGATGTGTTGGAAACGTTTAGTTTACTTGGCGGATGAACCAATTTGCGTTCAGAAATAACCAAATCATTTTGCCGCGTCAGTTTATTAAAGCCACATTCGTGGTATCTCTCACCTAACATTACTGCCACTCCCGGGGTGACATTTCTGGTATTTTGGGCATGCTTTATCGCCTTTTGCACAATACGAAAAAATAAAGATAAATGAAGTATTTCTTTTTCTGTTAGGGCATATTACCCTGACAAATCATTGACACAATGCATATGGAAAGGCTATAGGTAATCGGCCACAAGCTTTCCAGGTCAATAAAGAATAGAACAAGGTATCGCTTGTGCGTAAACAAGTGGCCTTGAACATGTCGTATAGTGTTGTCCGATTTACATAAGACGACCCTGTTCAAAACCTGTCAACCAAAAAAAAAATCGAGTTTGAAGAGAAAGCAGGTGAGTTTCATGATAAAGAATATATTATTCGCTACAAGTTTTGGAAGGCCAAGACATAGGCGTAATGGTTCGCATTCTAAAAGAACGAGAGGACGTAATTTATAAGCAGGACCTCAAGAAAATGATACGCAACCAAACTCTAAATTGGGGCGGACATAATACAATAAATCATCAGCAGAGTCTCCCTGCGCATTCCGAAATGACTGTTGCTTACTCTTCGTAATAAACCAACAGCCCGTGCTCCTTTAGATGCGATGTATTCTATGTGCGTCCGCCATTCAAGCTTTTCTGTATAAATCATTCTCAGATATTTTAATGTTTGTACCTGTGGTATTATCTCCTGATCATACGTCAGTGTTATCCGGACAGGAAAAGGGGGAAAATATGATGGCACTTTTGTTGACATTTAGCTACATTTGTATTCCTTTTAGCCAAATTTCAATCTGATTCAAATACGACTGCAAAGTTTTATATATAGGCTATGTATATCATTCGATACCGTGAGAAATGCTAGTTGAATTCGACTCTCCATGTCAACGTGAGCAGACCAAATTGAGCACCCAGGCCTGAATCCTATATTAGAGTCACCTAATATTAGGTTGTCGCCTATCCACCTTTGGATATGACCACACAATAACCTCTCGATTAACTTTACAAGAGCTTAAGTCAGAGAAATAGGCTTCATGTTTTCTATTGTGTATCCATCGCCCTGCTTCTTAAGTAGTGCAATTACTTTGGCAAATTTCCAATCCGGATATATCCATGCATTCTGAATTGAAAATTTTATAAATTGAAGCAAATCCTGGCGAGACAAATCGAATTTTATTTTTATCATTGCTGTTGTTATGACATCAGGACCTGGAGCTGAAGCTAGCAGTGGCTTTACCTCTTTCACTAAGTCTTCTAATGTGACTTCTGTGAATTCATCAGCTTGTTCAGGTGCCGGCATGTTATAGGGTAGAAGTGACGTAAATCGACTGCCTAAGCCTTTTGCTCAGGTCGAGCATGCTAGCGTGTTCGATTCTCGCATTACCTGCGCGTGAGCCCATCTTCTTCTTCGCCTGCTTTGGAGGCGATAGTCACGCCGCTACAATATCTCTACAGAACTGTGCGGCATCTAATTAAGTACCTTCTTTCTGCTGCTGAGTCTCACCGCATTCGTTGTGTGACTTTAATGTGTGTGTGTGTGTGTGTGTGTGTGTGCGTGCGTGCGTGCGTGCGTGCGTGTGTGTGTGTGTGTTTGTGTGCCTGTGTGTTTGTGTGCGTGTGTGTGCGTGCGTGCGTGCGTGCGTGTGTGTTTGTGTGCGTGTGCGTGCGTGCGTGCGTGCGTGCGTGTGTGTGTGTGTGTGTGTGTGTGTGTGTGTGTGTGTGTGTGTGTGTGTGTGTGTGTGTGTGTGTGTGTGTGTGTGTGTGTGTGTGTGTGTGTGTGTGTGTGTGTGTGTGTGTGTGTGTGTGTGTGTGTGTGTGTGTGTGTGTGTGTGTGTGTGTGTGTGTGTGTGTGTGTGAACGACGCTTATAAACTGGAAATAATTTTAATGTGAAGCATTTTTCTCCGACTCAACTTCGATTTCTTGTTCTGTATCTGGCCGTTTTTAGGGGCGGATCCCGAAGATAGTACGGCGTAAAAGAAAGCAGCCAGTAGTAAAGAAAAAAGAAAGGGGAGGGGGCGGGCTGCGAATTGGATGGTCATAGGACGTGACTTCTGCCAGAATTAAATAAGAGCTTTGTGCTCCAAAAGGAAGTGCGCAGAACTACATAATTACTCAGGCATCATTGCGCCTTTAGAGAAGCTGTTTTGAATCAAAGTGCGGTAAACTCTTGCTTTGCATTTGAGCTTGCACTTGAGTGTGGTCCCGCCTACTGGGCGTATGCGTCTAGAGCGAAACCCGAGACGAGAAGGAACGGGACCGTTGACTGCAGAATACTTCTAAGTTTCATAACACCCTTTGTCTACCAAACCAAGCATGTCTCGCATTGCGTAGATGTCAAGTGGAGTTGAGGCTACTTAACCTTTAAAAGCGAAACTTTTCTTTACAAACATCGCCGGGTTTCGTGACCGTGGCTGCGGCCTAGCTGTTCTCTTACCGAATAGGCCAACCAGTCATAGCGGATAGCCTGTACTGCGCGCGCCGCCGGGTTCCTTGCATGACCGCCACATGGCGATATCCTCCGCGCATCCGGGGCAGCAGCGGCCGTGCGGGAAAGAAAATGAACAAGAAAGCTCGCCTCCCCGCATCCGCGGCTGCACGGTAATGGGAGAGTAACCGTTTCTTGCGAATAGAATGGTCTCAAACTGCGCTATATACGTATGCGCATGCTGTCTCTGAAACCAAGATGCATTCAAGGCATCCGTCATACTTGCTAGTAGTCAGCAACTCCGCGTAACAAAATTTAACAAACCAGTATAATTAAAGTGCGCCCTCGCTTGTGTGTGTGCGTGCTTGGGTGTGCGTGTGCGTGTACGTGTGCGTGTATGTCTGTTTGTGTGTGTGTGTGTAGCGTTGGCTGCAGCATTTCTTTCTTTGTCCTGTAGTAGTATGCATTGTGTTGCGTTGAAGAAATGGAAAAATTGCAGCTTGGATACTGCCAGAGCTGTTCATGATCATGCGTTAAGCTTTGCAATAATTAAAGATACTTATGTTATCTGAAGCGGCAGTACTGTTTGCCGTGCGAAATATTACAGAACTTCTTTTAGGGATAGCCGCAGCAGGAAAAACGCTCGAATAAAAGCCCAAGAGTAGCGCTAACAAGAGCGAAGCGGAGCGGGAAACAGCGGAAAGACACAGATACCGTAATACGGTTTTTTGTTATAGCGCCAAGGAGGACGTCGTGGCTTCTACATATCAAGAAGGAAGGCCGTTGGCATCCGAACCATTGCGTCTAGGTCAACACCCACTCACTGCCGTCCTATTAGCCTGCTTATATTGTGTTCCTTTGAACACAGGACGAGTGCAAGAGAGATACATGAGTGTTCTAGTTCTGCAAACGCTAAAACCGCGTGCACCCTGCATGCCTGACTCGGCACGTTCGCACTCCAGCTTCGAAGTAAGCGTACCGCATCACAGTTCCTGCGCCGCCGTGAGCTGAAAGGTGAGACAAGGTTTGAAGCATTTCGCTTGGACAGGCCATGAATCACGCGTCTATTGTCCTTCTTGGTTGTCTTTTTCTCCTCAAGCATACCCGAGAAGATGGCACCGGAAACGATACGATGATAAATCAAACAGACGAAACGCCATCCGCAGAAGCAAGGGGCCTGCCACGCGGGGCTTGCGTTCGAATGTACAGAAAAACTACGCGCGAAGCAGCACCGCATCCCTACCCCCGGCGAGCCGCAAGCCCATTCACGAAGCGAACATTTGTCGCTATTGCGAGTTTCCTGTGGCATCCGAGGAAATACAAGACAGAAAAACGCTTCCAGTACGCTCTAATGGTTCGCGGATGCAACGCGTCTGACTGAGGAATTAGTGGTTTACCAAGGGAAAGCAGACGAATAAGCAAACGTGGAAACCTCTCGCGTGCTAGAAGCGGACAGGTGACGGCGGGTGTGAGGGACTATTTAGAAGGACGAATTCATGGCGGCACAAGAAGCAACTGCGAAGGAAAGGGCGCCATTATCGCACCGCGAAAAGAACTTGGCATGAAGGGGGCCTGGAAGAAACCCATTAGTATGCATTTGCAAGGCCCGATTAGGATGGCCTGAGAAAGCGATGCTGGCAGTGCGGCGCAAACGAAAAATCACAGAGGCAGTCGTGTAGTTTAGGAATACCTACAGCCCAAGCTTACCTGCATTATGCGCGAGACCGCAAATGGGCTTCATCTCGTTTCGCTGACTAACACGCCTCGCGGGTAGCTACAGAGTAGCATGTGAATCGGAGAACATAGCCCAGAGGTAACCACTTTCGTGCGCTAGGCGAGACTACGAATCCCGCAAGAGAGCCAACCTTTGTGTGGTCAGTTAAAGATAAAAGAACCCTTGAAGTTTCAACTATTCAACCGTTGGTCCTACATAGTTCGTTTGTAGAAAGGATGCAATAAAGAAGAAAAAAAATTCAAGATTCATTCCACTCTGTAAAGATTCGATAAAGGTTATACAAGGGTAGATGCATTTGTTTTTATCAATCGGTAATGGTAGTGACGATAGTCTCGTGATTACTGCGATATAAACTGATTAGTATGGTTACAACCTTAGAAAGAATATCGGCCAATGTTAAATCTATAGACGACCATTGTAGAGTAGTGACTTGGTCTGGCGTAACACTTCAAACCAAACTCTTCGAGCACAAATTGGGTCAACCAATTCTTGCGTGCATGGTTTTGAAATGTACATTGAAGTCCCCAACGATAATCACAGGAGTTGTGTAATCACGGCTAACCCATGCGAAGAGCGTGGTCGTGAATTTCTCAATATCACACTTGGGCGTGCCTGGATACAGACAGTGAATATCACAATTCCGTCTTTCGTTTGCACGGCACAGACATCCGCACAGTCGGCGGCATTGTTCTCTCGCGAGTCAAGCCCCTATGGTTCTACGTACAGTCCCCCGCAAAAGTTTACGAGGCGCGGAATTTGTGAAAGATCCAAATTTCCGCGAAGCCTGCGCACGCAGCCTCTAATTAAAAGCTATGACACGTAGCAGTTCCTGTTAACTACACTGTGACCCATTAAATTAGAAGCACTAGGCCTTAACAGAGCAGGAATCCGCATTCGTCGTGAAACCCGTGCCCCGGCAACTTTTGCGGGTGACTGTACTTTCGGTCTTCTGAGTATATGGGAATGCCTCCTGCTCATAAGCCCAAGTGCTGTTCACAAACGATATCACTATGCCCATCAACTTGAATCTATGCATCTTGGTTGATTTACTTCATTTATTATTAATTATTATCATTATTAATATTATTATAAGGGGCAGTGTGCTTTAAGCCTGCTTAACCTCCGCCGCGGGTCGTTTCGGCATCACACAATCTCCGAGATACAAGCACAATCTCGCCTTTTTTATTGTCGATGCTCAAACAGAAAAAATGCATGAAAATTTTTATTTATTTATTTCATTTATTATTATTTATTATCATCATTATTAGGGCGGACTGCTTGAGGCCTGCTTCACCTACGCCGTAGGTCGCCCCGGTATTTCACTACCTCCGGGATTGGCGCACATTTTTGCCCCCGGACACCAGAAATATATTAAGGGTAGAGGCATGCAGCTTCGCTGTAATTACATACACTTGAAGTTGCAGCTCCAATGCAATAGCACAACTGTATAGGTGCGTAAAACACTTTGATTTATTCATATAGGAACTAGCGTCTGGGGCCTTTAACTTTGACATCGATGTCCGCTTGCCTGGATCCTGTTTATGGTGAAATGCTATTTATGTTCATCGCCGTATGAAGAAGCCAGTGACATATTTGTTGTCAATACTTCGAATACAATCAATCAATCAATCAATCATATTCAATGGAAAACAATCATCCCGAAGACGAGCTCTTGGAGTTTGCGGCGTGTGCTCGCAGCCACGCTCCTGATAGCGTCAGCGGTTGCCAACGGACGACGCGTGCTATTGCTGAACACATACTCGTATGCGCCTATTAAGAGACCTAATAGTCGTGCGAAATAGTGTAGTATATATGGCCAAAAGAGGGCGGCGTCATTCCTCATCATTCATAGGGCTCCCATATGACGCGGCACGCCTCCATACACAGCATCTTACAGCAGTCACGCTTCCCTCGGCTGTATAGGTCAGTAGTAAAAGCAAAGTGAGAAGCGTTACAAAGGAATCTGCAACCACCTACAGAATGCATCAAATTAGGTAGGCCCAAGATCCAGTGCCATTGACGCGCGCTATGGAGTAGCAGTAGGGCATATGCCATAATGGGGAGGTGAAAAGAGAGCGGCGCGTTCCTTGAGGCAAAGGTGGCTCCCCGGGGAAGAGACGTCGCTATAGGGCAGAACCAGGCGCTGAGGATCCTGGTGTGGTGGCCGCGTGTAGCCGTGCGCTATGGCGCACTTATTCATTTTCGTGTGTTAGCATTTATTTAAGCAAGAGAAAATTAAACTTTTGCCAGTCATTGTATTTAGCATGCGCGCCATTTCCAACTAATTTGGAGTCACTGTCATGGACAGCTCTTTCAGCACTCTGGGAATCCTTTGGATAACGGCCGTATGGTGGTCTGGGATGGAATGCTTGAATAGGCCATTTTCTACAACTGAAGCACGCATCACGCCCTCAAATATTTAATTTTTTTACAACTTCACTTCTTTCAGGACATTGGGCGAACTTCCTGCATGGTTCCTGACAAATGCGTATAGCCATGAAACGCCTGCGTAAGTAATTCATAGCAAAATCAATAATTAACATTCCCACTTTGCACTTTGGGTACACATCACGCAGCAGCGGGCCGACAATTGATCCACACACTTCGTCCCTTGAATGCCCCCCTTCCCTCTTTCTATATAAACTCGGTGAATAATCTGGCTCTTTCAGGACGCCATCAAAATTGGTATGTTAACTTTTTTTTTAGCTTTCCCAGTCACACAGACAGCATCAGCCGAAAGACAGAACAGCACGTACGAAGGTGCCAGCGGCTCCTTACGTAGACGGCGCCGACGTGTGGCTGACGCCTTTGCGCGCGCTTTGGAGTCAGCCGTCGCCACCGCCCAGCTCAACACGTCCCCCGGTGAGTTTTTGTACTTAACTTTTGCAGTGGAGGTGCTTCTCCAAAAGAGAAGCCGGTCGCTGCCATCTTGCTAGAGGCAAAAAGCCCGAGCCGGCGTATAGCCGATGTAGCGCAGCGCTGAGGGTGTTAGTCAAGCTTAATTATCGTGTAGGCACTCGGAACACTGTTTAACTAATTGTGGCACGCTGTCCGGGGGCATTACAACTTAGTGGATGTGATGGCGGCATCAATTACGCAAAGTAGGCGCCCCTGGTACAACGTTACAGCTGTAACATAAGCTCTTGTTGTTTGCTCACGACCGAATGTTGCGCGTACGTTTGCTTCAGATGGAAACGGTTAAGGAAGTGCTTGTACGTACACGTATGAAATTTACGCCGCCAATAGTCGCTGCCGCGCCACTGCGTTTATTATTAAGTAGCACAGCTGCCAAGGTAAGTGTACCTGAACGTATGTGTCTCCAAGAAGCCCATACATTCGAAAGTGGTGGTTCATCGGCAGCTCATGGGACTTAGCGACATTTGCGTGAAGATGGAACACTTCCAGTGGAAGATAAAATAATGTGACACCATACCCCTTAAAAACAGAAGTGGCCTCATTTCTTTCTGAAAGGCGCGAAATTTGTTTTGGCGCCTGCCATTAGAGCTGTATATTCAAATGCCCGGCCATTCGACTTGATGGACCTTTCGGGCTTTCAGCGCGGAAAGCGATGTAGCAGGTCAGCCATTGGGGGGACACAGAACAGACTTCCTTTGGAGGCCGACGAAAGCTTTCGGTGCAAAGGGATGGTCATGTCCCATCGTCAGACGCAAAGCCCGTCGGCCCGCGCAGCCCCACGAAAACAGCCAAACAATTATCACGTTGCCGTAACTCACTACTTTTGACTGAACAGGTCAAGAAACAATGAAAATACCAACACCATCAAATTCAGACAAACGTCGGCAAGTGAAACAACACAACGTGCGAGGGGGGTGCATTGTAACAGTTGAACTTTACGAGCGTGCCTTCCTGTGCACTTCAAGAGCTGCATTGCTTCGCAAGCGATAAGGGCGTCGTCAACCCCTCTTATGGTGGGCGTTGAAAATGTATTTATTGATAATAATAGCTTAAAATAGAGCTGACTTTTCTCGTTATGCGTATATGAAATTGATTGGTCGCTTTATTTTTGTTGAATGAATCCCACTTCATCGTTTTAATAAAAAAAAAAGAACGTTCGTTTCTTTCTCAATCTTTGTTCTCTCCTCACATAGTCGCGCTTCAATCGCTTCTTCCATAACCACCCTTGCTGATGTCGGTGACAATTTGCCCTGAAACGCTTTTCGCCCGAAGCATGGCGACCTATTTGGATCAATCTTGCAGCTGGCTCGGATTGTGACAGGCGGTGCGCATCTTCCATGACCTCCTCTTTATGATTTGCGCGCATCGCGCGATGCCTGTGTTTGTAGTACGCAAACCTGTAGGCGCCTGGACAAGATATTCGCTGATATTTTAGCAATGTATACGTCGACGCGAAGGCAAGACGTGGGATCCCATCCTTACGTACGCGACATTCGCTTACAACTCGGCAGTGCAAGAGACAACCCAGATGGCGCCGTTCAAGCTCGTTCATGGAAGGAACCCGGCGACAACGCTAGACGCCATGCATATGATGCCTTACAATTGTTGTGGAACACACCTAGTTTCCGGCACACACGTCTACATCGACTGGACTCCTGTCTGCAACTTCATACTCCACCCCGGCTATCCCGACCCGAGACAACGGCGCTTTATAGATTGTGGCTTGTCGTCGCATTTGCAAAGTCTTTTTCTTTCCGCATCGGATGGGAGAATAGTACTGCGTGTGACCACTGCGGCGACGAGGAAACTATCGAACACGTTCTTGGTCATTGTCCCCGCTGCAGTACACACCGGCAGTCACAAGCGGCCGCCACGCTGGCACGTCTTGACGACCGGCCGTTTTCGGAGCACAGTCCTGGAAAGGCCGCCTATACAGTCGTCAAATCACAAGATTGTAAAGGCCCTCTTGAAATTTTTACGTTCGAGTGGCCTACTGGAGAGACTATTCTCATGGAGGCTTACGACCTTCCGTACATTTTTTTTTCATTTCTTTGCTTTTGCTCTCCGCCTATCCTTTCCGTCTTTCATTTGCTCTTACCCTACCCGCCGCGGTTGCTCAGTGGCTATGGTGTTAGGCTGCTTAGCACGAGGTCGCGGGATCAAATCCCGGCCACGGTGGCCGCATTTCGATGGGGGCGAAATGCGAAAACACCCGTGTACTTAGATTTAGGTGCACGTTAAAGAACCGCAGGTGGTCGAAATTTCCGGAGTCCTCCCCTACGGCGTGCCTCATAATCAGAAAGTGGTTTTGGCACGTAAAACCCCATAATTTTTTCCCTTGCCCGTCCCCCAGTGCAGGGCAGCAAACCAGAATCTTATCCGGTTAACCTTCTTGCCTTCCCCATCCTGTTTATCTCCCTCTCTCCATTTATTCTTGTCATGTGGCGCTGACAAACGCCAACTATTTTCCGTAGGTTGCATCACGTGTACTTACCATCAATGTTCGACGCCCATAACGCCACTGCCGGCGTTCCTCGTCACGCCAGCTTCGTGACGCCTGGTTTCTGCAGGAGTGGATGCTCATATAGATTCTTACCAACAGAAAGGAAGCCAGCACTCTTCCATACTTCAGCTCTGAAATAGAACCTTGTCGGGCAGTGCTCGCTTTCAGATAAAGTGCTATGGCCTTGTTAATGGTCTGGGCTAATTATAGGAAATAAAATTAGGCAAGTGTTACATGCTTCTAAAACGTTAAGGCGAAAGCGTAATTTCACAATTGGCGCACTTTTTTGCACTATTGAGATACGTTTATGAAGAATCGTGGCAACTGTCCATTGGAACACACGACAGAACTCACCAAAATCTCCGAACCTACCGGTAGTTGGCCAGAGCCGTCAGCGCCTTCGCCGAAGAAGGGGCAGTATGGGAACGCTGGCATGATGAGTGGCATCGAAGCCAGCGGTGGAAGAAGACGATGACTAGGCCCCCTAATGACGTCGAATATTACACGACCGCATAGATAATTGGCTGATAGAGAACATGATTTTGAGCCCATGCCAAATTGGCTTCAGACGTGGGTGCTCGATTTAGTCTGCCCATGTCAACCTAGAAAGTCGTACTGAACTAGCTCGGTGTCAGAAAAAATATGCATCCTTAGTAACTTTGGATATAACTGAGGCGAATGACAACGTCAGCCTAATGAATAATAATGTAAGCCTAATAAACGCGCTTCACAATGCTGGTCTGCCAAAATATTTTGTCGCGTGGGTTTATGAATTTTTAAGCGCCAGATAACTTTACTGCTCTCTACGTGGATTGTCTTCCTTAATTTATCAACAATCAAGACGCATACCACAGGGATCAGTCCTGTTGCCATTGCTGTTTAATGTTTTACTGAGTACTGTACCTTTGCAACAGGATGTGCATGAGTACTTACACACCGATGACATTGCATTCTTGCTTCATCGGTAGACTTACATGTTTTGTACAAAACTCTACAGTCTTATATGAACCGCCTAGAAATGTCGCTTGATGGTAATTAACCTCTCTCGTAATATCAGAAAAAACGCCGTCCTAGTTTTCCCTCAAAGCGTTCCTGTGTAAATTTTGTTTTTTATCGATAAGTCAGTATCCCACAGGTGAATTCACTTAAATATTTGGGTGTAATATACACCGAAAAGCTCAATTGCGTCCACAAAAAGAGGTTATTACCTGAAAGGAAGCACGCGCAGTAGGAATGCTGCGTAGACACAGCATCAATCGATCAGGGTTGCGTCGGCATGTTCTCACTATGATCTCTTCCATGTATGTTCGCACAATAACAGAGTTTGGCTGCGTTTTGTTGTCTGGTGGACATGCATACGAAATTCGGCCTCTGATTCCATTAGAACTAGAGGCATTACGTTTATGTCTTGGGCTTCCTAAATTTCTCGCTAACGATATCTTATATCAAGAAGCTCGCCTGCCTTCTCTTCTCATGCGATTTCATATCCTAACAGTAGAAGCATTTCTAAATATATATGCATCACCGCAGAGGAGATCACAATCATCATCATCATCATCATCAGCCTAGTTACGCCCACTGCAGGGCAAAGGCCTCTCCCATACTTCTCCAACTACCCCGGTCATGAACTAATTGTGGCCATGTTGTCCCTGCAAACGTCTTAATGTCATCCGCCCACCTAACTTTCTGCCGCCCCCTGCTACGCATCCCTTCCCTTGGAATCCAGTCCGTAACCCTTAGTGACCATCGGTTATCTTCCCTCCTCATTACATGTCCGGCCCATGCCCATTTCTTTTTCTTGATTTCAACTAAGATGTCGTTTACCCGCGTTTGTTGCCTCACCCAATCTGCTCTTTTCTTATCCCTTAATGTCACACCCATCATTCTTCTTTCCATAGCTCGTTGCGTCGTCCTCAATTTCAGCAGAACCCTTTTCGTAAGTCTCCAGGTTTCTGCCCCATATGTGAGTACTGGTAACACACAGCTGTTATACACTTTCCTTTTGAGGGATAGTGGCATCCTGCTGTTCATGATTTGAGAATGCCTGCCAAACGCACCCCAGCCCATTCTTATTCTTCTGGTTATTTCAGTCTCATGATCCGGATCCGTGGTCACTACCTGCCCTAAGTAGATGTAGTCCCTTACCCCTTCCAGTGCTTCGCTACCAATCGTAAACTGCTGTTCTCTTCCGAGCCTGTTAAACATTACTTTACTTTTCTGCAGATTAATTTTCAGACCCACCCTTCTGCTTTGCCTCTCCAGGTCAGTGAGCATGCATTGCAATTGGTCTCCTGAGTTACTAAGCAAGGCAATATCATCAGCGAATCGCAAGTTGCTAAGGTATTCTCCATCAACTTTTATCCCCAATTCTTCCCACTCCAGGCCTCTGAATACCTCCTGTAAACACGCTGTGAATAGCATTGGAGATATCGTATCTCCCTGTCTGACGCCTTTCTTTATAGGGATTTTGTTGCTTTCTTTGTGGAGGACTACGGTGGCTGTGGAGCCGCTATAGATATCTTCCAGTATCTTTACATATGGCTCATCTACACCCTGATTCCGTAATGCCTCCATGACTGCTGAGGTTTCGACTGAATCAAACGCTTTCTCGTAATCAATGAAAGCTATATATAACGGTTGGTTATATTCTGCACATTTCTCTATCACTTGATTGATAGTGTGAATATGGTCTATTGTTGAGTAGCCTTTACGGAATCCTGCCTGGTCCTTTGGTTGACAGAAGTCTAAGGTGTTCCTGATTCTATTTGCGATTACCTTAGTAAATACAATATATTTTCATTAATGAACTGACATCAATTTTTAACTATCAGTGCTATCTCTCACGTTGCCCTCAAGTTGGTTTCCCACATAAACTATTGGGCCCATTAGATGTTCACCTGCGCGAGGTGGTCTTACTAAATTCCTCGGTTCCAGTTGCTAAAATTGAATTGGATTATATTTTTTCAAATAATGATAAACACCTTCCCTATCAATATCTGAATAATATCTTGGACGACCACCTTGTACACCTTGATACAAAGACCGTCATAGCAACTGATGCTTCCGTCTGTGAAAAAAATTCAGGTGGGGGCATTGTATCACCACATTTAAATTGGTCTGTTTCGATTCGGCTACCTGACTTCACGCCTATCTTTCAGGCGGAATTATTGGAAATTGTCTTAGCGTTGCGCAAATTACCATCGTCTCTGTCATCTGCCGTAATCTTAAATTATTGCTTGTTTTTCTGCTCTTCACTAACAATACCTAAATTGTCAGATTCATTAAAAACTTTCTATTCTCCCAAGAGACTTACGTCTCGTTCGTTTAGTGTGGGTGCCAAGCCACAAAGGTCTAGCCTTAAACGAATATGCAGATACACTCGCAGTAGCGTCCCACGATGGTCCATTTTACTTTCGTCAGTTTTCATCACTGCGGCGCGATTCAGCAAATGTACTGCGACGAATGACTTCGCATAATCATCATTGGAAACATCTGATTTCCCGCATCTCAGTTTTCTTTGGAACAACAAATGGTGCTCCTCGAGAAAAATTGAAATAACGATTATAAGACTAAGGTGCTGAGTCCCCCCATTGAACCGTACTCTACAAGTCTGGTCTGGCTATGTCGCCTTTGTGCCCTTTATGCAATGAGAGTGAATCTCTGGAACGCTTCTTTTTGACATGCCACCGTTTCATTATTCAACGGAAAAGATTTTTAAAGGAACTCTTCCAAACGTTTGGTTGAATTTGCCTCGTCCGGTAACTCTCCCTTGGGGCTACGGTACTGCATTTCTGCCGCAGGAACGTTTGTGAAACCCTCTGCATGAGTCAAAACAAATTGCGTGTTAGAATCCTTCTAAATACTTATTATGCTCACAAAATTGACAAATATCTAGATAATTGATTATTAATACCTGTAATAGTAGGCACCTAAAATCCCATTTGCAAGATACTTATTTCATTTCACCCTAATTTATTAATTTATTTTTACAAATGCTAACAGTTCCTTCACCGCCGGATTCACGACCCACACCCCAGGGTGGGTTGCGCCATTTTACTAGGGAACAAAGAACAAGACGAATGCGCGAGCAGTGGAACGAGCCCCTCTCTGTGACCACGTGACGTGCGCAATCAGGCACGCACAAGCCACACCCTAAGTGAGCCAAAACTGTGAAGCAGCCGTGGCGTCACGGAAGCGTCGCAGAGAAATTCAGCAAGAGGGGATGCTCGGCGAAAACAGGCAATAGGAAACACGTCACGCCTAGTGTTCACGTCCCCGTTAGCTGACGCTAGCATCGAAAAAAAAAAAAAGAATGTGAAATGAACTTACAGACAGCGTTTTTTTTTTATTCTTTCCCGCTAAATCTGAAAAGCTTTGCGTATAAGTGAACTTATACTTTAAGACGTTTTTTCCTTGCGTTGTACACCCAGCAACAAGCTAACGGAAAACGCCAGACGCACCAGATGCACACGCGATGCTACAGCCACGCCACCGAAGCGAGCGACGCCGGCTGCTCATGCGAAGTTCGCCTGTTCGTCGACCCGTCACTTTTGGATTTAGCCTGTTTGTTGGGCCCCCAGCGCATTCTTGCGCGCCTTCTGCACTTCGACACGGCACCACTGCACTATTGAACTACAGCAAGGTGAGTGATTTTGTTAGACAGTCTGCGACGCATTTCAAGAACTTTATGCTTCTACGGAACGTACGAAACCAAGACTTGTGACGCAGTTAGCGAAAAACAGCTCGCATGTCCTCGCGTAGTTAAATTGATTAATAACTCATACTGGGAGATGCTTGCGACGCTTCCTATGAGACCCAAGATTATTGTAACTTATTTCTGTAGTTTTTGGGCATGCACCCGGCTTTCTGACGCAGTTAGCGAAAATCAGCTTGGCCGTGTGACGCAATTTCGCGAGGACTGAATGTTATGGCGGCAAGTCCGTGACGCATTCTCTAACCCCCAACATTATTGTAAATAATTTGGTTAAGTTTTGGGATAATTTTGAGGCACACAAGCCACGCCTGGCGTTGTTACACAGTTAAAAAATAAAGCAGCTCAGCCATGGTGACAGTATGGCGTGTCCTCAATATTATTGAGAGAAGTTTGTGACGCGTTCTATGGCCCCGCAACATTGACCTTCTTTCGGTACCCACGCTTGTCGAAAATGCGAAGAGCGATTGCCAGTAGTGATAACACTGGAGTGTGTTGCTTGCGCCGGCTTAACGCACAATAGATAACGCCAAGGAGCTGAAAAACCAAGAACTCGAAAATGATGTCTTCTGAACGACTGAAAACAGGCTTTGCACCCAAGCATTTGTCTTGAGTGCGAGTAGAAGGCATTCTGCGAGCGTCTAGCATGGCCTGTGCTGTGGCCACCTCTGTGTATGTAGCGCATTATCGTGTCGGCTGAGGCCAAGTTGTTTGGAAACGCGCAGTTTCCCGCGTATTTGTGCTCCTAAAGTACAGGAAAGAATGCCCGGGAATGGGGGAATGCTAGGAAATCGGATGTTTTCTTCATATGTTATGGTATTGTTTGGGATGAGTCGGGTACTTTCCAAGCCACGAAGGTTAGGCAACTCGATGTACTAACCACTAATCCCATATGTTGACTGGAATCACCCTGCATGCTTGCGGCTCCCGTAGACACTAGCGCCACAGTTCCCTCTATTAATTATTGCATGAAACTCTACCCTTGAAACTTGGAACCATTAAACTACTCCTTCACTGCACCGTTCTTAGATGGCGCCATACCATTAAACGCGTTCGGCATTAGAGGTCCAACACGTGCGAAAAAGTGCCTGGAACTTGGCAAGAAAGCTTCGCTTTAAAAACAGCTAACATATTATCTAAATTCACCTGTAAGTGCACTGTATTTACTGCGTCCCGCTTCCGGTTGAATATATCCGCAGAAGGACCTTGAGTGGTACATAAGAATACATGAATGAATTGCATTTTGCTGCAACCCAAAATAATGAACTGTTTTGGCCGGCCTAATCTATAGCGGCAGGGCCAGAACATGTTGTCACTGGTGACTGTGAACGTCCAGTCCATGTCAAACATTTCTCAGTGAGTGCGTCTGTGACATGTATCACCAGCCGTGCTTTTAGGCATTATCTGGCACCCTCTATTAAAAAGAAATACGCCGCGCCTAAACCCATTATGTCACACCATACGGTCACGCCGGCGCATGTGTTACACTGAGCGGATATTTGTGTTTATTGTGATCCGTAAAGACGTGCGAGAGTTTCCGAATTTATTAAATTTATATGGCTAAGAGATACACTTTATATACTATGTACGTCCACCTTTTCATGGCAGTCTTTTAGAAACGCCGTAAAAGAGCTCAGCAAAAGAAACCGGTGTATAACGGGTTAAACTATAATTAATTTTGGAGCAGAAAAAATATTGAACAAGCGCCAGTGCATGGGGCCTGACGACGCGCGTGTGGTTTTCAAAACATTGCGCCTAACCTTCCACCATAACCACTACCCTATCTTCACATGTGCATTATATAAAAATGTCATACGACGAGCAAGCAATTTTTTTAAGTGCAAATGGCAAAAAAGAAGCAAAGTGCGCACGGCCATTTGAATGCAGATTGACTTCAAGAACAGCAGTGCATAGGCTATGTTCCTGTGACATGTTTGCAAACGAAACTCATTTGCACAAACTCTAATTAATGTAAGAGAATGCAATATTCGGAGTACCCAAAATAACTGGGCAGTGAAAGAAACGTCATTAAGTTGATACCGCATAAATATCACGGATGGGAATGGTGGCGGTCGTTAGGATCTATGCGGTGTTGAACCTGCGAATTTTAATTCCAGAAGTCGCATTAATGACAACTTCAAATCATTATAACAGGCCAGAAGTTATTTCAAGCGGCAGTGAAATAAACAAGAAATATAGCGCTTAGTACTATTACCGGAGGTGTAGCATATGCAAAGCAGGAAAAAAACATATCAGCATATTCAGCACAAATGAAGAAATAATGAATATTTGGGCCAGCAAATGAACACCTTTGTAACGATGTAGCCCAAAGTTAGTTTACTCAGTCAAAGAGTGCATGTCTTCAAAGGTTTGATGCTTAAGCGCCGACCGAGGTTAGTTTATTGAAAGGGGGGTTTTGAATGACAGGTGCTTAAGCGCACGGGTTTCTAAAGAAACACGAAGAGAGAAAACGGGAGCGAGAAATGGCTAGAAAATGTGCTGGTGTGCACGCTATGTCATTCTATGGTATGTATATATATATATGGGTTGTAAAACATAATGAAGCCTTATCATAATTTTTCTTACCTACGGCTTTTCTGAGATACTCCATGCCGCTGTATCTTAGGACAGGCATAATGTTCGATTGCCGTATTGAAGCTTTGGATGCTCAAGGGGCTTCTGAGAAACATGAAAAATTTCTGCTTTACATTCTTCAAACACAAACCTCGCGGCTTTTGTATGATTTCTAACCTAAGCATGACATGTTTAGCTTGTGGATTCCAGTTCGCAGGACCCTATTCTATCTGAAACTGAATGAATGCAGTTTAAACTACTAACGCAAGCTTAGTTGGAGCCATCTTTTTTCCTTCATTAAAATCTATAGAACTTTGTAAGGAGTGAAGGAGGAGCGTCTAATTTTACGTTTTTCTAATATTTAGGCATGGAGCACTCACGAAAAGCATTCGGCGTTAATCAGCTTTTGAGATTCCTGGAGTGGCCGAGAATGAAGTGAAGCGAATGCCGGCAACCCTCTGGCGTGGTTGAACAGCCTGCATTTCTGAAATGCCAGCGGCAGCATCAGCGATGTACGAAGAAAAAACACCGCTTAAACCCAGAAGCGCCAAGAGCGCAGCGTGATGCCAACTCTGGCACTTTAACGCTCCTTTTCAACTGTGCCAGGAGCCGCAATACCTTGGGTTAAACTAGGATGCACAAAAAAGATCCGCATGTATACATACAACTACTTGATACGAAGAAGGAGCTGCTATAAACGTGCGAGGTACTTAAAAAAAAGTAAACATATCGGGCTAAACGGAAGACGAGAAATCCGCTTGTATAGAAGCGGCGAGAAGCGCTAAGTACGTCATTATTGTTCATCAGCAAAAGCAAAGAAGCGGAAAGTTGTAAAAGCAGAAGGGAAAAGAAATAGCCTCTAAGTGTGCATTGAGGCGGTGCGCAAAAAAAAGTTTTAACTCGCAAAGCCGCGGCAAAGCCACCCGAAGGCTCCTTTTGGTTCAGAGACGCGCCGCTTTATCGAGCGTGCCACCGTATTTCATTTCCGGCAACTGCGGCAGACACTTCGCACCTCCTGTTTTCTGTTCTTTGGTTTGTGTATCTAGACTCATCTTCACTTAACTTTGGAGACTGAAAGCGGGGAGTGGAGGAGCTTACATAAAGATAAAGAGGCGGAACTGGCCAGTCATTTTCCTGCCTACAGCTTGCCATCTCTGAGATTAAAGTGCAACAAGGGTAAAAAATATCAACACAAGTAAAACGAAACACATGTGAGAAAGCGTACGAAATAAGCGAACTAGATGTGCGTGCAGTGGCACCACTGGGAAATATTGCACTTAGACTTTATGGTCTGTCAACGGAAACACAGTCTAATAAGCACGTACGTGGTTCTGCCAGAACGGAAAAGAAATTTTATTGTTTGTTGCAAAAGCGCTTGCACATCTAGCACACTCGCAGTCTTCCGATTGCACGTGATAACGAGGACGGCAAGCTTTCCCTCTGCTCTGTCGCTAGCATTATGGTTTCGCTGTTGTGCTTCGCAAGGTGCGACTTCCATTAGATTGATGTTCGCTGCTTCTTTTTTATGACAGGAAGTTATAAAAGAGTCTGCAAAGAATTATTGATGAAGGCAGTGAGTATACATGGAAGTGTAGGAGCCCTGAGTGGTGTTGGCCATTTCATCAACTTAAAGCTTTTGTCATCGCGCAGTCTCTACCTCAGGCAGAAGCCGCTTGCTGAAAAGAGGCAACGCCATCACGTATTGTTTTCTATTGTATTACGTAAGTGCGTTCTTGGTACTTTTCACCATTGCTTTGAGAAGTTCCTGGCCGGACAGTAACAACGCACAGCAGATCTTTAGAATGCAAATAATTTAAACGCTTATTAGAAGTTAACGCCTACATTGCTTGAACTTGAACATGTAGGATATGTTGCAGCAGTCTCTTTACAGTGTCACTCAATCATCACTTTTAATATGCACAGGTGCCCGATGTCACCGATAAGCAGCTGTGCCCGATGTCACCGATAAGCAGCTGTGCCTGATGTCACCGATAAGCAGCTGAAAGCGTTTCATTTTGGGGCAGTGCTCCGATTCCTAGTCACCGTAATTGTACGTCTTTTTTTTTTCTTCAGTGCAATATTACGCTTTACAAGTTACCATTGTAGCGCCCGCTGTTCATATCTCTTTGCATTTTACGCGTGAAGACATTTAGTGGAATGCATGAGTTTCGTTAAGCTGATCATGGGCTTACCCGACACAGAACTTAAATTTTGATGCAGAAGTCAAGAAAGAAAACAGACCGTCGATACTGGTCTCTGAAACTGGCCTGCAAAGATAAGATTAACAAAAGTTGTTTTTTTCAAGTGAGTGCTACTGCAAGCAACTGATGCACTAAATACAGAAATTCCGTACATGGGAGTTCTCACAGCTTTCAGAAGTCTTAGCAGCTAGTTTTGCAAGTGACCAAAACCTGCGGAAGTCTTTGCATAAACTTCACTATATTCCTTCGGCATACCAAAGCCTTTTGAAAATGCTTGCGAATATCTGAGCTTATATACCACAGTACAAGTTTTTCCTCCATCTAGGGTGCTGGTTTGTGGAAGGGATAACAAAATTACCCTTAAGTGGAAGATTTACTTCGGGAGCAGCTATCTGAACCCATGGAAGCAGAGAAATTACTTTGCATGACAACCCATGCTCCGATTTTTTTAGGTTTGTTGCACTTAAAAAAAAAAACTAAAATCTAGTCACTGTAGAAGCTGAGTTTTAACTCGAGCGATCAGTTAAAAAATATACTGCTCAAAGTTGCAAAATCGAAGGAAAATAGCACGGTTTCAACACCGTATTGACGCAATAAAGGATATCAGAATTTTATGAAGCGCACATAACAGTACATCGTAAGCACGAAATTGATGTATTAGACACCGCCTTGAAGTACAACACAAATATGTGAATAGAACTTTTGAAATATAATTGTAGCGCTTTCTTGTAGGCAGCACATTGATATATTAAATTTATCCGTTTGAGATGCTCTAACGATGCTGTTTACATAACTGTGATATCTGTTTTTGGCGCAGAATTACGGATTTTATGTATTTGTTGGTATATTCATACTTCAGTGGTCCCAGAGCAGTATTACATGAGGGATGGAAAAAGATATGCTGCGGTTCTCAGTTAACGTGTAAAATACTGACTCTCTAGGCCCAGTCCTTTAACATGGTGATATGGATGGAAAAGTCGTTCCAGTCTTGTGCCTTGCGTAGAAAAAAAATATTCTGGAAGCTTTTTGTACGGGTACGCTCGGAAATACGGTGTTAGGATGTCCGATAGGTTGGTCTGATGAATACGTTGCTTAGTGGCGAGGAGTAGAAAAATTATAATAAACACGCAAACGCAAACTTTAACGACGAGAGTCATGGGAAGGAGGGCCAAGTTGAGATTTTACGAAATTTATACTTATTTACGTGTTAAGGATAAGTGTACCATCCATAGGAAAAACCTGTACTCGTGCGGGGGCAAACATCGCTAGTGTGACTTGTCTACTCTCCTTTATATCCAACGGATTTTCCTGTGTACCACGCCTGCTCTACCAACGCTGGCGTCTTCCTACGCGTTCCACCGGCCTGAAAGGGATGCGCTGCTGGCATATCTCACTGATAGCTATAACCACCAGTACCGACGTCCTCCTCAGTGCCTTAATCATGCGGCCGTTTCGGGGCTGCGACGAAGGTTGCGCTGCTGGCTGGTATTTGATTGACATTATGTGCCGACCAAGCCACTGCACGAAAACCATTGGGGAACTCCGCTTAAAAGCTACGCTGTAGAACAAGCCCGAAGAACGGACGTACTTTCTATCGAGTAAGACTTCAGCTTTACCAGGTTGGTTTTACCTAGCCTGTATGAATGCTCTATATTTTTTTATGCCAGAAGCTTTTAGAGCACTGAGATGTATACAGATGTATACACAGTCAATAACAATACGAGCAGTAATAACTATACAAACGCCCGATGCTGTCCAACATACTTATTCGGCCATGTCTGGCGTCCAGCACAGGCAAGAGTGAAATGGAGCAATGAAGCGAAAGACGCGGTTTCACAAAATAGCTATACAAAGGAGCGACAGACGCTAGCTGGAAAGCGGACGGCATGATCACGTTACGCGAAAGGAGCCCGCCCTCGCTATGCCACTCTGAACCAGAGGCGAACTTTCGAGAATGAGTAGCGGGATGTATCTTTAGAAAGCATATGACAATATCCTGTTAGCATAAAACTGCACAAGCGTAACAAAAAAACTCTACTGGTCTTTATTAGGGACGAAGCGATAAAGGGGGACGCAAAACGTCTTAAGCGTGCTGCCGAGTGTGTATTGTTGGATCTGGAGGACAATCCCAATTGCTGTCTCCCAGATTTTGGACCTTGCCGTTGGGTGCGGGAGTTGGCCGAGGTTGAGGAGGACTTTGATATGAAAACTGGAGGTTTATTTACATTATTTACAGTGAGAGTACAAAGAAATTAAGTCATAAAGTCATTATGGGCCGGCAGCAACTCGGACGCTGCGGCCCGTGGCAGGAAGCTTGAAAGAGATGAATGAAGGAATGCCCTCTTGCTGCTCCCGGTCTCTGGCTTTTAAACCCTTCGGCGTCTCGAAGTCACGTCACGTTTGGCCAATCGGCGAGCCCGCTCAGGTGGCGTCATTTTTGGCCAATTGGCGAGCCCGCTCAGGTGGCGTCATTTTCGGCCAATGGTAGGCGCCCGTGCAAAAGCAAGTCACACCCGGCGCAGAGGGTCGCTCCTTTGGCTCCAATTGTCCGAGGGATTACTTGTCTGCGGTATTGCCTTCCTGTTCTGCAACTGCCATCACAAAGGCGGTCGGGGGAGATTGCTCCCAGGGCTTCACGGTGCATTGCGGTCATCGTTGCCTCGCTGCTTGCAAGCGCCGTCACAATAGGCGGATGGGGGGAGACGGGTTGTCTTCGAGCGACCTTTCAGAGCTGCAAAGCACCTTTACTCGGTACCCAGGTTACCTGGAACCGTGTCAGGCTCCCGTTACACGTTCAGGAAGGGTCAAGCAGTGGTACAATAGCTCCACATAAAGGCGCACGAGGTGGGGGCCGCCAACTTGTTTGGACGTGCTGCGTCTCGGGAACGTGGTAGATGTGCTTCTGCGCTCCTTAATTAGGTGTGACGCGATTCGATGTGGTCTGGTGAACTCGAAGGAGGCCCAGAAAAAGGTCCCGTATCTAACAGTATCGGCACTTCATCATCATCATCATCAGCCTGGTTACGCCCACTGCAGGGCAAAGGCCTCTCCCATACTTCTCCAACAACCCCGGTCATGTACTAATTGTGGCCATGCCGTCCCTGCAAACTTCTTAATCTCATCCGCCCACCTAACTTTCTGCCGCCCCCTGCTACGCTTCCCTTCCCTTGGGATCCAGTCCGTAACCCTTAATGACCATCGGTTATCTTCCCTCCTCATTACATGTCCTGCCCATGCCCATTTCATTTTCTTGATTTCAACTAAGATGTCATTAACTCGCGTTTGTTCCCTCACCCAATCTGCTCTTTTCTTATCCCTTAACGTTACACCTATCATTCTTCTTTCCATAGCTCGTTGTGTCGTCCTCGATTTGAGTAGAACCCTTTTCGTAAGCCTCCAGGTTTCTGCCCCGTAGGTGAGTACTGGTAAGACACAGCTATTATATACTTTTCTCTTGAGGGATAACGGCAACCTGCTGTTCATGATTTGGGAATGCCTGCCAAACGCACTCCAGCCCATTCTTATTCTTCTGATTATTTCCGTCTCATGATCCGGATCCGCCATCACTACCTGCCCTAAGTAGATGTATTCCCTTACGACTTCCAGTGCCTCGCTGCCTATTGTAAATTGCTGTTCTCTCCCGAGACTGTTAAGCATTACTTTAGTTTTCTGCATATTAATTTTTAGACCCACTCTTCTGCTTTGCCTCTCCAGGTCAGTGAGCATGCATTGCAATTGGTCCCCTGAGTTACTAAGCAAGGCAATATCATCAGCGAATCGCAAGTTACTAAGGTATTCTCCATTAACTTTTATCCCCAATTCTTCCCAATCCAGGTCTCTGAATACCTCCTGTAAACACGCTGTGAATAGCATTGGAGATATCGTATCTCCCTGCCTGACGCCTTTCTTTATTGGGATTTTGTTGCTTGCTTTATGGAGGCCTACGGTGGCTGTGGAGCCGCTATAGATATCTTCCAGTATTTTTACATATGGCTCATCTACACCCTGATTCCGTAATGCCTCCATGACTGCTGAGGTTTCGACTGAATCAAACGCTTTCTCGTAATCAATGAAAGCTATATATAAGGGTTGGTTATATTCTGCACATTTCTCTATCACTTGATTGATAGTGTGAATATGGTCTATTGTTGAGTAGCCTTTACGGAATCCTGCCTGGTCC